>NW_028274822.1:52082142-52698214 GCF_037043125.1 Eumetopias jubatus | reverse complement strand
ATATTTCTTTCATGAATTATCAACAGTTCCTTTTGATTATCCATTTTCCTGATGAGGCATTCATATTTTTAAATGAATTTTTCCAAGCTTTATAATATGGAAATTTAAAACATACACAAAATAATTATGTAATGAACAATGTAAAGATGTAATGATGTAATAATGATGTAAAGACGATATAATGAACCTCTATATACCCATCATTTAACTTCAACAATTATCAACCTATGACCAGTTTTGATTACTTTATACCCCTGCCTACTCCTCCCACCTGGATTGTTAAAAAGACAATCCCAGACATCATACTATTCCATCTGTGGTGTCCTCATTCTACAGATGAACAAAAGTGAGATTCAGAGAGTTTAAATGATTTCGTCAGAGTCATACAGCTAATAAGTAGCAAAACTGGGATCTGAACCTCAGTCTGTTTCACTCCAAATCCCCACTATTATTTACTTGTTTCTTTATTTTTAAAACGACTTTACTGAGGTGTGATTGACATGAAAAAGCTGTACATTTTTAATGTATACAATTTGATGAGTATGGGAATAAGTATATACCTGTGAAACCATCACCACTATCAAGGCCATAAACATATCCATCACCTCCCAAAGTTTCCTCCTGCCTTCTTTTTATTATTATTATTTTTAGTAGTAGTATTGTGTATGTGTCTGTGTGTGTATGTGTTCGAACATACTCCTCCTGTATCTCCATCTCCCCTTTATGTGTTTTGCCAACCTTCCACCTCCCCTCTGGCAACCATTAATCAGTTCTCTATATTTATAGTTCTGATTCTGCTTTTTGTTTATTCATTGTGTTATTTTTTTTTAGATTCCATTTATGAGTAGAATCATATACTATTTGTTTTTCTCAGTCTGACTTACTTCACTTAGCATAATAATCTCTAGGTCTATCCAAGTTGTCTCAAATGGCATGATCTCATCCTTTTTTGGTTGTGTAATATTCCATATGTATATACATCACATTTTTCTTATCCATTCATCTACTGATGGACACTTAGGTTTCTTCCATGTCTTGGTTATTGCAAAAAATGCTGCAATAGACATCTGGGGTACATACATCTTTTCCAATAGTGTTTTCATTTTCCCTAGATAAATACCCAATAGTAGAATTAAGGGTCATATGGTAGTTCTATTTTTAATTTTTTGAGGAATGTCCATACTATTTTCCAAAGTGGCTGTACCAGTTTCCATTCCCACCAACAGTGCATGAGGATTCCTTTTTCCCCACATCCTCACCGACACTTGTTTCTTGTCTTCTAGATTTTAGCTATTCTGACAGGTATGAGGAAGTATCTCATTGTGGTTTTGATTTGTGTTTCTCTGATGATGAGTGATGTTGAGCATCTTTTCATGTGTCTGTTGGCCATCTGTATGTCTTCCTTGGAAAAATGCCTATTCAGGTCCTCTTCCCATTTTTTAATCAGTTGTTTATTTTTTTGGTGTTGAGTTGTTTGAGTTCTTTAAATATTTTGGATATTATCCCTTAGTAGATGAATCATTTGCAAATATCTTCTCCCATTGAGTAGGTTGTCTTTTTGTTTGGTTGCTGGTTTCCTTTGCTGTGCAAAAGCTTTTTATTTTGATGTACCAGTAGTTTATTTTTACTTTTGTTTCTCCTGCCCTAAGAGATATATCTAGAAAAATGGCTGATATCAGAGAAATTACTGCCTATGTTCTCTTCTAAGGTTTTAATGGTTTCATGTCTCATATTTAGGCCTTTAATCCATTTTGAGCTTATTTTTATGTATGGTGTAAGAAAGTGGTCCGTTTTCATTCTTTTTCATGTAGCTGTCTGGTTTTCCCAGCACCATTTATTGAAAAGGTATTCTTTTCCCCATTGTATAGTCTAACCCCCTTTGTGGTAGTTTAATTGATCATATATGTGGGCTTATTTCTGGGATCACTTTCCTGTTCTATTGATCTTTGTGCCTGTTTTTGTGTGTGTGCCTGTACCATACTGTTTTGCTTACTACAGCTTTGTAGTATATCTTGAAACCTGAAATTGTGATACCTCCAACTTTGTTCTTCTTTCTCAGGATTGCTTTGGCTGTTCGCAGTCTTCTGTGGTTCCATACACATTCTTTGTCCTAGTTTTGTGAAAAATGCTGTTGGTATTTTGACAGGGATTGTATTGAATCTGTAGATTGCTTTGGGTAATACTGACATTTTGACAGTATTAATTCTTTCAATCCATGAGCATGGAATATTTTTCCCATTTGTATCATCTTCAATTTCTTTCATCAGTGTTTTATAGTTTTCAGAGTGTGGGTCTTTCACCTCCTTAGTTAAGTTTATTCTTAGGTATTTTATTCTTTTTGGTGCAATTGTAAATTACATTATTTTTAAAATTTCTCTTCCTGCAACTTTGTTGTTAGTATATAGAAACACTACTGATTTTGGTGTATTAATTTTGTATCCTGCCACTTTACTGAATTTGTTTATTCTAGCAGGTTTTTTTTTTGTGTGTGGAATCTTTAGGATTTTCTATGTATAGTATCATGTTATCTGTGAATAGTGAAAGCTTAACTTCTTTACCAATATGGATGCCTCTTATTCTTCTTAATTTTTTATTTTTTGCCTCTTATTTTTCTTGTCTGATTGCTGTGGCTAGGAATTCTTTTTTAAAAAAAATTATTTAAATTCAGTTTAATTAAGATATACTGTATTATTAGTTTCAGAGGTAGAATTCAGTGATTCATCAGTTGCATACAGCACACAGTGCTCATTACTTCAAGTGCCCTCCTTAACGCCCATCACCCAGTTACCCCATCCCCCCACCCACTTCCCCTTCAGCAACCCTCAGTTCCCTGTAGTTCAGCATCTCTTATGGTTTGCCTCCCTCTCTGTTTTCATCTTATTTTATTTTTCCTTCCCTTCCCCGTGCTCATCTGTTTTGTTTCTTAAATTCTAAATGAGTGAAATCATATATTTGTCTTTCTCTGACTTATATCGCATAGCATAATACCCTCTAGTTCCATCCACATCATTGCAGATGGCAAGATTTCATTCTTTTTGATGGCTGAGTAATATTTCGTTGTGTATATATCTACACCACATCTTTATCCATTCATCTATTGATGGACATCTGGGCTCTTTCCATAGTTTGGCTATTGTGGACATTGCTGCTATAAACATTGGGGTACATATGCCCGATTGAATCACTATGTTTGTATTCTTTGGATAAATACCAGTAGTGCAATTGTTGGGTTGTAGGGTAGCTCTATTCTTAACTTTTTGAGGAACCTCCATACTGTTTTCCAGAGTGGCTGTACCAGCTCACATTCCCTCCACCAGTTAAGAGGGTTTCCCTTTCTCAGCATCCTCACCAACATCTGTCGTTTCCTGACTTGTTAATTTTAGCCATTCTGACTGGTGTGAGGTGGTATCTCATTGTGGTTCTGATTTGTATTTCCCTGATGCCGAGTGATGTTGAACATTTTTCATGGTCTGTTGGCCATTTCTGTGTCTTCTTTGGAGAAATGTCTGTTCATGTCTTCTGCCCATTTCTTAACTGGATTATTTGTTTTTTGGGTGTTGAGTTTGTAAGTTCTTTATAGATTTTGGATACTAACCCTTTATCTGATATGTCATTTGCAAATATCTTCTCCCATTCTGTAGGTTGCCTTTTAGTTTTGTTGATTGTTTCCTTTGCTGTACAAAAGCTTTTTATCTTGGTGAAGTCCCAGTAGTTCATTTTTGTTTTTGTTTCCCTTGCCTCTGGAGACATGTCTAGTGAGAACTTGCTATAGCCAATGTCAGAGAGATTACTGCCTCTGCTTTCTTCAAGGATTTTTATGGTTTCAGGTCTCACATTTAGGTTTTTAATCCATTTTGAGTTTATTTTTGTTTGGTGAAAGAAAGTGGTCCAATTTCATTCTTTTGCATGTGGCTCTCTAGTTTTCCCAGCACCATTTGTTGAAGAGATTGTCTTTTTCCCATTGGATATTCTTTCCAGCTTTGCCAAAGAGTAATTGACTATATAATTGTGGGTTTATTTCTGGGCTTTCTATTCTATTCCATTGATCTTATGTGCCTGTTTTTATGCCAGTACCATACTGTTTCAATTACTACTGCTTTGTAATATGACTTGGAATCTAGAATTATGATACCTCTAGTTTTGTTTTTCTTTTTCAAGATTGCTTTGGCTGTTTGAGATCTTCTGTGGTTCCATACAAATTTTAGGATCGCTTGTTTTAGTTCTGTGAAAAATGTTGTTGGTATTTTGATAGGGATAGCTTTAAATCTGTAGATTGGTATTATAGACATTTTAACGATGTTTGTTCTTCCAGTCTGTGAGCATGAAATGTCTTTTCATTGTCTTGAATTTCTTTTATCAGTGTTCTGTAATTTTCAGAGTACAGGTCTTTCACCTCTTTGGTTAAGTTTATTCTTAGATATTACATTGTTTTTGGTGCCACTGTAAATGGGATTGACAGGCAACATTTATAACAAATTGTATGGTTAGCATTGTATTTAAAGTCCTCCAGGAAATGGACTTAGGGTGCTTTGCAGAGCTATCTTGCACTGGGCTGGGAGATGGGTTTCTGAGAGCACAGATCAAGTTGTTGGAGGAATTGGAGGATACAAATAGAGGGTATGAGGGCAGGGAGGAGAAAGCCTCCAAAGTGCCAGGCATCTAATGTGGATGATCTCCAGATTATGTTGTTCATACTCACCCATGTATAGATAAGTCAATGAAAAATGATTTAAACATGAGAATAAATTAAGTCTTCATCCTGGAGAAATATGAAAGGGTTAAGATAGTAGAAGGTAAATTAAAAAATGTGTAAGAAGCTAAAAACAACAAAAGGAAAGAGAAACGAATTAGGATAAGACAACTTAAAATTCCAGCAGTAACATTAACAATTTTGTTTTATTTTTTATTTTTTTACTTTTTATTGTAACACTAACAATTTTAACATGAAATAAGGACAAACTAGAAGTTTTCATAACTTCCAGTTATAAAATAAATAAGTCACAGAGATGAAAAGTACAGCATTAGGGAATATAGTCTTGTCAATAATACTGTAATAATGTATGGTATCAGATGGTGACTAGACTTATTGTGGTAAGCATTGAGTAATGTATAGAATTGTTGAGTCAGTGTTGTACACCTCAAGCTAATACTACATTGTGTGCCAGTTGTATTTCAATAATAAAAAAGTGAAAAAAATGAAATAAGAACAAAAAAGAATAAAACTGACTGAAAAGTAAAGTTAGATAAAAAGTTGAAACTGAGGCACATGGTAGATTAAATAAAAGAATTGAGAGATAAAGTTAAATAAGTGATTTAATAGCTTAAGATGTGAGTGAGGTAACTAAGTAAAGAGTTGGCAGAAATAAAGAATGAATAGGAATGGAGTGGAGTCGAGGCTCTCAGTTTTCCTGCTGAAGCAGCTGATCTTTGTTGCCAGGAGTGGAGAGGCCTGAAAGCCTCCTCAGCAACCCCTGCTTGGGGTAGACAGAGGCCCTTTCTAGAGCTTGTGTGCTGTCTTCTTTCATTGTCCATGGATGTAGCAAATAATAGCAATATAATCTGATCTCAGGAAATACCCTCTTCAATTTCATTGTTGATACTGTTTTTTAATATATAAATGTTGACAGCAGAGGGAGGAATCTAGTGGCATGCTGGGAAATGTTTAAAAACCACCTGTGGGGGGACGCCTGGGTGGCTCCATTGTTGAGTGTCTGCCTTAGGCTCAGGTCATGATCCCATGGTCCTGGGATCGAGCCCCATGGCAGGCTCTGGGCTCAGTGGGGAGTCTCCTGGTCTCTCTGCCCCTCCACCTGCTCATGTGTTCTCTCTCTTTGTCTCTCTCTCAAATAAATAAATAAAATCTTAAAAAAAAAAGAAAACATTAAATTATGGTTATTTCCTTGTTTGGTTAGATAGGTCAGTATCTGGTACTTGTTAAACGAGTTCCAGGCAAGAGTAGTAAAGGTGCTAAACTTTATATTCACCTTTACATAAAACTTATTATTAATGCCAGGAAATGAGGGCTTGCTGTAAAATTTCCCAGCTCCCTTTCTTTCTGTCTCTAATATAATTTTTTATTTTAGAGTACTTCTTTTTCATTGAGTTTCATTTTAAGATGCTTTTGACTTAAAAAAAAAACCAAATTTCTCTTTTACTATACTAGCGAAGAATTTCTGAAGCAATTTGACTCACCTTAGGGCCAGGTTCAACATTAAACTGAAATCTTTTTAATGGTAATACTATTTTCTCGCATGCTTTATGATCCTTTAGAGTATTGTCAGAAAAGTATGTAATCTTCGAATATACCTTACTATAGGAATTTCCTTTTAAATTATAAAAAACTGGCTCAACTTTACTTGGATTGATTCTTACGGAGAATGTATAATAATGAAGTTAAGGTATCAATATAGAGTTCCTAGATTCCTCCCCTAACCCTATTTAAAAAAATCTTGGCAATGCATTTCCATTTTTTTCTTTGCTTCATGTAAGATTATATTAAGGAAAGTATTAACAATTACATTTGAAAAATTATTTTTTCCATATGTAAACTTTCTCCTTGAACACGATTGGCTGTACTGAGAAATGTGACAGGATAAATTCCCAAGTTTTTGTGTGGCATATATTTGTGTTTTCACTAAACAGAAGAAAGTGGGAAGTAAAATGTGTGTGTTTCCCAGTTCTTTTTTGAAAGAGATTATAATACTGAATTGAGGTGATTTGTGTCTGTTCGTGGCATTTGTGACACATGAATCAAATGCTGTTTTGTTCACACAGTGCTGGGATACTGTCCTCACCATCACTTGCCAATAGCACTTTCTGCAGTGATGGAACTGTTCTCTATCTGTGCTGTCAAACAGTAGTCACATGTAGCTATTGAATGCTTGAAATATGGCTAGTGTGACTGAGTAACTGAATGTTTGATTTTAATTAATTAAAATTTAAATCATATAGGCTAATGGCTACTTTGTTAAGAGTTTTCTTATTCCTATTGCAAAAAAATAAATAATTTGAGTTAGAAAAAAACATGTTAAGTGTTTCTGTCTCTGTTTAGTTGATTCTGTTAAGGATGTTTTTGGAGAGGAGGCAGTATATTATCATGGAATGGGAAAGCTTGCATTCTCATCTGGCTATGCCATTAAGCAGCTTGGGCAAATTATCTCTAATTTCCTTGGATGGAATTTCCTTGGATGGAAAATGAGGAGTCTATTGGTTTTCAAATTTATATTTAGTATTGGGACTTTTTCTTAAAAACAAAGCCAAACAAACTGAGCAGACACCTCATAGGTAAGACAGAGGTGAGAGGGGCGGGATGGGATTAGGCAGCAGAGTCCTGTCCCTTAAAGTCACCCCTTTATCTCTCAGTAATTCCCAAGCTCCTCTACTACAGTAGATAGCTCAGTTTGCAAAGCACTGGAGTGGATGGAATCCAGGTTTCCTTCTAGCTCTGATAAAGTAAGGTTTTTATAGGATTGAATATAGAGTTTTCTTTCCATTGATATCTCGGAAGTAGTAATTCTTCAAAGGCCAATCTTTACATATATTTTGACCCCACTCAAATCATTAAAATTGAGTTTGAGAGGTACTTAGGACATTCAGTAGGGAGAGGTTCCTGTTCTCTTAGCTCACCAAAAATGAAACTAAAAACAAGAGCTTAATGGTCATAGCAGATATGGGCAGGTCCAAATTTGAAAAAATAGCCATTTAAATTTCTTTCTTTGTGAATGGTTTTATCATTTTGATACATTCAGGACTGGGTTTCATAAAGGAAAACTATCATTGAAGTGGTTAAATTGGTATTATTAGTGGCTTATTCTGGTCTCTATGTGGGCTTAAGGAACTCATGCTTCCCTCTCCCTCCTGTCTAGGGAAAAGTAACTCAGATCTGGAATGGAGTCCTCAGGTGCATACAACTGGACTGTGGGGTTGAACTTGGCATGATAGGGAAACTTTGAGAGGGAAGTATAAAGAGGTTAAAGGGCTTTTTTCACATGATTTTTTTGGAAATGGTCAAGTAATTTGGATCTCTTCCTCTTCCCTTCCTTTCCATTGTCCTCTCTGTTCTCTCCAGTATGCCTGTTAAGAAGGGCACTGGGCTACCTCCCCTTTCACTTTCATACTTGGGAAGGCTAGCAGGCACTAAGGTAGGGAATAAAAGACACATGGAGAATCTGACTATAGCCTTGGCTGACAAAGTAGTCTTTGTATTTATACATGATCTGTCCAGGCCCACCCAAATAGGAAAGGTCTTAGGGGCTTAGGACCAGAGACATGTGCTTATGGATCTCTGATGAAGTTAGGCAGTTAATGAATCAGGGACTTGGGCGCCTGGGTGGCTCAGATGGTTAAGCGTCTGCCTTCAGCTCAGGTCATGATCCCAGAGTCCTGGGATCGGGTCCCGCATCGGGCTCCCTGCTCCTTGGGAGCCTGCTTCTCCCTCGCCTCTCTCTCTCTCTCTCTGTCTCTCATGAATAAATAAATAAAATCTTTAAAAAAAAAAAAGAATCAGGGCCTTGAGAGGGTCTGTCAACCTTTCCATGTGTTAAGACTAAGAAATAAGTTTGATATTACATTACACTATGATTTTAAATGTATCGATGGGAAGGATGGTTTGTTGTCTTTGAGGGCACAGTGTTCTGTAGCAACTTCAGTGCTCTGAAAGCCTTTAATTAAATACAATTTATTTTTCCTCTCTCGGCATTCTTGAAATTTAACAAATGAACAAACAGAGAAAAATGAGAAAAGAACTTCAGTTAAAAAAATTCAAGCATTTTGATTATGCTTATATACAGCATAGCTCAAGGTTGTTCTGTTGTGTTAAATACACTGGGACAGCTGAGCCCATATGATTTTCTCCTTCCTTGAGCATTCCTTTTTGGATCTTTAGCTCCCAGTACAGTATATGAATGAATGTTTAACATAGTAAACATGTATTGTTTTGGAATTGGATTGGATTGTTTGCATTAAAGTTGAAGATGAATGTAGGGACGACGGATCTTTGATGGAATGAGTCAATTTTAGTTGCCAAATATTAAGACACTAATAGGTCTGTAAGACTTTACAGTTTACAAAGGATTGCTACACACAGTGACTTATTTTTCTCTCATCAACCCTGTAAGGTAAATATTATTTCTTTTTTACTTAGGTGGCCCAGTGAGGTTAAGTGTTTACTGTCTTATCTACAGGCAGAGTCAGGTCTCAAACGCACTTTTCCTTTCTCTTCGAATGGAAGAGACATTCTCATTTTCCAGAAGAAGAGGATTAACTGAAGATTCAGAGCTACAAAAATATTAAGGAAGATATAATTTTGCAATAACATTTATGGGTTTCCTGGAAAAAAAAAAGCCATTTCAGTGGAGCAGAAAGCTTGTAAGACAGTTAAAGATGGGCAGATTACTGAAAGAGTGGATACCCATGCTTTCTTCATGCGGGAAAAATCTTCTCTAAGCAAAATAGTTTTCTTCCATATTTATAACTGGAGAACGGTAATGATTTGAATAACTCCAGGCTGTTCTATAGTATTAGCTCAACTGTAAATGCATAGTTTCTAAATAATTTAAAGTTGCTAAAGTGGTAGAACTTATAGTACCAGGAAAGTATTAGTCCTTTTTATTTTTTTGTATTTAGAAGTAATTATTTTTTGAAATGTTTAAGGGCTACAAATCTGTGCCACATTTCTCTGAGGTATTTACAAACATTTGCTAAAAGACATGTACTGGTAAGAGCTGTTATTATGCAGGGGGTGCCTGGGTGGCTCAGTAGGTTATGTGTCTGCCCTCGGTTCAGGTCATGATTTCAGGGTCCTGGGATCTCAGGGTCCCTGTCAGGCTCCCTGCTCAGCAGGGGGTCTGCATCTCCCTCTCCCTTCTGCCCATCCCCCCCACCTCCTGACTCATGCTCTCTCACTCTCTCTCTCAAAAAAAAAGAATTGTTATTATGCAAAATGTACTTTAATTAGGATTTTACTGAATTTCTTATATCACCAGTCATGTTTTTTATGTCATGTTTTTTTTCCAGTGTTCACAGTTTATTGCTGATATATCTGTGGAAATTAATATTCTTTTAAATTTTTAATTTTTTAAAATTTATTTTTAATTTTTAAAAAAGATTTTATTAGAGAGAGAGAGAGCATGAACAGGATGGAGGGGTAGAGGGAGAGGGAGAAGCAGACTCCCCGCTGAGCGGGGAAGCCCAATGTGGGGCTCAATCCTAGGACCCCAAGATCATGACCAGAGCCAAAGGCAGATGCTTAACCTACTGAGCCACCCAGACGCCTCTGCAAATTAATATTTTAGAAAACTTTCTCTATAAATGTTAAGACATTTCTGTTTAAAGTTATATGGCTGCTATTGTTCTGATAGTCATGTTCCAGTCCCTCCCAATTACCACCTTCTGTCCAAATATAGCAAAGAGTACATTCACCTGATAGAAATGTAGTACACATACGGTTGGAATGAATATCTGGAGCTTATCCACACCTCAGTGAAACTTAGGAGATTTCATGTGTTGATATACTTTATTTTTACTTTCATTATATTCTTAGTATCCTACTTATTATTTCAATTGATAGAGTTTGCTCTAAGTCCTTAATCTATGACATAATAGCTTTGTACATACCCAAGAAGAAGGGCCTAAAAAATGACGTAAGAATATTTTAGAAGTTTTCTCTTAAATTTTTCAGTATATTGTGATAAAGTGAGAGATATGATGATAGAGTATATGGCACTTGGGTAAAAAATTTAATTCATTCATTAGTTCAACAAATATTTATCATATATCTATTTATCAGGCACTGTACTATGTGCTAGGGATATGGTGTAGAACAAGACAGACATAGTTCTTGGCCTCCTGGGTTTACAATTTATAATTGCCAGATTTACAGAGTATAGAATAGAAGCAGACTGATTGGAAAGTTATGTGAAAAGATAGAAGTAGAACAGGAATCATGTGAGTTTGAGTATGAGGACATTTTGCTTTGCTCCTTTAGAAGACTGCCAGAATGTTGGTTATTTCCATTCTGACATGGCCCTTACCCTTACCTGATGACTCAGTGCACTGGTGCCTGTAATTTGCTAAAGCATAAAACTTTTTTTTCTTCCAACCAGTTTTCAGCTCAGAGCCCAGAGCATATCAGTTCCCTGTAGACATTTCTGCCCATACAGCAATAACAAGGCTACACTCAATTCTTTTCTCTGTCTCAGCACAGTAATCTTTGATGCATTCCAGTCAGAACTGTGCCTAGCTTATCTCACTTTGCCTCTAGCTCTCTCATCTTTTATGTCCCTAAAATGTCAGCCCATTTAGGCCTGTGACCTTTACAATATCGCTATTCTGGCTTGGCTCTGTGCTACAACCCCTTCCTCTCAAACTAACCCTTCCACTGCCCTCTATCAGTTTTTTCCACTGTGCCTTTTGGACCTCCTGTATGAGGGAATTCTCCAGGTTAATAGGGCTGCTTATCATTGCAAAGGATTTCACAGTTTCCAAAACTGAGCTCATTAGAGTTCAATGTATTAATTGTCATAATCAGTCATATGTAAGTTTATTGCTATGGGATAGAAGCTCAGTCCAAGATGCAGAGATGAAAGTGATTTTATATAGATAGAGAGAACCTTGGGACAATCTGCTCCATGAGACCTGACACTTAAATTATTTTTCCCTTTCATGGGAAGCAGATAGGATGCCTGGACTGTGACCATGAACTGCTGTGTATAAGTGAGGCAACCAGAGTCTTTGTGCTGTTAAAAAGAAACACTGTGGACCCCAAATGGAGTCGCTTTTGCTAAGCCCCACCAAGACTTAGTATCTAACCTAATTGCAGTGTCAGCCTCTCCCAGGAGTGGAATTGTAAACCAATCAGCGCGGAGTTTTCTGAGCAGCGTAATCTACTCATTTACCTTCCATGCCCCACCCTCCTGCTTATAAAAACCTTCCATTTTTTTTTTTTAAAGATTTCATTTATTTGACAGAGAGACACAGCGAGAGAGGGAACACAAGCAGGGGGAGTGGGAGAGGGAGAAGCAGGCTTCCTGCTGAGCAGGGAGCCCTACGCGGGGCTCTATTCCAGGACCCTGGGATCATGACCTGAGCTGAAGGCAGACGCCTAATGACTAAGCCACCCAGGCATCCCAAAAAACCTTCCATTTTTTATAACTACTCAGAGCTCCCTTCTGTTTGCTAGGTGAGAGGTTAACAATTGTTGATAAAGCCAATTAGATCTTCAGATTTACTGAGCTGAATTGTTTTTTAACAGTGCCTTTCCCAGAGATGGGCTATGTAATCAACACAAGAAAACATGGAAGGTCTACTTATCTGCTAAAAACCCCTTCATTTAGCAGTCATGGTTGTTTGCCTTACATGTTTCCCTAGGTTGCTCTTGTAAGGTAAAGGAAAATTATGACTAGCTATATAATTTGAACCGTAACTTCTTGCCTGAGTGAAACAGTTAATGGGGTGGGAACATTACTCTCTTCTTACCCTTGCCTCCACCCTCTGCCCTACCTTGATAAGACTGTTGTCACACCCATGGAGGCTTAACTCTGTCAAATTCAAGGACCATCCCTCTGTCACCCAAAAAAACTCATTGCCAAGGGAGTTTCATCTCTCAAACCCAGGAACGTTGACATGGTTGTAGAATCTCACTTCCAGGCACGAGTAGGAATTGTGCAGGCAGTACTACTGGGCCCTGCATTTGATAAGAAATAGAGGGTAAAATCTTTTAACAAATTTTATATAATTTCTTTTTCATGGGCATCCAAACAACCAAACACAGTGTGGGAGAGATAGGAGATATTCCTAATTTTGGAAAGCCCTTAGGATACCTTGACATTTTCTTTTTTTGAGAGAAAGAGAGTGCACAAGAGAGTGGGAGAGAGAGGAGAGGGAGAGAGAATCTTTTTTTTTTTTTAAGGTTTTATTAGAGAGAGAGAGAGAGTGTGCATGAGCAGGGGGAGGGACGGAGGGAGAGGCAGACTCTCCCCTCCCCTCCAGCAGGGAGCCCAGCAACGCAAGGCTTCATCCCAGGACACTGAGATCTTAACCTGAGCTGAAGGCAGGCGTTTAACTGACTGAGCCACCCAGGCGACCCCTGTGGAAATTAACATTTTAGAGTTAAAAACTACCAAGATGTTATGTTTATAATTACTACCAGTTGCTATTTTTTCAAATGGACATATCTGGCTATTCCCCTCTGGCCTCCCCCCTCTTCCCTCTAGTTGTCAAATTAGAGCAAACCAAAGAATACATTCTCATGATAGAATATAGTGTCTTTAAGCATGAAGTGAGTATTGGGAGTGTTTTCCTACCCTGTTGATGTTACTTAAGGGATATCATATGTTGGAATACTTAATGTTTACAATATGCCTCATGTCCTACTTGTCATTTAAACTGCTGCCTGTCTGTGCCTTGAAGAATTTCTCAAGTTGGCTGCACCCTCATATGACTGCTTCAAGGTGGAGTTTAGGACATGGAGTTGGCTGAACCTAGGCTACATGTGAGCACTCTTTTTGCAAGGGCCAGGGGGAAGGAGAGTCTTTTTCTTCTTTGGCTTCTTCTTTCCTCCCAAGGCCACGCCCTGCTTCCCATCTAGGGTTTGGATACTGGAGGGCCAAAAAGAAAGAAATCTGTAGTACAGCACCTGGCATTTCTCCAAAGCCCCACCCCTTATGCATCCTGACCAGGTGACTGCGCTCCTCTTTGGTGTTCCAAACCACAGATCTGGGAAGGGGTGAGGTGAGGTCAGCATCCTTTGTCCACCTCAAAACTTCTGTTCCTCTTTTCATGTCGTACTTCTTTTGGTGTTCATGCCAACTGGCTAGACTACCCCTTATATCCGTCTAGTTGGGGTTATTGACTAACTTGCTTCTCTTGCACATTTATTAGAAATATCACATGGCTCACCATCCTGAGCACTGCTTTTAGTTCTACCTTTGTCCTGAGTAGTGATTTTAATATATTTATGCACTAACCATCTAACATCATGACTTTATAATTAAAGCTGATCTTGCAGCTGGACTTACAGAATGAATTGAACTCCATTTTTAGCCTATAGATAACTCTTAATATGTTAAACTGAATTCATAATCTATTCCTTCCAAATCTGCTTTTATTCCTGAATTCTCTGATTAATAGCATCACTATCCTCCAAGTTTCCCAAGCCCAAAATCAAAGAGTTATCCTGAAACCTCTCCCTTTCTAAGCACTGCATACACAATCTAGTTACTGTAGATACCACCTCCTTAAAATCTTTTGAGTCCATTTCCTGTTTCTATTTGTCTTATCACTGCCTTAGTACAATTATAGCTTTCTTTTCATGTGGGCAACTGCTACATCCTATTAACTGGATTCTGTTTTTAAAGTGCATCCTCTTCGATCTATCCCCACATGCCAAAGTAATCTCCCTGAAACAAATCTGGTCATTTCATTCCTCTCCTGAAACCCTTCTGTGGCCCTCTTAGCTCTCAGAATAAGAATTAAGTTCATCTCTTTAAGATTAAAAAAAAAAAAGATAATGTGTTGTAAATGTGAATCTCTATAAATTAAGTTCTCTAAGTTGTCTTGCTTAGATTTACGTTTTCTGAGACTTATCTTGGTAAGAGCTTTCTTTAAGGAAGTAATACTAGGAGTAAAAAGATAACGTTCAATAATAAAATTGATATAAAAAGAAACCATTAGAATGACATATTAAAATAAGCACAACTTGTATCATATGTAGAACAAAAAGATTCCTTAGATTCTGATGTGCATTTTGGTCTGTTTATCCCAAGAGTTTGCTAATATTCCCATGCTAAAAGCAGTTCCTGTCTAAGATTAAAAGGATATTTAGTTTATGATGATGTATCTGATTAAAGGCAGACATTTTTCTTGATTCTCAATTCATGACATCTGCCAGTTGCCTTCAGTTGTTACCCACACACACACACACCACTTGTTTTAACTATAATAGCATTTAAATAAATCCACAGAAAACAATAGACAGCAAGAAAACAGTGTTAGGGAAATGGTAGGAATTAATTAAAATTCCTTTATTAAACTAATGATGCAATGTATGGTGATTAACATAACATAATAAAAAATTTTATTTTTTTAGTTAATTATACAAGATTTATTAGTTATTAGTTAATCATACAAGAATTTATATGATTAGCATTGCTCTAAGGGCTAAGAGGGGTACAATCCTGATTATCTGAAATTTGCAATCTTAATGGAGAGATGAGACAAAGCAGAGAAATTAAACTTGCAGGGTATATGTGCTTCAATTTCAGTCTGAACAGTAATGACAATAGGTACTGCATCTCAAAAAAACAGAGAGATACACAAAATAAGCTTCCTAAAAGATGTGAAATGAGAAAGACTTTTTGATCTTTCTCTGTATATTTCAGTACCTTTGGTGGGTTTTTAGTTTCATATTTTTAAAAAATTTTTGTTTATTTTTAAAGATTTTATTTATTTATTTGTCAGAGAGAGAGAATGGGAGGGAGGGAGAGAGTACAAGCGGGGAGAGTGGCAGGCAGAGGGAGAAGCAGGCTCTTTGCTGAGCAAGGAGCCCAGTGCAATGCGGGGACTCCATCCCAAGGCCCTGGGATCGTGACCTGGGCTGAAGGCAGGTGCTTAACTGACTGAGCCACCCAGGTGTCCCTTTAACGTCATATTTTTGACCAAATCCAAATCAGAAGCAAGTTCCCTGGGAGGCCAACTTTTGTTTTCTCAATCTATCCTTTATAGAGCATAGTTTAGAAAATTCTGTGTTGGGAGTGTGAGCTGATAGATTTTCAAAAGGTTTCCCAAAATTTAAGATGCATAGGTTGTAACTTTTAAAATTTGCATTGGATTTTGTTTATTCTGATTTCCTAATCTCGAAATAGAAGGTAGTGTGAGCTTGGTACAGGTATCTTGGCTGCTAGTATAGAGGACTGGTAGTGTGAGTGACAGAGCTCAAATCCAGTGAGCCTTTGGGGAATATCAAATTCTTTTAATCTATGGGCTCTCATGAGCTTATTACAAGTAGTCAGATGCTTTGGCCTTCTCTAGGGATTTCTAGTTACCTTTCCTAATTTGTTTTACCATTGGTTGGGTAACAACCTGTGTTCAGAGTCGTTTGTGAGGTATACTCCAAGTAATGAATAATTACCTTTCCTACACATTAGAGTGCTTATCCCACAAAGATGATATAGTCATACATTAATTCCAAAGTTGAAGAGAGAGAATTGAAATGTAAAAAGTTGCACGTATTTGCACTTGTGGGGGATGGGTCTTGAAACATCATTTGTCACATGTGTCATGTTAGGAAAAAAAGGGATAAAAACAATTGCTGTAGTATAAAGATAGAACTCTTTCTCTCTGGTCTCATCTTTTCTTATTGGGATAGAAATTTTTTTTTTTTTTTTAGTCTGGGTCTCAAAACCACTTTTTTGATGACTGGTCAAATTGCTTTCCTTTCAGCCACTTGAGCACCAATTTGATTAGACCCTTTCTCCTCAGGGCACCTCACCCTTATAAAAAATCACCTAAGATGCGCTCGATGTTTAATACCACCACCCAATTCTAATAACTTCTTTTGTTTGTCTGCTGAAGTTCTCTAGTTTTCTTTAGGAGTTTGTCTCTATTTCACCCTCTGTGGCTTTCCACTTTGATTTCTCATCTGAGAATCAAATTCTGGTTTATTGTCTCAAATAAATATTACTGTATCTATCAACTAATTATGCTTCAATCCCTTCAGCCTCAGGTAGTTTGGGATTTCTCGAGTCTCTTGATTTGGAGAAAGGATTTTTTTTTAATGTTTCCACTGCAAGTATTTAATGATTCAACATTCATAGAAACTTAAACTTCAGTAGAGCAAATAGCCCCAACTTAAGTATAATTAAGCTTCATGTTACCTTAGTGAAGTGGGGAGAATAAATAATCAGGGAGGCTACAATCATTTCCTCCCAAACCCAATTAAAAACTAAGTTTTAAAATGTTAAACCAGTGCAAATCTGCATGACTGCTTCAGGTTTATTTGAGAAGGAATTGTGGCTGCTAATATTGTCTACTAAAATATGTGAATCTATTTCCATAATCAGAGCCCTATGGGATGGAGCTTAGATTTAATGTGGTTTTGGTGCTTATGTGTTTTCCAGTACATTGATTAATACTGTCCTCTGAAGTGGAACCCAATCAGGGGTAACCTGCCAGAGGACTATTTTCTGGAAATTTCAGCTGAACTAATATCTGCAGAAATCTTGAGACTAAAGAACAGTTGATGAATATACCACAATTAAACTTGCCTTGTGAATTGAAGAATGGGGGAAAGGATAATGAACATATTGAAATGATTCCACATGTTTTATGCATGACACATTTGTAATTAAAATAGATCCTGAAGGTAAGTTTGTATATACTAATATAATAATTTCAAAAAAGCAGAATGCATTATTAAATATCTATAGGGCATATTTCCCAAGTGGAGAATGTGAAAATTTGGTTTGTTTTGCTACTTCAACAGTTGTTTGCCAGAAACTAGAAATTGAATGTACTGGCAAACCATACTTGTTGGGCAATTTGTTTATATTGGCCAAATATATATATATAGGTGAAATACACACACACGTATACATATATGTATATATCTGTATGAATCTATGAGTGCATCCTCAGTATGTAATTTTCTAGTTGTAAAGTTATAAGTAACTTTAATTTCAGTTATTCAGCTAAACAGTAACATTTTTCTGAATTCCTCAGTCTTACAAGGGTCCTTTGAGACCTTTAACAATTCAACAGTTATTGTCCCTGGCAGCTCAAGGTGTATGGCTCTTGCAGCCAGGGTTGTTTTAGGGTTTAATGGGGGATTTAACAACCTGATCGCAGTTTATAAAATATTGTTACAACCTTTTCTATCATTGGATCCTCCAAATAATCCTGTGAGGTAGGAATAAATACTATTTTACAAATGAGGAAAACAGAGGTGAATGACTTGTTCCATAGACCTTCATTTTTAGGTTATGAGTAGGGCTGATTAACCAATCTATTAAATGAAATATTAAAGTGGACCAAAATTTGGCTTTCATGAGGAAAATTAACAGGTGACTAGAGGGCTCTAAGTCAGTATATTTGTCGCTAAAGAGTCTGGTTACTATGGATTTCTTGGCAAATTTACAAAACTCCTATTGTACTTGTTCCCATGTAGATAGTTGTAGTTCCCACAATGTCAAGGAGAAGCACTCAGTTATTCCTACATCATCCCTGTTTTCTTGCCTATGTTAATGGTTTTTGTTGATGCTCTTTTGACTTATGAGTTACTGTTAGAGTATTGTGAGTTGTTTTGTTAACATTACTGTGTAGAGTGTTGCATATTTTCAACAATATTTGTGGCCCTTTTTATCATAAATAGATTTTAAGGTAATTACTTTAAGGTTATTTTTATATATGTGTATATGTATATATATCATGTGTGTATATATATATATAAATATATAAAATAAATTTACCTTTAGGTAAATTCATATAGTATGTTTTATTGTATACATATATGTATACCAACCACTCAGTTGTATATGCATCACTAAGTTGTGTATGCACAGATATGAATCAGCATGCTTCTGTATTGAATGAAGCAGATGTACACTATAGTGTGAATGGGGGGATGGATGGGCCTTGGGGTCTTTGGCATTCCTTAAGTGAGCTGTGTTTAAAAAGTAAGAACCACCTGTCTTCAGGAATTGGAGAATGACAGGCACCTGCCTGCGTGGCATATGGTTACAGGGGCTTTTGTATATACTTTCAGTTTCCTTAAAGACCATGTTGATGTCATGTGTTTGTAATAAGAGAATGGGACTGCGTAGAATCTGGCCTTTTGCTGTCTGATTATAAAGAAATGAATCACAATTGTGTTGGCCAGAGCCACCATTAAGCTTTGCATGTGAAATGCATAAAACTATTGTTTTGTTTTTCCCCTGAGGCTATGATTTCTTACATATGTTTAAGAAATTTGCCAATCTAACTTCTTCTTTGAAGGGAAAAATGAGCCACAGAGATGTGAGGTGATTTAAGACCAGTGATCAGAACTCCTGATGCTCAGGCTAAGGTGTTTCCTCTTCTTTTTTTTTTTTTTTTTGAAGATTTTATTTATTTATTTCAGAAAGAGAGAATGAAAGAGAGCATGAGAGGGAAGAGGGTCAGAGGGAGAAGCAGACTCCCTGCTGAGCAGGGAGCCCGATGTGGGACTTGATCCCAGGACTCCAAGATCATGACCTGAGCCGAAGGCAGTCGCTTAACCAACTGAGCCACTCAGGCGCCCTTCTTTTTTTTTTCTTTTTAATCTAAATTTTATTTATTGTTTTGTATAGGAAATATACCCGCATGGTTCAAAAATCAAAAATTACCAAAGGGCTTGTAATGAAAATCTCCCTTCCATTCCATTCCATTCCATTCCTCAGCCATTCAGTTCCCCTTTTTGGAAACAAACAATGCTATCAGTTTTGTAATATACTCCCAGAAGTATTTTATGCATATACAAATAAATATATATGTAAATAATCTGATTCATCTCTTTTTATGCAAACGGTCCCATACTCTTCGTGTGATTTTGTACCTTGTATTTTTTTTAAACTCAACATTTGAAATCATTCCATATTGTTACAAAAAGAGAATCCTCATTAATTCTTTTGTTTGTTTTATTTTATCTTATTATGTTATGTTAATCACCATGCATTACATCATTAGTTTTTGATATAGTGTTCCGTGATTCATTGTTTGTGTATAACACCCAGTGCTCCATTCAATACGTGCCCTCTTTAATACCCATCACCAGGCTGACCCATCTTCCCACCCCCTCCCCTCTAGAACCCAGAGGGTTCTAGAAACAAACCCAGTTTGTTTCTCAGAGTCCATAGTCTCTCATGGTTCATCTCCCCCTCCGATTTCCCCCTCTTCATTTTTCCCTTCCTACTATCTTTTTTTTTAAACGTATAATGTATTATTTGTTTCAGAGGTACAGGTCTGTGATTCATCAGTCTTACACAGTTCACAGCGCTCACCATAGCACATACCCTCCCCAATGTCCATCACCCAGCTACCCCATCCCTCCCACCCCCCACCACTCCAGCAACCCTCAGTTTCTTTCCTGAGATTAAGAATTCCTCATATCAGTGAGATCATATGATACATGTCTTTCTCTGATTTGACTTACTTCGCTTAGCATAATACCCTGTAGTTCCATCCACGTTGTTGCAAATGGCAAGATTTTTTTGATGGCTGTATAATATTCCATTGTATACATATACCACATCTTCTTGATTCATTCATCTGTTGATGGACATCTTAGTTCTTTCCATAGTTTGGCTATTGTGGACGTTGCTGCTATAAACATTGGGGTGCATGTACCCCTTTGGATCACTACATTTGTATCTTTGGGGTAAATACCCAGTAGTGCAATTGCTGGGTCATACAGTGGCTCTATTTTCAACTTTTGAGGAACCTCCATACTGTTTTCCAGAGTGGTTGCACCAGCTTGCATTCCCACCAACAGTGTAGGAGGGTTCCCCTTTCTCCGCATCCCCGCCAACATCTGTCGTTTCCTGACTTGTTAATTTTAGCCATTCTGACTGGTGTGAGGTGGTATCTCATTGAGGTTTTGATTTGGATTTCCTTGATTCTGAGCGATGTTGAGCACATTTTCATGTCTGTTGGCCATTGGAATGTCTTCTTGGTAAAAGTGTCTGTTCATGTCTTCTGCCCATTTCTTGATTAGATTATTTGTTCTTTGGGTGTTGAGTTTGATAAGTTCTTTATAGGTTTTGGATACTAGCCCTTTATCTGATATGTCATTTGCAAATATCTTCTCCCATTCTGTCAGTTGTCTTTTGGTTTTGTCGACTGTTTCCTTTGCTGTGCAAAAGCTTTTTATCTTGATGAAGTCCTAATAGTTCATTTTTGCCCTTGCTTCTCTTGCCTTTGGCGATGTTTCTAGGAAGAAGTTGCTGTGGCTGAGGTCGAAGAGGTTGCTGCCTGTGTTCTCCTTTAGGAGTTTGATGGACTCATGTCTCACATTTAGGTCTTTCAACCATTTTGAGTTTATTTTTGTGTGTGGTATAAGGAAATGGTCCAGTTTCATTCTTCTAGGAAGAAGTTGCTGCAGCTGAGGTCGAAGAGGTTGCTGCCTGTGTTCTCCTCTAGAGAATCCTCATTAATTTTTATGGTTATAGATTATTTCATTGAATAGATATATCAAAATTTATTTAACCAATCCATCTGCTGATGGACATGTAGGTTGTTTCTAGTCTTTGCTATATCAAACAATGCTGCAGTAAAATATCTTGTACATATATCATTTTGCACATGTTTGACTATATCGGATAAATTCCTAGAAAAAGAATTGTCTGTGTTTAAGAGTAGATTACCTGATATATATTGTAAAATTGAACTTCATAGAGGTTGAATCAATTTACATTCCTGCCAGCAATATATAATATTGCCTATTTTTCCATACACTTACCACACAGTGTCATATTAAATTTTGTGATTGTTGCCTATCTAGTAGTTGATAAATAGTGGCTGAGTGTTGCTTTAATTTGTGCTTCTCTTGTTTATTTTATTTTATTTTTTTTATTTATTTGACAGAGAGAGAGACAACGAGAGAGGGCACACAAGCAGGGGGAGTGGGAGAGGGAGAAGCAGGCTTCCCGCTGAGCAGGGAGCCTGATGCAGGGCTTGATCCCAGGACCCTGGGATCAGCGCCTGAGCTGAAGGCAGATACTTAACGACTGAGCCACCCAGGCACCCCTGTACTCCTCTTGTTTTGACTCAGGTTGTACATTACTTCATATACTCCAGAGCCTTTTGCCTTTCCTTTTTTGTAAACTGTTCATATATTTTGTCCATTTCCTACTAGTCTCTTGGTTTTTTTCCTTATCCATGTTTTTGAAATTCTTTCTACTTTAGTGAACTTGATTAACAGCCTGGATATTCTCCTCGGTTAATCCTATTAGATGCCCAGCATTAGACTAGAACATGCTGCTTACTTTTGAGAAAAATAGTAGAAACTTAGTTTTGAATATATATGTATAGCGAAGTTCAGAATCTTTTCTCCTTGGCTACATTTGAAAGAGTTGAGGAATCATTAGAAGAAAATCTGTGTAACAGTACAGTATAATAAGACCTGTTTCTGGTTGGTTTATTGATCAGAACTGCTGTGGGTCCATGGTAGGAGAAGCCTTCAGTTGTGCTACAATGATCGGAGACAAATGAGCACTGAAAAACACTGCAGCTACCTGGAAAAATAGACTCCTTTCTTCTGGGAAACCTCTAATTTCTTAAAGACCCTCATTTGCAACTGAAAAAATGTGTCATTCTGTAGTGTATGTATCTGAGTGGTTAAGGTTTTAGCCAAAAGTATTTGTTCATTTGAAAATAAACTAGATAATCCTCATGTTCAGCTTTTTAACTAACTCTTCAAATCCTCTGTGGTTATGGATTTCAGCGGTAAATTGATAGAACAAGAGCATCAAGATTTTCTGATGGTACCTCAGAAACTGAGGATAAAAACATATACAGTTGACCCTTGAACAGCATGTGTTCGTAGGTCACTGATATGTGGATATTTTTCAATAAATACAGTACGATGCTGTAAATGTATTTTCTCTTCCTTATGATTTTCTTAACGTTTTATTTTCTCTAGATTACTTTAAGAATACAGTGTATAACACATATAACATACAAAATATGTACTAATTCACTATGTTATTGATAAAGCTTCTGGTCATAGGCTATTAGTAGTTACGTTTTGGGGAGTCCAAAGTTACACATAAATTTTCCACTGTGTGGAGGGTTGCCACTCCTAACCCCTGTTTTGTTTAGGGGTCAACTATACAAGGAGGAAATTAAATCTGGTATTACAGTATTATCTGATAGCTAAGATGTATTAGATATAGCAAGAAAAAGCAAAGGACTTTTTAAAATAACATCGGTTAAACAGTTATGATTAGATTGTCAAAGAGAGAAGTATGGAGTTTCTCTTGGTGACAGCTGGTTGGGGACTGCATCATTGGGGTCAGTGCCATCAGTGGTATCGATGTATCAACACATATGTCATCGACCTCAGTGGTATTAATGCATTAATGACATTAGTGCATCAGTGCATCAGTGGTGTTAGTGGTATCAGTGCATTAGCACATCATTCGCATCACTGCATCAGCGGTGCATCCATCCCAACACTGGAGCAGCCATAGCAGAAGGAAAGTTTAATTTATACAAAGTAAATTTTATTCACATTAAGGGATATAGAGCATTTTTTAAAAAATTTTTTAAAAAGATTTTATTTATTTATTTGAGAGAGTGAGAGAGCTCATGAGTATGGGGAGGGGCAGAGGGAGAGGGAGAAGCAGACTCCCCACTGAGCAGGGAGCCAGACTCTGGGGGTTCAGTTGCAGGACCCTGGGATCATGACCTGAGCTGAAGGCAGATGCTTCACTGACTGAGCCACCCAGGCAGCCTGAATGTAAAGCCTTTTTAATCTTTTGATAATATGGCTATGTGAAATCTATTTCAGTCCCTTGAAGAATATACCTTTGTTTCTTGCCTCTAGGCCTTTGAACATGTGTTTTCTCTGCCTTAGATCTTTTCCATTTTTGCCTTTCTGTGTCTGTCCAACCCCTACTACTCATTTTACACGTCGGCTTAATTGTTCCTTCCTCCCGGAAGCTTTCCTGAGCCCTCATATTTGGATTTAGCACTCTTCTCCAGCATTGCTACAGTAGATTGAACTTCTCCCATCATGACACACATTGCTCTGTGATCTCAGTGCTTGCTCCTTGTCTGCTTTCCTGACCAGTGTATGAATTCCTGAAGGCTGGGATCTGTTTCTCTTTTATGGATTATTTTATCTCCAGGCACATAGTAGTTCTCAAGAAATACTTATTGAATGAATAAATGTGTGAATATATTCATTTAAAATTACCTAAATAGTATGTTATGATTTTGGTGAAAAAAAGAAACTGTGGTTTAAGTTACAGATATAATGATTTTTTAAACTTCACATAAATATTTTTTTTTAAAGATTATTTATTTATTTATTTGACAGAGAAAGACACAGTGAGAGAGGGAACACAAGTGGAGGGTAGTGGGAGGGGAGAAGCAGGCTTCCTGCAGAGTGGGGAGCCCGATGCGGGGCTCGATCCCAGGACCCTGGGATCATGACCTGAGCCGAAGGCAGATGCTTAACAACTGAGCCACCCAGGCACCCCCACATAAATATTTTTAATGAAGATACTATGCACCCTAATCTTCTGCAGTAAATTCTTATGTACAATGTATTGGTAAGTACACTGAAAAATCAAACTACTATTCATGTTATTTATAATATATATAGGTACTGATTTATCAGTGTATTGACAGTCTATTGTGTTTGGTGGTTTCTAGAATATACTCTTCTATTTATAGTATTGTGGTTTTGTAACTGTTGTAGATTTGATGATGAAAACTGATAGGTATTTTGGTATATTGGTATCAGTAGTGTAATGCTCAATAGTATAGAAAAATTCAATTTTGAATTCAATTCAAAACTGATCAGTATCAGTTTGGACCCAGTTAGATTATTGGGCTTTTACAGAAATTTGCCTGAGTGGGCATCTAGTAGGTGGCAGAATCCAGATTGGAGGGGCAACCAATATGGTCAGCCAAGGTCATTTTATTGTTCCATACAATTTTCCTGTTCTAATTATGGCTCTCAGTGAGGTTATTGAATAACTGTGCTGATGAATAAAAGATATGAAAGAATCCCACTATTTGTGGGAGAACAAAGTACAATACTGTAACATATGATATAAAGCAAGTAAATTATAAATTTTATAATAAATTATAATAAATTTATAAATAAATTTTTTTAGTTATCAGAATGTTATTCTTAGCTAGCCAAGAATCCAGTTGTTCTTCATTCTTTTAAAATAGTGTCTTGAGGGGCGCCTGGGTGGCTCAGTTGTTGGGCATCTGCCTTTGGCTCGGGTCATGATCCTGGGGTCCTGGATCAAGCCCCGCATCGGGCTCTCTGCTCAGCAGAAAGCTTGCTTCTCCCTCTCCCGCTCCCCTGCTTGTTTTCCTTCTCTTGCTGTCTCTCTCTCTCTGTCAAATAAATAAATAAAATCTTAAAAAAAAAATATCTTGAGAGTACTTTACTTCCTTTAAATTAGTTTATTGTATTATTGGGAAAAATAATGACTTTTACTCTCTTTTCTCATTCAGAGCCTGAGTCATGATCATATTTTCTCTTGTAGTGAGATTATTACAAGACCAAGCCCAAATGAATGTTGGGAAAAACAGGACTTTAGTAAATAGAATCTCCAGAATTTTATATCAAGGACTAACCAGATGGGTTTTAAAGAAAATCTGAGTATATGGTATTGAGGCAAAGGAGGGTAGATGGTTGGGGAGTGGTGAACTGAGAAGAGATAGAAGGGTAGAATGAACATAAATTTCCCTTTTTGTTTTCTACTTCTGGACTGTGGTCAGTATTTGATCCTCACTTCTCTTTCCTTGTCACTGGCTTTTGCAGCTCAGAAGAGGAGAGGGGAGGGAGAGCTTTGATGAGCCAGGTCTTTACAAAGTGCTTTACCAAAATTGCCCCCATCTAAGCCTGAGAGGAGAGATGAGACAGCTTGTGTGTGGGGAGGGGAAGGAGGCAGAGCTGATTCATGGGCTCAGCATCAGGCTGTTTACACTGTGGACAACTAAAGCTGGATCCTTCTGGCCTTAGAAGAGCCATGTAGGATGCAGTGCCCCTCTGATTATCCACCGAGTGACAGGAGAGGGTGGCATTTATTCACCTGCTTCCATCATGCATTGCTCCAGGATTGTTCCGTGGGTTGTAATTCACACAGGCTTCCAGACCACTGTCAGTGCCACAGTGTCTGAGAAGCCCTGGGGCGGAACAGGTGAGATGGCTGGTACAGTGGGGAGGAGGGGCGGTCGGACTGGCTCCATGCATGTGGCACATGTGCAACTACGTGCTTAGTTTAATTCACTCATGTCATGTCTTGAAATTCTTAACAGTGTTTGAACAAGGGGCCTTTTATTTTAATTTTGCACTGGGCCCTCCAAATTACATAGCTCTCTTTGGCTGTTGAATTATTTTGCGTGAAACTGGTACATTGCATGAGGCTGTACAATGGCTGGAATAAAAAAGTTGTTCCAAGAGAATGTGAGGTAAGGCACAGTAGATGTCTGATACACTGATTTAATTTTTAAAATATCCTTATCAGTTAGGTTCTATCATTTTAAAGATGAAGAAACAGATCCAGGTAGGGTATAGGATGGTAATAGGACTTTACGGGGCTGGTAGTAAATGATACAGCTAGGATTCAAATCCAGGTCTGTGTGAACTGAAAGTCCTAATTCTTTCTACCAGACCTATGTCTTATGCTTGAGAGTAAGAGAAGCATGATATCAGAACTCATAATCATTGCACCAACTTTTTTTTCTGCCTTGCATCTTCTGGACAGACTGTAAAACTGAGGTACACTTGTCATATTTTAACACACTGGAATGTTCCTGCCATATTCTAACACACTGGAAGCTCTACATGGCCACCTGGGTAGGCCTGGGAACTCTGGAAACACCTCAAAATTTTGTTCTTCCTTTTTAAAGTGAGTAAAGGGAGAAGCTGTTAGCCAAATGTGCCATAGGGAAAAAAGACATCTATTATTTGTTTTTTTAAAATTAAAATGAAAAATTTTAACTTTCCAGGTGGGAATTTATTTAACTCCTCTCTAACCTCTGGAGAGAAAGAAAGTACAAGAGGGGTGGGACATGGTGTGACTAATTGTGTTGGCCAGCGTTCAAATGATTGGCTGATTCCAAATTCACATGCAGTGAGGGCTGCATATCCTCAGGTGACTCGTCTGTTAGTCACCATGACCAGCTCTCAGTCCTCTCCCCACCAGGGTAGTGTAGTGAATGGTATTTTGGCAATCATGGGGAAGTTGTTCCTGTTTATATTCACCATCCAAAATCTGAAGCAGGGTTCTTTTTTCTTATTTTCCCTCTGAAAACCTCACACAAGTCATCTGGGTGTGGTGGTCATCTTCACTGAATAATGAGGATAATAACAAGGTTATGTGAGGAGGCTATAGGTCTGTTTGCTTGTGGTAGCCTGGGATTATTATCTGTCAATACTGCATGATTATTAATAGTACCCCTTTTTACTCTCAAAGAGCACAAGTTTGAGTCATAAATTATATGGTTTTCCTACTTATACTATAACTTCTGGCCCAGTTAACTTACCAAATTAAATATTCAGCTTCCCTGTTCTCAAAAGAGTCTTACAACCATGCCTCCAGTTTCCCAGTATGTGTGTGGGACTCTTTCTTCTTCCATGTTTTCCCTTTTTTTCTTGCTTCTCTTCCCCAGTTCTTATTCCTTTTGTGTACAGATAAGTTCAGCTTTCTCTAACCCCTACCTCCAGACTTAGTCCTTGGATGTTTGTTATGTGTCTAAAGACCCTCACAGGGCTATGCTAAGCAATAGGCTGTCAACTTTGGGTCCACCTATCCATCCTGCTCCAAGAGGAACAGAACAAAATGGAGATTTGTTCCCTTATCCCATCCCCATTCAGAATATAGAGACAGCATTTTGGTTTTCAAAATTCACTTTATTTCTCTCTGTAACAGTAGTGGATTGAGGGGAAGATATACCAAGAATAGCATACTGTTGACTAAGTGTGATAAAAGGAAATACTGAGATCTTCATTTCAAATGTGAAATTCAATAAAACAACAAATTAGCCCATTAATGTGTATAAGCTGTGGTTTTATCTATGCATAAAAAGTAGAAAACATTAGTCTGGACTCATCGGTTCTAAGTTTCAGAAACCTAATTTGCATAAACTTTAACAAAAATAGGAAATTATTTGGTTCATCCAACCATGGAAAGGGTAAGGAGAGCTATCTTGGACCAAAATCATAAAAGTTTTCACAGTGCTCTCTCCATTTTTTGGTTTTGATTTCCTCTACCTGTTTATTTCATTTTTTCCTACTTCACATGAGCTTTTCCCATTTATTAGGGTACATAGCCTTAGGCAGTTCTGGGCTTGATGCCTTATAGCATCTCATCTCAAGAAGAAGGAGAATCTTCTATCCTGGATGCAGTTACAAAATTCCTGGTGAGCATGGGAACCTTGCCTAGGCCACATGCCTTTTCCCTTAGACCATTCACTGAAGCCAGGCAGTATGGTTGGTCCAGCACAAGTCACGTGCTCCCAGGGAGTGAGGAGGACAGAATTGTTAACATAGTGGCAGTGTTGCGTAGGTACCTGCACTGATGACCTGCCAGGGAATCAGTAAGGCCTGGCTGTGTGTGAGGCACAAACCAGATGGAGAGAGCCAAAGATGCCTCAGCCCCTGTTTCTGACATGGGTCTCTGCTTTCATCTGAAGTTTTTGGAAGACTTTCTTAAGGAAGATATTTGGCTCCCTCGTCCTTTCTAGTATGTTAGAATACAAAGCAAGAAGAGGTGCTGGCTATGAACCAGAAGAGGATCCTTACCAAAATGCGACTATGATGGTACCTTGATCTTGGACTTCAAGCCTCCAGAACTGTGGGAAATAAATTTCTATTGTTCATAAACCACCCTGTCTGTGGTATTTTGTTAAAGCAGCCTGAATGGACTAAGATTATAACCTTTGAAAGTATTGCTTTCAAAATGACAGAAAACAAATTCATCAGCACTCTTTTGAGGAAAGATTCTGGCAGGAGGGACATTGGCATCAGAGATTCCTGCCCACGTCTCTGAGTTTTGGTCATCTCTTTGGTGTTTCTTACAGCTACCCAATCCTAAAGTCATAGCTGAAACTATGATGATGGAATAAAAATCTCCCGAAGGAAAGTAGAAAGTTTAGCCTTGAAGACAGTTCAGAAGAATTGGAGGCAGAGTTGTGTCTGGAACCACTCAGGCTTATGGCAAACACATGCATGAATAAAAATCCATGTTCTTCAACTTATAAACCTTTTTTAAAATTTTTTATTTACCGAGGTGTCCTAATGAGGAAGCAGATAGATTATATTCAAGGAAAGCTTCCTAAAGCTGCACCTTCAACATAGTTTAGCAAAAAGTTGAGTGGCATGGAATTAAACAGTGATATTTACCTTTATCATTATTCCAAACAGATGTGAATTAAGTTTGATTTCTGGGATTTTAGTGTTACATGGTTAACATAACTGGGTAATGGACTACATCTAGATGTCCTGATGTTCTTTAGTAACAAGTTGTGTATACGTGTGAGTGAGTGAGTAAAGGGAAAAAAAAGCAGGAAAGACTCAGAAGGGAAGTAAATAGATCTTTTCAGGACTGATACAAAGCTAGAATAAAAGCTATTCTTCATTTATACATACCATGGAAGACATTTCTTTTTGAAAGGAATTCCAAGGTCTTCTGAAAATTTAATTTTTTCTATAGAGATAAAAAGTTCTTGTATTTTCTCTGCTATTAAAAAATATTTACACTGGGGCACCTGGGTGGCTCAGTCATTAAGCATTTGCCTTCGGCTCAGGTCCTGGGATCGAGCCCCGCATCGGGCTCCCTGCTCAGTGGGAAGACTGCTTCTCCTTCTCCCACTCCCCCTGCTTGTATTCCCTCTCTCACTGTGTCTTTCTTTGTCCAAAAAAAAAAAAATATATATATACACACACACACACACACACACACATATATATACACACACACACACACACACACAGGTATAAATATTTACAATAAAAACATTGCTTCCAAGTATGTGTTCTGAGAATGTTCTTTTTATTTTGAAATATAGGTCTTTAAAGGTTTTCTGGTTTAATTCTTGGAAATAATGGATGTTAAGTGACACTCTTTGGCACCCCACTAAGTGAATCCCTGCAAAACATTGGGAATATCAAGGCCTACATTTCCCTACCTGATGAGTAAAAATGCTGCTGAACCACTATGCTAAGTTTGCAGAAGCATTTAATGGGATCTTTAAAGGAAACTTATAAACAAATGGCCCTGAAATGAAAAATGAACAAACAGTACACATTATAGATTGTTTATTGTAATCCTCTAGCGTTTTCATTATTCAGAACATTGAGGAATCAGACAACTAATTTTCTTGAGTTGTCCTAGAACCTTGTGAATTTGGGGTGATGAACAGAGTAGTGTATTTCTGAGAGACAAAACACTAATCCAATCATATTTGTCTAACTCTAGAAAAATTATATCTAAGTCAAATCACATAAATTTAGTCCCCTACAGGTGTTGGGTACATAAGTGTTTATTATGTTATTTTCAGTACCTTCTGAAGGTTAAAAAATTTCAAACTAAAAAATGTAAAAGTGTTCCAGGGGAATTCATTCTTTAATAGAATTACTGTGTTAATCAAATAATTATTCCTAATTTATAGTTTTTGTGAATTAGTGTGCTAATCCAGGTCCTCCCCGAAGCGGACACCAAAATGAGATTAATTATACGGGGATTTTCATAAGAAGGTGCCTATGTGAAAGAAAGTGGGGAGGGAGTAAGGGAAGGCTGGAGGAGCTATCCTCCATGATACAAGTCTGGCCCAAGTGAAGATGTAGGAAAACCTGGTCTAATTATCTTGAGGGTGAGGTCACAAGGAGGAGATCCAACACAAAGGCTCTAGCCCTGGGGTGAGATCTTGGATCTTCCAGCTTTTCCCACTGATATCTGGCTGCAACTGTAGGAGTGCCTTAGGTTAGACAGAAGACCACCCAGTCAAACCACAAAATTCTGAGAAATTATGAATTGTTGTTTTAAGCCACAAAGTTTTGGGTGGTTTTTATGTAGTGGTTGATAACTAATGCACAGAGTCAAGGTGGGATAGACAAGAGTTCCCGTTTTCTTTGATGTGAGCAGAAAGTTTCCTAGTTCACATCTTCCCCAGGGTATTGCTGCTTGAGGATTCTTGCTTCATGAGACAGTCTCAGTTTCAGATTGATCGATCTATCTATTATCTATCTATCATCTATCTTAACAGAGAGAGAGAGAGAGCGCTAGAAAGAGAGTGTAAGCACAAGCAGGGGGAGCAGTAAAGGGAGAGGGAAAAGCAGGCTTCTCTCTGAGCAGGGAGCCCGACGTGGGGCTCTATCCCAGGACCCAGGGATCATGACCTGAGCCGAAGGCAGACGCTTAAGCGACTGAGCCACCCAGGTGCCCTGGCAATCTCAGTTTCATCATCTTACCTGGTCTGAGGCCAAGGTCTTTCTTTCTGTCTCCATGTGGTCATTAAAACTCATGACCTCATTTTATAGAAATAGATACATCTCCAGTCCAGAGTAGCTAAAACTTCAGCATACTTGAACTGCCTTGATCTTTTTTAGCACTGGAGGCGTATTACTCCTACCTTCTTGTTGTCTCAGGAATGTGTTTAAGAGGGTGTGAATATGTGAAGTCAGCATTTGTAGGAATTTTTCAGGTTGTCTAGTCTGCCAGTGTGTTAGACATGGGGGTCTCCATCCGGCACTTTTAAGTCTTCCCTAGAGATTGCCTTTTTATTTTTACCCTCATGAGTCACTTGACTGCCCTGTCAGGGCCTTTGCAAAAGGAACTTTAAACTTTACCTTGTGGAAGGAGCAGGTTATAATAGTGGGCTCCATTGCTTTGTTTCAACTTTTATTGTACTAGAACCCTAGAGGAAATGCGTATTTGCAAATGACTCAGTGTGGCAGTACATGTTTGTAAATGAATGAAATTGTATTTTAGAAAGAACAGCAAACCATTTTTGCTCAGTAATAGTGTGAACCTAAAATGTGACATGTAAATTAAATAATGTCAAAATTCAAAGAACATAAAATAATGCGTTAAGTGAATCTTACAGTGAACACATTTGTAAAATAAATACAATTTCCCTAATTTATAGATTTTGTAGTGTATTTTTTAAAATTGAAATATAGTTGACACACAATGTTTTATTATTTTCAGGTATACAACATAGTGATTTGACAATTCTATACATTATGCTATGCTCACCACAAGTGTGGTTATCATCTGTTACCATTTAACACTATTAAAATATTATTGACTATATTTCCTGTGCTATACCTTTCATTTCTGTGACATATTCATTTCATAACTGGAAGCCTGTATCTCCTACTCCCCTTTACTCATTTCATACCCCGCCCTCCCCTTCTGGAAACCACTCTGTATTTATGAGTCTTTCTGGTTTTTTGTTTCTTTGTTCATTTGTTTTGGTTTTTAGATTCCACATATAAGTGAAATGATAGGGGATTTGTCTTTCCCTGTCTGACTTATTTCACTTAGCATTATACCCTCTAGGTCCATCCATGTTGTTGGAAATGACAAGATCTCATTCTCTTATGTCTAATATTCCATTGTGTATATATACACCACACCTTATTTATCCATTCATCTATATAGTATGTTTTTTTTAATGCCCTCATTAGTGAGCCTGAAATTGTTCAACAACAAATGTGAAGGGTGGGAGTTGTTTGGCAGAAGAAGAAATTCTAGGGTTTTTTATTATTTTGAGTAATGAGAAAAGAGTCCTTGAGGTAGCACTTGGCCCAGAAATTATTTAATTCGTGCCAGGGGTGGAATCATCTACAATGAGAGCAGAGGAAAAAAAAAATCAATGTTGTTAAGGGCAATTGAAAAAAGGCTGTAACAGTTGAAAAGTTTATGAATCTGAACTTTGATCAATTTCAGTCAGAAAATTGATCAGCTTTGGTGAAAGGAAGTGACCAATGAAGATAGAACATGGTTCTATATAGCTATAAAAGAGGATTAGTAAATTATATACATTAGGTAAATAAAGAAAACAGGATTTGTATAGAACCAAAATAGGCATGATTCCTTCACTGCTCCTGGTTAACACTTTTACCAGTACCTCAGTGGAGAAGTGCTGGTGATGAAGACCAGGATGCCTCTATTTTATTTGTGGTGTGGGGTCTATGTATGCTGTGTCTCTCTCTATATATATTCTACACTCTTTGTCATACACTCCATTAGATGACTTTAGTCACTCTCAACATTGTTTTTAGATGTGTTTTAAGATGCTGAGCCAACCAGCCCATCAGTTAACCAACCAATAAACAAACAAACAAAAAAACTCCCAAGCCTTCTGATATTATTCAGGAGAGATACCTGAATTGGACTAGCTCCTCTGCCTAACATTTTTAGTTCTCCAGGTGAGTAGAAAAAGTATGCAGCCCTCCAAAGGGACGACTGTACTTAGACCTATTTCTATCTTGTGTGCTATGTAGTTTTGCTTGGATCAGCAATGTGAATATTTCTGTAACAAGTACAGCACCAGTCACTAGAATACAAAGCTCCTTTAACTGCTGAACAGGGCTCTATTTTAGGCAACACACCTCTTTAAGTCTCCTCTGGACAACTAGCACTTGAACTCCCGGTAGGAAAAGGGTGACAAGCTTATCCTGAAGCAATCATCCCCTTGAAAGGGATAAGAAAAGATGTGCCTGGAGTGATTACTCCAGTTCAAAATGTATCTAAATGGTCTCTTGTGCTAGAATAAGCTTATTTTGTATTTGACCTCCTGTATTATCTTCCTGTACAGATCTCTGAAAAGGCGTGAAAAAGAGGGCTGTTTTTGATAGGTAGGGAGGGTATAAAAGAAGGTAGCTTCACGTTCTCTCTCCTTCCTGGTAATTTACCAGCAACCAAAACACAGCAGTGGCCATGATGCTTCCTATTCTAAGCAATGAAGTTTTTCTAGTCACAAACTACCTAGAAGTCTTCGCCAACTCTTTCTTCCCTTCCCATAAAGTATAGTTTATAGTGGTGAAGTTACTTCCTGACAGAATTGAATGCCCTGGGGTATGTAACATATACAGTGAGAAGTTTGGGGGTTACCTTGATAATATGACAGTCATTGTTACATGTAAATATCACCATTTAAAATTGGGTATTGATATCACCCTTTAAAATTGCTTTCTTTTCATATATAGCTGTCCCCAAAGTATCACTGCTATTTTAAAATCAAAATAAGCAAGAAGAACTTGGGAATCAGTATTTAGATAAAGCCCCTAAGGTTTGATTTCATACTGTATATGAAAGAAATTTGCTAATAGGCAAAACAGCCATATTTTGGTTCACATTTGCTTTAACTGCATAAAAGATATAAGGTTCCTTCCATCCTGTGTTTCATGTATTTGTCATTAAAATTTTCTTTAATATTTCCTTTGAACATTTTATGTATTAATTTCACAGAAATATACATATGCATTCATATATTAAGACCTGATGAGATCAGAAAAAAATTAATGTGAAAAGTTGTTTTTCAGTTTACTGTTTAGTATATCCTCCTCACGTGAAACCCTAGTCTCTTGCCACCTGTGAAAAAATAGAAAGCAGAAATGACATAATATTTTACTTGATGACTAAAGAGAAAGTGAGTACTATATGATTTAAACTGTTTCTCACATTGAAAGTAATTCAGTCTTTGGCTTTGTAGCACTGAGTGTTGGTTGACTGTTTCTTATTCCTGAAGCAGCTGGCATGCAGACCTAGCGCCTTTAGTATTTTCCACGTAAGGTCTGGATGGTTAATATAGCTCCAGCCTGGGGCATAATGTTTGGTATTTTCCATGTAAGGTCAACTCCACCCCTCCTGTTTTAGAACAGCATTTTCACTCACATGCAATGGAAGCTATCATCTTTTTGGCCACAGTGATTGGTCTGGGGTACACATCTGACCCATGCTGGGCCAACAATAGGGTCACCTTTGGTCTTAGTGGGGTGATGAAACTGTGGGATGTGGGGCCTGGAGCTGCTGAGGGTCATAGTTCCTGCTTCTTGGCACGATGAGGGGTGAGACTAGCTGAAACAAGAGGTAGAGAAAATAGGAATGTATTTCAGTTTCAGGTTCCAGCTCCCCATTTCTACCCATACCCCTTTTTTAAATCTTTTTTTTCTGAAGCTAGTTAGAATTTTTTTTCCCCCACATGAAACTTTAAGAGTCTGTAAGGAAAAAAAATCAGCCACATATAGCATTTTATGAATTTTGGTAGACTTTGCTGGAGTTTGGGGGAGTTACACTCAACATTTCCCTTAAAAGATCTCCCAACAGCTTTTTATTTCCCCAAAGTTACTTCATCCCATGAGCCCAGTGTCTTTCCCTAGACTCCCTTCCCCTGTCAGTGTTCTCAGTGGCAGCCCTGGGTTTTTCTCTCTCGCACCCACTCAAGCAAAACATTTCTCTCTCTCTTAATGCTGACTACTTCCTCTCTTCTTTAAGAAACCAAAGCCCAGCCAATTTGTTTCTCTTGGAAGGGGTCTTATCAGAGCATCTTCTTAATAAGGTGGTGTTCTCTCTACAAAGGAATTTTTGTATCGACTGCTAAGAGAACACAATTTTCTTCATGTTAGAATACCCTCAATGTTTTTCGATTGTTCTCCTCATTAACTAAGCTTCCTACTGTCACTTTCAGGATCCAGTATCAGCACTTTTTATTCTAAATAGCTCATTTATATCTATTACTTTTCTTTTTCAACCCAATATTCCATGCAAACCTAGCTACACCTCTCATCAGAATCTGCCTCTTACTTTCCAAGCTGACTAATATATTCTAAATATTCAGTTTTTTTCCACTGAAGACCTTTTAAAATTCTACCCTTTCCACATAATTTACGATTTAATTGAGTGAAGTGTTTAAAATAACTTGCTGTTTAACTCAAAATAAGTGCATGTAATATATCCCTCACTCCCACCTTTCTGTTTCCCCCAACTCTTCTTCTTTTTTTTTTTTTTAAAGATTTCCCCCAACTCTTCTTGGCAACTGCTTTGCTATTTAGATTGAGGGTGTGTTGGGGCGCTTGGGTGGCTCAGTCGGTTGAGCATTTGCCTTCAACTCAGGTCACGATCTCAGGGTCCTGAGATTGAGTCCCGCGTGGGGCTCCCTGTTCAGCGGGGAGTCTGCTTCTCCCTCTGCTCCTCCCGCCCCCCGCCCCCGCCAGCTCATGCATGTGCTCTCTCTCTGACAAAAATAAAAATCTTAAAAATAAAAGATTGGGGCTGTGTCTGAGATGGCAGGAGATTTGAAAGGAAGAAAGGACAATTCTATGAAATTATTTACGACGTTGCTGAGAAGGGGAATTTGGGTTGAAGAGGGTTAAAATAGCTCCAGCCTGGGGCATAATTCTCTCTCTGAAAGTTTAATAAGAACACTTGGAAGATGTTGGGATAGTGTTTAAGGAGGTTTTTTTTTTTTTGCTTTCAGCAAATGAGGCATTGACATTTCCTCAAATACCTTGATTGTCTTGGATGAAATATGGCCATAAGTTATTTGCAGCCCCTTCTCTCAAGAGATGGGATCTCTTTCCTCTTCCCTTTTAATCTGGACTGGCTTTTTAACTTGCTTTGGGTAATATAATGCAGTGGAATTGATGTGCGACTTCAGCAAGGTCTAAAATCTTGCAGCTTCTGCTCATTCCCTCTTGGGAATTGTACTAGAAATTGTAGCTATCCTGCTAGGAAGGCCATGTGGAAGAGAACAGAGACATCCCAGCCAAGAGCCCTAGCTGACCAGGCAGAGGAATGAGGACATGCTAGCCTTCCAGCTCTGGTTGATCTGCCAGGTGACTGCAGCACATGAGTGACCTCACAAGTGGACACAGCAGAGCAGCTGCCCACCCGAGCCCAGCCTAAACTGCAGAATTGTGAATAAATGCACACATTATCTCCTGTAGGAAGGGAAAGTGGATGAATTAAGGCAGAGTGGAATAATTGCAAGAGCAATGTTCTGTAGTAGGAAAGAAGTGGAATCTAGTCAAGAAAGGAAGGAACTAGATGCATGGAGGAGTTCTTCCTCTCTAACAGAAAGGAAGGCAGAATATATGGATACACCTGCAGATAAGAGGGCAGTTTTGGTGTGGAGTACTTTGACGTTCTCTTCTGATTGCTTTAGTTTTTGTAGGGTGAAGATATGAGCGTGCTAGGGAGTTGCACAGTTTGAGGCTAAAGGAAGAAGGTGTGATTTGAAGAATGGGAGAGAGATTGACAATGGAAATTCAGTAGGATCATGGGGAAGAACCAGAAGCCCCTTGAGGTTAGTGTTTCTACATTTAACTGACACCTGTCAACTGTGTGCTTTTGTCCAGACATATTCAGATGCCTAGATATAGGTGTGGAATAGGTAAAAAGTTGGGTTTAATCATGAGTAGGGCTTAGAGCATGGCAGAGTGAATGAGGGTCAAGATAATTGAACATATGTGCAAGAGAGTTGGTTACAATGATGCCCATGGGATACAAGCTGTTAAGGGGGGAAGGGAGGGCATGAAGTACATTAGGATTTTGGAAAATGGGCAAGGTAAATGTATTGAATACCACCTATGAGGGAAGGTACCACTTGTGTTATTGTTTAGCACCTGATTCTAGTATGCATTATAATATTGGGAAAATTATTTAAATTTACCAATTTATGCAATCAGGGCTTGTACTAGAATATACTCTTAAGATTTTTGTGCAACTCTAACAATTTGTCATTCTATGATTCCATGTGAAAGCACATAATATTTACACTAATGAATAGATTCAGATTTTTAAAAAAGACTATGGCAAACCTTTCCCAAAGTTTCTCATGACACCTTAAGGCTAATTAGCCATTTAATTAATTCCCTTACTTACTTGTTGCATTCTTTTTGTGTGGCTGCTACACAGATAAGGATTTTCAGAATAGGTATTAAGAGATATAATGGAACATATCTGAAATCACTGGAAGTATGGGCTAGTGGACAGAACTACACATTGGGATGTAGGAGTGCCAGGTTTCTGCCTTGGTTCTAACTCTGTTCTGTTTTGTATAAATCATGTTTATTGCTTTTGCTATGATTTATTTAAAGTTCTGAGAGACTCTGTGATTTGTACTTCCCTTAAGTATTTGACCAAATCAGAGCTAGACACAGAAGTCTTGAATACAAGAGTTGTGATTGTTTTCTTTTCCCTTGTCCACTGGAGTTTGGACTAGAAAATAGCAGCCATGATGGCATTTGGGGAGTGAAAGCAAATAAAACTTTCTAACATCCTAGTTAAAGGCTTTTCATTTTAATTGAAAAGGAGACATGCCATAGCCCTTGTTGGCAATTACAACTACTGTACCTGACTTCGACTATTGCAATTTCCTCAAATTTGTCTCCTGTCTTCCCTTGTCCCCTGCTACAGTTTATTCTCCGTATGGAAGCCAAGAGTGATGTTTATAAAAAAACCAAATCAGGTCATTTTACTTCCTTCTTTGAAATCTTCCAGTGACTTCCCATTCTATTTAGAATAAAATCCAGACTCCTCATTTGGCCCATACTTTTCTCTGACCTCATCCTAAACCAGTTTCCTCTTCATGAACTGTGCTTTAGACACATTGGCTTTTTACTGTTCCAAAAACATGTAGAATTCTTCTCTATCTCAGGACTTGCAACCAGTGGGTCCCTTTACTTGAAAAGCTCTTTTAGACCTAAAGGGCTAAATTTATCTTTTTTCCAAAATTTGTTTGTTTACTTTTTGATTTTCTGTCTCTGTTTGAACTAGATAGAAATATATGATATGCACTTGTCACTCTCATTGGCTGGTGTAGCCTCTGTGCCTTGGAAAACACTGGCTAGGTGCTCAACATTTTTCCTTTTTTTAAAAAGTAGGCTCCATGCCCAGGATGGAGCCCAATGTGGGGCTCAAACTCATGACCTTGAGATCAAGACCTGAGCCAAGATCAACAGTCGGACCTTAACTGACTGAGCCACCCAGGTGGGGTCAACAAACTTTTTTTTAATGGGAAAAAAACCTCAAAAGTGGATGGAGTAGAAAAGAGCTTATCTGGAGTTAGTTGAAGAGGCATGAGGCTGGGATATTCTATTTCAAATTATTGACCATATTATCTGTCCCATGACTTGTAAAGCTTTGAGTTTTGAAAGATGTGTAGCCTTCAGGACTCCCCTCTTAAAATACAATTAACCTTGTGAGTTCATCTCTCAAATCAATGTCCACTAACATTTTTGTTCTTAGCGATCACCTAGAGAGAAAATAGGACATAGGATGTGCAAGTGACAGACTGTCGGGGGGTGGGGGGAGTAAAAAACAGTCAAAGAGCCAAGGGCCAGCAGGGAGGAGTAATAGGGACAAAAGGATGAAGAGCTGGTAGCAGGAGAAATATCAGAATTTTGTCCAGAGTGGGAATATTTTTGTTTCCCATTCTACAGGATAGCGCACTGTTGACAAGTGATGCTGTATATTTCCAAGTATCAGAAAGTTATTTTTTTTTATAGCAGTTTTTTCATGGCTACAAATAAATTGGGGAAGAAGGGAAAGCTAAGTGTTGTCAGTTAAAAAAACAAAAGGTGGAAGCAACTTTGCATAAGACAATGTATGCTGCTCAGCGTGAGTATTTCAAGGAAAGATGTGGTGTCTTGTAATGTTGCAGTTACTATGGTGACAGTGCATATTTAAGGGTACCATTAAGTGATGGTGTAACTACTAGTAACTCAGGAGTGCTGAGTAGTCACAGCTGTGTTGTTTGGAGTTTATGTTTCTTTTCTACAGGATGGTTTTTAATGACTTAAGAATAAAAGTGTTGTATAATAGAATATCACTTTGGTGTATAATATATGTCCTTTTTAGAAATAGAAGAATGTTGATTATCCCCACTACACCTTACATGCACACACACACATACACACATTTCTGAACACACAAATGTGCATACTTTACAGGTGAAAATCTGGAGACAAAGCTTAAGTACCTTTTCTCAGCTCATTTAGCTACTGACAGAATTAGCATGAGAGCTCAGGTTTTCGACCCCTAAAACAGTTTCTTTCTGACATTGCACACTGGTTTTGTCCAACACAACACTATGTACACAACATACTCTCCATTGTTTTCACACACCACAATTGGTAAGAAGGTGTAATGAATTTTTATCACCCTGTAGAGTTGTAAGGTGGTTAGGACCCAGATGAAAGAGTAATGAATGAGTAATATAATTGACAGTCTGTGGATGGAATTCAGGAGATCCATAAACCCTTTAAAATTGTTTGCAAATGTATATATGCATATGTTCATTTTTCTAATGAGTGACTTTATCAGATTCTCAAGGAGTTGGTACCCTCTCCCCAAGTAGGTGATGAATTATGGCTCTTTACCAATTTATCAAAATATCATAAACAAAATGGAAAAGTAAATGGCATATTGAGAAAAATATGCTTTGAAAAGATTAATATTCTTAATATATAAAGAGCATATACACATCAGGCAAAAAAAAATCAAGACCCAGTTGATCCCCTGAAGCAAGGGAAACAAAAGCAAAAATAAATGGTTGGGATTACATCAAAATAAAAAGCTTCTGCACAGCAAAGGAAAACAATCAACAAAACAAAAAGGCAAACTTCAGAATGGGAGAAGATATTTCTAAATGACATGTCTGATAAAGGGTTAGTATTCAAAATATATAACGAACTTATAAAACTCAACACCCAAAAACCAGATAATCCAATTAAAAAATGGGCAGAAGACATGAACAGACATTTCTTCAAAGAAGATATCCAGATGGCCAACAGACATATAGAAAGATGCTCATCATCATTTATCATCAGGGAAAAAAATAGAACTACCCTACAATTCAGTAAGTGCTACTGGGTATTTACCCAAAGAATTAGCAAAAACCCTATTTCAAGGGAATACATGTACCCCTATATTTATAGCAGCATTATTTATAATGGCCAAGACATGGAAGCAGCCCAAGTGTCCATCAGTTGATGAATGGATAAAGAAGATGTGGTATATATACACAATGGAATATAATTCAGCCATAAAAAGAATGAGATCTTGCCATTTGCAACAGCACAGACAGAGCTAGAGAGTATAATGCTAAGCAAAATAAGTCAGTCAGAGAAAGACAAATATACCATATGATTTCACTTGGGTGGAATTTAAGAAACGAAACAATCAAAGGGGGAAAACTAGAGAGACAAACCAAGAAACAGACTCCTTTTTTTTTTTTTTTAAAGATTATTTATTTATTTGACAGGGAGAGATACAGTGAGAGAGGGAACAGACACAAGCAGGGGGAGTGGGAGAGGGAGAAGCAGGCTTCCCCAGGAGCAGGGAGCAGGGAGCCCGATGCGGGGCTTGATCCCAGGACCCTGGGATCATGACCTGAACCAAAGGCAGGCACTTAACGACTGAGCCACCCAGGCACCTCGAGAAACAGACTCTTAACTATAGAGAACAAACTGATGGTTACCAGAGGAGAGGCGGGTGGGGGGATGGGTTAAATAGATGATGGGGATTAAGGAGTGTACTTGTCATGATGAGCACTGGGTGATGTATGGAATTGTTGAATTACATATTGTACACCTGAAACTAATATAACACTGTATGTTAACTAACTAGAATTAAAATAAAAACAATAAAAATGACCCACTTGAAATTAGAGTGAAGGAAATGAATGGAAAATATGCAGATAGGGAGTACAAATGACTAATAGAAATGATGAAAATTATTCATCCTCATTAGTCATCAGTGAAATGCAAATTAAAACAATAAAAATTTTTATCATTTTCACCCAAAAAATTAGCTCAGATTAAAAGCAACCATGATAATATTCTGTGTGATAAAGATAAACAGATTGCTCTAATGTTATGAGGAGTGTAAATTGGGGCAGAGGTTTTAGAAATCTAATTAATAATTTGAGTTAAGAGCCTTAAAAATGTTCATAACCAGTAATTCAAATTCTAAGGACATAGTTCCATTCTAAGGTGATAATAAGTGCTTAAGATTTGTTATAAAAGTATTTCTCCTAGTATTATATAAAATAGTAAAAAATATGGAGCACCTGGATGGCTCAGCTGGTTGGTTAAGCATCTGACTCTTGGTTTTGGCTCAGATCATGATCTCAGGGATTGATTCCTTGATTTCTCTTTCTGTTGCTTCATTATTGGTGTGTGGAAATGCAAGAGATTTCTGTGCTTTGATTTTGTATCCTGCAACTTTACTCAATTCATGTATCAGTTCCAGCAATTTTTTGGTGGAGTCTTTCAGGTTTTCTACATAGAGTATCATGTCCTCTGCGAATAGTGAAAATTTGACTTCTACCTTACTGATTTGGATGCCTTTTATTTCTTTTTGTTGTCTGATTACTGAGGCTAGGACTTCCAATACTATGTTAAATAACAATGGTGATTTGATTTGATTACGCTTTCAGTTTCTTTGCTGGTTATGGGTCTGCTCAAGTTTTCTGTTTCTTTCTGTTTCAGTTTTGGGAGTTTATATGTTTCTAGGAATTTATCCATTTCTTCCAGATTGCCCAATTTGTTGACATATAATTTTTCATAATCTCTTATAATTGTTTGTATTTCTGTGGTGTTGGTTGTGATTTCTCCTCTTTTATTCATGATTTTAATTTTTGGGGGTCCTGTCTGTGTTCTTTTTGATAAGTCTGGCTCGGGGTTTATCAGTTTTATTAATTCTTTCAAAGAACCAGGTCCTAGTCTCATTGATCTGTTGTACTGTTTTTGTTTATTTGTTTTTGTTGTTTTTATATGAATTATTTTTGTGTTCATCTTTATTATTTCCCCTCTTTTGCTGGCTTTAGGTTTTATTTGCTGTTCTTTTCTATGTCCTTTAGGTACAAGGTTAGGTTGTGTATTTGAGACTTATCTTGCTTCTTGAGGTAGGCCTATATTGCTATGTATTTCCCTCTTATGGCTGCTTTTACTGCATCCCAAAGAGCATAGTGTTTTCTTTTTGTTTGCTTCCACGTATTTTTTTTTTTTTAACTTCCAGGTTAACCCATTCATTCTTTAGTATGATGCTCTTTAAGCTCCATGTATTTGTGGTCTTTCAAAATTTTTTTTGTGGTTGGCTTGAAGTCTCAGAGCATTGTGGTCTGAAAATATGCATGATACGATCTGAATCTTTTTTTTCTTTTTTTAAGATTTATTTGAGAGAGAGTGGGAATGAGTGGGAGAAGGGGCAGAGGGAGAGAATCTCCAAGCAGACTCCGTGCTGAGCATGGAGCCTGACATGGGGCTTGATCCCATGAACCATGAGACCATGACCTGAGCCAAAACCAAGAGTCAGACACTCAACCAACTGAACCACCCAGGCACCTGGATCTGAATCTTTTTGTACTTGTTGAGGCCTGATTTGTGACCCAGTATGTGATCTATTCTGGAGACTGTTCCATGTGCACTTGAAAAGAATGTGTATTCTGCTGCTTTAGTAAAATGTTCTGAATATATCTGTTGAGTCCATCTGGTCCAGTGTGTCATTTAAAGCCATCGTTTCCTTGTTGATTTTCTGCTTAGATAATCTGTAAGTGAGGTATTCATGTCCCCTACAATAACTTGTATTGTTATCAATGAGTTTCTTTATGTTTGTTATTAATTGATTTATACATTTTGGTGCTCCCAAGTTGGGGGCATAAATATTTACAGTTGTTAGATCTTCTTGTTGGATAGACCCCCTTTATCATGATATAGTGTCCTTCTTTATCTCTTGTTACAGTCTTTGGTTTAAAATCTAGTTTGTCTGATACAAGTATGGCTACTCCAGCTTTCTTTTGACATCCATTAGCATAATATATGGTTCTCCATTCCCTCACTTTCAATCTGCAAGTGTCTTTTGATCTAAAGTGAGTCTCTTGTGGGCAGGAGATAGATGGGTCTTGTTTTGTTTTGTTTTAAAGATTTTATTTATTTATTTGACAGAGAGATAGAGAGAGCACAAGTAAGCAGTGCGGCAGGCAGAGGGAGAGGGAGAAGCAGACTCCCTGCTGAGGAGGGAGCCCGATGTGGGCCTCGATCTCAGGACCCTGGGACCATGACCTGAGCTGAAGGCAGATACTTAACTGATTGAGCCACCCAGGTGCCCCGGTCTTGTTTTTTTTTTTTTATCCAGTCTAATACCCTACGTCTTTTGATTAGAGCATTTAGTCCATTTACATTTGGAGTGATTATTGATAGATAGGAATTTAGTGCTGTTGTATTACCTATAAAGTTGGTAGTTTTGGAGATTTTCTCTGTTCCTTTCTAGTCATTGTTGCTTTTGGTCTTTTTTGCCCACTCAAAGAGTCCCTTTTAATATTTCTTGCAGGGCTGGTTTAGTGGTCACAAGCACCTTTAGATTTTGTTTGTCTGGGAAACTCTTTATCACTCTTTCTATTCTGAATGATAGCCTTGCTGGATAAAGTATTCTTGTCTGCATATTTTTCCCATTCAGTATGTTGAATATGTTATGCCACTGTCTTTTGGCCTGTCAAGTTTCTGTGGAGAGATCTTCTGCTAACCTTATTTGTCTTCCCTTGTAGATTAGGGACTTCTTTTCCCTTGCTGCTTTCAGGATTCCTTCCTTATCTTTATATTTTGCAAATTTTACTACCATGTGTCTTGGTGTTGGCCTGCTTTTGTTAATTTTGATGGGACTTCTCTGTGCCTCCTGGATTTGGATATCTGTTTCCTTCCCCAGATTAGGGAAGTTTTCAGGTATAATTTGTTCAAATAAACCTGCCTCCTTTCCCCTCTCTTCTTCTTCTGGGTCTTCTCTGATATGAATATTATTATCGTTTGTGGGGTTGTCTAGTTTCCTTAGTCTACATTCGTGATCCAATATTTTTCTTTCCCCCTTCTTTTCAGCTTCATTATTTTCCATGATTTTATCTTTTGTTTCACTGATTTGTTTCTCTGTTTCTTCTATCCTTATAGTCACTATATTCACTTGGTTTTACATCTTGGATATAGCATATTTTATTTTGGCCTGACTAGTTTTTAGGTCTTTTATTTCTATGCTAAGGGCCTCCCTGGTGTTTTCTAAGCTTTTCTCAAGCTCAACTAGTGTCCTTATGATTGTTACTTTAAATTCTGGAGCAGGCATATTACTTATATCTGTTTCGGTTAGATCCCTGGCTGTGACCTTTTCTTGTTCTTTCTTTTGGGATGAATTCTTCCATCTAGGCATTTTGTGTAGGTCTCTGTGTTCTTCTCTGTGTTAGGAAAGCCTGTTATGTTTCCTGCTTCTGAGACTAATGGCTTTATGAAGAAGAGGTCAGATATTCTCCAGGGCCTGGTGCTTTAAGAGGTTTCTCTGGTATATGGTGTTTTGGCTGCTCTTTCCATCAAGTCAGTCCTCTGCAGAGTTTCTCCTTACCTGCAGTGAGGAGTGTTTGGGCCTTGTCCAGTGTGTTGTGAGTTTTAACTAGGCATGTTTTGGTCTGCTTGTTAAAAGAGGCTAGATCCTATTTCCCCTAGAGCTTAAGCTTTGTGGCACTCGGTGGTCAGTAGAGTTGGTGCATGTGGGGGTTTTGTGCTGGTCTTTTGGGGGTGGGGCTGGGTGCTGCTCTGACACTTAGGTGCACTTGCTGTATTTCAGAAGCACTTACAGAGAGGGGGGGTGGGGGAGCAGGGCTTGGTGAAAGTGGCTCAAGCCCCCACTGTGGGGCGCTGTACTGCTCACTGAAATCCCTTGTTCGTGATGGGCGAGGGGAAAAATGGCACCAGCAAGCTCTCTAGCCCTTGGAGAGGGGAGTTCACACCCGCTGCTCTTCAGGAAGCCCTCACAGAAGATCAACAATTTCCCCTCGTTTGTCCTTATCTAGCTACTGCCAAGGGGAAGGGTATGTTTTAGCATGAGGGCATGAAAGGGTAATGCTGTTAGAGAACAGGTGCCTTTGATTTGATTAAGAAGGTAGAGTAAGGCCATCTGTTGAAAGACCTTAAGACATCTTGACCATATCTTATAGGTTCAAAGGGATCATAAAAATCACTGAAATTGTCATATATTAAATGATCAGAGTTGATCAGATAGTGAGTGTGTGAAGGAATAATCTCTTACCACAGCAACAGAAATTATGATTCAATAGTCGTTGTTTCAATAATGACTTAAGTATTTTTATGGAAATAATACTCAATATGGTAGACTTCAAAAAATTAAAGTTCTGTGAAGGTACTATCTTACACTGCATTATCTCATAGAGAGTGTTTGATGACACTGTGGTGTTAATGAGGCCAGAACCACAGTCACCTTATTAATTTAGTTGGCAGAAAAAAGATTTTGTTTTGTGGCTGCAAGCTCAGTGAGGAAGTTATTTAAAAAGGGTGTTTACATGGTGGAAGACTTTTCAGCTGCATCTATACCAGTCTTAACTTTAAATTGATTAAAGTGTGGGTTCTCCATATGTGTTTTATTTCAGTTTCCCAGTGAAGTCCAGTGGTGATTCTTATGATAAGAAGGTTATCAGATTATCCCATAACATTCTGGCTATCTTTGGTTGGCCCAAGTATTACTCCTGAGCTAGCTAACTAACTTTCTTCCTCCCTCCCTCCCTTCCCCCTTTCCCCCCTCCTTCTGTTTCTTTCTAAGTTTGTTGTTTTGCTATTTTTATTTATTTATTTATTTTAAAAATTGAGATATAATTGGCATATAACATTATACTAGTTTTAAGTGTACAACGAAATGATTACCACAATAAGTTTAGTCAACATCCATTATCACACATAGTTACAAAGATAGTTTTGCTTGTAATGAGAACTTCTAAGATCTATTCTCTTAGCACCTTTCACATATATAATATAGTATTAACTGTAATCACCATGCTGTGCATTGCATTCCCAGGACTTATTTATCTTATAACTGGAAGTTCATACCTTTTTTTTTTTTTTAAAGTAGGTTCTTCACCCTGTGTGGAGCCCAACACGGGGCTTGAACTCATGGCCCTGAGATCAAAAGTCAGACACTTAACCGACTAAGCCACCTAGGTGCCCCTATATCTTTTTACCACCTTCACCCATTTTGCCCATCCTTCCCTCCCTGACTCTGGCAGCCACATATCTGTTCTCTGTATATATGAGTTTAGTTTGTTTTGTTTTTTTTTTGTTTGTTTGTTTTGGATTCTATATGTAAATTATATCATACAGTCTTTGTCTTTCTCTGACTTATTTCACTTAACATAATGCCCTGAAGGTCATCCATGTTGTTGTGAATGGCAGGATTTCCTTCTTTTTTATTACTGAATAATATTTATATTATATGTATATATATTATATATATATAATATATATACACCACACTTTCTTTATCCATTCATCCTTTGATGACACACAGGTTGTTTCTGTGTCTTGGGTATTGTGAATAATGTAGTGACCATTGGGATACACTTCTTTTCAAGATGTGATTTCATTTCCTTTGGATAAATATGGAGGGTGGAATTGCTGGATCATATGGTATTTCTATTTTTAAATTTTTGAGGAACCTGCATACCGTTTTCCATAATGATTGCACCAATTAACATTCCCATTGACAGTGCACAAGGGTTTCCTTTTCTCCACATGCTTGCTAACACTTGTTATTTCTTATTTTTTTGGTAATAGACATTCTAATAGGTGTGAGCTAATATTTCATTGTGGCCTGAACTTTCTATATTCATGAGTTACAACATAGGTATCCTTATCCCTCATAGTTTCAGATATCAGAGTTTTTCAGGAGGATCACTTTTTCAGGACTATTACTGCATCATTTCTGAATTGTGATGCTCTCTTGTCTCTCAGTTGTAATAGTAGGAGAATAATAGTAGCAGTAGTAGTAGAGATAAGTAAACAACCTCCCGCCTCTATACTTACATTCTTGGTTATGTTTGAAAACCATCTAGTGGGGGCCTGGGTGGGTCAGTTGGTTAAGCGACTGCCTTCGGCTCAGGTCATAATCCTGAAGTCCCAGGATCGTGCCCCACATCCGGCTCCCGGCTCAGTGGGGAGCCTGGTTCTCCCTCTGGCCCTCTCCCTTCTCATGCTCTCTTTTTCTCTCAAATAAATAAATAAAATCTTAAAAAAAAGGAATAAAACCATCTATCAATTTAGTTTATATTTAAAATGTGTAGTTCCAGACAAGAAGGGTTCCTAGGTACTTGTAATTATGTATAAATATTACTTAGGCATTTCTTTTTAATTTTTTTATTGTTATGTTAATCACCATATATTACATAATTTGTTTTGGTGTAGTGTTCCATGATTCATTGTTTGTTCATAACACCCAGTGCTCCATGCAGAATGTGCCCTCCTGAATACCCATCACCAGGCTAACCCATCCCACCACCCTCTTCCCCTCCAGAAACCTCAGTTTGTTTTTCAGAGTCCATCATCTCTCCTGGTTCGTCTCCCCCCTGACTTACTCCCCTTCATTCTTCCTCTCCTGCTATCTTCTTCTTTTTCTTTTTTCTTAAAATATGTTGCGTTATTTGTTTCAGAAGTACAGATCTGTGATTCAACAGTCTTACACAATTCACAGTGCTCACCGTAGCACATATCTTCCCCAATGTCCATCACCCAGCCACCCCATCCCTCCCACCCCCGACCACTCCAGCAACCCTCAGTTTGTTCCTGAGATTAAGAATTCCTCATATCAGTGAGGTCATATGATACATGTCTTTCTCTGATTGACTTATTTCACTCAGCATAACACCCTCCAGTTCCATCCACGTCGTTGCAAATGGCAAGATCTCGTTCCTTTTGATGGCTGCATAATATTCCGTTGTGTATATATACCACTTCTTCTTTATCCATTCATCTGTCGATGGACATCTTGGCTCTTTCCACAGTTTGGCTATTGTGGACATTGCTGCTATAAACATTGGGGTGCACGTACCCCTTCGGGTCCCTACATTTGTATCTTTGGGGTAAATACCCAGTAGTGCAATTGCTGGGTCATACAGTGGCTCTATTTTCAACTTTTGAGGAACCTCCATACTGTTTTCCAGAGTGGTTGCACCAGCTTGCATTCCCACCAACAGTGTAGGAGGGTTCCCCTTTCTCCATATCCCCGCCAACATCTGTCGTTCCCTGACTTGTTAATTTGAGCCATTCTGACGGGTGTGAGGTGGTATCTCATTGAGGTTTTGATTTGGATTTCCCTGTTGCTGAGCGATGTTGAGCACTTTTTCATGTGCCTGTTGGCCATTTGGATGTCTTCTTTGGAAAAATGTCTGTTCATGTCTTCTGCCCATTTCTTGATTGGATTATTTGTTCTTTGGGTGTTGAGTTTGATAAGTTCTTTATAGATTTTGGATACTAGCCCTTTATCTGATATGTCATTTACAAATATCTTCTCCCATTCTGTCGGTCGTCTTTTGGTTTTGTGGACTGTTTCTTTGGCTGTGCAAAAGCTTTTGATCTTGATGAAATCCCAATAGTTCATTTTTGCCCTGGCTTCCCGTGCCTTTGGTGATGTTTCTAGGAAGAAGTTGCTGCGGCTGAGGTCGAAGAGGTTGCTACCTGTGTTCTCCTTTAGGATTTTGATGGACTCCTGTCTCACGTTTAGGTCTTTCAACCATTTGGAGTCTATTTTTGTGTGTGGTGTAAGGAAATGGTCCAGTTTCATTCTTCTGCATGTGGCTGTCCAATTTTGCCAACACCATTTGTTGAAGAGACTGTCCTTTTTCCACTGGATATTCTTTCCTGCTTTGTCAAAGATAAGTTGACCATAGAGTTGAGGGTCCATTTCTGGGCTCTCGATTCTGTTCCATTGATCTATGTGTCTGTTTTTGTGCCAGTACCATACTGTCTTGATGATGACAGCTTTGTAATAGAGCTGGAAGTCCGGAATTCTGATGCCGCCAGCTTTGCTTTTCTTTTTCAATATTCCTCTGGCTATTCGGGGTCTCTTCTGGTTCCATACAAATTTTAGGATTATTTGTTCCATTTCTTTGAAAAAAGTGGATGGTATTTTGATGGGGATTGCATTGAATGTGTAGATTGCTCTAGGTAGCATTGACATCTTCACAATGTTGCTTCTTCCAATCCATGAGCATGGAACGTTTTTCCATTTCTTTGTGTCTTCTTCAATTTCTTTCCTGAGTATTTTATAGTTTTCTGAGTACAGATCTTTTGCCTCTTTGGTTAAATTTATTCCTAGGTATCTAATGGTTTTGGGTGCAGTTGTGAATGGGATCAACTCCTTGATTTGTCTCTCTTCTGTCTTGTTGTTGGTGTATAGGAATGCCACTGATTTCTGTGCATTGATTTTATAGCCTGCTACTTGACTGAATTCCTGTATGAGTTCTAGCAGTTTTGGGGTGGAGTCTTTTGGGTTTTCCACATATAGTATCATATCATCTGCAAAGAGTGAGAGTTTGACTTCCTCTTTGCCAATTTGGATGCCTTTGATTTCTTTTTGTTGTCTGATTGCTGTGGCTAGGACTTCTAATACTATGTTGAATAGCAGTGGTGAGAGTGGACATCCCTGCCGCATTCCTGACCTTAGGGGAAAAGCTCTCAGCTTTTCCCCATTGAGAATGATATTCGCTGTGGGTTTTTCATAGATGGCTTTTATGATATTGAGGTGTGTACCCTCTATCCCTATGCTCTGAAGAGTTTTGATCAAGAAAGGATGCTGTACTTTGTCAGATGCTTTTTCTGCATCTATTGAGAGGATCATATGATTCTTGTTCTTTCTTTTGTTAATGTATTGTATCACGTTGATTGATTTGCGGATGTTGAACCAGCCTTGCAGCCCAGGGATAAATCCCACTCGGTCGTGGTGAATAATCCTTTTAATGGACTGTTGGATCGTATTGGCTAGAATTTTGGTGAGAATTTTTGCATCCATGTTCATCAAGGATATTGGTCTGTAATTCTTCTTTTTGATGGGATCTTTGTCTGGTTTTGGGATCAAGGTAATGGTGGCCTCATAAAATGAATTTGGAAGTTTTCCTTCCATTGCTATTTTTTGGAACAGTTTCAGGAGAATAGGTATTAATTCTTCTTGAAATGTCTGATAGAATTCCCCTGGGAAGCCATCTGGCCCTGGACTTTTGTTTCTTGGGAGATTTTTGATGACTGCTTCAATTTCCTTAGTGGTTATAGGTCTGTTCAGGTTTTCTATTTCTTCCTGGTTCAGTTTTGGTAGTTGATACATCTCTAGGAATGCACCCATTTCTTCCAGGTTATCTAATTTGCTGGCATAGAGTTGCTCGTAATATGTTCTTATAATTGTTTGTATTTCTTTGGTGTTGGTTGTGATCTCTCCTCTTTCATTCATGATTTTGTTGATTTGGGTCATTTCTCTTTTCTTTTTGATCAATCTGGCCAGGGGTTTATCAATCTTGTTAATTCTTTCAAAGAACCAGCTCCTAGTTTCGTTGATCTGTTCTACTGTTCTTTTGGTTTCTATTTCATTGATTTCTGCTCTGATCTTTATGATTTCTCTTCTCCTGCTGGGTTTAGGCTTTATTTGCTGTTCTTTCTCCAGCTCCTTTAGGTGTAGGGTTAGATTGTGTATTTGAGACCTTTCTTGTTTCTTGAGAAAGGCTTGTATTGCTATATACTTTCCTCTCAGGACTGCCTTTGCTGTATCCCAAAGATTTTGGACAGTTGTGTTTTCATTTTCATTGGTTTCCATGAATTTTTTAAATTCTTCTTTAATTTCCTGGTTGACCCATTCATTCTTTAGTAGGATGCTCTTTAGCCTCCATGTATTTGAGTTCTTTCCGACTTTTCTCTTGTGATTGAGTGCCAGTTTCAAAGCATTGTTGTCTGAAAATATGCAGGGAATGATCCCAATCTTTTGGTACCGGTTGAGACCTGATTTGTGACCTAGGATGTGATCAATTCTGGAGAATGTTCCATGGGCACTAGAGAAGAATGTGTATTCCATTGCTTTGGGATGGAGTGTTCTGAATATGTCTGTGAAGTCCATTTGGTCCAGTGTGTCATTTAAAGTCTTTATTTCCTTGTTGATCTTTTGCTTAGATGATCTGTCCATTTCAGTCAGGGGGGTGTTAAAGTCCCCCACTATTATCATATTGTTGTCCATGTGTTTCTTTGCTTTTGTTATTAATTGCCTTATATAATTGGCTGCTCCCATGTTTGGGGCATAGATATTTACAATTGTTAGATCTTCTTGTTGGATAGACCCTTTAGGTAGGATATAGTGTCCTTCCTCATCTCTTATGACAGTCTTTGTTTTAAAATCTAGTTTGTCTGATATAAGGATTGCCACCCCAGCTTTCTTTTGGTGTCCATTAGCATGGTAAATGGTTTTCCACCCCCTCCCTTTCAATCTGGGGCTGTCTTTGGGTCTAAAATGAGTCTCTTGCAGACAGCATATGGATGGGTCTTGTTTTTTAATCCAATCTGATAGCCTGTGTCTTTGATTGGGGCATTGAGCCCATTTACATTCAGGGTAACTATTGAAAGGTATGAATTTAGTGCCATTGTATTACCTGTAAGGTGACTGTTACTGTATGTTGTCTGTGTTCCTTTCTCATCTTTGCTGCTTTTAGGTTCTCTCTTTGCTTAGAGGACCCCTTTCAATATTTCTTGGAGGGCTGGTTTCGTGTTTGCAAATTCCTTTAGTTTTTGTTTGTCCTGGAAAGCTTTTTATCTCTCCTTCTATTTTCAATGACAGCCTAGCTGGATATAGTATTCTTGGCTGCATATTTTTCTCGTTTAGTGCTCTGAAGATATCTTGCCAGTCCTTTCTGGCCTGCCAGGTCTCTGTGGATAGGTCTGTTGCCAATCTAATATTTTTACCATTGTAGGTTACATATCTCTTCTCCCGAGCTGCTTTCAGGATTTTCTCTTTGTCTCTGAGACTCGTAAGTTTTACTATTAGATGTCGGGGTGTTGACCTATTATTATTGATTTTGAGAGGGGTTCTCTGTGCCTCCTGGATTTTGATGCCTGTTTCCTTCCTCACATTAGGGAAGTTCTCTGCTATTATTTGGTTCAATATACCTTCTGCCCCTCTCTCTCTTTCTTCTTCTTCTGCGATCCCAATTATTCTAATGTTGTTTCGTCTTATCGTATCACTTATCTCTCGAATTCTGCCCTCGTGATCCTGTAGTTGTTTCTCCCTCTTTTTCTCAGCCTCTTTATTTTCCATCATTTGGTCTTCTATATCACTGATTCTCTCTTCTGCCCCATTTTTCCTAGCAGTTAGTGCCCCCATTTTTGATTGCACCTCATTAATAGCCTTTTTGATTTCGACTTGGTTAGATTTTAGTTCTTTTATTTCTCCAGAAAGGGTTTCTCTAATAACTTCCACGCTTTTTTCAAGCCCAGCTAGTATCTTTAAAGTCATGATTCTGAACTCTAGGTCCGACATCGTACTAATGTCAGTATTGAGTAGGTCCCTGGCTGACGGTACTACATCTTGTTCTTTTTGCTGAGGTGATTTTTTTCGTCTTGTCATTTTGTCCAGAGGAGAATAGATGAATGAGAGAACAAAATGCTAACAGGTTTACAACGTCCCCAGCAAATATACTGTATACAAATCAGAAAAGACCTGAAACCAGGGGAAAAGAAAAGGAAAGAAAGAAAAAAGAAAGAGAAAAAAAAAAAGAAAAAAAAAAGATAAAAACAAAAACAGAACAATACAAAAAAAAGCAGAATGTTATCAAATATGATCAGGCTAGTGCATAGATCAGTGCCATACACTAGAGTTTGGGCGTATTTTGGTCTGTTAGAAAAAAATGCGTCCTAAAATTTTAAAGGAAGAAAGACATATATGTACAAAATAAGGGTTGATACAATGAAGGGATAGAAGATGACTGTAAAGATGAAAATTATAAAAGATTTTATAAAAGGACTTGATAAGATAAGAAGTTGTTTGAAAAAAGAAAGAAGATTTAAAAAAAAAAAAAGAAGGGAGAGAATGTGATCAGGCAGGAGGCTAGAACAGAACCATACACTAGTGATTTAGGGTATATTTTGATGTGTTAGAATAAACTGTATCTCAAAATTTTAAAGAGAGAACAACTTATATATATATGCCAAAAATAAGGGTAACTACTATGAAGGGATAAAATATGACTCTAAAAATGAAAAATAAAAAATGTTTTTGTTTTTTTTTTTTAAAAAGAGATTGATAAGATGTTGGTTGAAAAAGGGAAAAAGAAAAAGAAAAGAAAACAGTTAACAAAAATTAACTTTGATGAACTAATGAATCATGGTAAAAAAAAGCCATGAATTTTATGTGCAGTATTCCCCTAGCGCTGGAGTTCTCCCGTTCTCCTTGATCGGTAAACTTGGTCTTGGCTTGCTGGCTGTTCATGCTGATCTTCTGGGGGAGGGGCCTGTTGCTGTGGTTTCCAAATGTCTTTGCTGGAGGCTGAATTGCCCCGCCCTTGTCGGTCCGGGTTAAGCAAGCTGCTCGGGTTTGATCTCAGGAGCTTTTGTTCCCTGCAAGCTCTCCGTACAGCCTTGGAGGACTAGGGCAAAAATGTTGGCCTCCCAATCTCCACCCGGGGGAGCTGAGAACTCGGGGCCCCGCTCCTCAGTGCGCCCCAGAGAAAAGCAGTCACTCCCTTGTCCCCGGTCTCCGGCCGCACTCCGTGCTCACCCGGCCTGTGACCGAGCGTTTGTATCTCTGGCACCCGACCCCTTGTGGAGTCTCCAAACCCAGCAGATCCCTGCGGTGCGTTCCCGCGCCGCTCCTCCCCGGGAAGGAAGGGGAGTCTCCCCGGATCTGTCGCCTGTTGGGTCCCTGCTGCGGGAGCAGTGGCCCGACTGGGCCGCGGATCACAGTTTATGGCAACCCCAAGCTGAGAGCCCGCGCCTCAGCTCCGTCTCTGCAGCTGGCTTCCCCGCTCCGATACCTGGGAGCTCTGGCGCACTCAGGCTTCCCCGGTCTTTCTGTGACCCCAAGGCTCCTGAGACCCCACTGTCCCGCGAGGGTTCCACCCCCGCTTAGCCACGGAGTGACGTCCCTCAGCGGAGCCGACTTCTAAAAGGTCCGATTTTGTGCTCCGCGTCTCTAGCACTTGCCAGAAGTGGCCGGCGGAGGCCCCTCCCCCGCCGTCTATCCTCCCGAATATCGCCTCGGATTCACTTCTCCGCACGTCCTACCTTCCAGTAAGTGGTCGCTTCTCTGTTCAGAGAGTTGTTTCTACTCTCCTCTTTGATCTCCTGTTGAGTTCGTAGGTGTTCAGAATGGTTTGATCCCTATTCAGCTGAATTCCTGAGACCAGACGAAATCTAGGTCTCCTACTCCTCCGCCATCTTGCTCCGCCCCCCCTTGGCATTTCTTGATACCCATTTTTCTTCTTTCTTCTAAGTGGTGCATGCTATCCCTTCTCTTATTTAAGATGATTATGTTGCCCAGTGGAAGAGGATTAGTTTGGGACACAGACAACAGTCTAATTTCAACTTCAAAGTTTACTCTATGATTTTTAGCCAGGAACTACTAAAACTCACAATAGTTCACTTTCCCTACTTTTTTTATTTCTTAGTCATATGTTAGGCCAAGTTGGTTATCTGAGACTTAGGTGATGAACTGACTCTTTAGAGAAATATTGAAATAGAGGAAGAATTCAGAAAGGATTTGAAAAATAGGAGTAATTTATGGAAAATAGGATAGAAAGATAGCAAGGAAGGTAATGAAGAATGACATCTAGGGAATCTCCATGAGAGGTAGAGATGTGCAAGAAAATCCAGGGACCAGGAGAACATGAGCTGGTTTTGTTGAAGGAAAATGGGAGGATGATCTAAAATAATAATAATAATAATAATAATAATAATAATAATAAAATCCTGGTTTTGTTGAAGGAAAATGGGAGGATGATCTAAAATAATAATAATAATAATAACAACAACAACAACAGATGGGATAGGGCTTTCAAATATCTGATGTAGAAGGCTCTTGAGAATGAGATATAAAGAAGTAATTCAGTGAAGGCCAGGATTAATCACAAGTTATAGAGTAAACTTGGTTTATTTACTTGGAGTCTGAGGAAACAGCTCAGGGTTATTTACTATAAACACCCTTGGAAAATTACATGTAGATACCTCTTTGATAGACTGTACTGTACATTTGCTCTGAGATTTCAACATTAGAGCAGAACTGTGTTTGTTCAGAGATAAAAAATTTTTTTAATAGACTTTACTTTTTAGAGCAGCTTTAGGTTTATAGAAAAATTGTGCAGAAACTACAGAGAGTTCCTATATATGCTCTTTTCCTCTGCACATATTTTTCCCTATTATTAACATTTTGCATTAGTGTGGTACATTTGTTACAATTAATGAACCAATACTGTTGGATTATTGTTAATTAAAGTCTGTAGTTTACATAAAAATTCATCCATTGGGGGCACCTGGGTGGCTCAGTCATTTAATCGTCTGCCTTTGGCTCAGGTCATGACCTGAAGGTCCTGGGATCTAGCCCTGCATCGGGCTCCCTGCTCAGTGGGTAGTCTGCTTCTCCCTCTCCCTCTGCCTCTCCCCCACTCCTGCTTGCTCTCTCTCTCTCTCTCTGTCTCTCTCAAATAAATAAATAAGATCTTAAAAAAAAAAACTTCATCCTTTGTTTTGTACAGCCTATGGATTTGACAAATGCAGAATATCATATTTCCACTATTACAGTATCATACTGAATAGTTTCACTGCCCTAAAAATCTTCTGTGATCCCTCTAGTCATCTTTCCCTCTCTCCCTTCCCTCGCTCCTTCCCCGTGAACCACTGGCAACCATGCATCATTCTTGTGTCTCTAGTTTTGTCTTTTTCAGAATGTCATATAGTTAGAATCATCACTATATAGCTTTTTCAGATTGGCTTCTTTAACTTAGGAATATGCATTCAAGTTTCCTCCATGCTTTTTTGTGGTTTGGTAGCTAATTTCTTTTTATTGCTGAATAAAATTCCATTGTATGGATATACCACAGTTTGCTTATCCATTCACCTGCTTAAGGACATCTTTCAAGTTTTGGTAATTAAGAATAAAGCGGCTATAAATATTTGTGTGTAGATATTTGTGTGGATATAAGTTTTCAACTCATTGGAGTAAGTACTAAGTAGTGCAGTTGCTGGATCATATGGTAAAAGTATGTTTAGTTTTGTAAGAAACTGCGAAGCTGTCCTCCAAGATTGCTTCTACCATTTTGCACAGCAATGAATGAGAGTTCCTTTTGTTTCCCATCCTCACCAGCATTTTGGTGGTGTCATTGTTTGAATTTTAGCTATTTTATAGGTGGTGTTTCATTGTTGTTTTAATTTGCAGTTCTCTAATGACATATGATATTGAACATCTTTTCAAAAGTTGTTTTCTTAGGGGCACCTGGGTGGCTCAGTGGTTAAGTGTCTGCCTTCAGCTTGGGTCATGATCCCAGGGTCCTGGGATCGAGCCCCGCATTGGGCTCCCTGCTTGGTGGGGAGCCTGCTTTTCCCTCTCCCACTCCCCCTGTTTGTGTTCCCTCTCTTGCTGTGTCTCTGTCTGTCAAATAATAAATAAAATCTTAAAAAAAAGTTGTTTTCTTATTGTTGAATTTTACGAGTTCTTTGTATATTTTGGATACAAGTCCTTTATCAAATATATATATATATATATATACACATATATATATGTATATATATATATATTTTATGGTGGTTTTATTAAGCACGGGGACAGGACCCATGGGCAGAAAGAGCTGTCCAGATGTGTGTTTTGCGAAGATTTTCTCCCAGTCTGCAGCTTGTCTTCTCAGTCTCTTAACAGTGGCTTTTGCAGAGCAGAAGTTTTTAATTTCAGTGAAGTTACATTTATCGATTTTATTCTGTCATTGATTGTACTTTTGTTGTATCAAAAAATTCATCATCAAAGTCAAGATCACCTTACTTTCCCCCTATTTTGTCTTTTAGAAGTTTTAAAAGTTTTGCATTTAAGTGTATGATCCATTTTGCATTAATTTTTGTGAAAGCATAAGGTCTGTGTCTAGAATCTTTCTTTTTGTGTATGTGAATGTTCAGTTGTTCCAGCAGCATTTGTTAAAAAGACAGTCCTTTTTTGATGGAATTGCTTTTGCTCCTTTGTCAAAGATCAGTTGACTATATTTGGTGGGTCTGTGTCTGGACTTTGTGTTCTGCTCCATTGATTTTTCTTTTTTTTTTTGGCCTTTATTTATTTATGTATTTGTCAATACCACACTGTTTTGATCACTGTAGCTTTAAAGTAAGTCTTGAAATTGGGTAGTATCAGTCCTCTAGCTTTTTTCTTATTCAGTATTGTGTTAGCTATTCTGGGTCTTTTGCCTTTTCACATAAACTTTGAAGTCAGTTTGTTGATAATCCAGTTTGTGTAAAGAAATAAGGCAAGCATAAGAACCAGACTTAGATATGGCAGAGATTTGGAATTATCAGAGTTGGAATTTAAATAACTGTGATTACTGCTGAAAGCTCTAATGGAAAAAAATGGACAATACTCAAGAACAGATGCATAATGTAAGCGAAGAGATGGAAACTCTAAGAAAGAATAAAAAAATGTTGGAAAAATGAAGAATAACTTTGATAGGCCTATTAATAGAGGAAAGACTCAGTGAGAATGAAAATACATTAATAGAAATGTCCCAAATTAAAAAGCAAAGAGAAAAGAATTAAAAAAAAATGACACAGGATGTCTAAGAACTGTGGGACAATTATGAAACATGTGACGTGTGTAATGGGAATGGCAGAGGACAGTAGAGAAAGGACAGAAGAAATGATTATATTCTCTCCCTCTGCCCCTCCCTCCACTCCTGTATGCGTTCTCTCTCTCTCTCTCAGATAAATAAATCTTTTAAAAAATGTATATTGCAAATCAGCTGCACACTGTACTTGGTACATTTTCTGTCAGATATTGATTAGGATATTCCTCTTTGAATACCTGCTTAGGGTATAGTCAACATTTTCTTCTCTTCTATATAATTGATCAGAGCCTTTCATTTACATCCCAAATCATCAGCACTGACTCTAATACCCTGCCTGCTCCCATTTCCTCTCCCTTCTCTCTACCTTTTCAAGGTCAAAGGTGCTGACAGGGAGGAGAGTTGATGAATGTTAGTGAAGAGAGGGCACCAAAGTAAGCTCATCCTTTTTTACACATATTTACGTCTTTGAAGGGACATGTGTATTAAAGGAATACATGAGATGAATTATTGAGATCTATTTATTCTCTAGGTGGTAATAATAGCAAATAACAACAACACTGTTTTTATTGAGTGCATAGTGATGTGTCAGGTACTGTTGATGAGGGAACAGAAGGCAAGCTGAGGACAAAGCAGAAGATGACCCCCCTCCCGCCATGGGATATATGTGACATTCCTCATGTACCCCTGGCTGCCCTAAAGCTGAGGAAAGGAAAAACAAATAGTTATAGAGATTGCAGTCCTGCAAGACACTGAGTCTCCCTCAGTTTACAAATGTTTTAGCAATCTACAAGAACAAAAGCATTTCTATCAATAACCTAGCTTCCAGAAGGAAATGTAGATATAATTAAATGTCCTATAAACTGCAGCCCATTGACAGTTGAAGCAGGCAGAGTGTAATGTTCCTCCAGGTAGCTCTCAACTATCTTCATGTTAATGCATTGCTAGAGGGGAAAAACAATCTTGACTTGACAATGGCAAGGCCTCTGGTATCCAGTGAGTCTTCTTTAACATATGAAAATCCTTTTGAAACCTCCCTCTTCCTTACCTCCCCCAGCCCAGGAGTATATAATCAGCCACCCATCACAACTCTGGGATAGCAGCTCTTTCTGCCCATGGATTGTGTCCCCGTGCTTTAATAAACCACCATTTTGCACCAAGGACATCTGAAGAATTCTTTCTTGGTCCTTGGCTGTGGATCTCACCCACCAAACTTCACCTATATTCCAAAACCCCATCACTGTGAGGAACAGATATGCAAGGTCTTGTCCTTTTTTTAATAATTGTTATTTCTGTCAAAGCCCTTATTTTCAAACAACAGAGTCTAACAGAGTTTAGCAGAAAAATGATTTGCTGGCTCACAACATCACCAGGAGGACTGGAGAAGCTGAGTTGGGGTCTGTGCTGCAGAACTGGTTCAGCAAAGATGCCTCTGCCTCTCTGCTCTCCCCCACTCCCCACCTCCCACCCATAGGCATTTTCACTTTCAACATCAATGACTTGGGAAGGTGGATGCCACCCTATGACCACTGCCCTTGTGGACCTGCAAACCCCCTTTATTACCAGAAAATTCTTTTCTGGGGCGCCTGGGTGGCTAGGTTGTTAAGCGTTTGCCTTCGGCTCAGGTCATGATCCCAGGGTCCTGGGATGGAGCCTCGCATCCAGCTCCCTGCTCAGTGGGGAGTCTGCTTCTCCCTCTCCCTCTGTCTGCCACTCCCCCTGCTTGTGCTCTCTCTCTGTCAAATGAATAAATACAATCTTTAAAAAAAAAATTCTTTTCTCTCTTTCAAAGCCTGAAGGTGGTTCATCAGCTTAGTGAAAGGTGTTAATTTTCTTCAAACTGCAGTTCAGATACTAGCAGCATCCCCGTCAGTTGAGAGCTTGCTAGAGTTGCAAATTATGTGGCTCCAATGTCATACTGAGTCAGAATCTCAGGGAGTATTTTAATGAGTTCTCTTGGTTTGGTAAGTCCTCCGGCACAGTACACTATGTGCACTAAAGTCTGAGAAGGGATTGTGTAGGTAAAACATTCATACCTGCCATGGATGCTGGAAGACAAAGTGGCTGGAATTTTGGAATTTTCAGCTTTTATAGCAGGGCAGGGGGTTGGCTCAGCCTCTCCTCAAGCTTGACAGGGTTGGGGGAGTCCTCAGACATAAGAAGAGGGTTAGTTGTTTAGTAGCCAAAAAGAATGAAACCTGTTCAGTACGGCTGCTGTCCTTAGAATGTTGTGGTTGAACTTCCTACAGTCTATAATGATTAACCAGTGGAATTTAATCTGCTTTGTTAAGGGTATCTCAGAGTTAACTATCCCCATTAACCACCCTCCACCATGTGATTGTGGAGTCTGACTTGTCCCCTTTGTGACTTGTATCATGCTCACCATCCCTTTCCTCGCTCCCTCCATTTTTCTCTTCCCTCCTAGCCGCTCCCTCTCAGCCTCTCTTCTGTTCCTTCTCATTTCTTCTGCGATTACTTCAAAGTTGATTTGAGGTGTCTTCCCTTAAGGTTTCAGTGAAAAGGAAAGTCATTCTTTCTGTATTAAAGCCTGCTGTAATCACTGGCTTATGGAGTTAATGAAGCTTTTAGGGGAGCTTCTTTATTTTTTAGGCAGGCTAAGAAATTATACACCTAGGGCTTGCTCTAGGCAAAGTGTTGAAGCTGAGCATTTGATTTTAGTGCCTCCGGCTCTCTTTCCTTCTTTCCCCTCTCACAGCTTCCCTTCTTATTTCATTTTTATCTTCAGTTATAAGCTGCCCTCCATTCCCCAATCAAAACTTGCTCTTAGGTAAGAATGCTATCCTTAACAACTCTATCAGTCAATAATACACAGAATCACCTCTCTGAAAGTATTTACATTTAAAGTCCTGCCCCCGCCCCTCCCCCCCCCCGCCAGTAGAGGAATCAAAGGTTTTTTTTTTTTCTCACTGAAAACAAATTTCAAAAACAGCAGTCAGTTGGAGAAGTTATGACTTGTATCCACTCATTTGATGAATTAAGGGGCCCTACTCATAAACTTCTTCCACTATTTTCCCTACTGATTCTAATTTTCTAGTGCTCATTGTTATAGTTAGAGACTGTATCAGAACTTTCTCCACTCTACCTATGCCTCATGACATGTGAGAGACCCTGGAAGAGATGTGTTGCAGGAATGCTCTGCCCTCATGAGCCAACACAAGAATGTTATACCCTCCTTCTCCCCTATTTACCCCCTACCTCCCCAATTCAGAGACTCCTTTTTCATGATTCAGAAAGAGCCCTAGTCAGAGTAGCCAGCTATTGTATACCCTCCCTGCAGGAGCAGTCTTCCCCATGGTCTTAACTTCCTGACTATCATTCAGCATCCGGTCCCAAATAAATTATTTCTTTGTAGCACATTTTAAAATTCTTTTCAGAAAGAAGAAATGTGACTCTTCTACTTTTCATAGCCAATAACTTAAGGGACTGACATCTAGGTTGATTGGACTACCTTGTCTTGGCTGAAAAAGGCACTCTCTAGGAGATAAATGAGGACAGGGAGCTCTATTTTACAGTACTGGTCTTGAATTTTACCCTAAGCACATGTAGTATAGGATAAACAGCAGGTTAATGGGAAAGATCACAGCAGAAATTGGATTGGGAGAGTGGAGAGTGGAACCAGATCTCATAGTACCATAAATGTTATAATGCCAATAATTGGTTTTCTCTGTGGTTGGAATTAACTTTTAATAACAACTTGTTAATAAAAGCAATGACGTTTATGTGATGTAGTTACTAGGGGTGAATAATGATAAAAACTTTAAAAATTTTGCATGAAAAAAGATAAACTGGGAAAAATACAATATATCACAAATGGTTATTATATCTAATATATAAGAGGTCTTAAAAATAGAGAAGAGGGCACCTGGGTGGCTCAGTCGGTTAAGCAACTGCCTTCAGCTCGGGTCATGGTCCTGGAGTCCTGGGATCGAGTCCCGCATCCGGCTCCCTGCTCGGCAGGCAGTCTACTTCTCCTTCTGACCCTCCCCCCCTCATGCACTCTCTCTCTGTCTCTCATTCTCTCTCTCAAATAAATAAATAAATAAAAATCTTTAAAATAAAAAAAAAATAGAGAAGAAATATGCCAAAATTCTATAGAAAAATTGGCACAGAATTTGAATGTGCTATTAGTAAGAAAAGAAATAAATATGCCCTGCTACATATAAATAGATACACAACCTTGTTCACATTGACAAATACCAATAAAATTATGCTGATACCTTTTCTTACCTGTCAGAAGTAACTGCCTCTGTAAATATCATCGTGTGATACTCATCATATTCTGTTGGGGAACCTGGATAGAAATGAGCATTTTCATATATTGCTTGTAGAAGACAAAGTTGTATAACTCCTATGGGATGGATACGGTTGTGTCTAGAAAAATTACATATGCATTTGCTTTTTGACCCATGATCCTACTTTTAGCTCTCTATTAAGATTCACTGGCAAAAACACAAAATGACTGATGCACAAGGTCATTTATTGCAGTACCATCTGTAACAGAAAAGACTAGAAATCTATAAAGAGATTTATTTTAAGGAATTGGCTCACACCATTATGAAGACTGGCAATTCCAAAATCTTAAGAGTGGGCCAGCAGCCTGGGAACCCAGGAAGAATTGAGTCTCACTTTGCTGGCAGAATTCCTTCTTGCTTGGGGGAAGTCGGTCTTTTGTTCTATTCAGGTCTTCAGCTGGTTGGATCATGCCCACCCACATTGCTTTGATCAAAGTCTACTGATTAAAATGTAAATCTCATCCAAAAACACTGTCACAGAGACATCCAGAATAATGTTTGACCAAATATCTGGACACCTTGGCCCAATCAAGTTGATACATTAAATTAACTATCACAACTATAAATAATATAATATGGAATATATTTGCTTATATTTTTAAAAAATGAATGAGAAAAAAAACCCAAAACTGATATTTAATTTTTAAATTTTATTATTTATTTTTGTTTTTTTTTAAGTTTTATTTATTTAAGTAATCTCTACATCCAACATGGGGCTTGAAATCAGAGCCCTGAGATCAAGAGTCACAGGCTCTTCTGACTGAGCCAGCTAGGCACCCCCTAAAAACTGATTTTTTAAAAAAGTGGTTCCCATGGAGAAAAATGATATGGAAACTTAAATTTTCTGAATGTGCCTTATTTTAGTTTTGACTTTGGGATTATGTACATTTTTTTGTAATTATAAAACAAAATTAAATCAGCATTAAAAAGCAATTCTAAAAAATTGTAAGGAAAATAAAACAAATGAACTGTATAAAGTTGGTGGCTTATCCACACTGAGATGAATATTTTGAGTGAATTTAAGGCACATCAGTTTGACACTGTATAACTAATGTGCCTTAAATTCATATCTTTTTTTTAAAGATTTATTTATTTATTTGAGGAGGGGAGGGTGGAGGGAGAGGGAGAGAATCTCAAGCAGACTCCCTGCTGAGTGTGGAGCCTGATGCAGGGCTCGATCTCACAACACTGTGATCATGACCTGAACAGAAATCAAGAGGCAACAGTCAACTGACTGAGCCACCCAGGTGCCCCCCTGGTGGGACATATCTTAAAGACAAGGAGAAATCTAAAACTTTTTTTTAAGATTCATACCATTGGTAATAATACTGGTATTCTTATTTTAAAGCTATTTTATACATAGAGTTGGCTAAAATGAGTAATTTTGATAATGTCATGAAGAACCTTGTTTTTTTCAGCATAAGGGAAAAGAGATACAAATAAAAAATTAAATAATCACATAAACCTCCTAATTTCTAAATTTGGGTTGGAAGTTTTAATGTGGACTATGATGTATTTTTTGATCTTTTTTTATTGTTATGTTAATCACCATATATTACATCATTAGTTTTTGATGCAGTGTTCCATGATTCATTGTTTGTTCATAACACCCAGTGCTCCATGCAGAACGTGCCCTCCTCAATACCCATCACCAGGCTAACCCATCCCCCTATCCCCCTCCCCTCTAGAACCCTCAGTTTGTTTTTCAGAGTCCATCATCTCTCATGGTTCGTCTCCCCCTCTGACATACTCCCCTTTTCTTCCTCTCCTGTTATCTTCTTCTTTTTCTTTTTTCTTAAAATATGTTGCGTTATTTGTTTCAGAAGTACAGATCTGTGATTCAACAGTCTTGCACAATTCACAGCGCTCACCGTAGCACATACCCTCCCCAATGTCTATCACCCAGCCACCCCATCCCTCCCACCCCCAACCACTCCAGTAACACTCAGTGTGTTTCCTGAGATTAAGAATTCCTCATATCAGTGAGGTCATGTGATACATGTCTTTCTCTGATTGACTTATTTCACTCAGCATAAGACCCTCCAGTTCCATCCACGTCGTTGCAAATGGCAAGATCTCATTCCTTTTGATGGCTGCATAATATTCCATTGTGTATATATACCACATCTTCTTTATCCATTCATCTGTCGATGGGCATCTTGGCTCTTTCCACAGTTTGGCTATTGTGGACATTGCTGCTATAAACATTGGGGTACACGTACCCCTTCGGGTCCCTACATTTGTATCTTTGTGGTAAATACCCAGTAGTGCAATTGCTGGATCGAACGGTAGCTCTAATTTCAACTGTTTGAGGAACCTCCATACTGTTTTCCAGAGTGGTTGCACCAGCTTGCATTCCCACCAACAGTGTAGGAGGGTTCCCCTTTCTCCACATCCCCGCCAACATCTGTCGTTCCCTGACTTGTTAATTTGAGCCATTCTGACGGGTGTGAGGTGGTATCTCATGGAGGTTTTGATTTGGATTTCCCTGATGCCGAGCGATGTTGAGCACTTTTTCATGTGCCTGTTGGCCATTTGGATGTCTTCTTTGGAGAAATGTCTGTTCATGTCTTCTGCCCATTTCTTGATTGGATTATTTGTTCTTTGGGTGTTGAGTTTGATAAGTTCTTTATAGATTTTGGATACTAGCCCTTTATCTGATATGTCATTTGCAAATATTTTCTCCCATTCTGTCGGTTGTCTTTTGGTTTTGTGGACTGTATCTTTTGCTGTGCAAAAGCTTTTTATCTTGATGAAATCCCAATAGTTCATTTTTGCCCTGGCTTCCCTTGCCTTTGGCGATGTTTCTAGGAAGAAGTTGCTGCGGCTCAGGTCGAAAAGGTTGCTACCTGTGTTCTCCTTTAGGATTTGGATGGACTCCTGTCTCACGTTTAGGTCTTTCAACCATTTGGAATCTATTTTTGTGTGTGGTGTAAGGAAATGGTCCAGTTTCATTCTTCTGCATGTGGCTGTCCAATTTTGCCAACACCATTTGTTGAAGAGACTGTCTTTTTGCCATTGGGCATTCTTTCCTGCTTTGTCAAAGATAAGTTGACCATAGAGTTGAGGGTCCATTTCTGGGCTCTCGATTCTGTTCCATTGATCTATGTGTCTGTTTTTGTGCCAGTACCATACTGTCTTGAAGATGACAGCTTTGTAATAGAGCTGGAAGTCCGGACTGTGATGCCGCCAGCTTTGCTTTTCTTTTTCAGTATTCCTCTGGCTATTCTGGGTCTCTTCTGGTTCCATACAAATTTTAGGATTATTTGTTCCATTTCTTTGAAAAAAGTGGATGGTATTTTGATGGGGATTGCATTGAATGTGTAGATTGCTCTAGGTAGCATTGACATCTTCATAATGTTGATTCTCCCAATCCATGAGCATGGAACGTTTTTCCATTTCTTTGTGTCTTCTTCAATTTCTTTCCTGAGTATTTTATAGTTTTCTGAGTACAGATCCTTTGCCTCTTTGGTTAGATTTATTCCTAGGTATCTAATGGTTTTGGGTGCAATTGTGAATGGGATCGACTCCTTGATTTGTCTCTCTTCTGTCTTGTTGTTGGTGTATAGGAATGCCACTGATTTCTGTGCATTGATTTTATAGCCTGCTACTTGGCTGAATTCCTGTATGAGTTCTAGCAGTTTTGGGGTGGAGTCTTTTGGGTTTTCCACATACAGTATCATATCATCTGCAAAGAGTGAGAGTTTGACTTCCTCTTTGCCAATTTGGATGCCTTTGATTTCTTTTTGGTGTCTGATTGGTGTGGCTAGGACTTCTAATACTATGTTGAATAGCAGTGGTGAGAGTGGACATCCCTGCCGCATTCCTGACCTTAGGGGAAAAGCTCTCAGCCTTTCCCCATTGAGAATGATATTCGCTGTAGGTTTTTCATAGATGGCTTTTATGATATTGAGGTATGTACCCTCTATCCCTATACTCTGAAGAGTTTTGATCAAGAAAGGATGTTGTACTTTGTCAAATGCTTTTTCTGCATCTATTGAGAGGATCATATGATTCTTGTTCTTTCTTTTGTTAATGTATTGTATCACGTTGATTGATTTGCGGATGTTGTACCAGGCTTGCAGCCCAGGAATAAATCCCACTTGGTCATGGTGAATAATCCTTTTAATGGACTGTTGGATCCTATTGGCTAGTATTTTGGTGAGAATTTTTGCATCCATGTTCATCAAGGATATTGGTCTGTAATTCTCTTTTTTGATGGGGTCTTTGTCTGGTTTTGGGATCAAGGTAATGCTGGCCTCATAAAATGAGTTTGGAAGTTTTCCTTCCATTTCTATTTTTTGGAACAGTTTCAGGAGAATAGGTATTAATTCTTCTTGAAATGTCTGATAGAATTCCCCTGGGAAGCCATCTGGCCCTGGGCTTTTGTTTCTTGGGAGATTTTTGATGACTGTTTCAATTTCCTTAGTGGTTATAGGTCTGTTCAGGTTTTCTATTTCTTCCTGGTTCAATTTTGGTAGTTGATACATCTCTAGGAATGCACCCATTTCTTCCAGGTTATCTAATTTGCTGGCATAGAGTTGTTCATAATATGTTCTTATAATTGTTTGTATTTCTTTGGTGTTGGTTGTGATCTCTCCTCTTTCATTCATGATTTTGTTGATTTGGGTCATTTCTCTTTTCTTTTTGATCAATCTGGCCAGGGGTTTATCAATCTTGTTAATTCTTTCAAAGAACCAGCTCCTAGTTTCGTTGATCTGTTCTACTGTTCTTTTGGTTTCTATTTCATTGATTTCTGCTCTGATCTTTATGATTTCTCTTCTCCTGCTGGGTTTAGGCTTTATTTGCTGTTCTTTCTCCAGCTCCTTTAGGTGTAGGGTTAGGTTGTGTATTTGAGACCTTTCTTGTTTCTTGAGAAAGGCTTGTATTGCTATATACTTTCCTCTCAGGACTGCCTTTGCTGTATCCCAAAGATTTTGAACAGTTGTGTTTTCATTTTCATTGGTTTCCATGCATTTTTTTAATTCTTCTTTAATTTCTTGGTTGACCCATTCATTCTTTAGTAGGATGCTCTTTAGCTTCCATGTATTTGAGTTCTTTCCGACTTTCCTCTTGTGGTTGAGTTCTAGTTTCAAAGCATTGTGGTCTGAAAATGTGCAGGGAATGATCCCAATCTTTTGGTACCAATTGAGACCTGATTTGTGACCTAGGATGTGATCAATTCTGGAGAATGTTCCATGGGCACTAGAGAAGAATGTGTATTCCGTTGCTTTGGGATGGAATGTTCTGAATATGTCTGTGAAGTCCATTTGGTCCAGTGTGTCATTTAAAGTCTCTATTTCCTTGTTGATCTTTTGCTTAGATGATCTGTCCATTTCAGTCAGGGGGGTGTTAAAGTGCCCCACTATTATTGTATTGTTGTCAATGTGTTTCTTCGCTTTTGTTATTAATTGCCTTATATAATTGGCTGCTCCCATGTTTGGGGCATAGATATTTACAATTGTTAGATCTTCTTGTTGGATAGACCCTTTAAGTAGGATATAGTGTCCTTCCTCATCTCTTATGACAGTCTTTGTTTTAAAATCTAGTTTGTCTGATATAAGGATTGCCACCCCAGCTTTCTTTTGGTGTCCATTAGCATGGTAAATGGTTTTCCACCCCCTCACTTTCAATCTGGGGCTGTCTTTGGATCTAAAATGAGTCTCTTGCAGATAGCATATGGATGGGTCTTGTTTTTTAATCCAATCTGATAGCCTGTGTCTTTTGATTGGGGCATTGAGCCCATTTACATTCAGGGTAACTATTGAAAGGTATGAATTTAGTGCCATTGTATTACCTGTAAGGTGACTGTTAACTGTCTGTTGTCTGTGTTCGTTTCTGCTCTTTGCTGCTTTTAGGTTCTCTCTTTGCTTAGAGGACCCCTTTCAATATTTCTTGGAGGGCTGGTTTCGTGTTTGCAAATTCCTTTAGTTTTTGTTTGTTCTGGAAGCTTTTTATCTCTCCTTCTATTTTCAATGATAGCCTAGCTGGATATAGTATTCTTAGCTGCATATTTTTCTCGTTTAGTGCTCTGAAGATATCTTGCCAGTCCTTTCTGGCCTGCCAGGTCTCTGTGGATAGGTCTGTTGCCAGTCTAATGTTTCTACCATTGTAGGTTACATATCCCTTCTCCCGAGCTGCTTTCAGGATTTTCTCTTTGTCTCTGAGACTCGTAAGTTTTACTATTAGATGTCGGGGTGTTGACCTATTATTATTGATTTTGAGAGGGGTTTTCTGTGCCTCCTGGATTTTAATGCCTGTTTCCTTCCTCACATTAGGGAAGTTCTCTGGTATAATTTGCTGCAATATACCTTCTGGCCCTCTCTCTCTCTCTTCTTCTTCTGGGATCCCAATTATTCTAATGTTGTTTCGTCTTATCGTATCACTTATCTCTCGAATTCTGCCCTCGTGATCCTGTAGTTGTTTCTCTCTCTTTTTCTCAGCCTCTTTATTTTCCATCATTTGGTCTTCTATATCGCTGATTCTCTCTTCTGCCTCATTTATCCTAGCATTTAGTGCCCCCATTTTTGATTGCACCTCATCAATAGCCTTTTTGATTTCGATTTGGTTAGATTTTAGTTCTTTTATTTCTCCAGAAAGGGTTTCTCTAATAACTTCCACGCTTTTTTCAAGCCCAGCTAGTATCTTTAAAGTCATGATTCTGAACTCTAGGTCCGACATCGTACTAATGTCCGTATTGAGTATGTCCCTGGCTGACGGTACTACCTCTTGTTCTTTTTGCTGAGGTGATTTCTTTCGTCTTGTCATTTTGTCCAGAGGAGAATAGATGAATGAGATAACAAAATGCCAACAGGTTTACAACGTCCCCAGCAAATATACTGTATACAAATCGGAAAATACCTGAAACCAGGGGAAAAGAAAGGGAAAGAAAGAAAAAAGAAAGAGAAAAAAAAGAAAAAAAAAGATAAAAACAAAAACAAAACAGTACAAAAAAAGCAGAATATGATCAAATATGATCAGGCTAGTGCATAGATCACTGCCACACACTAGAGTTTGGGCGTATTTTGGTCTGTTAGAAAAAAGTGCCTCCTAAAATTTTAAAGGAAGAAAGACATATATGTACAAAATAAGGGTTGATACAATAAAGGGATCGAAGATGACTGTAAAGATGAAAATTATAAAAGATTTTATAAAAGGACTTGATAAATTGTTTGAAAAAAGAAAGAAGATTTAAGAAAAAAAAAAGGAAAAAGGGAGAGAATGTGATCAGGCAGGAGACTAGAACAAAGCCATACACTAGTGATTTAGGGTATATTTTGATCTATTAGAAGAAACTGTACCCCAAAATTTTAAAGAGAGAACAACTTATATATATATGCCAAAAATAAGGGTAACTACTATGAAGGGATAAAATATGACTCTAAAAATGAAAAATAAAAAATGTTTTTTTTTTTTAAAAAGGGATTGATAAGATGTTGGTTGAAAAAGGGAAAAATTAAAGTAAAAATAAAAAAAAACAGTCAACAAAAATTAACTGTGATGAAATAATGAATCATGGTTAAAAAAAAAAAAAAGCCATGAATGTATGTGCAGTATTCCCCTAGCGCTGGAGTTCTCCCATTCTCCTTGATCGATCAACTTGGTCTTGGCTTGCTGGCTGTTTGTGCTGATCTTCTGGGGGAGGGGCCTGTTGCTGTGGTTTCCAAATGTCTTTGCCGGAGGCGGAATTGCCCCGCCCTTGTCGGTCCGGGCTAAGGAAGCTGCTCCGGTTTGCTCTCAGGGCTTTTGTTCCCTGCAAGCTCTCGGTACAGCTTTGGAGGACCAGGGAAGAAATGGTGGCCTCCCAATCTCCACCCGGAGGAGCTGAGAACTCGGGGCCCCGCTCCTCAGTGTGCCCCCAGAGAAAAGCAGTCACTTCCGTGTTCCCGGTCTCCGGCCGCACTCCGTGCTCACCCGGCCTGTGACCGAGCGTTTCTATCTCTGGCACTCGACCCCGTGTGGAGTCTCCAAACCCAGCAGATTCCTGCAGTGCGTTCCCGCACCGCTCCTCCCCGGGAAGGAAGGGGAGTCTCCCCGGATCTGCTGTTTGTTGGGTCCCTGCTGGAGGAGCCGTGCCCCGACTGGGCCGCAGATCACAGTTTATGGCAACCCCGAGCTGAGAGCCCGCGCCTCGGCTCCGTCTCTGCAGCCGGCTTCCCCGCTCTGATACCTGGGAGCTCTGGCGCACTCAGGCACCCCGGGTCTCTCTGTGACCCCAAGGGTCCTGAGACCACACTGTCCCGGGAGGATTCCACCCCCCGCTTAGCCACTGCAGCGACGTCCCTCCGCCGAGCCAACTTCTAAAAGTTCCGATTTTGTGCTCCGCGGCTCTATCACTTGCCAGAAGCGGCCGACGGAGGCCCCTCCCCCGCCGTCTATCCTCCCGAATATCGCCTCGGATTCACTTCTCCGCACGCCCTACCTTCCAGTAAGTGGTCGCTTCTCTGTTCAGAGAGTTGTTGCTACTCTCCTGTTCGATCTCCTGTTGAGTTCGTAGGTGTTCAGAATGGTTTGATCCGTATTCAGCTGAATTCCTGAGACCAGACGAAATCTAGGTCTCCTACTCCGCCGCCATCTTGCTCCGCCCCGGACTATGATGTATTTTTATATCTGTCCATCAAAAAGTCTAGAAACAATGATCAACCCTGTAGTTAAGAGTACTCTTGATGCCTAGATTGTGGTCCATAATTGTGATATCTCCTAAAAGGAATTGAGATTCCTTGGTTAAATAGACAATTTCAGGTCTTCTGGAGAAAATGTGCAAAATGACTTTGAAATATCTTTGCTGTATCAAAAAATAGGGAAAGCTAGCAAGAGATAATTGGGGTCATGTCAAAAGGACTCAAGAGCTCATTTGAGCTCACACTAACCAATCATGGGGTGATTTGAATATCAAAAGGAGTAATTACTATTATGGATTGAAACATAAAATATGTTCAAAATCCATTGGTACATAAGGATAATGATTTATTGGTAATGATATTATTCTGAAAACAGGTGAGTAAAGGGAAAGAATCAAACTCTTGAACAAACTCTGTAACTTGAACAAACACTATTTCAGGGTAACCAAATAGTTCTTGTGGGAAAATGCTTTTTTAAGGAATATCAGCTAACAGATGAAAAAGGAACAGCACAATTACCTTCATTTTGTACCTCCACTTTAATTATATAATGGATGTAGGCAATGATCATTATTGGCTGCTAAAATGGCAGGAGTTTCTGAAGCTCATGCAGCATCTTCTTGAACCATCTCTGATTTTGGCCTCATCTATGGTGGACAGATCTGTTGCACTCAGATTCATCTCCCGCTGCCGGCACCCCTTAATGCATGTTCTCTCCTCCACTGCCTTCTCTGTTACCTCTTCAGTTGCCCCCCTGGCTCCAGCATTCACAGTCAGACCCAAGTGTGGAAGAGTTAATGTTCCTAGGAGCAACCCTTAACAAAGAGATGGGAACTGAAGGACAAATGCTCCTGCCTCCTATTTTCTAGGTGGCCATTCTTGAGGTCTTCAGCATGCTTCTCAGGAGGTCTCAGTGGAATTGCTAATGTACACTTTCATTGCTTTTTCTTCCTTTCATGTGTCTCTGGCCCTGCACCTTCACTGCTGCTTCCTCAGATCATCTCCAAATCAGCCTCTTGCATTCAAGTTCTTGCTCCAGACTCTACTTGGGAAAAATAAAACTAGAACAGAAACTCTATAATGGATAGATCAGGCTGACAACACATGAGCTCACTGGTTCATGACATTGTCACAGAAAGAGAGACAGCCAGACACTATGTTTCTAGCACCATATATAAAGTATTCTTTTTAAATATTGAGCTTGAATCTGACTGAGCCTCTAGATTTAACTACTAGCTGATAGGTAGTTGTCAGTACCAGTAATTCAGAATGTGGGAAATTCTGCAGGACAAATGACACAGTTTCTACCACAACTAGATGGTAGAAGAAAAAAGAGGGAGGAGAAAACTGTAAATTAAAGTATACTTCAGAAATATATCACTCAAATCTAATGGTTTAGAACAGATTATAAAATGATAAACTATAAAAGTTATAAACTAATTAGGGAAATTTAGTGAAATTAAGGAGCTGTTACTAATTTTTAAGTGTGGTATTTGATTAAGTATCCTATCTTGTAGAGATGTACACTGAAGTATTTGTGAATGAAATGATAGGTTTGGGGTTTGCTTTATAATAATCTAGTGGGCAGGGAAGTGGGTGGGTTATAGACAAAATGAGATAATCTCATGAAAATGACATGGGGGGTGGGTGATGGATAGATGGGGTGGGGTGGGATGGGTGGTGGGAGGGTTACTATACCCTTCTCTTTACTATTGAATAGGTTTGAAAATGTATGTAACCCATTTTTTTTTTAAGATTTTATTTATTTATTAGAATGAGAGAGAGAGAGCACGAGAGGGAAGAGGGTCAGAGGCAGAAGCAGACTCCCTGCCGAGCAGGGAGCCCGGTGTGGGACTCGATCCCGGGACTCCAGGACCATGACCTGAGCCGAAGGCAGTGGCCTAACCGACTGAGCCACCCAGGCGCCCGTAACCCATTTTTTTTCCAAGAAGATATATTTCTCAGGATACAGAAATTAGAAACTACTGTACTAGAATTTCCAAAGCAGATATATGCTGCGATCTTATGCTGAGCCATTTGGCTTCTTTGTCCCTCCGGGATTGTTATTTGTGAAACACAAGCACATGCAGATTAACACCTTGTTTTCTTGCAGTAAGTGCTAGGCTCCTATCAAGCAGGGAATGCTTTTTGAGTAATCTTTGGTGACTATAGGGAGCTGAGAGCGATGTTTTGGTGAAGTGTGTGCACGTGCTTAATGTGTAATAAGGAATCTACTGATTCATTCCCCCAGGTGATCTCTATTTTGATTATATCTCTGAACCTGTACTCTTTGAAGCAAGGAATAAATATTGTTAACTTTGTCTCTCTCATAACACCCATCCCAGTGTCTTCATTATATGATGTTTCATTATAGCTGATAGTGTGAACTAAATGTCTTGGGTGTTTTTTCACCTGGTAAGAGAGGCTTAATGGGTGGCCTGTGCTAGCCGGTGAAGTCGGTCTTGGATTCTCTGTCTGGGTAGATGACCTTGTTACTCACTTTACAGATCAATAACAATGGAATGTATGTCTTCTAACCCATGAACCTGTGGTGAGAGCCCATATATTTTGACTATAAGTCAGGCACTATGCCATATGTTTTGTACATGTACTCTCACTTCTTTATCTTCCACTGAGGATGGAATGGTCCAGATGGCCCACCTGCCCCTGGAACCCTACCTTCTTATCTTCTCTTCCGGATGTGATTTCAGATGTCTCTAAATTAGTTTGCTGGGGCTGCAATAACAAAGCACCATAGACTATGTGGCTTAAACGACAGAAATGTATTGTTTCATAGTCTAGAGGTTGGAAGTCCAAAATCAAGGGGTCTGCAGGCTCCTTCTAAGGACTGTAGGGAAGAGCTGTTCTAGGATTCTCTCCTTGGCATGTAGATGGTTGTCTTTTTATGCTATTTCACATTGTCTTCTCTCTCTGTACATCTGTGTCCAAATTTCCCGTTTTTATTTTTATATTTTTAAAAAAGATTATTTGAGAGCGCATGTGCATGTGAGCTGGGGGCAGGGAGCAGAGAGGGAGGGAAAGGGTGGGGGGAAGAATCTCAGACTCCATGCTGAGTGCAGAGCCCTATGCTGGACTGGATCTCACGACCCTGAGCCAAAACCAAGAGTCGGATACTTAACTCACTGAGCCACCCAGGTGCCCCAAATTTCTCATTTTTAAAAGAACACCAGTTACATGGATTAGGGCCCACCCTCTTGACCTTATTTTAACTTGATTACATCTGTAAAGAACGTATTTTCAAATACAGCCACATTCTAAGGAAGGTACAGGGGGTTAGGACTTCAATGTATGAATTAGGGGGGCACATAACTCAACTTGTAAGTCTCCGAAAGGGAAAATTCTTTATGCTTCTAGAATAACATGACTTTTCTGAAGATTTGGTTTGTTTCTTGCTCCAGAGTGGGCTCTAGTAAGGAAATTTTAGGGATGGAAAAGGGTGAGGATGTTGGGGTTGCTATTCTGGGAATTCTTAGACACAGACAAGCATGAAGCTGCTGGGAAAGTGTATATTACTTGATGTTCCACATGAATTATCATGCTTAAGATTTGATTGTTGATTTGATAATTCAGGTAATGTGAGCTCTTGAGTAGCTTTTCTTTATATTTATCTGGCTGTAATTTTTCAGTAACAGATAGAAAAAAGGGTTGAAAGAGGCTGAGGCTGTACTGATGTCAGAACTCTGGTACTTGCTGTGAGGGAGGGATGTGGTAAATGGGAAAAAGGCAAAACTCTGTTGGCACTTTTATTCTGGCCATAAAAGTATTCCCTCTTCCACTTACTAATATTTAGCTGTGGAGAAAAAAGGAGAAATAATTCCTTTAGCAATAAATAGAACCAGAAAGGAGATAGCAGACAGGGTGTATGTACTGAAAGATGTTTCTGTTTACAAGTCTCAGTGAAGTATTATGAAAATCGTGAGGAAGAAGGTGAGGGAGTAGTTATTGTATAGCTATGGGAAGGAAAGAGTGAAAAGAGCATTTTTGGAAGTGAGTGTGCTATTGGGGTATAGGATAGCCAGCTGCAGAAGGTTGCCTAGATCCTGATAATCCCAGTTCCTGGAGGGCCTGGCTCAGTCTGGCCTTTGGTGTTTGTCCCATTCAGTTATGGGACAAGGCTCTTTGCTTCTTAGCTCTCTGATATCCTGGCCCTAAACATGGGCATTTCATATGTTCTTCTCAACACCACCCATTCTTCACTCTCTAATTGCATCTTTGCTCTGCATGCTCCTTTACTTTTAGAGATCCTGTCAGCTTTGGAGAAGAGAAAATCCCTCTGCCAACTCTGTAGTACAGTGGAGCCCCAACTACAGCATTCGGCGTTTCCTTCTTTTTTGGCTGGAGAAGTGAATTTGCAGCTAGACTGATCTACCCCTATTTTGCGCTCTAGTTGCTTGAGGAGAATGAAATCAGAAAGCTGCTTATGAAAACCTCCTACAGATATAAAAATATGTATATTCTAGTTTTAAGGACTACATAGCTTAAGGTATTTGCTCTGGGGATGATAAGCAAATCCAGTGTGAAGTGAGGTGCATGTCAGTCGTTACTTTTATACCTGGGTGCTTCAGCCTGCCATGCCTCCTGGCTGGAATTTCTATTTGACATATCAGTTTCATTAGAGAATATTCTTTGGGTTGTCAGAAGTTGGAAAGAGGAATATTGAGATGGGATGATTACAAAGACAGGATCTGAAGTGGGAGTATGCTAAGGGGGTGCTTAGGGAAAAGAGGAGAAATGAAAAGGGTCTTTGGTATTCTTCAAAGCATTGGATTTGCTTCCAGTGGAAAGTGTAATGGTTGTGGTTTCTAAAACAAGCCCTCTGGTTTGCAAAGAGTGGTTTGCGGGGGCTCCCTGAGGGCATTCTTTTCTTCTTGACCTCCAAACTGTCTTTCTCTTTTCCTTGCTAGAAACCTCAGTTTCTGCCTCTCCCTGGTCTCTACCCCTCCTTCCTGTCCCATGTTATTTTTGCAATCATCTCAATACTCTCACAGTTGCCAGACTACTCTTTCCTTTTCTCTTGAGGAGGCCTCAGTACACAGAGTGTAAAGCTTTTTTGGGAGGGATGGGGAAAGGCAGGTTCTTAATGAAAAATAAGGACAATAGTCCTTGAAATTTTAGTGAAATTCATTGAAATTCCTAGACATAATATAAACGGAACAGTGTCTCTTTTTTGATTCTCTAACTAGTCTTCCCTGTCAGGTCAGGACCCAAGCTTTCACTGTAATTCTTAACACATTCCAACTCCAAATAAGGAAATAAAAATGACTTCTCATGGTGATTGACAGCAGTAACTCCTCTGGAGGAGGCCTTTCCTTAGAAAAGGCTTTTATATGATTATGTCTTATGGTGACAGAAGCTAACAATTTGAGCTTACTATCTTTATATCTGTCGAAAGAATTGGTCTTTCAGTCTTATCTCTTGATAAGTCTATAGTCTTGATTAGTCTATAACTCTTGAGTTATCACAACTCAAATCAGTTGTGAGTTGATTTGGGTGTGGACAGATGGCCCAGTTCTGGCCAGTGGAACTCAAGGGTCAATTTGTTGGAGAGCTCCTGAAAAAGTTCCTTTAACTCAAAAAGAAAACAACAAACAAATAAAACTGATACCCAGTATGGACTGCCCCTCTTCTGCACTGGATGTTGTCTGTTGCCTGAGATGCTTAAAACTGCAGCCTCTTGGGGCCATGAGAAGAGGAAATATGGATACACCAGAGTAGAAGGGGGAGAGGACTTGGGTCCTTGGGGCTGTTCTATCACTGTTTGTTGTTGTTGTTGTTATTGTTGTTCTGTTGTTTTTTTTTCTGTCATGCCTCTTATTGGTAAAGCTATTTTCAGTACAGCTTGATCTGCAAAGCTATTATGTTTTACTAATATAATTGCTTTAAATATATCCTGGATATACATTAGATAAGGCCATAGCCATAGACTGAAATATGAGCAGCTGTGAAGAAGAAATATGGTGAGGTAGTTAAGAACACAGGCTGGAATCAGTTCCTCAGTGTGCCTCTCTGTTTCATATCTTAGGACCTGGCTGAAGCTGGCTGTCAGTTACCTCATATGTAAAATGTAAAAATAACAGTACTTGCTTAGGGCTGAGTGATAGAGACAAAGCATTGAGCACCATGGCTGGCAAAGATTACATACCCAATAAATATGAGCTATTATAGTTGTTATAGTTAATATCAACATGAGTTCCAGAGAAGATATAAAAACTGACAGGTTTTTGGTAAAAAAAAAAGTTTCTCAAAAATAAAAAAATGTTATGAGTGTTCATGATTTTCACTCTAAGTTAGATGAGTAAAAAAAATTATTTGGTAATAAAGATGCATAGAATATAGAATATTTTCAAATATGAACATTTAGAATGTTTTGTTTTAAAGAGGAATTTTTTAAGTTAATGTAAAAAACCCCAAGAGACATAGTAGCACTATGTTACATTCAATTGGATAATAATATCATACAGAAAAGAATGAATTGTGATTTAATAGCTAATCTGAGGGTGGTAGGAAATAGAAGGGTTTAGGAACAAATTACTCAATATTTGTATTTACCCCAAAGTAGTAGTGAATGGTTGGGATTTAACTATTGCCTAATATAAATTTGGGTTTTATCTGTGAATTCTAATTACTCGTCCAATCATCAGGGATAATTGGGACTTAGCAGTATGCAGGATAGAATAATATAACTGTTTTAGGCTGTTCTCAATGGAAACAAAGTGTCACATCCATCTCCAAGCTGATTACTTAACTATTATCTCTTCAAACACACAAAGGCATATTTACTCCTGATACATATTTGTGTTGATTTTATGATATAATTGTGTTCAGTTGTAAATTGTTTTGTCAGAAATAAATATTATGAAAGAGATAATTGATTAAAAAAATTTTTTTATTATGTTATGTTAGTCGCCATACAGTACATCATTAGTTTTTGATGTAGTGTTCCATGATTCATTGTTTGCATATAACACCCAGTGTTCCATGCAATACATGCCCTCCTTAATACACATCACCGGTCTGACGATGAGCCATGAGAGACCATGGACTCCGGGAGATTAATTGATTTAAGAATGTGAGGTTACTTGTGGTGAGCATAGCATAATGTATAGAGATGTGGAATCACTATGTTGTATACCTGAAACTAATACAGCATTGTGTGTCAACTATACTCAAAAAATCAAAATTTAAGAAAGAAAGAATGTAGGGCTAATTTTTAGCTGTAGTTGCTTATAGGAAAACTGGTAGTATCATAGCATTCCCTGTAGAATTCTATAATGGCTTAAATGTCATGCAAAACATTTTGCCATCTATCTTTATATAAAGTAATAGAGAGATAACTTATGGGTATGAAGCTAGAAAAGGCTTTTATATGATTACATCACATGGTGATAGATGCTAACAATTTGTACTTATTATGAGAACAGTTTTCTGAAGAGAATTCTTGATAAATTTTGCAGTTGCTCTTCACTAGATGTATATAGATATAGCTTATATTATAAATGTAATAACAAAGTTAGAAATAGGCAAGAGGGATTTAAAATTTGTCTGGATAGAACAAACTAGAATTTGCATGTTTGCTCAGATCTTGTTTTGATTAAAGGATGACTGGGAAGAATGGAAAAAAAAAAAAGAACAATTCTAAGAAAATACTTACTAGAATTCTGATCCATGTCTTTGTAATCCATGACCTCTGGAGTAGATTATTGAAGGGCACACAACAGAGGTCAGAAACGATATTCCTTAAATATCTGAGTTGGAATAATACATAGGCTGAGAATTATTAGATATCTAGAGCTCACTGTATCTTTATTCTTAAAGCTCAGATCACAACATAAGTAACAGGCATCATAGTATCCCTAGTTCATTCTGGAGCTGCTGAGCTGAGAATATGGTGTACTTCAGAGATGAAGGTCTCAATTTTTTTCTGACTCCACTAATTTTTGGGCTAACCCCCAGGAAGAGCCCAAAGGCTCTGCTAGAATCTGCTTGTTCTATATAGCTGGAGGGAGGTAAATAAAGTGTAGGTCCACACATGTGTATTTTACTTGATTGGCTAATAAGTCAGTGTCAGACAAGAAAGATTTAGTGAATGTTTACCGTATACTTAGCATTGTGAAAGATACTATGGGATGTCGGGAAGGTGTGATACAGGCTCCTACTCACTAAATGCTGTAATCAGGATTTATAACCAGGTTTACCTGATTCCAAATCCTGTATATTTTACTACACTGTACTATCAGCTAGGCATTTTTCTTTCTTTTCTTTTTATTTATTTATTTGACAGCGCACACAAGCAGGGGGTACTTAACTGAGCCACGCATGCGCCCAGCTAGGCATTTTTCTTACATTATTTTATTTTATCTAATATTTACAGTAAGCTTGCAAAGAAATTATTATTTATAATTTCTGCAGAAAACTCCACCATCTCAGTAGAAGGAACCCAGTTAGCAATACAAGAAACGGAAAAGCATTTTTCAAAATCAAGGGAATTAAAGCCAGTTATACTCGATATACAGGCTCTTGCTTATATGGTTGTGAAAGTATTATCATTCTCATTTTATATGAGGAAACAGAGGTCCAGAGGAGGTGATTAACCTTCCCAAGTTTTGACTGCTAGAGCAGTATTTGCAGAGCTCATGTATAAACTGAAGCCTATTGATTTTCCCTATCTCGTACTGCCTTCTTCTAGACTGGGGATTTCAGCCTGGCCTTGGCAGGCAGGATTTTTATGGGCAGACACAGAAGGAGTATAGGTAGGAATGATAACCACCCATCTCTTGAGATGATTAGAGGAATACAGAGCCAGTCACCCAGCTCTTAAGTTGATTAGAGATAGAGAGATGTGCATGTAACTCTAACCCTTCTTAGAGGGCTTTGTTCATAATAGGTAGTTAATACCCTTTAGTTGAATGAGTGAATAGCTGAATAGTGTGAATCAGATTCTTAGATGAGCCCTTAAGAGACTTTTTTATGAATCAGAAACATTTGGGGAACATACTGTATTAGCCCAGTGTTCTTTTGACAAATGCCTAGTTTAAAAATGACTAGAGGTGAAGAAGATGACCTCCATTGGAACCCACACTAGACCACCCAGTGCATGTAGGAATGGGTGCCCTTATCTCATCTGCTTCTGGAGGATGTAGAAGCCATAGGCCAATAGGAAGCATCTTCACATTACTGCTACTTCATCATTTATCAGGGCTCACTGGTGCCTACCACATGGGCTTTTATGAGCCAGTAGACTTGTTTCTCTTTTCAGATAGCTTACTTACATCCTTTATTGTAATTCAGCTTTGAAGTACCAGGAAAATGAACTGCTTGCCATAATCATTACTTTGAAAAGTTTAAATATCACCCATTTTGTGCATGGTGTATTTCAAGATTTAAAAAAATTTCATTTAAAAGGTGAAGAAGAGTAGCAACAGTAGTCTTTTCCAAGAAATATCAGGTTTTCTGTCGTTAATTAGTTAATACAGTACTTATAAAGTACTTGGAAGTTGAAAAGCATAGTGTAATTGTTGCCTTTTTTATGAGCACCAATAGACTTTAATCACATTATAAGGTCATAGTCTATCTATTTTGCTACACCAGAGAGTTTTTTTTCCCCTCTGTATATTGTAGGTATTTCCTTAGAAGAAAATATGGAAAGAAATTATTTTCTCTGGTTTCTTTCAGTGTTTCCCGCCTTTAAACCAATTAATATTTTTGCATTTTCTGTGGGTTTTGTAATCTAGTCCCAGGTTCATAGTACCTGGGGGTGGGGGTGGAGGGCACTGTAGAGGGTCTGGCATGATTTGAACCAGGTTTTCTACTCAGACTGTTGCTCCTAATTTTATTCTGATTTAAGCACCTCCATTCTTTTTATTCTCAGGACTATAAATTTGTAGATACCATTTATCATTCCTCTCTTCAGTCTAGTTGTCCAGCCTGTTATTAAATCCTAAACTTACTGGATTGTTTCCTCTTTACCAAGATGTGAGCTACAGCTTTGGTTTAAATCTTCTGGCCTCTTGTCATTTTTCTGCTTCCCTTTGTTATATAAAACACATTCTTAACATTTGAGAGGGTCCTTGAGCATTCCAGATGAAAGTTTTTTTTTTCTTTCAACAAGGAATTCCACTTAAACTATGAACAACAGCCTCATACACTGTCAATAGCATTTGTTATCATTATCTTGAGATGTTATTACCTTAAAATTCTATTACCAGTGGAAGTCCTGCCCAAGAAATTCCTAATGGTTTGTTGGGGGAGATAACTAAGGAGATTTTTTCCACTACTGAATTATGTATTTTCCAGTTAATCAAGGTTGACATACTCTTTAAACTTTCATATTGAAGATTCATAATTTAAAAAAAGTTCTGAACAATTATTTATTTATAATATTAATACCCAACAACCTAAGGGGAAAAGAACAATGAATTTATGTTCACATACAGTTACTTATATAGGGGAGGAAAAATTATCCTCTATTGTCTGCATCTCTGGCTGGGCCCAAGAATGAAACAGACATAAGACAGGTTGACAGGAGGAAAAAAGCATACAATTTTATTGAATTTTTACATGTATATGGGAGCCTTCACAAGGGCATGAAGACTGGAAGAAGTGACCAGAGCAGGAAGACCTTTAGACCTTTTAGAGAAAGGAACAATACATTTGTGAAGAATTGACTAGACACAGGCATTTGGGCCATGGGTAGTAAATTGTGAAGAAGTAACTAAGAAGATCAGGGGTAGTTTAACAAGGTTCGTTTATACAGCCTTCTTGGCCCTAAGTTCCCTGTCTCTGGGAATAAAGAAGTCTTCTATCTTGGTAAAGGAGGGTACGTTTTTACATGCAGCCATATTCCCATGATTATTTTAGCCTTTGGTCTGTATATAAATAATTCCAAATTTTCCCATGAATCATCATTTTATCATACATTCTCTGTTTGGGAGTTTTTTGTTTTGATTAACCTTGTCTGATTAGAATTACCATTCAGGGGATGCCTGGGTGGCTCAGTCCTTAAGCGTCTGCCTTTGGCTCAGGTCATGATCCTGGAGTTCCAGGATTGAGTCCCGCATTGGGCTCCCTGCTCAGCAGGGAGTCTGCTTCTCCCTCTGACCCTCCCCCCTCTCATGTGCTCTCTCTCTCTCATTCTCTCTCTCAAATAAATAAATAAAATCTTAAAAAAAAAATCTCTGGAATCTTTAAAAAAAAAAAAAGAATTACCATTCAGTTGTTTTTTAAGGATTGTATTCATGTACTTTAATTTAGGTAATGTGTTGTTTGTGCTTTTTTTCCTGAGCTCCTGGAACATACTTTTAAATCTCCTGTTGTCTTATTATCTCTCTGTTGTATCTGTTTTTTGAACAAAAAAACCCCAGAATATTTCACAAATTTGTCATCCTTTCTCAAGGCCCATGCTAATGCAACCTCAATCTTTAATATTATAGAATAGGTACTGCAGCCTATAGGCCATATAATATTACTATCATTTAACTCATAAGCTCCAGTCACGTTTTGGGTAAAGCTGTTGTAAAATTATGCAGCAAACTTGACATATTCCCTTTTATAATTTTCACATTGTAAAAGTTTTTTTTTTTTTGTAAAAGATTTTATTTATTTATTTGACAGAGAGAGAGAGAATGCACAAGTAGGGGCAGTGGCAGGCAGAGGGAGAGGGAGAAGCAGGCTCCCCACTGAGCAGGGAATCTGATGTGGGGCTCAATCCCAGGACCTTGGGATCATGACCTGAGCCGAAGGCAGATTCTTAACCCACTGAGCCACCCAGGCGCCCCACATTTTAGAAGATTTTATTGTGCTTTATCATAAGTATAGATCATAGATTTTTAAATGTTAGAAATTTCTTAGAGATCCTCTAGTCAATCTTGAACCCCATGAGTCTTATTTCTTTTTACAGTGTCATTAAAAGATTACCCAATTCCTGCTTTCTTCCATTGACATGGAACTTGCTATTTTGGCTGATGTTCTTTTCATTGTTGAAAATTCTGATGTTGAATAGAAAGCACTGTCATTGTCATTCCTGCTCATTAGTTGATATAATGAAAGTAATGCCTTACTTCCTCTTTCTTAAGTCTTCCAAGAAGTTGAAGAGTTTTGTGTAACCCAGTTTTTCTCCATTCACATTTTCCTCTTTTGTAATCTCTATTTCGAAGAAAGATTTTGAGGGAAATTTTAACTTGTAATATCCTATTCTCTTTAATTAACCCAGAACCTTTTAAAATTATTTTACTTCCTCTTTGAGAATGCTGTGCAAATATAGTTTATGAGTATGGATTGTTGTGTGAGTAAAATTATAAAGTAGAAAGTCATTTTTATTAAGAATATACATGATATCTGTATAGTACAAATTCATATCTACTAAGGGGATGATATCAACACTTATTAAATAATAACATTAGACACATGATAAGGAGGACTGACACTGTGTATCCAAAACAAAAAAACCCTGTGATACCAAATAAAAACCATCCACTTAGGCAGGGGGTCCAGAATACCAAGACAAATGAGGAATATAGGTTCCTTCCACACTGAGTGAGGGGAAAACAGCACAGGCTGCTCACTCCATCCAGTGGAGGAGGTAAAATCTTTGAAAAAGCCATTCCAGGATGGAGTAGCTTCAAAGATGGTTTTCATCTCCAATTTCTGTGGACTTCTCTGACCTTTAAAATTGTATGTTAAGAACAAGAAGAAACATCAATGCCCTTTTTCTCCCCATTTCTTTATTTCTGTTTTTCAGACTAAGTAAGATGAGAGGAGAAATAGACTGCTGTTGTTGGTTTCTAAGTGGTATTGGGGAAAACGCAGAGTAAATGATAAAGAAACTTAGTCATGTTTTTTGAAATGTAAATCCAAGTACTCTTAATGACCTAGTGATACTTATCTAAAATGGAACCCAAACTACAACTTCATGAGCACACAGTATTCTAAAATTCTAATCTGGACCACTTTTTTCAGTAACAAAGCTCAAATTCTCAACCATCCTCTTTAGGCTGGTTTATACTGTTTGCTCATACTGATTTTATCCTTAAACAAATTAGCAGGTAATTTTCATAAGACATGTAGTTAAAGCAGATCTCCTCATGCTGTATTTGTGCAATTAAAAAAATTTCCCAAATTTATATGCAGGATTTTACATTTATTCTTGTCTCTTTTTTTCTTTGATGTTGTTGTTTCAAACCATTGAGATAATTTTGAATATTGGTCCCATTGATCATCACACCAACCCTTTATTTGGCTTTTAATGAGAATCTGATAAAGATATCTTCATGTACATTCATTTAGATAAAAAATTACAAAATGTTGAATGAGATAGGAGCAAGGTGAGCATCCTATAGTGTGGCACAAAAGTCCTTCCTTTAGGTGGTGGATATTAATCAGCCTGCATGGGTATTTCATGCAGATCAGATAGCCAGGAATTCTGCTCTATTCTCATGCAGCCAAAGTTTCAGAGTTTTAGCTATATGAATCAGTAAGTTCACCTTTTAATGGAGAGGATGTCTAAAATGAAGATATATGACATGGACAGCATTCTCTAGCATAATATTCCATTCCTAAATATCAGATTTTTTCTGATTTCTTCTGTATTATTTTTATTTATGTTTAAACTCTTTTGTCATGACCCCCTACCCCAAACTACTTCTTTACCCCCTCTCATTACTCTCTGCTCTGTTATCACTTTGAGGCATTCTGAATGGAGCACATAGTTGCAGATGTGCTGATACATAGATATATACCCATGTATATGTATGAGAATTAAGAACCATGCCCTTCAGCATTGAGCTTGAATGATTCTTAACACTTAAATGTTAGCTTTCTAAAGAAACCAAAACAAGGCATTATTTTTATCTTCAAAGATATTGATTTATAGAAATAGAGAAATTATTTGATTTCATTTTCTCCCATCCAGATATAACATGTGGGATTCTAGCCTATAGGTGAAGTAATAAGAAAAGATCAGAGGCAAAGAGATGGCAGGATGCTAGGAATTCTAAATGGTTTTAATAAAATCTTATGATCTTCATATCAAGTGCATGAAGCAGTATCAGACAAGAAAAAAAATGAGTGAAAGATAAACACAGAGTGGTATTGCTTAATAATGGAGGATGAGTTTGATAGATGGTAGACTCCATTCTCTTCTTGAAAGCTGGGGGAGGATAAAGTGGACTTTCCTTTGCAGAAAAGAGAAAATAGCTCTTCTCCACCTTGCTACATGCCCGCAGGTCTGTGAATGTTCTCAAACTTTGTCGGTTATCTTAGCTTTATGGTTCTGAAATAGAGCCTTTCTGGGATGTATTGGCAGAGATTCCTTTTTCATACTTCAAATACCAATTCTGAAAAACCAGTTTTGAATCACTACATTAGAATTCTTAATGATCACTTGCAATGAAGTATCAGTATCAGAGAAATTAAGGGAATGTATAAGGACATCTATTTTAAAATAGTTAGAATTATTTGATGGAAAGAGGCCAGTTACGTAATTATAGTATTTCTGAGTTGGAAGAGATCTTCAGATTATTTAGTCTAACTCCTTCATTTTTGGAGCCCAATCCTTTTGGGAAAGGATTTCTAACATTAAAGAGAATTTGAATAACATTAAAGCTCTTTGTGCCAAGATAAAGCACTTAATAAATAATCCATTAGTTCCATTATGATAACAACAATGAAAGTGAGCATTTATTGAGTGCCAGGTGCTGTTCTAAACACTTTGCATTTATTAGCACATTTAATTCTTACAATCACCATAGGAAATGGGTTTAATTTTTATATCCCATTTTTCTGATGGAGAAGCAGAGGCACACACAGGTAAAGGAATTTGCCTAAAAACTGAGATGTGGTAGAACCCTGGATTTGAACCTAAGAAATCCAGTTCTAGAGCTTATAATACTTGAGCAAGATTCTGTCCTGTCTGTCAGGATTGTAGAGAGATAAAGTCACTACAAATTTGAGGTGTAAACTATTTGCAGAAAGTCAGTTAAGTTGGTGGCAGTTCTAGATTGATAACATAAAAACTTTGGATTTGTTAAATTTAAATGCTATCTCCTATAGGTTTGGAGTTGCTGTATAATAATTTGTCTAGTCTGTGTCCCAGGTTCCTGGCATGGAGTTCTAAAAACCTTGGAATTTTCCAAGTGATAGAAGTATTTTGTTATTCGTGAGTCCCTTAGGTCATTTCTGAGTTTATGCTAATGAGGGGACTCATGGTTAGGGCCCTAGATAGCTTGAGGATGGGCATGGTTACCATGTGATTAAAGGGTTGGGACTTAGAGCCAGCCTGACCTCCAGGGAGGGACAGAGGGCTGGAGATTGAGTTAAATCATGTAAGCAGCGATTTAATCAATCATACTTATGTACTGAAACCCTAATAAAAACTTTGGACACCAAAGCTTAGTTATGCTTCCTGGCTGGTAAACACAGTGATGTGCGAGGAGGGTGAGGTGCCCTGATTCAGTGAAGACAGGACACAGGTGCTCTTTTTGGGACCCTCTCAGACTTCACCCTATTTATCTTTTTATTTGGTTGTTCCTGAGTTGTATCTTTTAAAATAAAACCGTAATCATAAGTATAATGTTTTCCTGAGTTCTGTGAGTCATTCTAGTGGAATTGTCAAGTATTAAGGGGCTTAGGGGAATGTCCCAGGTTTGTAGCCAGTTGGTCTGCAGTGAGGGCAGTTTTGTTGTAGGCTGGGCCCTTTAACTTGGCGGGTCTGTATTAACTCCAGGTGTTTCATACCAGAATTGAATTGAAGTACACCAGTTGGGGTTGAAACAGAATAGGGGTGATTAAGATAAACATTAATCATTACTTCCTCACATTTGGTAACAAAGTTAAGACTTTATTTTATTAAATACTACAGTCAAGGATGTAGAGGGCTACAGAAGCTGACTGGTCTTGAGCTCCTCCTGAAGGATGTACATGTTTGTATAAGTTCATGGTATGAGTGTGTGTACAGAACTGGAATATTTTGAACTATATATGTGATTATATGCTTTGATTACAGAGGAAAAAAAATTACCAGAATAGAAGCTAGAATAGTTTCATTGACGTTGAATCTTCCTTTTCATTGTAAATATATAAACACAAGCAGGAAGGAGTTTATATTACTGAATTCAGTTCCCTTATTGCAGGACATTGAAATGCATGAATTCAGTTATGAAAACTTGTCTAAGGTCACACATCCAGTCAGAACATTAAAATTCCTTTTTCCCATAGCAGTCACAGTTCTCTCTTACAGGCAGCCATTTTCACATTTTTTTTTAACATCTTAAATTTGTAATCCTTTCTTTACAGGTTACCTAGACCGCTTTTGATTAAGAAAACTGTAGAAAGTTAGTAACTGCCACAAGCAAACGCCAGGCAGCCGCACGTGTCAATTTTCCACAGAGTCCTGCTTTGCAGGGTCTCCGCTCACACTCGCTGGAATTGGTCGCGGCAGAGTTTAGTCCACAGGTCGCTTCTCCCCGTATTTCTTTGTAAACTCTTCAGCATTCTTACAGAATTTTTTACGGTCCTTAGAGTATTCTTCAGCTAGGTCAGCCCGAAGTGGGTGCTCAGGCTGGGGGTCGTTCACCAGTGCTATGAGGGACTGGATTACTTGGTCGGTTTTGGTTGCTGGCTTCCAGTTTTCAGCACTAATTACTGGCAGACAGACCTGCCCCTTTTCATCGATGTTTGGGTGATCTTTGTTTTAAATGTGATCTTTGGTGGTTTGAATGGGTACTCTGCTGGAAAGTTGATTTCGATTCTGAAGGCCCCCTTATCATATGGAGGGTTGTCAGGAACAATAAGCCCTTGCCAAGTCAATAAATTAGCTTCATCAACCTGGATGTTACGGAAGTTTTTCATTCCACATTTGCGGATTTCTTCAAGCTCCTTTATCAGCCTCCTGCTGGCCGCCATCTTGGATCTGGTGCTGCTGCTTTCCCCCATTTTCACGTTTTGATGTGTATTCTTCTAAACATTTCCCCATTCATTTACATACACTTAGTGATATATCAATCAGCTTGGTTAAAAATGCTTTTCCATAAAAGAGTTTATAAATAAAGTATGTATTGCTCTTTAGTTTTCTTCTCATACTTAATGATAGATATTAGGCATATTTCTGTGTCACTGTTTTAGCTCTAATTCATTTGTCTAACTCTTGCATGGGATGTACATATTCAATTATGTATACAAAATAAAAAAGAAGACAACATTCACATTATCTGGCAGAGAAACTAAAGGAGTTTCACTTTTACTTTGTGGCTCTCTATTACTTTCCTTTTATTATTGTTTGCCTCCTATGTTGTACTTGTTCCCTGAAATTAAACTGTTTTTTCTAAATGTCTTTTGTCTCTTTCTCTTTCCTAAATGTATTTATAATAGTTGCCTATTGCAGCATTTCTAACTTTAGCTTATTTAAATACTTCATCATGTAATTAACTGTAAATCTAAGTCTAATTCTTTATGTACTCAGATGAGAAGGGGATTTATCATCATTAGGATCAGAAATTATTCATGGGTTGCAAAGAAAAACAGAAGAACATGGTGTATGCCTTACTTGTGTGTAATCACTTAAAATGTTTTCCTATGTACTTGAGCTGGCATAACATTAGACCTTCATTGCATTATTTACTAAATGTTCTTAGTACAGATTTACAATATTAAGTGGTTGTTCTCTCTACAAAAGATTAGAAATTAAGGATGGGCTCAGTGACTGAAACGTTCACACTTAAATTTTAATCCTACTTAAATTTTTTTTGATGAAAATTGTCCTCTAAATCTTATTTCCCATGCTTGTTCAGTCTGATGAAGACTGCTTAGAGCTTAGTTACATTAAAAGTGGAAACTTTTTTACTGATTATGGTAGGTACCTCACTGTATAAATTATGGTTTCCAAAGTTCATATAATAGATTGCATTAATTCTTTTCTTTACAGTTGAAAGACAAGCAAATTTCAGATGATTTCCCAATAGGTCCCGAATAGAAGCAAGATTTGCAGTATATAAGTTTGATATGAAATATGAATAAGCAGAGCATAATAACAGACATATTAACATATATATGCTTTTTAATTGGAATAATTTTAGTGTAAATGTTTCTGTTATATAGGCCCTTGCTATTAATCAGTTGGCTGGTGACTAAATAAATGAGATTCATGTTGTTGATGAAAAGCTTTTGGTGTATATAAATCATCACTGTGTTTCCTTCCATTCTTCATCATTATCTACTTGAATATATAATGTAATGCTAAGTTCACCACAGCCCAAGTTTTAAATGGTCTGTCATGCCTGACAAGAACAGCAAATAAAGGATAACAGCAAAATTAACAACATAATTAATCAAATTAACTAATAAGGTAATATAAATTTCTTCCTCCAAAAATCTCAAGTTAATATTTCTGGAATTAATAATTTATGGCAACAAACAATGAAAAAGATATATTTTATTTGGGGTATTACTAGATTTGGGACACAGATGAGCAATATATGAAAAGAGGAGGTTTCTTTTTGAGGAATGCTAACATTGAAATCTTGCAGTTTTTTGTTCATCGATTACCTTATATAGGATTATTTTGTTTTATGCGTAATACAGTGTGACATATATAGTCATATAGTGTGACGTATAGTCAATCTACATTCAAATTCTTGATTTTGATGTATTAAAACATACTGAATGAGGGACGCCTGGGTGGCTTAGTCGGTTAAGCATCTGCCTTAGGCTCAGGTCATGATCCTAGGGTCCTGGGATCGAGTCCCACATCGGGCTCCTTGCTCAGCAGGGAGTCTGCTTCTCCCTCTGCCTGCCACTCCCCCTGCTTGTGCTCTCTCTGACAAATAAATAAATAAATAAAATATTTAAAAAAAGAAAACATATTGGATGAGTAATGCTTAAGTGATTTTTTTTTAAAGTGAGGCAGTCTGTCATAGTTGTTAAGACCTGGGACTTTGTAGTCTTACAGATCTGAGTTTGAAATCCAACTCTATCCATGCTAGCTCTGTGATTTTGGGCCACTTAGTTAAGCTCTCCAAGCTTTAGTTTTCTCATTTATAAAATTGGATAATGATACCTATCCATAGGATTGTTTTGAGGATTAAATTGACATGTAAGAAGTGCTTAGCACCAGAATGTCATCACTATACATTCTTTTCATCTATCTATAATTTTACTGATCCTTTATTCTACTATTCCCAGTCTATTTTAAAGCCCATCCAATGAATTCCTTATTTCAGCTTGCAAATTTTTAATTCCTAGGATATTCAGATTTTTTTTAGTTTCCAGTTCTTTGCTGAAATTCCTATCTGATCTCCCATTTTGTCCATCTTTTTCTCTTTAAATATTCACAATAGTCATTTCAAAATCCAAGTCTGCTTATGACACCATCTTGATCAGTTGTGGATCTGCTTCTATTGACTTTTTTCTCACTGATTATAGGTCACATTTTTAAGCTTCAGCCCATGTCTCATAATTTTTATTGTATGCTGGATATTGTATGCAAAAAACAGTAAAACTTGAACTAGATTGTTGTTCCCCTCCCCCTCCCCGCCCCCACCTTGGAGGATATGCTGTCTCCTTTGTAAGGAAGCTAGAGTGAAAGGTTGATATTTTTTATTTTAGTAGAGTTGAGCTGGGTCAGTGCTAGGTTTAACTAATTTCAGATCATCTCTGCTTTAAAGTATGTTATGGGTGAGTTCAGTTCTACTCCTCAGGCAGGACTTTGTGACTTAGGAACTCAAAGTCAGTGATCTTTCTCTGCTTTTGAGCCCTGCCCTTAGCTGCTGCTTAGTAAGATTGGGGAAGAATTGTTGGATCAGGAAGATCAGCATTACATTTGAGACTCTTCTAGATTTTATGCTATCTCTCCAGTTCATACAGTCATATAATTTTGTTTGTTTATTTCCTTGTTCCAACAAATAAATTCTTATAGTAGACCAGCTCCGCTACTTGTTTATATCCCCAGAAAAGACATATTCTCAGATACGAAAGCAGTCACAGTCTTTACTCAACTAAAAAGGGTTCACACTCTTCTCTGGAATTTTGATTTGTGGCTGTTATTCTTTGATGGCTTTAGAGAAAAGCATACCTTTTAGTTTAGCTGGTGTTTTCTTGTTATGGCAAGAGCAGTATTCTTTTATGATTTCCTATGCTCTAAGTAGAAGTGGAGTCACAGAATTTAGTTTGATACCTTTAATAATAAAATAAGTTGATAGAAGTCCTTCATTAAAGTCCTTGGACAATACTTACATTCAGGGTCATAATGAAATCAGTGTAGTAGAGGATCAGTTAAGACAGACTGGTTAGTATAGTCTCTGGTGAGAGGATTGGCATATTTTAAAATAGCACTGTTAATGATGAAAAACATGAGTATAAAAGATAGGTTGACTATGAAAATCTCATAAAATAGTGAATGAGATAAAGATGTTCAACTTTGCATTTCAAATGAAAGTATAACCAATACAACTCTTATTCCAAGTGGCATTAGCAATATCAAGTTCAAAGTAACAGACATTTTTTTTCCTGTACCTGTTACCTGCCTAGTATTTGAGAGAAGTCATGCCATGAGCCTTTATTTCTTATATTTACTATCTTTTGATTAGCTATACTCTAAACCAGTTAGAGAGACCCTCCTGTTTTACTGGCTGAAGCCTGCTCCTGAAAATTCTGTCAGTTGGCACTGTGTAAAATGAGTGCTCTGGTAGAAAAATAGAGGCTCAACTTCCTTTATCGATCTTATTCACAATGGGAGGCAGAGGCTGTGATCCCTATCCTGCTGGCAGCCCAGTGATATAAATCAGGCTCTTTCACTTCAGTCAGCTTTACCTACGGTGAATAAAATCCATGTCTTTAAATAACATATGGCTGTGCTGTGGTTTCATTGCTCTGAGAGAACGTGATCTAAACTGTCAGTTTCTAATATAAGGAAAGAGGGAAAACCAGGAGGAAATGACAGTGAAGCATTTCATTTATTTTGGGAAGAAAACAGGATATAAAGCTCCAATAAATAAATGAATAACTATATTTGGAGGTTGATTTTAGTGTCTTTGCCTATCTGGTCTTACCTAGAATCTCTGTGGCTCATTGGATTTTGGTGTCTTTATCCTGAACTTCAAGATATTTACCAGGAGAATGTAACGCCTTTTGTTGTCGTCGTTGTTGTTGAATATTTACATTCATGACAGTACGTACTGTAAGACAGAAATTTGATTCTGACCTTACACTAAAGAGTACATTTCTGAATCCATGCTTTGAAAACATATACTATATCTCCAAAAGAGAAACAAATAAGAGCAACAACCACCTGTTACCATTATACTAACTTTATGTACTTTCTAAGTGCTATGCTCTGTAGTACACAGATCAAGTAGTTAAGAAAATGCTGAATGGAGTCTAACACCATTGGACATATTGTGATAAGTGAACATATAAGACAAGAAAAAAATTTCAGGTTGAAATAGTACTTTTTGAGGACATATCTAAGCACTTAGATAAAAGGGACCATTGAAGTACAGCTCCAGAGATAGGCAGATTTTAGATCTCCAAAAAGAGATAAAAGAAGGATGCTTTTAGTGTCAAAGGTCCTGATGTGTGTGTGTGTGTGTGTGTGTGTGTGTGTGTGTGTGTGTGTGTGTATACATGAGACACAAATCATGAAGTCATCCCTAAATTCTAAAAACTTTCTAAAAAATTCTAAAGAACTTTTTGGATGTAATTCCTAGAATGTTTATTTACAATTTTACTGCATGTTTTACTTTGTACTTTGTCTGTATGTATTTCCCCAGTGTTCTAGAACTGCATTCATCTTTCAGATTCTCTGCTGCTGTGCTAGAGAAACACAGGCTCTGTTGATAGCTGTATACTTAGAAATTTAAATGTAAGCTTAGGAAAATTTCTCCTGACGGTCATGGAAAACATTTTGGACCCTGGAAAATGGACAAAGGTAGTCTTTTCTAGGTAGAAAAGTTCAAATGAGTAACTCTGAGCTGATACCTTCTATTTGTCCCTTAGGATCAACTTTCTACTTTTCTGTACCCTGTTCTCTGTCTCAGGAGGCTGACCTGTATGGTCTTTGTCTTCAGATGGGTTTGGCCAGGGTGTGTGTCGGGGGGTACCTGGTAAAAATCAGAGGGAGAGAGGAGAGAGCTGACTGGGTATTTTTTCCCCCAGATTCTTTACTGTGAGGAAGTCTCTGGTCCTCTCAAGGGATTATTCTCTACTTGACTTTCTCCCTCCAGATTCCAGTAACACTGCTTCCCTGGCATAGGGATAGTCATAGTCAGGCTACTAGCAGCCCTGGGTGACTCTCCTATATATTGTAGTTCCCTGATAGCATTGCCTTTGCGTAATCCCTTTGTAAATAAACTCTTCAAATTAGCCGATTTCAAGTGTGCCGCCTGCTTCCTGTTGGGACTCTGGTAAAAATTCTGTTAATCCACAAGAAAGCAAAGTTATTAAGGATCTGTATATTAAGCACACAATGTTGTTAAATTTACACTGGACCAGTGTTTAATGCTTAACTTCACAAAAAAAGCAAAGAACAATATTATTTTCTATTACCTAGAAGAATATTAAGGCAAGACTATTAGGATTTCAAAGACCATGTACTATCATGCTTTTACAAATTCGTTTTTAAGGAAAATAAAATTTTGTGTATGCAGCCCAAAGCTTGGTATCAGCTTTCCCTTTTTCTTATGGAGGTATGTCTGCTTTCAAATCTTTCTTGACTTTTATAAAAAGACACCTTAAAAAAAGCTAACTGATTTATTTCATGGAATATAATTATGATTTTAATGGAAACAATGATTTTGTACCATATTTTAGGAAGACTTTTTTGACATCAGGGTCTGCTGAACCATGGATATATTAAATTAGAGAGACTGTGGAATTTTCTTTCTGATGGGGATGATAGGGAACATCATAGTATAGTTTTTACTTGTGAAATTGACTTAGCCTCAGAGCTATAAAAGTATGAAGTGGCTTTTTTTTTTTCAAATGTTCTTCTTCCTAGATATGTAGGAGTCACCTCAAATCAATATGCCAATTAAAAAAAAGGTTTTATTTATTTATTTGATAGAGAAAGAGAGTGAGAGAGCACAAACTGGGGGAGAAACAGAGGGAGAGGGAAAAGCAGGCTCCCCACTGAGCAGGGAGCCTGATGTGGGGCTAAATCCCAGGACCCTGGGATCATGACCTGAGCTGAAGGCAGATGCTTAACCGACTGAGCCATCCAGGCGCCCCTCAATATGCCAATTTTAATTCAAGGAGTATTTCTTAAGCATCTAACATGTACTGGAGCCTGTAAATGGAGACAGTGGTAAATACCACAGCATGGTCCACAATTTCTTGCAGATTATAGGCTAGCAGAAAAGACAAATATGGCATTTTTAGTGTGATGAGTATTATGAAAGAAGCATGAGAAAAATCTAGGTTCTCATCTGGAGAGAAGCCAATCATATTTTCCTAAACCATTACCACCTACTTATCCAAGTTAGAAGCCTGACAGCCATTCTTGAATTCTGACCCTCAACAACTGGTCATCAAATTGTACCTTATACCTGTTCCCATTTCTGCATCATTAAGACTATTGCCCTAGTTGAAGTCCTTGTTATTTCTCTCCTGGTGTCCTGCACCTATTCCTGTTTCCAGTCTCACCCTTCAAATCCACATTTCACATTGTCATCAGAATATTGTTTATAGAGCAAAACTGATTATTATAGCCATGCAAAAAAAATTCCTCAATGACTTTCCAACCTATGAAAGATAAGACATTTTTCTTTAGTTTGGTGTATGATGATCTCCATGACCTGGACTCTGCATCTACCTTCCATTGCATCCCTCCCCTTGAAGGGCAGGCACTAAGTAATGAATGAATGAATGGGAAAGACATTTAAAATGATTTGATTTAACAGAGATGAATATATAAAGATGTTTTATTAAACTGCACAGAGATGTAGGGAATGATTCTATGCTAGTTAAGCTCCTCCTTCGTCCCAAATAACTTCATTCACTCATTCATTCATTCGGAATTGATTTAATACATGCATATATTGGGCTCCAAAGGGATATATAAGAAACATCTTCTGATGTGAACTGCATTTGCAATTTCCCTGGCAAGATAATCCCAATTAGGCATTAATGCAAGGCCACATTTGCAGTTTGAAAGCACTTGCTGAAGAAATTCATGGAGAGAGAATATCCCCTGTGGGGCAGAGGCTGACCTAGATTGGAGGTGAGTGCTGCCCTGTGGGTATCTCTGTTTTTGGTGGAATTTGCCACACTTTTCTTGGAAACCAAAGAGTTTTCAAGCAGAACTTTACCAGACCTCTGTAGAGCTCAGACCTCTCACCGCTGAGGTCTGAAATATAGAAAAGTGGCTGATGAACTGATCATGCTCTGCTGGCATCCTTCAGAGATGGAACTGGAACCACTATCCTACCTCTCCTTGGGTTCTTCAGTGTGGCCCTTATCTCTGAGAAATGTCCAGGACCTGAGTGTAGGCTGGGGAAATGATGAGGCACTGCTATTTAGTAGATTTCCAGACACTCCAGTGAGAGGTTAAGACAAATTATTGAACATGTAGGGAACAGAAGTAAGTCTGCTTTTTTTTTTTTTTTTTTTTTGTGGTTGGCAGTTGAATATGTAAATTCAAACCTTCCTCTGCTTTGACTTGGGAATTATGCTACAAGATATCCTTCTTGGACAAGTTACATGATGGCTTTTCATTGCCACTTCAGTGAAAGGAATCTGGCACATATCTGATAATGCCTTTTCCCTTGGTAGCTCTTCTTTCCAATTGTGATGTGTTCTTAAAGAGCCAAGGAAAGCATCAATCCACATAAGGTTTTGTTTTGTTATATATAAACCCAAATATTAGTGCATTTATTGTGTAGAGAGCCTATCTCTGGAATCCTCTGTGTAGTTAACTTTCTAAGGTTTTGGTCAAAATGTTTTTTTTTTTTCTCCTTTTCATAACTGCATGTTTTATTGATACCCATTACTGAAATTATGTTTTAACAGTGGGATAAAAAAGGTATTCTTTTGGTTCTGGAGAGAGTAACCTACTTGGAAAATAGTTAAAAATCAATTTCTCTCAATCTTAATTTCTGATCTGAAAGGGAAGGAACCTTAGCACAGAAATTTCTTGGTGATTTCAATGAAAATTAAAGTTCTTAGGGTGGCTCAAAGATTGTCATCAATAAAATAAAATTAGGATTTCATAAGAACCATACCATTGAGAACTCAGCTTCTCTAAAAGATCTCAGTAGGCCTATTTCATAGCCATTGAAAAGGGTCACAAATGTCACTTAAGTAGTAATGAATGGAACCTGATTGCTTTTGCACTTCCCTTTGTTTTCGAGTCTGTGACTTATTTCTAATTAGTAGTTTTTTTCTAGTGATAAGTAATATAATGTAACTGCTAAGCCTCATATCTTTATTGAAAAAAGGCTATTAATTTCATAAAATAGTGTTAGATGTCTGTGGATATATTTCTAAGCATTTTAGGGGTAAACTTTGCTTTATTGATAATAGCTAATATTTGAGAAATGTTTACTTTGTGTCCATTACCACTTTAAATGTTTTATATGCAACAATTCATTCACTCCTCAGAATAATCTTACGAAATAGATACTATTAGTATTCATTTAATAGTTTAGGAAAGTAAGGTACAGAGAATTTAATTAACTTTTCTATATTCTTTTAGGTAGTTAATGGTGTTTCTGGGACTTGAACCCAGATAATCTGACTTTAGAATCAATGCTTTAAGGTCGCACTGTATTGCTGCTTCATAGAAGATTTCAACTGATGTGCCACTGTAGAATGATCAGGTGATTTGGAAGGTCATGGAAAATCTTAAATCCACAGAAAATGACATTTTGTACTCCCGTGTGTCATCTTTTTGGAACCTTATTTTGACATTTGAAATTAATTATCACTTAGTGAGAAACTCTGTGTGTGGGTGTATCATTTAAGAGGAGAGAACTGAATATTCTTGTTTTTTTCAGAGTGCTGGAGATGGTGGTTAAGTCTCGGTAGTAAGATGTGGTTAGAAATTGCAAAAGAGGGGTAAGCAATGGAAAGGAGGAATGGCAAAGATGTCACATTGGAAGAATAATTGGAAGGATAATTAAGGATGTTAAGATGTCTTGACAGGGAGGTGAGTTTGGTCCATCATGTGTTCTGTGGCCACACAAAGCCATGTGAAGGCTCTAGTTAATCTTTCTCTTCTTTCATTCTTATTTTTTTTAAAGATTTTATTTATTTATTTATTTTTGACAGAGAGGGAGAGAGAGAGAAGCAGGAAAGTGGCAGGCAGTGGGAGAGGAAGAAGCAGGTTCCCTGCTGAGTAAGAAGCCATATGTGGGGTTTGATCCCAGGACCCTGGGACCACAACCCAAGCCAAAGGCAGCCGCTTAACCAACTGAGCCACCCAGGTGCCCCTCTAGTTAATCTTTCAAGGCCAGAATTAGATAGTGTTTCTAAGGAGTGAATGATATGTAGATGTTGTCATTTGAGAGATTGTTCCAGAAGCTGCTTATAGAGTGCATTGCAGCTGGAGATATCAGGTAGTATCCTAGCTAAGAGGCTGTCATTTTTCCCAGATGGAAATACAAGGCTGGGATTAGATATAAAACAAAGCAAAAATTCAAGAGGTGCTGCAGAAAAGATATGTAAGATTGATATGGTGATAAAATTGGAGATGCTAATATGTTATAAGAGAATGAAGGGGATTCTAAAACTGAATTTGAGGATTAAAACATTACACGTATGGGGACTGGGTAGCTCAGTCAGTTAAGTGTTGGACTCTTGACTTTGGCTCAGGTCATGATCTCAGAGTTATGGGATCAAGCCCCCTGTGCGGCTCCACACTCACCTCAGTGTGCTTGTCCCTCTCCCACCCCCTCAGTCCTTCACTCTGCATGCACTCCCTCTCTCTCTCTCTCTCATAAATAAATAAATAAAATCTTAAAAAAATATTTCACATATCATCAGCATATTAAAATAGAGACATCAAATAGACATCTGGACACAGGGAGTAGACTGACTGGATATTTGGTTATCAGTAGCATGAATGTATCATCTTTTGCTCAGATCATTGCATGGCCTCTGGGCTGGTCTTGCTGTTTCCCCTCTTGTCCCTTTCTGGTTCATTTTCCATGCAACAGCCAAAGTGATCTTTTAAGGAAGTAATTGGAACATATTGCTTCCTACTTAAATTTCTTTAGTATACTGTTTTCAAATAGGGAGGAAATGGATGCTTAGGAGGCATTTTTGAAAGGAGAGGCCATGTTTTGAGCTGTCACAGTGAAGGTAGGGCTACTGTCTTTTAGTTGGCCTAAGACAGGAATTCTCCATATCCTGAACTATGCTGACATTCATATGCCTTCATTATAAATTATTATTTCCCTTCCTTAGTACCATTTAGACATTATATTGGGTTTTTAAAAAAGATTATATGTGTATAGGTAACATATAGAATATCTATGGAATTCATTTCAAGATAAGGGAATTTTATAAAGTATTTCTTATATAATATTACTTACTGTCTTTTAATTTTTTTGTTCATCATTGAAGGAAAATAAGGAAGAAATCATAAATATTCATTCAAAAGAATATATTGAGATTTGGAGGGACATTCTAAACGTAGATAAGTCTAAATTTAAACACAATTATTTTTAAGCCTTGAGTTCATCTCATTATCACTAACAAGAATGGGGCGCCTGGGTGGCTCAGTTGGTTAAGCGACTGCCTTCGGCTCAGGTCATGATCCTGGAGTCCCGGGATCGAGTCCCACATCGGGCTCCCTGCTCGGCAGGGAGTCTGCTTCTCCCTCTGACCCTCTTCCCTCTCGTGCTCTCTATCTCTCATTCTCTCTCTCTCAAATAAAAAAAAAATAAATAAATAAAATCTTTAAAAAAAAAAAAGAATGAATACAGTGCCGGGTGCCACCCTGAAGTAAATTTGAGTTAAGAACACAAGGGCTATCATCCTGAGTCAGGCCTGGGCCACACAACCTGGAATGGCTATCTCAGAGAGTGGCACAGAGGGGCAGGTTGGAAACAGACTAAGTGACAATTCTGACATCTGTGTAGATGTTAAGTTGTACCATTCCTAATTTCCCTTGGTAAGTTATGATAAGTATGCCATTAATAAATTCATTCTGAGGTCTTTCTGAATCTATTTATATTTTTGTTCTATACCAATTTTTGGGAGAGTGAGCTCTGTCAGTTTACTACCAACTGTCCTAAGCAATGTGTTCTCAAGCTATGAGAGATGCTTCCTAGGATAAATTCTCCAGAATTTAGTGAGTTGCAGAGATTCACAAGAACAGGGGCTCCCCATCCATTGTACACTGATCTATCCAGTTATTCTGTAAAATGAGTTCTGGGGTGAAATATACTTGGAAAACACTTCATATTATACCCTTTTCTAGGAGAATCATGGGGCACATTAGCATACTGAAAATCCTTGGAAGGAAAGGAAATGTGCTCGCAAAACCTCTCTATGTGCAGCACCTTGCAGAGCTAGTGTTCCGTGGGAAAACTGCCCTAGTAGTTTAGGAACTCTTGGAGCTTTTCATATCTGTAGACCGACTAAGGGAAGATTGTTAGATGATAAGTAGAGCATTTTCCATTCTCCTAACCCATTTCTATTACAGATTGTTGACTATGAGTGTTGGGATAGTCGGCCAGTTCTCTTAATGATTTCTATCACCAATATCAGGGCAACCAACAAACAAAGACAGCAAACTCTTTGAAAGAATATGGGATTTGGAATGATGAGATGTAAGTTGGAATCTGTCCCATTCTTACTTGCAGCTTTGTGATCTTGGGAAGGTCACTTGGTTCTCTGAGTTTCCTCATGTATAAAATGGGAATAATAGTAATAGCTCTATATTACTAAAATTACCCTGAATTATATTTGTTGCTATGTGTAGAAAGTTGGCACAGTGTATTGATTATTTTTATTTGTTTAAAGTGTTTAATAAATTTTAAATGAGAATGAGTCCTGGTGTTCTAATTAGTGAATTAAATTATTCAACATGTGATAGGTTACTCTTTTGTTTAAGGCTAAAGTCATCTTTTGCATATAAATATATAAAGGGAAGAGAAATCCATCTCTTCTGCCAAAAAGGAGAAAAAAACCTATAGGGGTAATAGCTGTGCGCTCTTTCACTGCCCCAGGTGCAAACATCAGCCCATTAAATGCATAACGCAGCTGGCCCAATTTAGTGCTCAGCACCCGTCTTTATCTCTGCTCTGTTGGAACTTGCAACACAGAGCAGCTTCTGAAAAACTGGTTTTAATACCTTGCTAAGATAATATTCCTGAGATACTAAGTCCACAAATAAATAACATTTGTCATCATTTCTTTTTACAGCAAACAGGATTTCAACCTGGCTTTTGTTAAAGCGTCTTTTTACTTTCTTTAAAAAACAACAACCAAAGAGGATACAGACAGAACTCAGATTATCCCCCTCCAAATCCAAAAAAGGAGACGAAACCATAGTGCCCTTCCTAGACTCAAGAGCCAGAAATAGTTGAAGAAATATATTTGCTCCTGATACAGGTAATTTAAGAAAATATTCTTATGTGCTGAATGTATAATGGATGTGCAATTAAGAATGAGTTCATAAGGCAGCACTTACCAGCAGAGGCTTTTTCATTTCAAAACAAAAATGATTTGAATCCACTTGCACTTAGAGCATAAATATGTGTCATTGGCAACTGCTCAGAGATAAGGGGTATGACAACATCAAGCAAATGATGAGATGATGCATCTCTTGGAGGATGGATTCCCATTGTTACGGAACATGCTCAGGGCACAGTCCTGTGCTTTTATGCAAAAAACAAGTTGCCCCTACACTGTGGAAGTTGGATTTGAATTAAGTTTGTAGAGGTAAATCTAGGTGAGAACCTTAGGTACAATGACCACCATAGGGAAAAGTATTAGGGATGGAAAGAAAGGAAAATTTTATTTTTACTTTTCCTGGTACTGTTGTTATTTTATTGTCATTGGTGGTATTTGTGTGTGTGTGTGAATGCGCAAGAAATAAAATATGTGTTTTGAACCCTAAAGTCATGCCAAACCTGTTAAAGATCAAAGGAAGAAGTACAGTAGAGCAAGTATCAATAGCTCAAATGTACTTGGTGCAGCAGGTAAAGTACATGATGAAGGGGGAAGGATGAAGGCTTTGAGGACTGGTGTGGGCGGTGAGGTAATGAACATGCATACCTCCGAAAGGCGTTCAAAGTACATTTCTTTTTTTGAAACCACCATACAGCCCAGATAAAACAGCTGTATGGGCTCAAATCCATCTGCTGGACTGGCAGCCAGTTTATAAGCTCTGGGCAAAAGTTTAAAGAGCAGGGGTCCTGGAGTCAAACTGTCTTAAGTTCAGTTCCTATTAACCAGGCTAGCTGATAAGTTTGGCAAGTTATTTAACATCTGAAAGCCTCATTTCCCTTATATCTGAAATGGGAATAATAACAGTACTTACTTTATGAGATTATTGTGAAGGTACTATGATAAAGCATAAATGTAATGTGCTTATTATTTTTTAAAGATTTTAGGGCACCTGGGTGGCTCAGTTGATTAAGCAACTGCCTTCGGCTCAGGTCATGATCCTGGAGTCCTAGGATCGAGTCCCGCATCGGGCTCCCTGCTGAGCAGGGAGTCTGCTTCTCCCTCTGACCCTCTTCCCTCTCGTGCTCTCTATCTCTCATTCTCTCTCTCTCAAATCAATAAATAAAATCTTAAAAAAAAAGATTTTATTTATTCGAGAGAAAGAGAGAGGGAGAGAGATTGTGAGCAGGGGAGGTGCAGAGGGAGTGGGGGATAATCTCCAATAGACTCCACACTGAGCACAGAGCCCATCACAGTGTTCATTCGCATGACCCTAAGATCATGATCTGAGCCAAAAGCAAGAGTCAGATGCTTAACCATGAGCCACTCAGGTACCCCTGTAATGTGCTTATAAACAGAATGACTGGCACCTAGTAAACACTTAATAAATATTAGTTGTGTACACACACACACACACACACAAATATATATATACAGATGACCATTTCCTCCTTTTAAATAGCCATCTGGGAACACTATACACTTTTATAATAATGTCTTGTGGCATATTCTTTTGAGTGTAATTGTTTGCAGCAGTTGTTTTCTTTCAGAGTAGAAGGCAATTTAGGTTTTGGAAAATATCATGAGTCCTTTGAAGTAAAGACTGATATATAAGATAAGTGATGAAATTGAGTCATGTGATTTTTGGGCAAAAATAAGCAATAAAAGGGAAATACGAATTTAGGCATAAAAGGATGTGTAGAGATAGGAATTCAGAGGGAATGGGTCATAATAATTTTGTTGTGTTTCTAGCTTCCTGATATTCTTTTCTAGCACATCATCTCAAAGTTAAAATGTTGGAGAACCCTGGGGCTCAGTAATTGAGCGTCTTCTTTGTCTGTCGTCACTCTCCCTAGTTGATCTGATCCAGTCTCACGGCTTTAAATATCTGTTTGCTTAACTCCTTCTAAATTTATACCTTCAGATAGGCTCTGCCTCTGTACTCTAAACTTATATACTCAATCATCCAGTTGACAGCTCCACAGATGTTGAATGAACTCTTCAAAGAACAGAGCTCTTAGGATTCACTACCTCCTTTTCAAACCCGTGTCTCCAGTATTCTTCCTTATCTCAGCTAATGGCAGCTCTGTTCTTCCAATTGTTCAGGCAAAAACTTTGGTGTCATACTTGACATCTGTCTTTTTCTCATACCTCATATCTGGTTCATCAGCAAATTCTGTCCACTCTACCACTCCTAGTTCTATCATCCTGGCCCAAATCACCATCATCTGTCCCCTGGATTATTACAATAATTTTTCCTGCTCTTACTTTTGTTCTCTTCCTAACTCAGTGATTCTGTTAAGATGAAAATCTGGTCATGTTATTTCTCTATGGCTTCCTGTCAGACTCAGTTCCTGACTTTACTATGACCTACAAAGCTACTGTGACCTATAAACTTGTTTCCTGTTGAAACTCTTGGACTCCATTGACTCCTTTATCAAGTTGGGAGGGGGTTAGGGAGAGCATAAGTCTCTAAGGACTTTTGGAAGCAAGGTTTCCAGGACCTTGAGGAGGCTAGCTATTGTTGGGAAAGGGTCATTTACTACTGTCTAATAAAACCTGAATAATGAGACCTTCAGATGTATATCGGTGGGTCATATGCTTGGAGAATGATTTCCAACATGTATCTTGGGGGGTAGAGATAAAGAAAGTTTCCAAAGGAATTTTTATATGTTAAAGTAGACTTATGGGATCCTGGGGGTTGAGCTAAGATTGCCTTGGTCCTTAGCAAAGTATTAACATCAAGGCAGTTAAGTCCCTAGAGGAATGTCACTCTGCCTGTTTCAAGGACTTGTCAATGGGCTGTAGATAGTAGGGAAATGTAATAATTTTTTTTTTGAAATGTAATAATTTTTCTTCTGCCTTTGCTTCCCACATCAGAATCATTTCCATCTCTGGGGTTATGTGACTCTAATCTAACAAAGAAGATGCTTATAACAACAAAGACCTATGCTCTATTTCAGACCAGCTTACAACTTTCTGTGATAGCCAGAAAATGTGCATTTCTGTGTCTCTCCTTTTGAAGTTTACCACTAATAATTTTTGTCTTTGAGGGAGGACCAAAGCTAGACAGTGGGTAGAAGAAGAAGTAATTCCCCAGTGTTGGTCTACAGCTCTCATCTGTTATACTGGCTTAACAAATTCCCTCCCAGGCCGGAACTTATTTTGTCCTACTTGCAGTAATGCTGATGCTATAATAACAAGTTATATTTTTTCCTAAGTATTTCTACATGTATTGCTTGCCATCACAACATCACCATTCAGAAATTGGGTCAAGTTTTGTTAACATTTCCATTTACAGAAGCTGGAAGCTGAGAACCAGAGGGTGATTAATTGGCACCGTCACAGAGAAGTCAAGGCCAGAAGTTTGTAACAAGAAGTGTTCATTTTTCACTAATAGAGTGCTGCTGTAAAGAAGCTAAAGTCAGAACTGGTAGCATTCTTGCCATCTGCAGTTCGGGGTGGTGGGTTATTTAGAAACACTTACATAAATGTTTGTTCTATAGTGTCAGCAATGCCACAAAATTCTGTGGGAGGCTAACGGATTTTTCAGTGGTTTGTGGAGTGGAAAGAACAGAACCTCTTTCCTCCGGGCTTTATAGGATAAGTATCCTATCACTCCTTTCCACTTAAATTATGTGAAGATAATGATCCTACCTAGGCATTTTACCAGAGCAGCATTAGAATTTTGTCTTCTGAATTTCTGGTAAACAAAAAGTGAATATAATGGAAGAAAATATGCTTAATAATGAAGCAACCTAATATGTTCCTCAGTTGAGAGCAGAAGTGAGCAATGACAGATATAACTATACAAATAATTATTAACCAATGTGGAATTTTTATTTTTTATTTATTTATTTATTTTTTAAAGATTTTATTTATTTATTTGACAGAGAGAGACAGCGAGAGAGGGAACACAAGCAGGGAGAGTGTGAGAGGGAGAAGTAGGCCTCCCGCTGAGCAGGGAGCCCAATGCGGGGCTTGATCCCAGGACCCTGGGATCATGACCTGAGCCAAAGGCAGACTCTTAATGACTGAGCCACTGAGGTGCCCTGCAGTGTGGAATTTTTATTTTTATTTTGTTTTGTTTTGATGTTATGTTAGTCGGCATGTCATCATTAGCTTTTCATGTAGTGATCCATGATTCATTGTTTTCTTATAACACCCAGTGCTCCATGCAGTATGTGCCCTCCTTAATACCCATCACTGGGCTAACCCATCCCCCCACAACCTTCCCCTCTAAAACCCTCTGTTGGTTTCTCGGGGTCCATAGTGTCTCATGGTTCATCTCCCCCTCCGATTCCCTCCTTCATTTTTCCCTTCCTTCTCCTAATGTCCTCCATGCTATTCCTTATGTTGCACAAATAAGTGAAACCATATGATAATTGACTTTCTCTGCTTGACTTATTTCACTTAGCATAATCTCCTCCACTCCCGTCCATGTTGATGTAAAAGTTGCGTTTCATCCTTTCTGTTGCCTGAGTAGTATTCCATTGTATATATGGACTACACCTTTTTAAAAATTTTTTATTGTTATGTTAATCACCATACATTACATCATTAATTTTGGATGTAGTGTTCCATGATTCATTGTTTGTGCATAACACCCAGTGCTCCACGCAGAACGTGCTCTCTTTAATACCCATCACCAGGCTAACCCATCCCCCCACCCCTCTCCCCTCTAGAACCCTCAGTTTGTTTTTCAAACTCCATCATCTCTCATGGTTGGTCTCCCCCTCCGATTTCCCCCCCTTCATTCTTCCCCTCCTGCTACACTTTTCTTTTCTTAACATATATTGCATTATTTGTTTCAGAGGTTCAGATCTGTGATTCAACAGTCTTGCACAATTCATAGCACTCGCCCTAGCACATACCCTCCCCAATGTCTATCACCCAGCCACCCCATGCCTCCCACCCCCCCACCACTCCAGCAACCCTCCGTTTGTTTCCTGAGATTAAGAATTCCTCGTATCAGTGAGGTCATATGATATATGTCTTTCTCTGATTGACTTATTTCACTCAGCATAACACCCTCCAGTTCCATCCACGTTGTTGCAAATGGCAAGATCTCATTCCTTTTGATGGCTGCATAATATTCCATTGTGTATATATACCACATCTTCTTTATCCATTCATCTGTTGATGGACATTTTGGCTCTCTCCATAGTTTGGCTATTGTGGACACTGCTGCTATAAACATTGGGGTGCACGTACCCCTTCGGATCCCTACATTTGTATCTTTGGGGTAAATACCCAGTAGTGCAATTGCTGGATCGTATGGTAGCTCTATTTTCAACTGTTTGAGGAACCTCCATACTGTTTTCCAGAGTGGCTGCCCCAGCTTGCATTCCCACCAACAGTGTAGGAGGGTTCCCCATTCTCTGCATCCCCGCCAACATCTGTCGTTTCCTGACTTGTTAATTTTAGCCATTCTGACTGGTGTGAGGTGGTATCTCACTGAGGTTTTGATTTGGATTTCCCTGTTGCTGAGCGATGTTGAGCACTTTTTCCTGTGTCTGTTGGCCATTTGGATGTCTTCTTTGGAAAAATGTCTGTGCATGTCTACTGCCCATTTCTTGATGGGATTATTTGTTCTTTGGGTGTTGAGTTTGATAAGTTCTTTAGAGATTTTGGATACTAGCCCTTTATTTGATATGTCATTTGCAAATATTTTCTCCCATTCTGTCGGTTGTCTTTTGGTTTTGTGGACTGTATCTTTTGCTGTGCAAAAGCTTTTTATCTTGATGAAATCCCAATAGTTCATTTTTGCTCTGGCTTCCCTTGCCGTTGGTGATGTTTCTAGGAAGAAGTTGCTGTGGCTGAGGTCGAAGAGGTTGCTACCTGTGTTCTCCTTTAGGATTTTGATGGACTCCTGTCTCACGTTTAGGTCTTTCAACCATTTGGAGTCTATTTTGTGTGTGGTGTAAGGAAATGGTCCAGTTTCATTCTTCTGCATGTGGCTGTCCAATTTTCCCAACACCATTTGCCATTGGACATTCTTTCCTGCTTTGTCAAAGATGAGTTGACCATAGAGTTGAGGGTCCATTTCTGGGCTCTCGATTCTGTTCCATTGATCCATGTGTCTGTTTATGTGCCAGTACCATACTGTCTTGATGATGACAGCTTTGTAATACAGCTGGAAGTCCGGAACTGTGATGCTGCCAGCTTTGCTTTTCTTTTTCAATATTCCTCTGGCTATTCGGGGTCTCTTCTGGTTCCATACAAATTTTAGGATTATTTGTTCCATTTCTTTGAAAAAAGGGGATGGTATTTTGATGGGGATTGCATTGAATGTGTAGATTGCTCTAAGTAGCATTGACATCTTCACAATGTTTGTTCTTCCAATCCATGAGCATGGAATGTTTTTCCATTTCTTTGTGTCTTCTTCAATTTCTTTCATGATTATTTTATAGTTTTCTGAGTACAGATCCTTTGCCTCTTTGGTTAGATATATTCCTAGGTATCTTATGGTTTTGGGTGCAATTGTAAATGGGATCGACTCCTTAATTTGTCTCTCTTCTGTCTTGTTGTTGGTGTATAGGAATGCCCCTGATTTCTGAGCATTGATTTTATATCCTGCCACTTGACTGAATTCCTGTATGAGTTCCAGCAGTTTGGGGGTGGAGTCTTTTGGGTTTTCCAAATAAAGTATCATATCATGTGCAGAGAGTGAGAGTTTGACTTCCTCTTTGCCGATTTGGATGCCTTTGATTTCTTTTTGTTGTCTGATTGCTGTGGCTAGGACTTCTAATACTATGTTGAATAGCAGTGGTAATAGTGGACATCCCTGCCGCGTTCCTGACCTTAGGGGGAAAGCTCTCAGCTTTTCCCCATTGAGAATGATATTCGCTGTAGGTTTTTCATAGATGTTGGCTTTTATGATATTGAGGTATGTACCTTCTATCCCTATACTCTGAAGAGTTTTGATCAAGAAAGGATGCTGTATTTTGTCAAATGCTTTTTCTGCATCTATTGAGAGGATCATATGATTCTTGTTCTTTCTTTTGTTAATATATTGTATCACGTTGATGGATTTGCGGATGTTGAACCAACTTTGCAGCCCAGGGATAAATCCCACTTGTTCGTGGTGAATAATCCTTTTAATGTACTGTTGGATCCTATTGGCTAGTATTTTGCATTCATGTTCATCAAGGATATTGGTCTGTAATTCTCCTTTTTGATGGGGTCTTTGTCTGGTTTTGGGATCAAGGTAGTGGTGGACTCATAAAATGAGTTTGGAACTTTTCCTTCCATTTCTATTTTTTGGAACAGTTTCAGGAGAATAGGTATGAATTCTTCTTTAAATGTTTGGTAGAATTCCCCTGGGAAGCCATCTGGCCTTGGGCTTCTGTTTGTTGGGTGATTTTTGATGACTGCTTCAATTTCCTTAGTGGTTATAGGTCTGTTTTGGTTTTCTATTTCTTCCTGGTTCAATTTTGGTAGTTGGTACATCTCTAGGAATGCATCCATTTCTTCCAGGTTATCTAATTTGCTGGCATATAGTTGCTCATAATACGTTCTTATAATTCTTTGTATGTCTTTGGTGTTGGTTGTGATCTCTCCTCTTTCATTCATGATTTTGTTGATTTGAGACATTTCTCTTTTCTTTCTGATAAGTCTGGCCAGGGGTTTATCAATCTTGTTAATTCTTTCAAAGAACCAGCTCCTAGTTTCGTACATCTGTTCTACTGTTCTTTTGGTTTCTATTTCATTGATTTCTGCTCTGATCTTTCTTATTTCTCTTCTTCTGCTGGGTTTAGGCTTTATTTGCTGTTTTTTCTTTAGCTCCTTTAGGTGTAGGGTTAGGTTGTGTATTTGAGACCTTTCTTGTTTCTTGAGAAAGTCTCGTATTGCTATATACTTTCCTATTAAGACTGCCATTGCTGTATCCCAAAGATTTTGAACAGTTGTGTTTTCATTTTCATTGGTTTCCATGAATTTTTTAAATTCTTCTTTAATTTCCTGGTTGACCCATTCATTCTTTAGTAGGATTCTCTTTAGCCTCCATGTATTTGAGTTCTTTCCGACTTTCCTCTTGTGATTGTGTTCTAGTTTCAAAGCACTGTGGTCTGAAAATATGCAAGGAATAATCCCAGTCTTTTGGTACTGGTTGAGACCTGATTTGTGACCTAGGATGTGATCTATTCTGGAGAATGTACCATGGGCACTGGAGAAGAATGTGTATTCCGTTGCTTTGGGATGGAATGTTCTGAATATGTCTTTGAAGTCCATTTGGTCCAGTGTGTCATTTAAAGTCTTTCCTTGTTGATCTTTTGCTTAGATGATCTGTCCATTTCAGTCAGGGGGGTGTTAAAGTTCCCCACTATTATTGTATTGTTGTCAATGTGTTGCTTTGCTTTGTCATTAATTGCCTTATATGACTGGCTGCTCCCATGTTAGGGGCATAGATCTTCTTGTTGGATAGACCATTTAAGTCCGATATAGTTAGATCTTCTTGTTGGATAGACCATTTAAGTCCGATATAGTGTCCTTCCTCATCTCTTATGACAGTCTTTGTTTTAAATGTAATTTGTCTGATATAAGGATATAAGGATATAAGGATTGCCACCCCAGCTTTCTTTTGGTGTCCATTAGCATGGTAAATGGTTTTCCACCCCCTCACTTTCAATCTGGGGGTGTCTTTGGGTCTAAAATGAGTCTCTTGTAGACAGCATATCGATGGGTCTTGTTTCTTAATCCAATCTGTTAGCCTGTGTCTTTTGATTGGGGCATTTAGCCCATTTACATTCAGGGTAACTATTGAAAGATATGAATTTAGTACCATTGTATTGCCTGTAAGGTGACTTACTGTATATTGTCTGTGTTCCTTTCTAGTCTATGCTGCTTTTAGGCTCTCTCTTTGCTTAGAGGACCCCTTTCAATATTTCTTGTAGAGCTGGTTTCATGTTTGCAAATTCCTTTAGTTTTTGTTTGTTCTGGAAGATTTTTATCTCTTCCTCAATTTTCAATGACCGCCTAGCTGGATGTAGTATTCTTGGCTGCATATTTTTCTCGTTTAGTGCTCTGAAGATATCATGCCAGTCCTTTCTGGCCTGTCAGGTCTCTATGGATAGGTCTGTTGCCAATCTAATGTTTCTACCATTGTAGGTTACATATGTCTTCTCCCGAGCTGCTTTCAAGATTTTCTCTTTGTTTCTGTTACTCGTAAGTTTCACTATTAGATGTCGGGGTGTTGATCTATTTTTATTGATTTTGAGGGGGGTTCTCTGTGCCTCCTGGATTTTGATGCCTGTTTCCTTCCCCACATTTGGGAAATTCTCTGGTATAATTTGCTGCAATATACCTTCTGGCCCTCTCTCTCTCTCTTCTTCTTCTGGGATCCCAATTATTTTAATGTTGTTTCGTCTTATCGTATCGCTTATCTCTCGAATTCTGCCCTCGTGATCCAGTAGTTGTTTATCTCTCTTCTTCTCAGTTTCTTTATTTTCCATCATTTGGTCTTCTGTATCACTGATTCTCTCTTCTGCCTCATTTATCCTAGCAGTTAGTGCCCCTATTTTTGATTGCACTTCATTTAATAGTCTTTTTGATTTCCATTTGGTTAGATTTTAGTTCTTTTACTTCTCCAGGAAGGGTTCTTTAATAACTCCACGCTTTTTTCAAGCCCAGCTAGTATCTTTAAAATCATGATTCTGAACTCTAGGTCCGACATCGTACTAATGTCCGTATTGAGTAGGTCCCTGGCAGACGGTACTACCTCTTGTTCTTTTTGCTGAGGTTTTTTTTTTTCATCTTGTCATTTTGTCCAGAGGAGAATAGATGAATGAGAGAACAAAATGCTAACAGGTTAACAACGTCCCCAGCAAATATACTCTAAACAAATCAGAAAAGACCTGAAAGCAGGGGAAAAGAAAGGGAAAGAAAGAGAAAAGAAAGAGGGGAAAAAAAAAAGAAAAAGAAAAAGATAAAGACAAACAAAAACAGAACAACACACACAAAAAACAGAATATGATCAAATATGATCAGGCTAGTGCATAGATCAGTGCCACACACTAGATTTTGGGTGTGTTTTGGTCTGTTAGAAGAAAGTGCCTCCTAAAATTTTAAAGAAAGAAAGACTTATATATGTACAAATAAGGGTTGATACAACGAAGGGATGGAAGATGATTGTAAAGATGAAAATTATAAAAGATTTTATAAAAGGAATTGATAAGATAAGAAGTTGTTTGAAAAAAGAAAGAAGATTTAAAGAAAAAAAAAAAGGGAGAGAATGTGATCAGGCAGGAGACTAGAACAAAGCCATACACTAGTGATTTAGGGTATATTTTGATCTGTTAGAAGAAACTGTATCTCAAAATTTTAAAGAGAGAACAACTTACATATATATATATATGCCAAAAATAAGGGTATCTACTATGATGGGATAGAATATGACTCTAAAAATGAAAAATAAAAATGTTTTTTTTTCAAAAAGGGATTGATAAGATGTTGGTTGAAAAAGGGAGAAAGGAAAAGTGAAAAAAAAACAGTTAAAAATTGAACTTTGAAAAACTAATGAATCATGGCAAAAAAGCTATGAATTCTATGTGCAGTATTCCCCTAGTGCTGGAGTTCTCCTGTTCTACTTGATCTGTATACTTGGTCTTGGCTGGCTGTTTATGCTGATCTTCTGGGGGAGGGGCCTGTTGCTGTGGTTCCTAAATGTCTTTGCCGGAGGTGGAATTGCCCTACCCTTGCCCGGTCCAGGCTAATTAATCTGCTTGGGTTTGCGCTTGGGAGCTTTTGTTCCCTGTAAGCTTTCCGTAGGGCTTTGGAGGATGAGAGTGAAAATGGTGGCCTCCCAATCTCCACCCGGAGGAGCCGAGAACTCGGGGTCCCGCTCCTCAGTGCGCCCCCAGGGAAAAGCAGTCAATCACTTCCATGTCCCCAATCTCTGGCCGCACTCTGTGCTCACCCGGCCTGTGACCGAGCGTTTCTATCTCTGGCACCTGACTCGGTGTGGAGTCTCCAAACTCAGCAGATCCCTGCGGTGTGCTCCCGCGCCGCTCCTCCTGGGGGAGGAAGTGGAGTTTCCCCGGATCTGCCACTTGTTGGGTCCCTGCTGGAGGAGCAGTGGCCTGACCTGCCTGCAGATCACAGTTTATGGCAACCCCAGAGCTGAGAGCCCATGCCTCGGCTCCGTCTCTGCAGCCGGCTTCCCTGCTCCGATACCTGGGAGCTCTGCCGCACTCAGGCACCCCCAGTCTTTCTGTGACCCCGAGGGTCTTGAGACCACATTGTCTCGTGAGGCGCCCCCCCCTCCCCCCCCCGCTTAGCCACTGGAGTGACGTCCCTCAGCGAAGCCAACTTCTAAAAGTTCTGATTTTGTGGTCCGCTGCTCTATCACTTGCCAGGAGCGGTGGATGTAGGCCCCCTCCCCCGCCGTCTGTCCTCCCGAATATTGCCTCGGATTCACTTCTCCGCATTTCCTACCTTCCAGTAAGTGGTCGCTTTTCTGTTCAGAGAGTTGTTGCTATTCTTATCTTCGATCTCCTGTTGAGTTTGCAGGTGTTTAGAATGGTTTGATCCCTATTCAGCTGAATTCGTGAGACCATTTGAAATCCATGTCTCCTACTCCTCTGCCATCTTGCTCCGCCCCGCTGGACTACATCTTCTTTATCCATTCATCTGTTGAAGGCCGGCTCGGTTCTTTCCACAGTTTGGCTATTGTGGACATTGCTGCTATGAACGTTGGGGTGATATGGCCCTTCTTTTCACTACATCTGTGACTTTGGGGTAAATATCCCATAGTGCAATTGCTAGGTCATAGGGTAGCTCAAATTTTAATTTTTTTGAGGAACCTCCACACTGTTTTAATTTTTTGAGGAACCTCCACTCCAAAGTGGCTCTACCAATTTGCATTCCCACCAACAGTGTAAGGGGGTTCCTCTTTCTCCACAATCTCTCCAACATTTGTCGTTTCTTGCCTTGTCAATTTTTGCCATTCTAACTGGTATAAGGTGGTATCTCAGTGTGGTTTTGATTTGAATTTCCCTGATGGCTAATGATGCTGAACATTTTTTCATGTGTCTGTTAGCCATTAGTATGTCTTCCTTGGAGAAGTGTATGTTCATGTCTTATGCCCATTTTTTGACTTGATTATTTTTTTGGGGGGTGTTGAGTTTGAGAAGTTCTTTATAGATGTTGGAAATCAGTGCTTTGTCTGTAGTGTCTTTTGCAAATATCTTCTTCCATTCCGTGGGTTGCCTCTTTGTTTTGTTTACTGTTTCCTTTGCTGTGCAGAAGCTTTTTATCTTGATGAAGTCCCAAAAGTTCATTTTTGCTTTTGCTTCACTAGCCTTTGGAGATGTATCTTGAAAGAAGTTGCTGTGCCTGATGTTGAAGAGGTTACTGCCTATGTTCTCCTCTAGGATTTTGATGGATTCCTGTCTTACATTGAGGTCTTTCATCCATTTTTAGTTTTTCTTTGTGTATGGTGTTAGAGAATGGTCGAGTTTCATTCTTCTGTATATAGCTGTCCAATTTTCCCAGCACCATTTATTGACGAGATTTTTCCCATTGCATAGTTTTTCCTGCTTGGTCGAAGATTAGTTGACCATAGAGTTAAGGGTCCATATCTGGGCTCTCTGTTCTGTTCCATTGGTCTATATGTCTCTTTTTGTGCCAGTACCATGCTGTCTTGGTGATCACTGGTTTGTAATATAGCTTGAAATCAGGCAACGTGATGCCCTCAGCTTTGTTTTTCTTTTTCAACATTTCCTTGGTGATTCGGGGTCTTTTCTGATTCCATACAAATTTTAGGATTGTTTGTTACAGCACTTTGAAAAATGTCATTGGAATTTTGATCGGGATGGCGTTGAAGGTATAGATTGCTCTGGGTAGCATAGACATTTTAACAATGTTTATTCTTCTGATCCCTGAGCATGGAATGTTTTTCCATATTTTTGTGTCTTCTTCAATTTCTTTCATGAGTGTTCTCTAGTTCCTAGAGTATAAATCCTTTAGCTGTTTGGTTAGGTTTATTCCAAGATATCTTATGGTTTTTGGTGCTATTGTAAATGGAATCGGTTCTCTAATTTCTCTCTCTACAGTTGCATTGTTAGTGTATAAGAAAGCAACTGATTTCTGTGCATTGATTTTGTATCCTGTCACATTACTGAATTGCTGTATGAGTTCTAGTAATTTGGTCGTGGAGTCTTTGGGGTTTTCCACATAAAATATCACGTCATCTGCGAAGAGAGGGAGTTTGAATTCTTCTTTGCCAATTTGAATACCTTTTATTTCTTTTTGTTGTCTGATTGCTGTTGCTAGGACTTCTAGTACTATGTTGAACAATAGTGGCGAGAGTGGGCATCCTTGATGTCTTCCTGATCTTAAGGAAAAGGCTTTCAGCTTTTCCCCATTGAGGATGATATTTCCTGTGGGTTTTTCATAGATGGATTTTATGAACTTGAGGAATGTTCCCTCTATCCCTATACTCTGAAGAGTTTTAATCAGGAAAGGATGTTGTATTTTGTCAAATGCTTTTTCTGCATCAATTGAGAGGACCATATAATTCTTCTCTCTCCTCTCATTAGTATGTTCTATCACATTGATTGATTTGTGATTGTTGAACCACCCTTGCATTATGGGGTAAGTCCCACTCAGTCGTGGTGGACGATCCTTTTAATGTACTGTGGATCCTATTGGCTAGGATTTTGTTGAGGATTTTGGAATCCATATTCATCAGGGATATCGGTCTGAAATTCTCCTTTTTGATGGGGTCTTTGCCTGGTTTGGGGATCAAGGTAATGCTGGCCTCATAGAATGAGTCTGGAAGCTTTCCTTTTTTTTCTATTTTTTGAAACAGCTTCAGGAGAGCAGGTATTATTTCTTCTTTGAATGTTTGGTAGAATTCCCCAGGGAATCGATCAGGCCCTGGACTCTTGTTTCTTGGGATGTTTCTGATTACTGCTTCAATCTCGTTACTGGTTATTGGCCTCTTCAGGTTGTCAGTTTCCTCCTGTTTCAGTTTTGGGAGTTTATAGGTTTCCAGGAAGGCATCCATTTCTTCCAGGTTGCTTAATTTATGGCCATATAGTTGTTGATAATAATATCTAATATTATTTCTATTTCCTTGGTGTTAGTCATGATCTTTCCCCTTTCATTCACAATTTTATTAATTTGGGTCCTTTGTCTTTTCTTTTGGATAAGTCTGGCCAATGGTTTATCGATCTTATTAATTCTTTCAGAGACCCAGCTTCTAGTTTCATTGATCTGATCTCCTGTGTTACTGGTTTCTAATTCATTGATCTCTGCTCTAATCTTAATTATTTCTCTTCTAATGTGTGCCTTAAGCATCGTGTGTTGCTTTTTCTCTAGTTCTTTAAGGTGTAAAGTTAGTTGATGAATTCGAGATTTTTCTACCTTTTGAGTGAGGCTTGGATGGCTATGTATTTCGCCCTTAGGACTGCCTTTGCAGTATCCCATTGGTTTTGGACCAATGTTTTCATTCTCATTGGTTTCCATGAATTGTTTAAGTTCTTTGATTTCCTGTTTGACCCAAACATTCTTGAGCAGAGTGGTCTTTAGCTTCCAAGTGTTTGACTTTCTTCCAAATTTTTTCTTGTGATTGAGTTTCAGTTTTAAAGCATTATGGTCTGAAAATATGCAGGGAGTAATCTCAGTCTGTTGGTATTGGTTGAGACCTGCTTTGTGACCCAGTATGTGGTCTATTCTGGAGAAAGTTCCATGTGCATTTTAGAAGAATGAGTATTCCCTTGTTTTAGGGTGGAATGTTCTGTATATATCTATGAGGTCCATCTGGCCCAGTGTGTCATTCAAAGCTGTTGTTTCTTTGATTTTCTGCTTAGATGATCTGCCTATTGCTGAGAGTGGAATATTGAGGTCTCCTACAATTAACGTATTGTTATCAATATGACTATTTTGGTTATCAGTTAGCTTATGTAGATGGTTGCTTCCATGTTGGTGGTGTAGATATTTACAATTTTTAGATCTTCTTGCTGGATAGACCCTTTAAGAATGATATGGTGTCTTTCTGTGTCTCTAACTACAGTCTTTAGTTTAAAATCTAATTTGATATAAGAATTGCTACCCCAGCTTTCTTTTATGGTCCGTTGGCATGGAAAATGGATCTCCAACCCTTCACTTTCAGTCTGGATGTATCTTTAGGTTCAGAATGAGTCTCTTGTAGACAGCATATGGATGGGTCCTGTCTTTTTATCCAGTCTGCAACCCTGTGCCGTTTCATGGGAACATTTAGGCCGTTCATGATGAAAGTTATTATTGAAAGATATGAATTTATTGTCATCATATTGCCTGTGAAGTCCTTGTTTCTATAGATTGTCTCTATAAATTTTTGTTCTATATCACTCTTGGGGTCTTTCGCCTTTTATAGAACCTCCCTTAATATTTCTTGCAGGGCCAGCTTAGTGGTCACGTATTCTTTCACTTTCTGCCAGTCTTGGAAGTTCTGCATTTCTCCATCCATTCTAAATGACAGCCTTGCCAGATAAAGTATTCTTGGCTGCATCTTCTTCTCGTTTAGTACCCTGAATATGCCTTGCCAGGCCTTTCTGGCTTGTCAGGTCTCTCTGGATAGGTCTGATGTTATTCTGAAGTTCCTTCCTCTGTACGTAAGGATCTCTTACCCCTAACTGCCCTTAAGATGGTTTTCTTGGTTCTAAGATTTGCAGGTTTTACTATTACATGCCAGGGTGTTGGCCTGTTTTCCTTGCTCTTGGAAGGGGTCCTCTCTGCCTCTAGGACATGAATGTTTGTTTAATTCCCCAGATTAGGGAAGTTCTCAGCTATGATTTGCTCAAATATATCTTCTAGTCCTCTCTCTCTCTCCACCCCCTGAGGGATCCCAATAATTCTGATATTGGAAAGTTTCATGGTGTCACTTATTTCTCTGCTTCTATTTTCATGGGTTTTGAGTTGTTTTTCCCTGGCCTCCTCTTTTCCATTCTTGTCTATTAATTGGTTTTCTAGATCACTAATTCATTTTTCTGCCTTGCTTACCCTAGCTGTTAGAGTATCTGGATTAGATTGGATCCATTGATAGCATTTTTAAGTTCTGCCAATTCAGCTTTCATTTCTGCCCTTAGAGACTCTATGTTGCCATTAATCGATTTCTCCATTCTAGCTATCGTCTTCACAATTGCTAGCCTGAATTCCATCTCTGACATCTTTGGTTATATCTGTATCCATTTGTAAATCTGTGGCAGAAGTCATAGTCTCTGAGTCTTTCCTATTTTGGGGGTTCCTCCTCCTTGTCATTCTGTTGAGGGGTGGTTGAGGGAATGTACAGAGTCCAAATTATTGACCAGAACCCAAGCAAGATGCACCTTTTTTATAGGGACCTTAGGGTTGTTGGCCTCTTTTTCTCCCAGCCTGTCTTCTGGGGGAGGGGCCTGCTGTGCTGTTACTCAGGCAACCCTGTTTGGGCAGAGTTGCCCTGCCCCCTGTGGGGGGTTTCTGGGCTCAGTGAAAACCAGTTTTTTAGGGATTTTGTTCTCTGGCGGCTTTCCCTGGTGTCTTTCTGTGTCTCATCTCTTCCGAGAGTCAGAGCAGAAGAGACCATTTCCAACCCTCTGCCTCAGAACAGAGAGATTGCAGTCTGTTCTTCAATGAGCTCTCCAGGCCCCTGAATCTCCGTTTCTGTCTATGCTGCTATAAACTGCAGTATCATGGGTTGTGCGCCCCTCAGCAGTATTCCCAGTCCTTGCCTCCAGGTCAGGGCATGTCTCTGCCCTTTGTGCTTCTAAAACCACCAGTCGCCCCCATTTCGCACGTGTGATTTCAGTCGAGATTTCAGTCCCGGGAGCTGCCCTAAAGTCCTTTCCTTGCTGCTACTGGTCTGCGAGTCTGTGCCCCGTCCCCAGCACGGGAGGTTATTGCTCACCGGCAGTGTAGGATTCCAACGGCTTGGCTCTCTCCCCCTTACTTTATCTTTGGGTATGTGCCTGTGGAATCACGGCTCCCCACTTCATACCTCGAAACCAATCGCATGCGATATTCTCTTTGTGGAGATACAGATCTATCTTTTTACATCTCAGGGTGATTTCGTGGGTGTTAAGAGTGGGCTGGTAGATATCCAGCTCAGTTCCGGGGATCAGTTGGAATAGGGTCCCCTATTCCTCCACCATCTTTTGCTCTCCCCAGTGTGGAATTTTTAAAGACAAGAATCCAAGATCAACTTGGGAAACTAGAAAGTTTATTATAGCATAGAAAGCATAAATAAAATAGAAAGAGTTAGACATCCAGGCTCAGTATTTAGAACACAGTTGAGTTCAAAATCAGATATCTCCCTGAGACTGATTTGAATTTAGCCCATCGTGGGTAGATTTATCTTTTGGTAAGAGGGGACTTAAAGACTGAGGTATACTGTACAGGGTTCCCAGATTGAGTATGTGCAAACTACAAGGTTGAACTGTGTTTCTTTTCCTGGAAAAGCTGGTGAGTGTTTTCTAAAAGCTGGACTCCTTACTTATTACTTTACAATACAATAATTTTTGATAACAAGGTCAGATATGTCACACTGATGAGAAAGTTGAGAAAACTGAGTGTAGTGAGTATAATGTATGCAGTAGTGTCTTTGAGTTTTACTTGAAGATAGAATGCTTAAGATAGGAGGTGTCAAGGGCATATGCATTTTAGGTCTGTTTATAGCTGGAGCTGTAATACCATGGACATTCTTCCTGGCAAAGGAACAGATTAAACCTTCCTCTTGGCCTCTCCACCCCAGAGAGAATGCAGCTGTCAGAGTAGAGACTTAAACACATGAAGTTTATATTAGTGCTGCCTAGACCAGGAGGTAGATAAAAGCTATTCCAAGAGTTAAAAAAATAAAGAAGGCTGCAAGCATTTTGTAAAGCATATTAGTGTGAAATGAAACTTCCGTATAAATCAACAGGTAAAGAAGAACTTTGAATAACTTCACATGCCAAGACTGATCCTACTGAAAGGAAGTAGCATCAGTCCTAGGGCAACATATCTTAGAGATATTCAGCATATCCGGGGTTACCCGGAAAGATGTCTCCAGATGAAGCAACTAAGGCTCTGCTCTTAATCATACTAACTGCATGTGCTTGCCAGAGTATTCCAAGAACCTCAAAGTCAGTTTCAGAATATTAGTGCTTATTATTTATATTTGTTTGTATTTTTTTGTCTTTGAATATGTATTGAGTCATTCCCAATCGGCCTACACATGGTCCTTAGCTAAAAGAACCCCTATAGGTATTATTATATTTAGATATCTGGATTGGATAGACCCTGAATGTTACTGATAATTGTGGAGATTCTGACATTTCATGAATGCTGTATTAGCACGGCTGATCTCTGTTTCAGTAGCAGTTTATAGCTCACATCCTTTGAGAGATACTGGTTAGAGTCCTTCCTTCCATACATTGCTTCTAAAATTATATGCTTTCATAACCTTAGGTTTTATTGTAATCTTTGATACATAATGCACAGAAGTACTTATGAACATTCTTTTTAAAATTTTTAAAAATTTCTTTTTAAAAGATTTTTATTTATTTATTTGAGAGAGAGAGGAAGCACAAGCTGGGGGGAGGGGCAGAGGGAAAGGGAGAAGCAGACTCCCTGCTGAGCAGGGAGCCCAATGCGGGGCTTCATCGCAGGACCCTGAGATGATGACCTGAGCCAAAGGCGGACACTTAACTGACTGAGCCACCCAGGTACCCCTTATGAACATTCTTATAAATATTTTAATATTCTTATAAAGGTAGTTTTCCAGAAGCTATAAAGATACAGATTAATCTGTCTCTCTAGCACAGACACACACACACACACATACACGGAGGAAAATGAACTCTAACACACAAACTCATGTGCCAGAGAGCCTGTTCACAAATCTTTTCTCTTTATTAAAACCTAACTTAAACTACTTACTGTCCAGTGGGTAACACAAATCTCACTATGTTATTCATCCACATGAAACCTTAGGAACTCTTCATCACCTTTGGGATACAGCTCCAAGTCCATCCTGGACATACATCATGGACTTCATCTTCTGCCATTCCTGCCTCACATTTTATGCTTTAGTGGCAGCATACTGCTTCTGGTTCTTTGCACATGTCACAGTTCATTGCCTCCTTTTTTTGGCTTATCCTCTTCCATTTAGAATATCTTCATCTTATTTTCTCTTGATTATTCAAATTAGTGCTTAGTAGTACCTCTTTTAGTAAGCCCTTCAAGATGATGTCTTTACCCTGTTCTTTCTCACCTCCATCGGGCCTTATGTTTTCAACTGGGTGGGTGAGGTGGCCCTCTGAATTCCCATTGTACTTTATGCAGATCACTGTGGAACACATTTTATTTATTTCTCTGTCTCCTCCACTGGACTCCCAAGTTTCTTGAAGGCAGAGGCTTTTTATTTCTTATTAGCCTTTGAGTTTCCCATTATCTAGCTCAGTGCTTGATATATAGCAGCTGAAATAAGTTTTAGCTATTTATTTAACTGAAATGATACATTCAAAAAATAGCGAACAGTCTTAAGAAGTCCAACAGAGCTTGCTATGACAGAACACATAGTCTAATGTTGAAGTCTGGTGAGAATGATAACTTAGATCTAGTTTAATTTCCATTCATGTGGGTTTACTACCAAATTGGGAAACAAGCAGTATAAAGAAAGAAAAAAATAAAGAGGTGGAATGGATGGTTCTCACATACCTCCTCAGGTTCTCTCACTGAAGAGGAGCCTCTTTCTCCCTCTCCCTCTGCCTGCCGCTCCCCCTGCTTGTGCTCTCTCTGTGAAATAAATAAATTTAAAAAAAGTTTTTAAAAAAACATGATCTATCTTGGAGAATATTTCTTGTACGTTTGAGGAGAATGTGTATTCTGCTGTTTTTGGTTGCAGTGTCCTCTATATACTAAGTTTATTTGGTTTAATGTGTCATTTAAAGTTGGTGCTTCCATATTAGTTCTCTGTTTGGATGATCTATCCATTGATGCAAAAGTCCCCTACTATTACTGTATTACTTTCAATTTCTCCCCTTGTGTCAGTCAGTATTTGCTTTATATATTTAGGTGCTTCTCTGTTGGGTGCATGGATATTTATAATTGTTATACCTTCTTGTTGGATTGAGCCCTTTTTAAGATTTTAATTATTTATTTGAGACAGAGAAAGAGCACGAGAGAGAGAGAGAGTAGCAAGCACCAGCGGGGGGGGAAGTGTCGGGGGAGGGGCACAGGGAGAGGTAAAAGCAGGCTCCACACGGAGCAGGGAGCCTGGCTCAGGGCTGCATCCCAGGACCACAGGATCATGACCTGAGCTGAAAGCAGTTGCTTAACCAACTGAGCCACCCAGGCGCCCCTAGACTGAGCCCTTTATCTTTATGTAATGCCCTTCTTTGTCTCTTGTTGCAGTCTGTTTTAAAGTCTATTTTATCTGATATAATTATTGCTACCCCAGCTTTCTTTTCATTTCCACTTGCATGAATATCTTTTTCTGTGCTTTCACTTTCAGTCTGTGTGTCTTGAGGTCTCTTTGAAGAGAGTCTCTTGTAGGCAGCATATAGATGAATCTTGTTTGTTTTTTTTTAGTCCATTTAGCCATGTCTTTTGATCGGAGCATTTAGTCTATTTACTTTTAAAGTAATTATTGATGGGTATGTACTTTTTTGCCATTTGTTCATTGTTTTCTGTTTTTTTGCAGTTCTTCTCTATTTCTTTTTCTTTTTTAATTTTTTAAAAAAGATTTTTATTTATTTGACAGAGAGAGAGAGATAGCGAGAGCAGGAACACAAGCAGGAGGAGTGGGAGAGGGAAAAGCAGGCTTCCCGCCGAGCAGGGAGCCCGATGTGGGGCTTGATCCCAAGACCCTGGGATCATGACCTGAGCCGAAGGCAGATGCTTAATGACTGAGCCATGCAGGCACCCTTCTCTATTTCTTTTTCTCTTGTTTTTGTCCCTTGTGTTTTGATTGGTATGCTTGGATTTCTTTCCCTGGGTTTTTTTTTTTTTTTTTTTTAGTGTATCTATTATAGGTTTTTGGTTTGTGGTTACCCTGAGGTTCACAAATGACGATCTATGTGTATAGCAGTCTGTTTTAAGTTGATGGTCACTTAAGTTTGAATGCATTCCAAATGCACTACATTTTTACTCCCTCGGCCCTATGCTTTATGTTTTTGATGTTATATTTTATATATTTTTATTTTATTTCTTTGCTAATTATTGTAGACATAGTTGATTTCATTACTCTTGTGTTTTAACCTTCATACTAGCTTTATGAGTGATTGATCCTCTACTATATATGTCTAGTAAATCCTCTACTAAATATATATCTTATATATTTTCTTTTATGAGTGAGGTTTTTATTTTCTAATTTTCTACTTCTAGTTATGGCCTTTTCTCTTTCACTTAAAGAAGTTCCTTTGAGGGATGCCTGGGTGGCTCAGTTGGTTAATTGTCTGCCTAGGTTGTGATCTCAGGGTCCTGGGATTGAGCCCCACATTGGGCTCCCTGCTCAGAGGGGAGTCTGCTTTTCCCGCTACCTTTGTAACACCTCCCCCCACTTGTGCTCTCTCTCTCAAAGAAATAAATAAAATCTTTAAAAAAAAAGAAGTTCCTTTGATATTTATGTAAGTTTGGGTTAGAGGTGATGAACTCCTTTCCTTTTGTTTGTCTGGGAAACTCTTTATCTCTCTTTCAATTCTGAATGATAACCTTGCTGTATAGAGTATTCTTGTTTGTAGGTTTTTTTCCTTTCAGCACTTTGAATATATAGTGCCACTCTCTTCTGACCTGCAAAGTTTCTGCTGAACTATCAGCTGATTGTCTAATGGTGGTTCTGTGTAATTAGTTGCTTTTCTTTTGCCTCTTTTAAAATTCTGTTTATCCTTAATTTTTGAGATTTTAATTATGTGTCATGTGTGAACCTCTTTGCGTCCACCTTGTTTGGAGCTCTCCATGCTTCCTGGACCTGGATGTCTGTTTCCTTTCCCAAGTTTGGGAAGGTTTCAGCTATTATTTCTTCAAATAAATTTTCTGCCCCTTTCTCTCTCTCTTCTTCTGGGATGCCTATAATGCAAAAGTTACTATTCTTATGCTATCCCAGAGGTCCCTTAAACTATCCTCATTTTTTAAATTTCTTTTTTCTTTCTTTCTTGCTTGCTTGCTTGCTTTGTTGCTATTCAGGTTAGGTGATTTCTACTAACCTGCCTTCCAGACTGCTTATTTGTTCTTCTGCACCATCTAATCTGATATTGATTTCCTGTAGTGTATTTTTCATTGCAGTTAATGTATTCTTCAGCTATGATGATTTTTTTTAAGATTATTTATTTATTTGACAGGGAGAGTAACATGGGTCTGAACTGTACATGTCACTTATACTTGAATTTTTTGATAAGTACAGTAAATTACTGTAAATGTTTTTTCTCTCCCTTATGATTTTCTCAATTTTTTTCTAGCTTTAGAATAATTTAAGAATACAGTATATAATACATATCACATATAAAATATGTGTTAATCGTCTCTTTATGTTATCAGTAAGGCTTCTAGTCAACAGTAGGCTATTAGTAGTTAAGTTTTTAGGAGTCAAAAATTATACATGGATTTTAGGCTGTGCAGAGTATTGAAACGCCTAACTTCTGTGATGTTCAAGGGTGAACTGTAGTTGTAGTTTTGGTGTATCTGTAGGAATTGGTAAGTTAGGATCTTTTCTGCCATCTTCATCAAGATTTCTCCCATTAGTAATTTTATTTTGGATTTCTGGAAGGTTAGCAAGGTTGTACAAAGTTAGCTGGAGAATTAAGCTATAGGATTTAATGTGTATTTAAAAATCCATGCCATGGTGTATTGGAATTTCAAATCTTTCTCTCTGCCATCTTACCAGTTTTATTTCCCATTCCTCCCCAACAACTACCCTTTGATCTACCGGATTTCTTCTTATTTCCCACCATTGTCCTGAGAACTTGCTATGCTTACTTCTCTCTGTGTTCCTTTGCTCATGCTATTTCACTGTAAGTGGGCTGTTCTTTCCCTTTCTGATTTACATATTTAAGGTCTGGGTATTCTTCAGGTTAAAATTTATTTACTACCTCCTCTATCAATTTTCTTTGAGTTCTCAAACATTCATTTCTCCTCATACTATTTTAACAATTATCTGTTTTTTATACTTTGCCTTCTATAGTTATAATTATTAACTGTTTTAGGTGTATGTATTGGCTTAACAAATTTCCATAGCGACTTCTGTCCTTGATTCTGTATTGTCTCTTTAACCAAATAGTGAGCTCTATAAAGGGAGAGGTTAATTTTTGGAACCCTTATAATGTTCTGAGAAGTACCAGGCCAGTGTTATCGTTTATTGTATCCCGTCTTTATTTCCCATGGATATCTTTCTCTAAGCTGAGTGTCCCTATGTGGACATCTGAGTAGCTGAGCAAATGCACTACCAGTGACCAGCTGTGTCTTTTTAGGGTTTATTGTGAAAGAGTTGCCAGCCCAGTAATGTATCACTTTGCATTGCTTCCCATCTTTCCAGCTCTACGTATAGTTTTCCTTACTTTTGCTCCCTGGGGAACTCTATGCTTCAGATGAATCTTAAGAGCTTCCTCCTGCCTCAAGCTATTTTGTCTGGGAACTTTGGCTAATACAGTATAATAATGACTTGTTTACATGCTTGTCCCTTCTGGGAGACTGTAAACCCCTTGAAAACAGGAACCATGTCATATTGTTTTTATATCTACTGCAGGACCTGACATAAAATAGGCCAGAAGACCATGTCCATATAACGGACTTATACATGAAAACATAGGGAATTATAGAATAAAAATGTTCTTTGTAAAATTGATACCTTCAAATGTTATTATTAAACAAGTCTTTAATCTTATTGGCTAATATTTAAAAATAATCTCTTGTATATTAAATATAATGTGCTATTTGAGTAATAGATAAATTAAGAAACAGAAAGTTTTATTAAGCACATAATTTAAAGCCCCAGTGGTATTTTTGCCTTTTGGTTATTGCTACCAGTAAGATAATTCTTATTAAAAATGAACTCTAAAAAATTTGAAATCTGTGTAATATACTTAAATATCTTAGGATTTGGCTGTCTCTGAAAGGTAAAAGATAAATAAACATCAAGTAATAAGCATCTAAGAGCTTTGACAGGAAATAAAGGCAGAAAGACCTAAATAAGGCCAGATTGGGAATAAAGCAAATCTTAGCAACTTCGGTAGAATTTGCAATAAACCACAGATGCCAAACATTTACCTTACTTAACTTAGTCCAGCACTAAGCTCAAACAAAGTTAATTTCCCAAATTGGATTCATAATGGTAAAAGAAAATTTGCAATTACAGATAGGAGGAGGGTGGGAAGATCATAAACTCAGCAGTTTATGATTGAGAATATATGTTGATCATGAATGCTGCATATTTGGGGCTGTAAGATTAGGTGTGAGCCCTGTGTGACTGCATTCAAGTTTGGGCAGGCTTAAACAAAGTGCATACTTTAGGAATTTATACCACAGTCTGAGTATTAAGTCTACCCTTTTAACTTTTATTTCCAGTTTTGTGTCAGAGAATTTGTTTATGTGTATTGAAGGAAGGTTCTAGACCAAGAGAGCCAATAGTAATATTGCACTTAAAAAATAGCTCTTAAAGGTTGTGTGTGGAAAATGTTCTAAATTTTAGAATCCCAAATTTAAGCATTTCAGGAAATCTGATTTTTTTTTTAATTTTTTTATTGTTATGTTAATCACCATATATTACATCATTAGTTTTTGGTGCAGTGTTCCATGATTCATTGTTTGTTCATAACACCCAGTGCTCCATGCAGAACGTGCCCTCCTCAATACCCATCACCAGGCTAACCCATCCCCCTACCCCCTCCCCTCTAGAACCCTCAGTTTGTTTTTCAGAGTCCATCATCTCTCATGGTTCGTCTCCCCCTCTGACATACTCCCCTTTTCTTCCTCTCCTGTTATCTTCTTCTTTTTCTTTTTTCTTAAAATATGTTGCGTTATTTGTTTCAGAAGTACAGATCTGTGATTCAACAGTCTTGCACAATTCACAGCGCTCACCGTAGCACATACCCTCCCCAATGTCTATCACCCAGCCACCCCATCCCTCCCACCCCCAACCACTCCAGTAACACTCAGTTTGTTTCCTGAGATTAAGAATTCCTCATATCAGTGACGTCATGTGATACATGTCAGGAAATCTGATTTTTTTAAATGAAAAATGGAAGTTTTCCATGTGGGAAAGAGGAAGAAATAAAGATACCCATTTTTATTGAGCTAGGAGCTTTGTATGTATTATCTCACTGAATTTTGATAATAATCAGTCTTCTGGAGTATGAGTGTTCACATTGCATAGCTGAGTAACCAGGGCTCAGACACTTTACATTCAGAGCCACCCAGTCAGTAATTGGTAGAGCTAGAATACAAATCCAGGCCAACTGACTCCAGAAACTCTGTTCTGTTGGCTATGTCATGCTGCCTGGTTATCACTAACTTTTGGCAGAATTTACGAACTGAAAAATTAAATTTTAGAATTTAATTCTTATTAAATGCCTTGTTCTCATCCATGGAACAGCTGTGAATTTGTCCATCTTTTTCTCTTAAATTGGGTTGTTTTTGTGTAAACTGGACTGGCCTGAAGAATTGGCATGGAAAGAGTGAGAAGTAGGGCTTAGATACTGTATTAGCCAGGGTTCTCCTGAGAAACAGAACAAAATGAACCATCACAGATAATGTAGTTTCTGCCGTCACTGGATGTAGGTTAGTAGATGACCAACATCTTCAGTGTGAACCTGAGTTCAGTAGTAAAGCTGGTTTCAACCTATGATAATGGTGATGCTTGAAGTTATGCTTTCAAATTCTGCCTCTTGTTTTTGCCTTTGGTTTTAGTTTTGGTACCAATACTTATGTGATTCTTATTTTGATACAATATAATGTAAAGAACCATACACCTATAACTCAGTGAAAAAGCCACAGAGGTATTTTGCCTGTAAAATATACTCAATTATTCTGCTTTCTGAATGCTTGTCTTATAAATATATTATCAAAATATTCTCTACTGGTAGAATTCTAGTTACCACTGAAAAGCAAAGTGCTTTGTTTTCCAGGAGAGATGTCTCATATTGGAAATGGTCTATGTTTTGTAAAATCTTGCAAGCAAACACACATCGGAGAGATGTCTCATATTGGAAATGGTCTATGCTTTGTAAAATCTTGCAAGCAAACACACATCATTGCTATTATCGTGTGTGTGTGTGTGTGTGTGTGTGTGTGTGTGTTTAAATGTCTTTAACATTAGTTCAAAAATCAAGGTATTCTTTTTTCCTTTTTATTTTAACATACATTTCTACTATTTTCATTTCTTTCTGTAAAAACTGCAAATATCATGCAGAAATTTCACTTCTTCAGTTTCCTGAGCTCATAGGTCGCATTGCTTTTTTACTGGAATCTCTACCTGGCTCAGTAACCAAGGCAACAAATCCCTGGTTAATGATTCACTAGAAATTCACTGTGGAGGTGGCTTATTAGTTTTTTACCCCAAGAGCTGGGATAAAAAGCTTGCTTTTGATATTTTCATCTGTTTCTCCTCTCTCTTACTTGAGATCCAGAGAACCTAAAGTAAACTTAATTAAAATCAATAGACAAAAATAGCCAGTGCTTTAAATTACTATTTTGGGACTCACAGTGTTTGTATATATAAATATGGAATACTAATAAGCTTAAGAATATTTTATTTTATGACTCTGCTTCTTTCAGTTTGCATTTTTGATGTGTACATAAAAAACAAAAATAATTTTAAAATGGTAGTTTTAGGTTTAAGCAGTATCCTAGTCCTTGGAAGAGTTGTTTATAGAAGGCATCTTTAAGAAGCTACTAACATGCCTTAAGGGGAAGAAGAGAAGACAAATAAAATCTGACAGGAGTTTGAATAGGAAAAAAAGTCAACTTTATGGAAAGGAGGAAGAAATTGACAAGAGGCCAAAAAACCAAAAAACACTAAACTAAAAGAACCCTTGATGTTGCTTAAAAATATTCCACAGCATGTAAAGATACAGTTCTAATGGATAAATCAAATGTATTTCTGGAAAATTTTGTTTTCTACCAAAATATTTAAAGGAAGGAAGAGGGAGAGGAAATGAGAGAATGACATTTGATGTGTTTCTCAAGTGCTTATAAAAGAGAAAAGGACAGTGACACTGGAGAACACAGTTACCTGGCTTGAAGGTGCTAAAAGGAATGGCCCTCTTGATAGGAACAGGGGATACATTAACAACAGACTTTTTACACGCCTCCCCTTGCCATGGGGAGCTTTTAGTGCCATGTTTAAAAGGTTCAAAATAATTAAAATCATGAGGTGAGAACTGTTAACTCCAGGAACTATTTTAGAACTATTAATTAGCAACAACTGATACAAAAAATTAGACCTTATAAATTAATAGAAGGCATTTATCTATGGTGTGACAGTAGTTCATAATGCCAAAAAAAGGTAATAAAAAAACTCATGATTTTGTTATTTTGAAAGCTTGAGAAGAGCACACTAAAAAACAGTAGAAATTTTGATACACTATTAGTAAATCTGTCGTTTTTATGTTAAACAAATTTGGAAATTGTTTTTGGAAGAACAAATAAGAATTTTGTTTGGTAGTTCTGTAGAATGTGTTTGCCATTATGGAACATCATGGCAGCATAATACAGATCCCGTAAGAGGATTACTGTTCTGACCATGTTCACCTCTAGGAAAAATAATAACAAATTCCCTAAAAGTCAAAAGTGGATGCAGGACTACACATAGCTATGAATTGGTTTTGTTCTTCCATGTCCGTGTTCCCACCCCCAGCACAATTTTGCTTGGAGGCCACTCTACCTTTCTCTTGGCCCACAAACTTTGGGTTAGAGCTGCCTCTACCCCTGGACATTCTAGCTGGAGGTCTTACCCAAGCCAAGCCAGTTAGCACCACCAATCTGGCCAATTTCAACCAAGAAGACTTAATCCAAACTTTTGTTTGTTCTTTTGTTGGACTCTCTCCCTAGCTGAGGCCGACATGTGATGGTTATGGGAGCCTGAAGTTGCAGGAGCCACTGCAGGGAGTCTGAGAATGGAGCCAACTCAGAAGAAGCACAGAAAATTGGTGATAACGTCTGAGTCCTGAATAAAGCCACAGCTGAAGTTACTACTTGATGTGGACTTTTCATTTAAATAGTACATACATTTTTGTTTAAGCCAATTTCAGATTTTTTTCCCCCCACTTGCAACTAAAAGATTTCTAACAGAGGCAGAGCTCTTTAACCTATCCACAGGTGTAGAACTTCCAGAGTAGAGCCAGTAGGGGCTGAGTAATTCTGTAATGAAGGCAAGTGTAGCTTGTGCAGGGGATCTCTTCTTGGGTGATAACTGGAATATTAGAAAAGAATTTAAAGGCAAGTACCAAGCTTTCAGGAAGCCTGTATCTAAGTTAACGGAAAAAAAAAACAAAAACCAATGGAAACAAAATCAAAAAACCGTTAGGCACTATGTTTTTTTATGTTCTTTTTTTAAAGATTTTTATTTATTTATTTGACAGAGAGGGACACGGTGAGAGAGGGAATACAAGCAGGGGGAGTGGAAGAGGGAGAAGCAGGCTTCCTGTGGATCAGGGAGCCTGATGTGGGGCTCCATCCCAGGACTCTGGGATCATGACATGAGCCAAAGGGAGATGCTCAACCATCTGAGCCACCCAGGTGCCCCTGTTTTACTGTTCTGATAAAGTAAATGTACAAAGAATACATAGGAGTGACAAGATAATTATTAGTCACGAGAAGGCTTTGAGAAGGAGTTGGGCTTTGAGAGGAGAATGAAATAAGGAGAATAACTGAGTTAAATGCCTTTATTTGTATGGGTCAAAATTTAAGTGATTATTTGCGCAGATAGTTTTGAAATTTTGAAAATTTCTTATAGTTTATTTCACCAAGATTGTCTATACTGGTCAACATTATAGCAGAGAGTAAATCACCATGTCACTTAATGGCATGTAAACAGATACTGAGAATTGTTTCAGTTTTTGGAACATAATTTGGAGACTGAGGTACCAAATTTAGAGATTATATTAAATGAGTTTGTTGCAGACATGAACAACATTTTCCATTAACAGTGTGAACAGTGTGTTCTGATTTTAACAACTTGCAAATGGTTCTATATGCTTTATGGAATTGTTTCTCTTTGCCTTGTGAGAATATATAGCAGATCTACTGTTCAGTTATGAGAAATATTTATTTTCTAGTGCTTAGTTCCTATTGCTGAAAGGTAATATTGGAGTAGAATTCAAGCTCAGTCAAAATGATAAATTTTGATATTTTCATGCATATGTTGAGGTGGAGTACTTTGCCTTAATTTGGATAGGTGAGGCACAAGACAAAAGTCAGCATATTAATTAGGAAGGAATAGGGAGTCTTCTTAGTGAGATACTGAGAGTATAAAAGATCCTAACATCATCACTAACTTCCAGGGTAGGAAGAGTAGATGGATATTTTAGGGATGATAATGAAAAATAAGTGAAGCATACATTGACAGACTATTGGAAACTTAGGTAGAAGTAAACTGCAGAACTTAAGTCCGAAAAACTGAATGTGGTGTGAGAAAGGATGCAATGAATTTGTAGATTGAAAGAATAGAGAGGAAGTAATGGAAAATTTAGTGAGAAGAAAAGCATTTTTGTCAGAAATGTTAATTTATTTGTGTGTTTGCTTTATTTATTTCTCTTATAAAAAATAATCTAGAACATCTTGGACATTTAGGGTGCTTCAGAGTAGAGTAGATAACTCTGTAAATCATATCTGTGTTTGAACTTACAACTTAAGTTAAATGGAAATAGGACATTGTTGGAAAGTTCACAGGGTTGAATATTGAGTCTGTTTTTAACAGCTGTCAAAACAACTGCCAAAATGGTGAAATATCTTCTCTTTTCCCATAAAATAATTGATTCTCAGAAAATAAAGAAGATGTTGATATTATCCTGCTGGTTTTTGTTACAAACATAAAGCAGTGGTTCTTACAGATATGATGTATCACAGTTAAAAAACAAAATTAACACTGTCAAAGTAGCTCAACTGCACGGCATCATACATCTCTAAAAATTTTACCAGAAAGTTCTTCCTTAAGCCCTGAAACGGAAACAAACAAGCAAACAAAACCCTATAAAGCAACACACAACTCCCAATATAAGAAAAGAGAAGCCTGTAATAGACTACAGGTCAGTCTGACCTCTCTGAGGTAGCTTAGATGTTTCTTTTGATCATTAATTGTTATTACCACTTTCTTTTTTTTAAAAAAACTATTTATTTGAGAGAGAGAGAGAATGTGCACGCAAGAGTATATGCGAGTGGGGGGCAGAGGGAGAGAATCTTCAAGTGGACTTTCTGCTGAGCACGGAGCCTGATGTGGGGCTGGATCTCAGGACCCTGAGATCATGACCTGAGCCAAAACCAAGAGTTGGATGCTTTACTGACTGAGCCCCCACGTGCCCCAATTGTTATTACCTATTTCTGATGATTGAACTTACATGTTTGGGTAATAAATATTGTTAAATATTGTTCAATAACAAGAGAATCTCTTAATGAGTTTAGGAGTTAAATGTCTTTCAGAGATACTGTATTTTAAGGTAACTTGAAAATTCTGACTGTTAAAGGGTTTTAATCAGGGGTAAGAAAAAATACCCTGCAGTACATTAATTACTAATTTAAAGTACTCATTTATTTGCATACACTTAATCTGTTTTTATCTTTGATTGACCTACTGCATGGTCTCCTTGTATCTACTGTTTTCCCCCATCAATTCATTTTCCATGTTGTAGCCTGGTGGTTTTTACAAAATGAAGATTTGCTGTGTCTCCTCTCTCCCTGTACCTCCTCCAAGACTTTGGCAACCATGCTAATGCACCTCACAGATCTCCAACTACAGGGCCTGTAATTGACCTAGGGCCTCAGCTGCTAAGTTTGAACTGAGGCCTTTTCTTAGGGCTGCTCCCTGCCTAGCACCGAGGATGGTACTAGGCAGGCACTTCCCCCGGGGTGGGGGGGAGGGGGAAATGGGACTCCTGTGAAGGGTCATTTATTACCTAATCATTCTTGAGATCTTTGCTCATATGTTATTTCTGGGGAAAACTTTCCCATTCTTTTCACTGAATCAGGTTTACCTGTTCTACACACTCATAGCACCAAGAACTTTGCTTCATTGCAAGTTTCACAGTTGATATTTTACATTTATTATGAATATTTGATTCCACAGTGTCACCTGGACTGAATATTAAGCTCTGTAAGGGCAGAAAACATGTCTTTTAAAAATTTTATTTTACTTCTCTATCACCAGCTTCTAGCCCAATGCCTGTCATATAGATGTTCAGTAAATATCTCAATTAATTCAATAAATGAATTAATTTCAATATGTAGTGCCCTCAAAAGCCTAAAAGAATGTTAGTTCATCTGAAACACTTTCCTATCACCAGTGTTCATCTTACATATTAAATGTTAATATTCTCCCCTAATCCTCTGCTTCTTGCATTTTTGTTATTCTGTAAGGACCGTGTTATGAAAAGCTTTGCAGAGCTCATATTAAGTTGAAAAATACATTTGAAAAATTTTTTCTTTGCACTATATTCTTTTTTTTAGTATCAAAGTTAATATGTGCACAGTTGTCAAATAGTTCCATGCTTTTAATGAAAAATAATACTCTGTACAACTCTGTTCTCCCTCCTTTTCTGTTTCCTAGAGCTCAGTGCTTTTTAGCTATTTCTTTTTTCAGTTTCCTTCATATCTCAAAATAACACAATTGTATGGCAACTTTTAGGTTTTTTTACTTTTAGGCATCATCTATTGACTTCCTACCATGAAAGATTAGGCTTTATCTTTCTTTAATCATTTCCCACTTGTTACCAAGCACTGTACTGCGTGTTTCCCATCCCCCTCATCCTCCTGAAAATTCCATATGTCGAGATTTTTATATTAATATTTATTTGTGTTAACATGATTATATAAATGCCATTTTCAGATGAGTCCAGTACTACTCTTAGACACTTGCAAAGGGGCCCGTGTCTTGTGAGCCCGACTTTAGAAGTTTTTGCTCGGGCCTTTCTCCCTGGGAGAGGAATTCAGAGGACCAAAGATACTCCCTTTCCAGATCTTACTCTGGGTCCCTGAATTCTCTGCCCAAATGACCCAAAAGCTGCTTCTAAAACCTGTGCAGGCCCTATCCTCATGTGTCCTGCTGAAGGTGGATGTTGCCACCTGTGTATGGGAGAGAGTGTTTGTGAGGATATGATCAGAGCTTGGATACATGGGTTGGTGTTTAAACATATGCCCACAAATTTCCTCAGTGTGTGGACTGGACCTTGAGGCTGGAATAGAAGGGGGTAGGCTCTTGGTTTGAGGTCAGTAGCTAGCTCTCCATCTACTGCTAAGCTCTGATGTGGAACTCTTAGAAGTATGAGGATTTTAAATTCAATCCTGGCCTTCTAGGTCATTTACTTAAGGTAGGAGGATAGGTTGTATTTTATTTAATACTTTTTTAGTTTGATTTACATTTTAAAATGTATAGTTATATGATATATAGACCTTCATTTATCTTTCCCCTCTCCCCTTCCGCAATTGTAAGAGGTGGGCCTAGTTTAGTCATGTAGTATACAGTGATTATTTTCTTTACTTGCACAGATTTTTATAACTTCTTTTGCTGGAATTAATAATTTTCTGGGTTTGCATTTGCTTTGTTTTCTCTGTACTTATCTCTTATCCTTAATTTATCCCTTGGAAGTTTAAATCTCTTCTTAATTTATAAAAAAATTAAGGTAATATATCTTTTTCATCTTTTGGAGACATTCCTACTGGAGCTTTTTTTCTTCAATTGTTAAAATTGTCGTAAAATAAACATAACATAGAATTTATCATCTTAACTGTTTTTAAGTGTACAGTTCGGTAGTATTAAGTACATTCATATTGTACAACCATCAATATCATCCATCTCCAGAACTCTTTTCATCGTGTAAAAACTGGAACTCTATTCCTATTAAACAACAACTCCCCATTCCTCCCTGTCTCTGGCCCCTGGCAACCACCATTCTGCTTTCTCTATCAATAATTTTGACTAATCTAAGTGTTTTATATAAGTGGAATCATTCAGTATTTGTTTTTTGTGATTGGCTTATTTCACTTAGCATATTATCATCAAGGTTCATTCATGTTGTACCATATGTCAGAGTTTCCTTTTTTTTAAAAAGTCTGAATGATACTCCATTATATGTATGTATCACATTTTGCTTATCCGTTCATCCATTGATGGACACATGGGTTTCTTCCACATTTTAGCTATTGTGAATAACACTGCTGTGAACATGAGTGTACAAATATATTATTGAAAATCTACCTTAAGTTCTTTTGGGTATATACCCATAAGTTGAATTGCTGGATTATATGGTAATTGTATTTAAAAATTGTTGAGGAACTCCCATACTGTTTTCCACAGTGGCTGTACCATTTTACATTCCTACCTATAGTGTACAGTTGTTCCAGTTTCTCCACATCCTCTCCAGACTTGTTATTTTCTGATTGATTGATTCATTTATGATGGTGGCCATCTTAATGGGTGTGAGATGGTATCTCATTGTGGTTTTGATTTACATTTCTTGAATAATTAGTGTTGTTGAACATCTTTTCATGTACTTCTTTACATAACTTTTATATATCTTTTTTGAAGAAATGCCCATTCAAGTTTTTTGCCCATTTTGGAGTTGGGTTGTTTGTTTTATTGTTGTTGAGTTTTAAGATTTTTTATATATGCTAGATATTAATCCCTTATCAAATATATCATTTGCAAATATTTTCTCCCATTCTTTGAGTTTCCTATTTACTCTGTTGATAGATTTATTCTGTTGCCTTTTGATGCTTTTTTTGTGTGTGTGCATGGCCTGTGGAGTGGTTCTCAAACTTCGTTAGATAGCAGATATTCCCTGAGGCACTACTTAAAAATGCAAAGGCCCAAGTCCTATCCTTGGTTAAACGAATTTGGGCCTCTGTGTTCTGTAGTATCTTCTCACTTGATTCTGATGCATATCTAATTTGAGAACAATAGGTCTGTGGGTACAGATTCTCAAACTTGGCTGCACATTAGGAGACTGGAGTCTCACACCTAGAGATTCTTTTTTTAAAATTTAAAAAAAATTTTTAATTCAGGTATAATTAACATACAACATTATATTAGTTTCAGGTGTACAATATAATGATTCAACAATTCTATACATTTCTCAATGCTCATGAAGATAAGTGTACTCTTAATCCTTTTTAATCTATGATGCATAAAATTTAAAACTTTTTTTTAAAGATTTTATTTATTTATTTGACATAGAGAGATAGCGAGAGAGGGAACAGAAGCAGGGGGAGTGGGAGAGGGAGAAGCAGGCTTCCCGCTGAGGAGGGAGCCCGATGTGGGGCTTGACCCCTGGACCTTAGGATCATGACCTGAGCCGAAAGCAGACGCTTAACGACTGAGCCACCCAGGAGCCCAAAATTTAAAACTTTTCACAAAGCCCAATTTAACTATTTTTTCTTTTTTTGCCCACATCTTTGGTGTCATCCAAGAATTTATGCAAGTCTAGTGTTGTGAAGATTTTGCCCTATGTTTTCTTCTATGAGTTTTATCGTTTTAGGTTTTTGGTCCATTTAGCTTTTTGGTCTATTTTGAATTAATTTTTGTATATGGTGTTAGGTAGTGTCGAACTTCATTCTTTTGCATATGGATATCCACTTTCCCCAGCACATTTTGTTGAAAAGACTGTCCTTTCCCTATTGAATGTCCTTGACACCCTTGTCAAGAATCATTTGACTACATATGGCAAGATTTATTTCTGGACTCTAGTCTATTCCATTGGTCTAAACATCTGTCTTTATGCTAGGACCATACTGTATTAGTTACTATAGCTTTGTGGTAAGTTTTTAAATCAGGAAGTATGGGTCCTCCAGCCTTGTTCTTTTTCAAGATGATTTTAGCTGCTTGGGGTCCCCTGAGATTCCATATTATTTTTATGATGGATTTTTCTATTTTTGCAAAAAACATCATTGGGATTTTGATAGGGATCATACTAAATCTGTAGGTTGCTTTGGGTAGTATTGACATCCTAACAATATTAAGTCTTCTAACCCATGAACATAGGATACCTTTCCATTTATTTATGTCTTCTTTAATATTTTTCAGCAATGTCTTATAGTAAAAGTCTTTTACATCCTTGGTTAATTTTGAAGTATTTAATCCTTTTTTTGTTTGTTTGTTTTACAAGTTTGGTTTTAAAATAAGTTTGAATTCACAACAGGTCTTACACACAATAATTTCAATAAATCAGGCACTCCAGAAAACAATGTAGAGGTATAACAATTATGTAATGACTTCTTACTAGTCCAAGGGGATAAAGACCTTTTTCAAATAGGGAAACAAATTAATCTTGCTATAGTATTAACCTCTAAAATCTATTCTCCTTTATAGACTACAATGTATTGTCAATCTCATATACTTTTACTTTATAAAGAACTCCTAAAGGAAGAAATTTCTGGAGGTTTACCCGGATATATACAGCTGCGTTTTTCTGTTGTGCTTACATCTGCAAGGTATGGCACATCCGAATCCAGATTCTTATGATCAAGGGGCTTCTTAATTGCCTCCATATACTCTTTGAGGTCAGTCAAATTCATAACCATTCCTGTAACAGGATCATTCTCTCCATGTACTATTACCACAATTTTATAATTGTGCTATTGGGATTGTTGCATTTCCCAAACACTTTCAGGTTTTCTTGGTTACTCAGAGATTTGCTGTCAAGCTGGTGGGTCACACTAAAGGAGACAAGTGGGACACTTGTGCCTTGTGACCAACTGCACCTGCTCCACTTGCTGCCTTACCTCTAGTATTTTATTCTTTTTTTTTAAAGATTTTATTGACTTATTTGAGAGAGAGAGAAAGAGAGAGAGAAATCACAAGCAGAGGAGGGGCAGAGGGAGAGGGAGAAGCAATTTTTTTGGTGTGTTGGAATCTTTAGTGTTTTCTATATGTAAGATCATATCATCTTACTTTTACTTCTTCATTATCAATTTGAATGCCTTTTATTTCTTTTTTGCCTAATTCGTGTGGCTTGAAGTGGTGAAAGTGGGCCTTCTGGCTTTGTTTCTGATCTTAGAGGAAAAGCTTTCAGTCTTTTACCATTGAATATGATGTTTGCTATGGGTTTCTCATATATGGCTTTTATTATGTTTTGTTATCTTGAGGTAGTTTACTTCTATTATTAGTGTGTTGAGTTTTTTTTTAACTTGAGAGGGTGCTGAATTTTATCAAATACTTTTTCTGCATCAATTGAGATGATCGTGAGGTTTTTCCATCATTCTGTTAATGTGGTGTGTTTATACTGATCATTTTTTTAAGTCTGTGAATCTTTTTCTTTTTAGAATATTTATTTATTTGTCAGAGAGAGTGAGCACAAGCAGAGGTAGCAGCAAGCAGAGGGAGAAGTAGGCTCCCCACTGAGCAAGGAGTCTGATGCGGGACTCAAACCCAGGACCCTGGGATCATGACCTGAGCTGAAGGCAAACACTTAACCAACTGAGACACTCAGGCGTCCCTACACTGATCAGTCTTCATGTTGAATTCTCGTTGCATTCTGGGAATAAATCCCACTTTATCATGGTGTATAATCTTTCTAATATACTAGTGAATTCAGTTTACTAGTATTTTGTTGAGGAGTTTTGTATCAACATTCATAAAAGATATTGGTCTGTAGTTTTCTTTTCTTGTAGTATCCTTAACTTTGTTATGAGAGTAATGCTGGCCTCATAAAATGAGTTAGGAAGTGTTCCTGTCTCTTCAGTTTTTTGCAACAGAAGGATTGGTGTTAGTTCATCAATTGTGTTAGCTAATTCAATGTGTGGTAGAGTTCACCCATGAATCCATCTCATCCAGGGTTCTTCATCAGGAGATTTTCAATTCTTAATTCTGTCTTTTAATCTATTGATTGTTTTTCTATCTTTGTGATTTAGTCTTGGTAGATTTTGTGTTTCTAAGAATTTCTTCATTTCATCTAGGTTATCCAGTTTGTTGATGTACAACTATTCATAGTACTCTAATTCTTTTTATTTCTGTAGAATTCAGTAGTAATGAATAGAGATTCCTGCTATTTGGAGGACAGAGTCCTTATTGCCCATCCTGTCTCCCACAAGTTGTGTGCAAGCTGCTCCAGGAGCACATGCACAATTGCCTGCCATGGAACTGAACGATGGGGAATGGGTAGCTGCTGCAGTGGTTAAGAGCTGAAATTGGCAGAAGTTAACTACAAGTTACAGTCCCAACCTTTGCCTGGAAGTGGCAAGCCTTCATTAGACTCCAGAGTTCCAAAATAGTTACATCACACAGATTCTGACAGTATAATTTTTATCTAGATGGGGAGATGGATCCCTGGTGCTCCCTACACTATCTTCTACCCCAAATCCTTCCCAACTGGAGCTTTTGACTTGCTGTTATCTAGACTGGTTGCTCCTTAGACCTTCTGCATAGCTGATATCTTAACTTGCTCATATCTCTCATTATGGGAGATTCTTTCCAGTCTTTGTTAATTGGATCACTTTTCCCAAGGTCCATGTCTTCATCTTTCTTTCCAGTGGCCTTTTGAATGGAGGTAACTGGGAGACCAATTTTTGACATATGTTTGAAAATGCCTTTATTCTCGGGAGACCTGGGTGGCTTAGTCGGTTAAGCGTCTGCCTTCGGCTCAGGTCAGATCCCAGGGTCCTGGGATTGAGTCCACATCAGGCTCCTTGCTTAGTGGGGACCCTGCTTCTCCCTCTGCCTGCCTCTCCCCCTGCTTGTGCTTTTTCTCTCTGACAAATGAATAAATAAAACCTTTAAAAAATGCCTTGATTTTTGATCCATCTTTAATTGATATTTTGTTTGGATATGTAATTCTATATTACACATAATTTATCTCATAATTTTGAAGACATTTTTTCCAGCTTCCAGTGTACCTTTTGAGAAGTGTGATCCAATTTGATTCTTGATCCTTTGTGTGTAAATTCATTTTATTTCTGGAAGTTTTAAGAGCAGTCTCTCTGACTCAATTCTGATATTTCCTGATGATGTACCTTAGGATAGGGCTATTTTTATCCACTACCCTGTGCTCTCATGGATTCTTTCAATGTGAAAATGTATCCTTCAGATTTGGAAAATTTTCTGTTTTCTCTTTCTGGAACTCTTTTATTATGATGTTGGACCTCTTGGACTTTGCCTCTAACTTTCTTATCTTTTCTTTCTTATTTTTCACACCTTTGTCTTTTTGATTCTACTTTCTGAGAGATATCTTAATTTTTATTATCTAGTCATTCTAGAAATTGTTTTTCATTTCTATGACTATTTTTAAAAAGTAAAAGCACTTTTTTGTTTTCTAAAACTTTCTTCTCTGTAGCATTGTATTCTTGCTTTATTGATGCAAAATCTTATTTCTTTTGGAGAATACTGATGATACAATGTAAAAAAATGGCCTTTTTCTTGAATGACCTCTATTTCCTTCAGTTTCCTTTATCTGTCTTTGTTTTGTTTTTCTCTGCAAACATGGTGTCTTTCTTTCTATGTCTTTTGTCCTTGACTGTGAATTAAAATTAACTGTAGTCCACTAAGAAGCTGATTGCATGTACAGGGCTTGTTGACTATGGACTTTACAATAGGCTGAGCTGATTTGGTTATTTCATGGAGGATACACTCAAATATCAATATCTTTACTTTCTTTTTTGGGTTTTTGTCAGATTCTGCAAATAAAGACCTCTCCTGCCAATGTTCTGTGATCCAACTCACGGAAGAGGTTTGGGGTTTCAATATTCAGTCTCCTTCAGTAGGATATGCCTTCAATCCTCCATCAGTATGGTACCCCTGACTTCAACTGTGCTTGGTGTCCAGTCCAGAGGATCTCTATTTTCCCATTCCCTGGGGGTGAAGGAGTGTCAGTCACTCAGCTGAACAAAGTAGGGGAGCTCATTTAGGCCTTCTTAACCAAACTTTCAACATTCTTCCCAGTTTTAGCTGCATCTTCACTTTCAATACCAGAATTTCCTAAAGCTGCTGATTTCTGAGACCTGTGAAGATTTGGGTTTGTAAATTAGGTTTCTGCTTAGTTTTTCCCACTGACAACTTAGGATTCAGCCTTTTCCAGTCTGCAAAAATATCCATTCATCTTTATGTTTTGCATCTCCCCAAATGTTGCTGCCATTAAAAAAATAGATTTTAAATTTTAGAGCAGTTTTAGGTTCACAACAAAATTGAGGGGAAAGTATAGGAATCTCTCCCCACTTATGCACTGCCTCTTCCATTATCAACATGCCTCACTGGAGTGTTACTTTGGTTACAATTGATGAACCTACATTGGCACATCATTATCATCCCAAGTCAATAGCTTACATCAGGGTTCACTCTTGATGCTGTATATTCTGTGGTTTTGGACAAATATATAATGACATATATCCACCATTACAGTATCATAAGGGTAGTTTTGCTGCCCTAAATATCCTCTCTGTTCTGCTTATTCATTCCTTTCTCCCCCAACTCCTGCCATTATTTTTTCCCCAAGACTCCTTGTGCTTGTAAGTTTATGCTTTCCTTTAAAATAATACCTTTAAAGAAAAATAATACCCTTTACAGTTTTGTTAGTGGGGATTTACAAGGGAGAAGAGGTAAATGTGTGTGTTCAATTTGCCACATGATAACCAGCCTGAAAAAATATTTTTAAAACAGAGCAATGTACATTTTATTTAGTTTCTCAAGTCTGATGGTCGAAAAACAACAAATTGGTATTTTGTAGTTAAAAGTCAGTTTTCAGGAAATTTAATTTTGCTTTGGATTAGAAACACTTAGTATTTTTCTTTGTCCTAAAGAGAAAGTATTAAAATTTGGAAAGACTATTTCACCCTTTCCCATTAAAAACACCAATAAGCCCTCAACACTTATAAAACTTCAGAGTGATTATTTTGTTCCAATATTTAATTTATAGGTAATTAAAGCCTGGAGATACGTGGCATTTGGAGCTGTACTTTCTGTTCCTGGAAGAAATGAAACTAGAGCCTAGGTGTTTTGAGGGAAGAGTGATAGTGATGGAAAAGGAGAGGAGAGGGAGATTACGGGTTAGGAAGAGAATCGATAAAATGTTGGCCAGAGGAAAAGTTGTCTCTTGGCTGAAGTATAACTGGTTTTGGTGTCATTTATTCTCCTTTTGGCTCCCTTTTCATCAGGGATCTAATGCTTCCCACATGTTCAGTTTTTTCTCTTGAGGAGGAAGGCAGTTCGTATAAATCACACAGATTCTAATGACATGTGTTACTTCTCCTAGGAGTATTTACATTTTCAAAAAGGGTATGGGAAGCGGTATCCTTAGGATACTCTAATGATGAAATTTTAGATGTCTTAATTATTCAAGTAGGGTAATTATTTTGCAATAATAGTTGTTTGCAGGTGCTCCTCAATTCATTTCTTTTTTTTTTTTTTAAAGGGTAGAGGAGATTTTATTTTTATTTTTTTTAAAGATTTTATTTATTTATTTATTCATGAGAGACAGAGAGAGAGAGACAGAGAGAGAGAGGCAGAGGGAGAAGCAGGCTCCCAAGGAGCAGGGAGCCCGATGCGGGACTCGATCCCAGGACCCTGGGATCATGACCTGAGCTGAAGGCAGACGCTTAACCATCTGAGCCACCCAGGCACCCTCAATTCATTTCTATTCTGGCTATTTTGTGAGACCACCCTGAACCCCCTGCATACTCCCTGCAAAAGGGAGATTTCTGAAAATCTTTCTCCTGGTTAGATATTTAGCTTTAGTTTGAACTTCATGCCAGTTGTTATAACTGTTAGGTTTTTCATAAAAAAAAAAATTTTTTTAAACTAGTAACATTTGGAATTCCATTACACAGTTGATGTGATCTCAAGTTTTCCCTTTCAATGCAATGGTAAAAACCAGGATTTCAAAAAAATGAATCAGAAATAATGCAACTGGAAAAGATATATCATTTTTTGCCTACAGATTTCTTATATGGTTATAAAACCCAAGGGTACAAATTAAACAATGATAATTAGAGTTTAGGAAAGACTGGATATCAATAAATACATAAAAATAAAGACTTTTACACTAACAATAATTAGTTATAAAAATATATTAATAAAACGATTACCTTCTTAACAAAAAATATCAATAACCTTAGCAAGAAACATGTGAAAAGTATATGAAGAAAGTACATATAATTGTATTTGATTGAAACTGAATTAGTAAGAGTGAATATTATAAAGATATTAATTTTTCCTAATTTCATTTATACATTTAATACATTTTCAGTTAAATACACTAACATTTATTTTTTTGAGCAGGACACTATTTTTCTGAAGTTTATATGGAAGAATAAACTGGTAAGATATGCAAGGGACATTTTTGTAAAAGTTATGTATAATTAGCATAATTGCCATATAATAGAATATATTATTAAATAATAGTAACTGAAAAAATGTGTTTCTGATCCAGAAATAGACAGATCAATGGAAAAGGTTAGGCCAGAAACAGATTTTAATATATATCCAAACTTAATAGATGATTAAGTAGGCATCATGAATATATAATTTATAAATATTCAATAACTAATTAAAGTTGGTTAGAAAAGTCTATGAATTTAATTTAGATTCTTAAATTTTCTAAGGAAATTCAGATGTCCTGAAGAGTCAAACTATAAAAGTTAGAAGAATACATATAGAAACAGCTATTTGTATATATAAGAATTTTCTAGGCTTAAATTGATAGATGAAATCACAGAAAATTTGATAGGTTTTATCAGAAAAGAAAACCCTTTAAGAAAAATTAAAACCCTACAATAAAAGACAAATAAAAAACTAGATAAAACAGTGGGCTTATGTGTGTATATATATATGGCAAAGGTCTATTATTTTCACTATATTAAAAAATAAATACCAATAAGAAAAGCAACAACTCTATTAATATAAATTGGCAGAGAAAAAGACCACTTACAAAGTGTTGAAAGAGACTGGATGAGAAAATACAACTGGAGAGAAAATATTTATGCTTTCTAGTAGAGAAATGTAAAATGAAATAAGAATAAAAAGGTATTATATTCTTATTACAATTTAAAAAATGATAATAATTGGTGCTAGTATGAAGGCTTGTCACTGTCTCTGGGAGTCTGAATTAGAAGCTTATGCACCTTAGCCATATACAACAGGAGATTTAACAAAGAGGGCCTTTGAAGTGATTAATATGGCTTAAGGAAATCTAGTATAAACAAAAAAACTTATGACACCAAAAGCGCAAGCAACAAAAGTAAAAATAAACAAGCGGGACAACATTAAACTAAAAAGCTTCTACACAGTAAAGAAAATAATCAACAGAGTGAACAGCTAACCTAAGAATGGGAGAAAATACAAACTGTGTAGATGATAACGGGTTAATATCCAAACAAATAAGGAACTTTTGCAGCACAAGAAAAAAGACAACAGCAAATAACCCAATTAAAAAATGGGCAAAGTGCTTGAATAGACATTTCTTCAAAGAAGACACACAGTTGGCCAACATGTGTATGAAAAGATGCTCAACATCACTGTCATCAGGGAAATGAAAATGAAAACCACAATGAGATATCACCTCCCACCTGTCAAGATTACTGTTACCAAAAAAACAAAAGATAATAAATGTGACCGAGGATGTGAAGGAACTTGAATCATTGTACAGTGTTGGTGGGAAATTAAATTGGTACAGCCACAATGGAAAATAGTATGGACAGTCCTGAAAAAATTAAAAGTAGAACTATCGTATGACCCAGCAGTCCCACTTCTGGATAAAAAAATAATTGAAACCAGTTATTTTGAAGAGATACATGTACTCCCATGTTCAACATAGCATTATTCAAAATAGCCAAGAAAAAACTTAAATGTCTATTGATGGATGAATTAATAAAGAAAATGTGGTATTATACATACAATCCAGACTTAAAAAAGAAGGACTTAAAAAAATCTTGCCGGGCGCCTGGGTGGCTCAGTTGGTTAAGCGACTGCCTTCAGCTCAGGTCATGATCCTGGAGTTCTGGGATCGAGTCCTACATCGGGCTCCCTGCTCAGCAGGGAGTCTGCTTCTCCCTCTGACCCTCTTCCCTCTCATGCTCTCTATCGCTCATTCTCTGTCTCTCAAATAAATAAATAAAATCTTTTAAAAAAAATCTTGCCATATGTAACAATAGGGATGAACTTGGAGAACATTATGCTGAGTGAATTATAAGCCAGTCACAGAAGGTCAAATACTACATGATTCCACTTGTATGAGGTATCTAGAATAGTCAAATTGATGGAAACAGAGAATAGAATAGTGGTTGCCAGGATTGAGGGGAGGAGGAAATGTGGAGTTGCTGTTCAATGAGTCATGCAAGATGAATAAGTTCTAGAGATCTGCTGTACAACATTGTGCCTATAGTGAACAGTACTGTATTATGCACTTAAAAATTTGTTAGGAATAGACAGTACTCGGGTTGAGTGTTCTTATCAATACAAAAAGTTAAAATCCAAATATAGATTTAAAAACTGATGCATAAATGCTTTTCGAACAGCAGTTTATAGTGCTGAAAAACTAGAATCTACATAAATACCCCAAAATAGAAAAAACTGTGGCATGATATAATAAATATTATATAACAAACTTTACTCACCTTTTTGCTATGCTTTGTAATTATGCATCTTTCCATCTTCTGTTAAGTCCTATCTGGTCTTTTAAGAAACTTTTTTTTTTTAAGATTTTATTTATTTATTTGAGAGAGAAGGGAGCACAAGCAGGAGAAGAGACATAGGGAGAGGGAGAAGCAGGCTTCCTGCTGAGCAGGGAGCCCGATGTGGGACTTGATCCCAGGACCCCAGGATCATGACCTGAGCTTATGGTGTATGCTTAACCGACAGCCACCCAGGCATCCCTCTATCTGGTCCTTTATTTCCTTTCTTATATAAGGAATATTTCTTCTGGAAGATTCCCATTTTATTGCCTCAAAAATGACTTTGTCTAATTAGAAGACTTTTTCTGTATCTCATTTCTGTTAAAGGCTCTACATTGTACAGTGATACATGCTGCTGTGTAATCTATCTTCTAGCTACTTAAAATTTTCATAGTAAGGTTTTTCTGTTTTAATTATAATTTGGTAAAAATATAATTTAATCTGTATATTATGAACACTGTCAAGTGTAATTCCTTCCTCAAATATCGAATTACAACATCAAGCTTATGGAGCATGTTAAACATTAAATATTAAAAAATAAGGGGTAATGGTTATACATCTGTGTTTAGTAATCTTTTATAGACGGATTTGAAGAGATGATTATATATAGTTTTTCTTTTAGACTTAAACTCTTTCTCTCTTCTCCAGCCCACCCACATTTTCAATAAAATTTTCTTTGTTGTTATTTTCCAACTCAAACTCATTCTTGGTGATCATACCTTAGAAGGTCAAGGAAACAAAATGAGCTTTCAAATTATGCAACTTTCCCCCTTTGTGTTCCCTCTTTATATTTTGTTTCCATAAGGAAATATCAAGTGGACCTAAGTCAGAGCTTTTGGGAAAGAAGATTCAGGCCTGAAGTTTCAGGTTTCAGGAGTGGCAAAGCCCACCCTGCAGCCTGGCTTGTGATGTGAATGCTGTGTGAGCAACCCATGGAGCGCAGGAGTGGAACCTTTCAAACACCCTTGACCTACTTCAGTATGTTTTAGCCCAAAGATGGAAATTCACTGTCATGGTCCCCTCTGAAGGTCCAGCAGGGCAGGTTCCTGGGACAGTGCAGGGCTAAGTGTTTGGTGAAGTTTGTTTTTTTGTCTCTATTCCGATTTGTTAATTGGAGGCTGGTGAAACAATAGGACATTTTGCAGCTTAGATTTATTGACACACAGGATATTTTCCTTAGAGGGATATATAGGTTAGGGAAAAAAAATGAATTGAATTTATTTTGCTCCACATCTGCCAGTTTATAGCTACTGCTGTAAGAAAAGGCTTTGATAGATAATAGCCAGGGAAAATTCCTATACCTTTGGGCTGTGCTTCCAGCTGGTCTCTTGGGGAGAGCTATTAATAAATCCTTAGACGGGGGTGAGGAGGAGAGGACACTTCCCTGTCACATATAATATTAATTTAAAAGTTGATCAAGGCAGTTCTGTAGCAAACCTGCTTCTCAGTCTCCTGAAATGTATGCCCTTGCCGCTGATTTTTTTTTTTTTTGTAGTCACTGGGAACTACAACATACTGACGGAATTCATTTTGTTTATACTCAGCAGGGTTTTTGGGCTTTTAAAGACACCAGTCCTTCCTTCTGTCCTATATACCTTCTCATATACAAATCGCCACAAAATTAAATTAAAAAAAATGAAAACACTAAAAATAATCTGTGACTATGCAGTCTTAGCGGGGATGTGAAAGCTGCCCCAGACTGGGGTTCTGGAGCTTTCTTCATTATCAGAACACTTCCTTAGGTAACTTGGACTGATTGTGAAATGTCGATTTTCCTATGCCTTCTAGCCTCAAATACTCCCTGATCCCATGGGAGAGATCAGCTCTGAAAGAAAGAAAATGGTTTTTGGCTTACTACCATCCATCTTCTTTTCTCTCTCATTTCTATTTCTTTGTTCCCTGCATGTCTCTCCTGTTACACACACACACACACACCCCACACACAGACAGAGATACCATGTACACACATACCATGCACCCATACACCCTTGTAGACATCACATATACATATATGCACAGATACCATGTACACACACACACATGCCCTACAGACATCACATATAGACACACACACATACACATGAGTAAACCTTAGGTTTAGATTTTTGATATATGTTAATAGCTTTTACTGATAATTTCTATGTTGTGGCATTAATCTAGTACCATTACTTGGCAATATTTGATATCGTCAGAGAACCCTTATAGATGTGGATGACACTATTTTCTCTAGAACTCCCTGGTTTTATATGACTTAATGAAAACTGCTATTCTTTATTAAGCTGTTGTAATTAATCAGGAGGCAGGACTGAAAGTGGAAAAATGGAAAACTTGAGTAAGGAAGCCTGACTATATGGAGACTCACTATTTTGTTATGGCTAATGTCCAATAATCAGGGTTCTAGCGAATTTCCTAATTCTTTCTAGTTTAATTCAGTATAGAAAAAAATATGTTGAGCTTGGATCTTTACTGCAAAATGCAAGATATGTGGAATATAAGATCATTTGTGACATTCAAACTGAGGATTAACTGATTATCACAGCATTAGTAAAGGAGGATCATTTCAACATTTTTATTGTTCTTGGTTAAGGAATGCTAAAAAGAACTTGAGAAATAAAGTATTGATTACAGGGTTTAATAGGAGGTGGTTTAAAAAAAAAAACCCAACCTCTTCTAATAATGATAATTATAGATTACTAAGCTGCAATGAAAAGGTATAATGTGCTAATAAGTATAGAAATATCAGAGAAGAAAAACAATATGTGAAATCTAATATAAATTTTAGAAGAGTAAAAACTTACTTGGGACCATTGTGATTTATAGAAATAAAAGCAAACACAATTTTACATCATCATTTCTTTTTAATTGAATGGTAGTGGAATGAAGAATTATTTCCAATTGGAATTAAGATTTTCCTAGATTTTATGAAAAGACTAAGTAATGCTTTAATATAAAATTCTCAAAGAAATGTGGTGAATTCTCTTTAAGAAAAAATGGGTATTTGAAATTCATTGAGTTTTTGCAGTTTCTGTATGTACAGTTTTCTGAACTTAAAACATATTACATGAAGTTTTAAAATTCTCTTTCTCTCTAACATGCTGAAATGTTGGGGTTTAATTTTTATTCTTGAATTTTGCAAAGCTGTTGGCCTTGGTTGCCAGTCCACAGAAATTTACATAAGTTTGCTAAGTAGAATAAGGATTGTCCTTCAAATGATAATGTTGAGATTTTTCTATCTGATCACAATATTTTCAGAGTGAAAGAAACATTCAACAATTGCAGGTTCAAAGTTCTAAATGTGACCTTCAGTGCAGTGGTTTCATTCAGCTTTAATGTATAAAGTTTTCCATTTGCTAGGTTTAGGTAGGTTTGGAAAAAAGTAAAAAGAGAATTTTAATTATGAAGTAAATTGAAAACAGGATTTTTTGTATTATTAATGCACAAAGCTCTTTAAATTCATACAGTAGCAAAAACCATGAAGAAATGCCTATTCTGTATTGAACAGATTTGTCTATATGAGAACAAATGAGGACATAATTCTTTGTTGTATTCTTTTATTTTTTCAGTCTCTGACTCCATGTTTAAGAGTTTGGATTCCAATTGATTGTATACTAAATTGGGGAAAGTGTGTGTATAAGAATGATGAAAACTTTTGCTATATGAAGTCCAAAGCAGCTCTCACAAAACCCAGAAAATATGTTCCCACATTTTGGGGCGTTTTCTTTCAAATAAAATTGCAATAATAAAAGATAAAAACTTTTGAAAAGGCTTTCACTGATTGAGGAGAAGTTTGAGGATTGAGGAGGAGGACAGTAGAACAGTGTGAATCGTATTTTGAATTGCACACTATCACAAAGGGATACAACTAGCATGGGTGTAGCTCTTGGAGAAATTAGGAGAGCTGAATCCAAATCTTAAGTCCCCTGTTGAGCTTTTGGGGATATTTAAGAAGTAATCTAACCTTTCACTGTCTGAGTTGGGGATAATAATGCTGGTGGTGGAAAGAGGGTGGTTTAACTGTGACATTTACTGCTCCGTTGATCTCCAGAGTTTATTTGGAAGATGTGGCAGACTTGGCAGGTATTCAGTTTTCTGTGTGTAGGTCCTTCAGAATAGTTTCACATGCCAAAAGAACACATTACATAATCTTTTCTCTGAGAGAGTGTGTCAGTTTGGGTTGGCGAGGTTATGCGCTGGTAGCAAACAACCTTAGGATTGCAGCATCCTAAATTGGCTCTAACAGTGCTACTTGGGTGGAGAATGGTAAAGTTAAGTTCAGTCAGAAGGAGTAATAGAATAAATTAATGGCAACAGAACTTAAAGCAGCAAAGTGGTAGTGGATATTGAGTACAGTTTTCTTCTGGTGCCATTGGGATGACATTTTGCTTCTCTCTGGTACTCACTAGTAGGGTAAAAGAAATAATCCCAAGTTTCATTGTCATTAACCCAAAGTATTTTAGGGGGACAAGGGAAATATAATGGTGATGACTAGGGAAACTTGTTTATGACCATCGTATACCTTTCATTTTTGATCTTTAAATTCCCAAACAAGATATATTACATCAACTATCTTCTAGGAGCTAAGTATTCTCTTCTATGAAGTCAAAGAGCTTTCTCAATCATTTTGAGAAAGTCGGTGATAAATGATTTCCTCCAAAGGACCCAGTGAAAGCCAGATTTTAGTCCCACCTTTCTTTTCCTTTTATATTTCTATTGTACGAAATAACTCCCTTTGTGGTAATGTGAACTAAGCACAGACTACAGTTATCTCAGACTGTCGAGGGTGTGAAGTGGCAAAAACTAACTCTGTGCACTGAATAAAACAAAGCAGAAAGATGAATTTATTGCAGGGCTTTTGAGCTCCAAGCCAAGAAATTCAAGTCTGTGGGAGCAATGAGTTTTGAGTTGCTTACAATACTAAGGGATTTTTATGGAGTAAATCAAGATGCTCTTTGGCTTCTTCAGCTGAAGCCTAGAGTCTTCTTCCCTATTTGGATCAGGGTAGCTAAGTTAGGGAAACAGGAAATCCAGAAATGGTGTGAACGACTTGGTGTTTGGGTATTGGCTCGTGTCCTCTGCTGATTTCTGAGAACAGCTGTAAATTCCTGTAAGCTTGGTTAAGTTTTCTTTATGTGCCTGCATTGACCATTTCCATTTTGTCACTGACATAAGTGACTCCATTTTGGTTTGATTCTACAAAAGTAACTAGGATCTTTATCAGAAAATATTATGCATATAGCCCCAAATTAGTTTATAACACACATAATAAGAATATATTGACCTATCTGGGTTTTCTTGCATTTAAAAAAACACATTGCTAATGTCCCAGGAAATGCCTCTTTCCCTATGCATTTAAAATGGATGGTATTCACCTGGCTCTAAGGTTTGGGATGGGAGAATTTGAATATGCTGGAAAACTGTTTGTGTCCCATGTTTTCTACTTAAGTGACATCTCTGTGTAGGTGTCTTTTCTGAACTGCAGCGATTTCTCCTTTGTATTCTAGAAAAGAAATAAATGTGAATCATAAAAAAAGTTCTTGGCTGCCTAGCACATACTAGGCAATTTAGTTGGGATCAGGAATGTGCATTCTCTAGCTGCTAGGAAATAGTATTTCTGTACATTTGGCAAGGAGAAGGGATGCAAAGACATATTTGAGTCAGATTAACTTGATTCTGACTGCTTTGAATAGAAGGTGAAATGTGTCATACACAGGCAACTTTACATTGATAATTTTAATAGCTATTCTTAGTTTAAGCTGTTTTAAATCATCTATTAAACTCAACAACTTGTTAATATTTAACTGAAGGTCATTTCAGTGTATAAAAAACTTTAAAAATGGGCAGTCTATTATAGTAAAGAAAATGACATCATTTTAATAATCAAATTTACCAATCAATCATTTTAGTTCTTACAGAAGAAAAAAAAAAGAGCAAAACTATGTCTATGTAAAAGCCACCATCCTACCTGGAATAGCTACTAAAGTACATATCTGGTTGATAATGGTCTTCAATAAATATTTTTTTAGATTTTAATTCCAGTACAGTTAATATACAGTGTTATATTAGTTTCAAGTGTACAATATAGTGATTCAACAATTCCATACATCATCTGGTGCTCATCGTGGTAAGTACCCCTTTCACCTATTTCCCCCATCCCCCCCACCCACCTCTGCTCTGGTAACCATCAGTTTGTTCTCTATAGTAAAGAGATTTTGGTGTGTCTCTTTTTTCTTTGTTTTGTTTCTTAAATTCCAGGTATGAGTGAAATAATATGGTATTTGTCTTTCTCTGACTGACTTATTTTACTTAGCATCATACTCTCCAGATGCATCCATGTTGTTGCAAATGGCAGGATTTCATTCTCTTTTATGGCTGAGTAATACTCCCATTGTGTGTATGTATATATATATATACCACATCTTTTTTGTCCATTCATCTATGGATGGACACTTGGGCTGTTTGCATCGTTTGGCTATTATAAATAATGCTGTGATAAACATGGGGGTGCATACATATTTGCAAATCAGTATTTTTATATTCTTTGATATATACTGGGTAGATACTCAGTAGTGGAATTACTGGATCATATGGGAGTTCTATTTTTAATTTTTTGAGGAATATCATACTGTTTTCCAAAGTTGGCTGTACCAGTTTGCATTCCCACTAACAGTGCAAGAGGGTTTCTTTTTCTCCACATTCTTACCAATACTTGTTTCTTGTGTTTTTTATTTTAGCCATTCTGACAGGTATGAGGTGATATCACATTGTAGTTTTTTAAAAAAGATTTGTTTATTTATTTTAGAGAGAGAGTGAGAGAGCACAAGTGGGAGAGGCAGAGGGAGAAGGAGAGAGAAACTCAGGCAGACTCCGTGGTAAGCATGGAGCCCAACAAGGGGCCCAATCTCATGACCCTGGGATCACAATTTTAGCTGAAACCAAGAGTTGGATGCTTAACCCAACTTCGCCACCCAGGTGCCCCTCACATTGTAGTTTTGATTTGCATTTCCCTGATGATAAGTAATGATGAGTGTCTTTTCATGTCTCTGTTGGCCATCTGTATGTCTTTGGAGAAATGTCTGTTCATTTCTTCTGCCTATTTTTAATTGGATTACTTGGTTTTTGGGTGTTGATTTGTATAAGTTCTTTATATATTTTGGATACTAACCCTTTATTAGATATGTTCATTTACAAGTATCTTCCCCATTCAGTAGGTTGTCTTTTAGCTTTGTTGTTTCCTTTGCTGTGCATAAGCTTTTTATTTTGATATAGTCCCAATAGTTTATTTTTGCTTTTGTTTCCTTTGCCTCAGGAGGCAGATCTAGAAAAATGTTGGTATGGTTGATGTCAGAGAAATTACTGCCCATGCTCTCTTCTGCGATTTTTATGGTTTCAGCTTTCACATTTAGGTCCTTAATCCATTTTGAATTTATTTTTGTGTATGGTGTAAGAAAATGGTCCAGTTTCATTCTTTTGTGTGTAGTTGTCCAGTTTTCCCAGCACCATTTGTTGAAGAGACTGTGTTTCCATTGCATATTCTTGCTTCCTTTGCCACCCTATAATTGTGGGTTTATTTTTGGGCTCTCTATTCTGTTCTGTTGATCTCCATGTCTCTTTTTGTGCCACTACTATGGTCTTTTGATTACTACAGCTTTATAGTATACATTTTTTTAAAGATTTTATTTATTTGCAAGAGAGAGAATGAGAGACAGAGAGCATGAGAGGGAGGAGGGTCAGAGGGAGAAGCAGACTCCCTGCTGAGCAGGGAGCCCGATGTAGGACTCGATCCCGGGACTCCAGGATCATGACCTGAGCCGAAGGCAGTTGCTTAACCAACTGAGCCACCCAGGCGCTCTATAGTATATTCTGATATCTGGGATTATGATACTCCACCTTTGTTTTTCTTTTTCAAGCTTGCTCTGGCTATTTGGGTCTTTTGTGGTTCCATACAAATTTTAAGATTCTTTGTTCTAGTTCTGTGAAAATGCTGTTGGTATTTTGATAGGGATTGCATTAAATCTGTAGATTGTTTTGGGTAGTATGGACATTTTAATGATATTTGTTTTTCTAGTCCATGAGCATGGAATATCTTTCCCTTTGTTTGTGTCAGCTTCAATTTCTCTCATCAGTGTTTTATAGTTTTCAGAGTATGGAAGTTTTTTACCTCCTTAGTTTATTCCCAGGTATTTTATTATTTCTGGTGTAATTTTAAATGGGATTGTTTTCTTAATTTCTCTTTCTTCTACTTCATTATTAGTGTATAGAGATTTCTGTATAGGTCTTCAATAAATATTGAGTGTTATTTTGTGATAATATTAAACAAATTTATAGAAACAATTTTTCTTCTTTAGTGATGGTAGATTTTTTGAGTAGGCAAAGATTTTTTTTAATATAGCTATTGAGGTATACTTTCTAAAGTGCCCATTGTGCCCATTCACAATCAATCTCCAAAGCAGGAAATCACTGCTCCCATTCCCCCAACCCAGGAAACCACTGATGTGCTCTTGGTCTCTCTTGAGTTTTTTTTTTTTTAATGAAATTATTAAATTTACGATATAAATGGTATAAAACAACATGTAGTCTTTAGGGTCTGGTTTCTTTCACAAAACATAATACTTTCAGTGTTCGTCTGTATTGAAGCATAGTGTCAGTAGTTTGCTACATTTTATTGCTGAATACTATTCCATTTTATTTATTCATGTAGTGGTTAATAGACATTTGGTTTGTTTACAGTTTTTGGCTATTATGAATAATTATGCTATGAATATTCATGTAAAAGTCTTTGGACAAATGTTTTTATTTCTCTTGGGTGGATATCTAGGAGTGGAATTGTTGGGTTATATGTCACACTTATGCTTAACACATTTTTAAGAAACTACAAACCTGTTTTCTTTTTTTTTTTTTTAAGATTTTATTTGTTTGACAAAGAGAGACACAGTGAGAGAGGGAACACAAGCAGGGGGAGTGGGAGAGGGAGAAGCAGGCTTCCCGCTGAGCAGGGAGCCCGATGCATGTCTCGATCCCAGAACCCTGGGATCATGACCTGAGCCAAAGGCAGACGCTTAATGACTGAGCCACCCAGGCGCCCCTACCAACCTGTTTTCTAAAAGAAGCTGTGTCATATTGCATTCTTACTAGTGAGATTTGAGGGTTCCCTTTTCTCCACATCCTTGCCAACACTTATTATTTCTTGTCTTTTTTGATAATAGTCATTCTAACAAGTGTGAAGTGATAGCTCATTGCAGTTCTGGTCTGCATTTCCCTGATGATTAGTGATTAGTGATGTTGAGCATCTTTTCATGTACCAGATGATCTTTTTATCTTTCATTTTATATCCTATTGATTGACCTGTGGATGTTGAACTATCCTTGCATCCCTGGACTAAATCTCACTTTATCATTGTGTATGATTTTTAAAAATGTATGTTAATTTGGTTTGCTAATATTTTGTTGTGGATTTTTTTAATCTATGTTTATCAGAAATTTAGCCTGTAGGGGCACCTAGATGGCTCAGTTGGTTGAGTGTGTGCCTTCAGCCCAGGTGGTGATCCCGGGGTCCTGGGATTGAGCCCCACATCGGGCTTCCTGCTTGATAGGGAGCCTTCTTCTCCCTCTCCCTCTGTTACTCCCCTGCTTTCTCTCTCTCTCTCTCTTTCAAATAAAAAATAATAAATAAATAAAAAATAAAAAAAAGAAATATTAGCCTGCAATTTTCTTTTCTTGTGCTTGTCTTGGTTTGGGATTAGGATAATTTTGGCCTCATAAAATGATTTTAGGAGCATTCCACCCTCTTCTATTTGTGTTAAGTAAACAATTTTTAGGACTTTATTATACATTATCAGTTGATTTTTAGCATATATATATTCAAAATTTTAAAATATTGGCTCTAGAGTTTATAATATGCATTTTTATTTGTTACAGTAGCCTTTGGTATACAATGACTTAGTCTACTAAAATATTACCTCCAAACATTTCTAACCAATAAAGGTTAGACTAATCTGACTGTCGACTAATCTGACTGTCGACTAATCTGACTGTGGCTTGGGGAGCATATTCAAAGTTTATCTAGTTCTTCAGTCTCCTTTGGCTTTTAATTTCTGTGCATATTTCTTGGGTCTTTCCTATATCTGTGATATCTCCCCAGCTGCCTTTTTATGGTTTTCTTATTTGAGGTTCCCTCAGTTAAATCTCTGATTCACTGCTTGTTCAAACTAGGACTGCAACCTCAGGCTCGCAAAGTTGTAGGTTTCCCTAACTTGTTTTCCTTCAGCTTTGCCATGTATAGTTGATAAAATTACAGATTTTCTTCCTATCCCTCACGTTGATGCTTCATCCTCTCTGGCAGTGAAGCCTTGCTTTTTGAGGCCAGTCCCACAGTGGTAAAGCTATTGCTTTTGCCAAATGACCTGGGTGGGGGCTGAGAGGATGAATGAAAGGAACCTCAGGAAGGACACTGACTTTGGCTGTTCTTAATGAAAGTTTGAGTAGTTTTTTGGGATGCCTGGGTGGCTTAGTCAGTTAAGCATCTGCCTTCAGCTCAGGTCATGATCCCAGGGTCCTGGGACCGAGCCCCTCATTAGGCTCCCTGCTCAGCGGGAAGCCTGCCTCTCCCTCTTCCTCTGCCCGCTGCTCTGCCTACTTGTCCTCTCTCTCTCTCTCTCTCTCTGTCAAAAAAATAAAGAAATAATTTTAAAAAAAGAAAGTTTGAGTAGTTTTTCAAGAGTAAGATCTTCTCAATTTGTTGTTTAGCTTTGATTGATTTTCAGAGACCTGACATTCTTGTATTTGTTCAGTTTGTATTATAAATTTTTTTTGTGTGTGGAAGGGATTCACTGATCTCTTAACACTATTAAAGCTGGAAGTTCCATCCATATTTTCTTTTTAAAAGATTGTAATATGCTTTAAAAATTATTTTTAGGGCCTTAAAAAGATTTTAATAGTTTTTTTTTTTTATTACCCCTAGTAATATTGTGTTTGGGGAATAGTTCTATAATTGTTGCGTGGTTAGAAAAAACTTGACATGAAATTTATTTTATAAAAAGGCCATATTGGTGCTCTTATATTGAAAATTAAGAATGAAAAAATAAAAAAATAAAATTAAGAATGATAAAATTAATAAGTTCTTAAAATATTTTTAAGCTAAAAATAATATTTTACTATTAAAATATTAAAATATTTAGAACCCCCTAGCATATATGATACAGAGAAAGATGGCAAATGTTTTCTTTTAATTATTCCCATCCATCTTTTAGAAGAAGTTTATCTAAATCCAGCTTAGATGGTGCAGCCACTCCAGAAAATAGTACAGAGTTTCCGTAAAAAGTTGAAAATAGATCTACTCCACGACCCAGCAATTGCACTACTATGTATTTACTCCAAAGATACAAATGTAGTAATCCAAAGGGGCTACTGCGCCCCCCAATATGTCCATAGTAGCCAAACTAGGGAAAGAGCTCAAATGTCCATTGACAGATGAATGGATAAAGAAGATGTGGAATGAAATATTACTCAGCCACCAAAAATGAAATCTTGCCATTTGCAATGATGTGGATGGAACTAGAGGAATTATGTTAAGCAAAATAAGTCAGTCAGAGAAAGACAAATACCACATGATTTCACTCATATGTGGAATTTAAGAAACAAAATGGAGGATCATAGGGGAAGGGAGGGAAAAATAAAACAAGACGAAATCAGAGAGGGAGACAAACCATAAGAGACTCTTAATCATAGGAAACAAACTGAGGCTTGCTGGAGGGTAGGGGAATGGGGGATGGGGTAACTGGGTGATGGACATTAAGGAGGGCACGTGATGTAATGAGCACTGTATCTTATAAGACTGATAAATCACTGAATTATAACTCTGAAACTAATAATATGCTATACGTTAATTGGATTAAAAAATACAAATAAATAAATACAGCTTAGAAATCATACAATTGAGTGAACAGATAATATAAGGTGATATGAGAAGCTGCAGAGGAAGATTTGGCAGTAATATTCAAGTACCCTAACTAAATAGTACAATATTGATTATATGCATACATATTAAATTTAAGCCTAATTTGGGTCAAAATCTGAAAAATTTCCCAAACTAGGCTACATAATTGATAGGTCAGTGTTACAAAGGGGGTTATGGAGGTTGGACAAAATGGGTGAAGAGGAGAGGGAGATACAGGCTTCCAGTTACGGAATGAGTAAATCATGGGAATAAAAGGCAGAGCATAAGGAATACAGTCAGTGATATCGTAATAGTGATGTAACAGGACAGATGGTAGCTATCCTTGTGGTGAACATAGCATAATGTATAAACTTGTCAAATAACTAAGTTGTATACCTGAAACTAATGTAATATCATGTGTCAACTATACTCAAATAATTTTAAAAAAAGGTAAAACGCTTGTGAAAATGAACTACACAATAAAAAATATCTATCCAGTCATTTAGAAATGGGTAGATAAAATATATATCTTATTTGCTCACCTATGGAAACGTGGCACAGTGAACATAATTTGTAAAAGGAATCACACTGTCCTGAAGTATGTGTGTGTGTCTGTGTGTGTGTTGGACCAGATAGATAGAACTGGATAATGAGGCAATCATTCCACTCCTTGTGGAAAAAGGAAGAGATTTAAAAATAAAAAGTATAATTTTATCTCTCATTCTCATTAGATTAATAAAAAAGTTAATAAAAAAGTAATGTTTTGAGTGATCGCTAGTGAGGTTTGGGAACCTGATGTTATCCAAAGGATAGCCTAATGGTTGCTATTTTTTGAACCTAAACATCACTTACTACCTCATATTATTATATGTTTTATTTTTATGTAAGAAATGTATCAGCTCTTAAAATCTGGGAAGTGATTTTTTTTATATTTAGAGAAATATCTAATTTTCAAATGGATTGATGGGAAAAAACTTTATATCATTTTCCAATATTTACTTTAGAAATATTGTCTTCACAAGAACTTATTGCTCAGCTCTCTTGAGGGTTGGGATAACCTTTTTGTATGGTCTTATCAATTTAACTGTTGAATTCCTCTGTTAGTATTTTCTATTAATAGATGTTCAGTTATGCTTGTTGAATAATCAATGAGTATATGGCTATATTTATTAGGAGAAACTATATGAAATTGCCAATATTTTATGATTTTTAATCCACACACAAAAAAGTCAATTTTGTAAAGTTCAATCAAGAACATGTTATTTATTAACAAGCTCCAGTCCTATTTGGGTGTTTAAGCTTTTCCCTAGGACTCAATCAAAGGCTAGAGTGTCTTTCATTATCTTTGCTTACTTATCATTTTCCTTTTCTCTCAAACTCCTATGTTTAACATGTAGTGTATCTTAGATCTGATGCAAATATACTTTATTTCACTGAGTATACATAGGTGTAAATTAAATAATTTATTTGCAGTCTCACAATAGAAAATTCAAACCTTTACCAGAACTATTAACATTTTAAAAGAATTTCTTGTGTGCATTTGTAAAACATCTTCCCTACTGAATTTCCTTTCTCATTTTTTTGAATCAGTGCTATCTGTCTTAGATTTTACTTTCTTGAGAGGAGGTTCTCTTCTATTAACTCATTCATAAATGTGACTACTGTTATTAGCCAAGATCCTTAGTGCCTACCGAATATCCAGGAGTCTATCAGGGGAGTGTGTACAGAGTTGGGTGAGGCAGCTTAGTGGGAATAGAGAAGGGGCAAGCTGGGTCCTATTTCAATTCTTGGAGTTTAATACTTGTATGATCTTGTTGAGAAAAAGGCATGCAATGTGTAATAAGCAAAGACACCCATGTAGAAGTCTTTGGATGAAAAACATTTTTGGAAATTTCTTAAGGGCTGAATGTACTAAGAATATGAGTTTTTAGGAAGGAACAGAAGACATAGTGTTTCTTTTATGAAAAACTCAGATTTCGCAGAAGAGGAAGCTCGTGTTGTCTGGTAAATCCACTGGCTACCATCTGACTCTGTTCATTAAAAGAGTAATCCAAGCAGAGGAACCTGCTGGTTGTAGCAAAGGTTGGAGCTCAGTGAGTTTTAGGTGATTAGCAGGAGGTAAGCAGTCATTCCATGTTCCCAGACACTTGAGCTCAAAGAGGGTTGTGTTTTGTTGATATGCTCTGGTGATGCTCACAGCCCTGGGGTCAAACTAATGCCCTTAGATGTTTTTGGTTTTCTTATAGAGAATCAAAATTTAAAAGAAGTTTGTGAAAGCACAGCTTTGACTGCAAGAGACAGATCAATATGAAGCTTGATCTGATTTGAGGAATTTACAGTGTTCTCATTTTTATTATTTTAAAATTTGTATGAGGGAACTTCACTTGGTTTCTTAGTAGGAAAAATTACATACATCTATAAATCTCATATATATAATAGAATATATATAGAAAATATATAATAGGATATATAGATATAGATATATATAAATGTGTGTGTGGTATATTGGAAACAATGAATTTTGAGTGGAATGATAATTCTGGTTTAATTTTTTAGTATAACTCTGCGTTTTAGTTCAATTATCTTTGAACTTTAGCTTTCTATACCTCTGAAAAGTCTTATTTAATCATAGGGTTGAGTGAAATCAAATGAGATATTTATTTAAGAGGATACTGTAAATAATGAGAGATATAAATGTTAGCTATCCCTAATACAATCTAGAGAATTTTACTAGAGGTTTATAGAAAGTGGAATAAATGATCTGTTACTGGGCTCAAAGTAGCTGGCAATATTTTTCAGTTATGCTGCTATAATTCTTGGTAGTATGAAAATCAAAATTTAGATATTATAGAGCTGCTTAATTGTTTCATACTTAGTCACTCCTCTCCCCAACCACACCCACTGGAAAACTATAGTGATATGATGAGACATTTTCTTATTGGTAATTGGAGAGGCACATATCATTAATTTAGTTTGATTCAAATCAACATTTTTGAGTTTCTAATATAGTGTCACAAGTGTGTTAGCACTTTGAACTGAGACATTTTATTTGTAGCAGTCCATTATTAGAATTCAAATAATGCATCTTTTGGGAGAATAACTATAACCTGTGATTTATTGATAATACTGTATGGAGAAGAAATAAGATTTACGATGATACCATCCTTGTAACTTAGAGACATGGTTACTCTCCTACTTGGCCTTTATTAATATAAACCCTAATCTTGAGGTTTGGATTCTTTAAAATAGAATGACAACTTCATATTATTATAATATGATCACTTGGATACTGGAGAATAACATATAACATCTTAATATAATTAATTGTATCTTAACAGGTATTAGGAAAAAAAGTGGATCAATTGCAGCAACATCCAGAAAATATTTCACTAACTATAAATAAAGTTTCATTAAAGTCTTCAATTTATAAACATTTTGCTGTACTTTTCTCATGTATTCTCTTAAAGTAAACAATAGAACTTTAAGATTGGCAAGCCTCGGAGCAATAATTAAGAAGCTGAAAGTGTTAGGAAAACACCTAAAATTAAAGTTGGTATGATACTGACTGAAATGATAAACCAAATTTTTGTCAACAAACTCAATGGAATATCGCAAAAAGAAGTTCCACCTAAAATGTTCTTATTCCAGGGGCCCCTGGGTGGTTCAGTTGGTTAAGCTCTGACTGTTGATTTCAGCCCAGGTCATGATCTCCAGGTTGTGAGATTGAGCCCCGTGTTGTGCTATGCACCGTGTGTGGATCCTGCTTAAGATTCTCTTTCTCCCTCTTCCTCTGTCCCTCCCCCTGCTCTCTCTCTCTCTCATATAAATAAATAAATAAATCTTTTTAAAAAAACCTCAAACTTTCTTATTCTACATCTCCCTCTATCAGTCTTATCTCCCTTTTTTTTTTTTTTGCAGGCAAAAATACTTCAAAAATTGCTCAGACCTAGTTCTATCCTCATCTTCCATTTTCTTTTCAACACACTGCACTCTGCTACTGGCCCCTTCACACTTGTATTTATTGAGTGATTAATATCTGCTGGGCATAGTACTAAACAATTTATATATATTATCATTCTTTCCTTACAGCAATCTAGTAAGTGTTCCATTTTGCTTATACTGAAATGTCTCTAGAAGAAGTTACTCTATTTGTTAGGACTATTTGGTTACTGATGAGAGAAGTAAACTCAAATTTCCCTAAGAGGATGTATTGAGTCATGCAGCAGAAAAGTGCAGGACAAGATTGTTTTCAAGCAGATCAGGAATTCCCCTTTCTCTCTAGGGTCTGCTTTTTATGTGTTGTTTTCATTTTCAAGCGGGAACTCTCTATGCAGTAGCAAAGATGACTGATAATACATATAAGCTTGCGTTAGGCCAATTTATCAATCTTAGTGAACAGAGAGTGCCTTGATCCTAGAAAAGGGTCCAGATCTGACTGTTATTGGTCAAGCTGGCATTATGTGTTCATCTGTGAAAACAGGAGAAAACCTTATGACATTGGATTAAGCAAAACTTCTTACATAAGACCAAAAGAGTGATCCACAAAAGAAAACGGACACATTGGAACTTTTGCTCTTCTCTTCCTTCTAACTTACATCCATGCAGTATTTGACATTGATAACAATTCCTGCTTTGTTGTGACTTTCTCCTCTGACCTTACCAGTTCATTTTAAGAGAGGCTGTTATTTATTTTTGGGTGCCAGACACTATACCAGATAGTAGGTAGACACTATGTAGGACAGAGTTAACGTTCCATTCCTAGCAAAAGTTGGCATAGTCAGTTTTTGAATTTTGGCCATTCTAATAGGTACATAGTGGTTTCCTGTTGTGGTCTTAATTTGCCTTTCCCTAATGACTGAAGATACTGAGCATCTTCCCATGTGCTTATTTGACAGCCATATATTTTATTTGGTTAAGTGTCTGTTGAAATATTTTACCCATTAAAAGTTTGGGCAGTTTTCTACTTTTTAAAAATTGAAGTATAATTGACATACAGCATTATATTAGTTTCAGGTATACAGCATAAAGATTTGACATTTGTATACATTGTAAAATGATCACCACTCTATTTACCATCTGTCACCATACAAAGTTAGAAGATTTTTTTTTTCTTGTAAGAACTTCTAAGGTTTACTTTCTTAACAACTTTCAAATTTGCAATATGTTATTGACTGTAGTCATCATTCTGTAAATTACATCCCCATGATTTATTTATTTTATAACTGGAAGTTTGTATGTCTTGATCCCCTTCACCCATTTCACCCACCTTCACACACCCCTCTTTTTGGCAACTACCAATTTATTCTCTGTATCTGTGAGTTTGGTTTTGTTGTTTTGTTTCTTAATTTGTTTTATTTTTCAGACTTTTTATGTAAATGAGATCATACAATATTTTTCTTTCTCTATCTGACTTATTTCACTTAGCGTAATATTCTCAAGGTCCATCCATGTTGTTGCCAATGGCAAGATTTCATTCTTTTTTTATGGCTGAGTAGTATTCCATTGTATATGTATACCACATCTTTATCCTTTCATCCACTGATGGACACTTAGGTTGTTTCTATATCTTGCCTATTGTAAATAATGCTGCAGTACACAGGAGTGCATATATTTTTCTAAATTGGTGCTTTTGTTTTCTTCAGACAAATACCCAGAAGTGGAATTGCTAGATCACGTGGTAGTTCTATTTTTAGTTTTTTGAGGCACCTCCATACTGTTTTATATAGTGACTGTACCCGTTTATATTCCCACTGCAGTTCAGGAAGGTTCATTTTCTCCATATCCCCACCAATACTTGTTATTTCTTGTCCTTCTGATTATAGCCATTCTGATAGGTATGAGGTGATATTTCATTGTGGTTTTGATTTGCATTTCCCTGATGATTAGTGATGTTGAGCATCTTTTCATTTATCCAGTATTCATCTCTATATCTTCTTTGGAAAAATGTTTATTCAGATCTTCTGCCCATTATTAAATCAGACTGTGTTTTGTTGTTGTTATTGAGTTGTATGAGTTCTTTATCTATTTTGGGTATTAACCCCTGTTGGCTATATGATTTGAAAATATCTTTTCCCATTCATGGGGTTGACTTTTATTTTGTTAATGGTTTTTCTTCACTGTGCAGAAGCTTTTTAGTTCGAGGTAGCCCCATATATTTATTTATTTGTTTTGTTTCCATTGCCTTTGGAGTCAGACCCCCCAAAATATTGCCAAGAGCAATGTTAAGGAATTTACTGCCTATGTTTTCTCTATGAATTTTATATCTCGTCTTATGTTCAAGTCTTTAATCCATTTTGAGTTAATTTTTGTGTATGGTTTAAGATAGTGTTTGTTTTATTCTTTTGTGTGTGGCTTTGTAATGTTTCCCACACCATTTATTGAAGAGAATGTCCTTTCCCCATTCTAACTTCTTGGCTTCCTTGTCATAAGTTAATCAACCATACATGCTTGGGTTTATTTCTATGCTCTATTCTGTGCCGTTGATCTATGTGTCTGTTTTTATGCCAATACCATCCTGTTTTGATTACTTATTTCTTGTCATTTTGATTTTAGCCATTCTAACAGGTGTATGATATATGTCATTGTGGTTTTGATTTGCGTTTCCCTGATGATTAGTGATGTTGGACATTCATTTGTCTATTGGCCCTCTGTATATCTTCTTTGGAAAAATGTCTATTCAGGGCCTCTGCCCATTTTTTTAATCAGATTGCTTGTATTGTTGGTGTTGAGATTTATAAGTTTTTTATGTGTTTTGGATATTAACCTCTTATTGGATATATCATTTGCAAGTATCTTCTCCCATTTAGTAGGTTGTCTTTTTATTTTGTTAACGGCTTCCTTTGCTGTGCAGGAAGCTTTTTATTTTGATGTAGTCTCATTAGTTAATTTTTTTCTTCTGTTTCCTTTGCCTTAGGAGACATATCTAGAAAAATGTTGTACAGCAGATATCAGAGAAATTACCACCTAGTGCTCTCTTTTCAAGAGTTTTATGGTTTCAGGTCTCACATTTAGTCTTTCATCCATTTCAAATTTATTTTTGTGTATGGTGTTAGAAAGTGGTTTAGTTTCACTCTTTTACATATAGCAGTCCAGTTTTCCCAGCACCATTTATTGAAGAGATTGTCATTTTCCCATTTCATATTCTTGCCTCCTTTGTCATAGACAATTGACCATATAATTGTGATTTTATTCTGTTCTTTTTTCTGTTCCTGTTCTGTTCCTATTCTGTTCCTTTTTGATTTTCTGTCTGGATGATCTATCCAGTGATATAAATGGGGTATTAAAGTTACCTACTATTATTTTATTGCCTTCAGTTTCTCTTTTTAGTCTGTTAATACTTTCTTTATATATTTAAGTTCTCCTTTTTGGGTGTATAGATTTTTACAAATGTTGTATCTTCTTGTTGGATTGTCCCCTTTATCATTATGTAATTCCCATCTGAATCTATTACTGCAATCATTGATTTAAAAGTCTATTTTATCTAAGTATGGCCATCCCAGGTTTTTGTGTGTTTGTTTGTTTCTATATACATGGAACTTTTTTTTTCATTCCTTCACTTTTAGTCTTTGTGTGTCTTTACCTCTTAGGTTAGTCTTTTGTAGACAACATGAAAGATGGATCTTGGGTTTTTTGTTTTTGTTTTTAATCCATTCAGCTTTCAATTTGAGAATTTAGTCCATTTAAAGTAATTGTTGATAGGTATGTATTTATTGCTATTTTATTAATTGTTTTCTGGCTTTGTAGTTTCTCTCTGTTCCTTTGTTCTTCTCTTGTTTCTTTCCTTGTGTTTGATGACTGTATTGTACTTAGTTTCCTTTTTCATTATTTTTTGTGTACCTATTACAGATTTTTGCTCTGTGGTTATCATCATGCTCACATATAATAGACTATATAAATAGAAGTCTATTTTAAGTCGATAGCAAGTTAAGTTTGAACCCATTCTAAAATTCAGCATTTTTACTGCCCCCCATGTTCCACATTATACATCTTTTTATTTTGTGTATCCCCTAATTATTTTTAATATAGTTATTTTAACTACTTTTGTCTTTTAATCTTCAGGCTAGCTTTGTAAATGATTAATTTACTTCCTTTACTATATATTCACCCTTACTGGTGAGAACATTTTATATGTTTTCGTATTACTAATTAGTGCTATTTCTTTTCACCTTAAAGAAGTCTCTAACATTTCTTGTAAGGCCAGTTTAGTAATATGAACACTTTTGGTTTTTGCTTGTCTGGAAATATTTTTATGTCTCTAATTCTGAATAACTTTTCTGGGTAGGTATTTTTGGTTGAAGTCCTTTTAGCACTTTGAATATATTGTGCCACTGCCTTCTGGCCTGAAAGTTTCTGCTGAGAAATTTGCTGACAGTCTTATGGAGGCTTCCTTATATATAACAAACTGTTTTTCTCTTGCTTCTTTTTAAGATTCTTTATATTTAAATTTTGACATTTTAGTTAGAATGTGTCCTGGTGTGGGTCTTTTTGGGTTCATCTTGTTTGAAACATTCTGGGCTTCCTGGATCTAGATGTTTATTTATTTCTTTATGTTGAGGAAGTTTTCAGCCATTATTTCTTCAGATAAGTTTTCTGCCCCTTTCCCTCTCTCTTCTGGGATCCCTATAATGTAAATGGTTTTCCACTTGAAGTTGTCCAATAGGTACATTTACCTGTCTTCATTTTTTTTCATTCTCTTTTCCTTTTGGTACTTTAGGTGAGTACCAGTGCCTTGTGTTCCAGATCACTAATTCTTTTTTCTGCTTCACCCAGTCTGCTGTTAAATTTCTCTAGTGTATTTTCCAGGTCAACTATGATTATTCAGATCTGTGACTTCAGATCTGTTTGGTACTTTCTTATATTTTGTATATTTTCTTTGACATTCTGTATGTGTTTATCTTTTCTTCTCCCGAGTTCAGTGAGCATTTTTATGATCATTCTTTGAACACTTTAATAGGTAAATTGCTTATCTCATCTCATTGATTTTTTTCTGGGATTTTTCTTATTCTTTCTGGGATTTTATCTTCTTTCATTTTGAACATTATCCTCTGTTTCTTCACTTTGCTTGACTCTCTGTGTTTGTTTGTATGTATTAGGTGAAACAGCTATTTGTCTCAGTCTTAAAGGAGTAGCCCTGTGTGGGTGATAAAACTTATCATTGAACTTTGCCCTGTTCTTGGTTGTCTCTAGAACTATCCTTCTCATTGTTTTAGACCCATGGGACCCAGAAATGCAATCTCCCCTGGGAACAGAGCCTACCACTCACTGGTATCCCTTGTATCTGTTGCACATACCTGCTGGCTTTGGGCAGGCCACTGTGGGGGACAGGGCACTGCCTGCCGCCTCTGGCAGGGCTGTGTCAGTGGTGAAAGGGAGGGTTGGGTGTTTACCTGCACTCTCTAGGAGGGTGGTCAGTTGGGTGGAGGATGGAAGGCAGCATGTTAGAATGAGAGTGCAATAATGGTACCTGTCAGCACTAGTGCTAGCAAGGTACAGAGAGAACATAAAAATTTTACCCACCAGTGCCTTCTTCCTTAGAGAAAGTCCCAACAGGCTTTTATCCTTCTGGCAGTTGCTTTAAGGTTAGCAAATGGATCTCCACATATGGTCTAGGTTCTTTTCAAACTGCTGGTTTTGGGGTGAGTGAGTCTGTGTGTGAACTCTTTAAGAGTGGAATCTTCATGCCTTATGGTTCTTTTTGACATAAGTCCCATTGGTTTTCAAAGTGAGACATTCTAGAGACTTTTCTTCTGGTGCAGGTCTCATGAATTAGGGTGCCTGATATCAGGCACAAACCTATTGCTCCTCTAGGAGGAGTTCTATGTGAGGTCTCTTCTGATGGTGGGTCACCTTGCTGGGCATGGGGTTTTTGGCAAAACCTTGTCTCTGCCTATTATACCCCTCTTGATGTAGCCCTTTTATCCTTTGTCATGCAGTAGCTGTCTAGCTAGTTCTCAACCTTTTTTCAGAGGGCATTGTTCTGCATGTAGCTGTAGGTTTGTTGTTTCCATGGGTGGGTGTGAGTTCAAGATCTTCCTACATCACCATCTTGAACTGCCCTGTTTTCTTATTATTGAGTTTTGAGAGTTTTTTTTTTTTTAATTCTGGATACAAGCCTTTATTAGGTATGTGATTACCAAATATTTTCTTCCAGTCTATTGATTGTCTTTTCATTTTATCAAAAGTACCTTTGGAAGTTCTGTAGCTTTAGATTTTCCATTTAGGTCTATAATCTATGTTTCACTTAACTTTTGTATATATAGTGCAATGTATGGATTCAAGTCCTTTTTTTTTTTTCTTAACGTATAATGTATTCTTTGTTTCAGAGGTACAGGTCTGTGATTCATCAGTCTTACACAATTCACAGTGCTCACCATAGCATATACCCTCCCCAATGTCTATCACCCAGCAACCCCATCCCTCCTACCCCCGACCACTCTAACAACCCTCTGTTTGTTTCCTGAGATTAAGAATTCCTCATATCAGTGAGATCATATATTACATGTTTTTCTCTGATTGACTTATTTCGCTTAGCATAATACCCTCTCGTTCCATACACGTCATTGCAAATGGCAAGATTTTTTTGATGGCTACATAATATTCCATTGTATATATATACCACTTCTTCTTTATCCATTCATCTGTTGATGGACATGTAGGCTCTTTCCATAGTTTGGCTATTGTGGACATTGCTGCTATAAACATTGGGGTGCACGTACCCCTTTGGATCACTACATTTGTATCTTTGGGGTAAATAGCCAGTAGTGCAATTGCTGGGTCATGTGGTAGCTCTATTTTCAATTTTTTGAGGAACTTCCATACTGTTTTCCAGAGTGGTTGCACCAGCTTGCATTCCCACCAACAGTGTAGGAGGGTTTCCCTTTCTCCTCATCCTTGCCAACATCTGTCGTTTCCTGACATGTTATTTTTAGCCATTCTGACTGATGTGAGGTGGTATCTCCTGGAGGTTTTGATTTGGATTTCCCTGATGGTGAGCGATGTTGAGCACATTTTCATGTCTTGGCCATTGGAATGTCTTCTTCGTAAAAGTGTCTGTTCATGTCTTCTGCCCATTTCTTGATTAGATCATTTGTTCTTTGGGTGTTCAGTTTGATACGTTCTTTATAGATTTTGGGTCCTAGCCCTTTATCTGATATGTCATTTGCAAATATCTTCTCCCATTCTGTCAGTTGTCTTTTGGTTTTGTTGAGTGTTTCCTTTGCTGTGCAAAAGCTTTTTATCTTAATGAAGTCCCAATAGTTCATTTTTGCCCTTGCTTCTCTTGCCTTTGGCGATGTTTCTAGGAAGAAGTTGCTGTAGCTGAGGTCGAAGAGGTTGCTGCCTGTGTTCTCCTTTAGGATTTGGATGGACTCCTGTCTCACATTTAGGTCCTTCAACCATTTTGAGTTTATTTTTGTGTGTGGTGTAAGGAAATGGTCCAGTTTCATTCTTCTGCATGCGGCTGTCCAATTTTCAGAACACCATTTGTTGAAGAGACTGTCTTTTGTAAATTGGACATTCTTTTCTGCTTTGTCGAAGATTAGTTGACCATAGAGTTGAGGGTCCATTTCTGGGCTCTCTATGCTGTTCCATTGATCTATGTGTCTGTTTTTGTGCCAGTAACATACTCTCCTGATGATGACAGCTTTGTAATAGAGCTTGAAGTGCGGATTGTGATGCTACCAGCTTTGCTTTTCTTTTTCAACATATCTCTGGCTATTTGGGGTCTTTTCTGGTTCCATACAAACTTTAGGATTATTTGTTCCATTTCTTTGAAAAAAGTGGATGGTATTTTGATGGGGATTGCATTGAATGTGTAGATTGCTCTAGGTAGCATTGACATCTTCACAGTATTTGTTCTTCCAATCCATGAGCATGGAACGTTTTTCCATTTCTTTGTGTCTTCCTCAATTTCTTTCATGAGTATTTTATAGTTTTGTGAGTACAGATCCTTTGCCTCTTTGGTTAGATTTATTCCTAGGTATCTTATGGTTTTGGGTGCAATTGTAAATGGCATCGACTCCTTAATTTCTCTTTCTTCTGTCTTGTTGTTGGTCAATAGAAATACCACTGATTTCTGTGCATTGATTTTATATCCTTCCACTTTACTGAATTCCTGTATGAGTTCTAGCAGTTTTGCGGTGGAGTCTTTTGGGTTTTCCACCTAAAGTATCATATCATCTACAAAGAGTGAGTGTTTGACTTTTTCTTTGCCAATTCGGATTCTTTGCCAATTCTTTTTGTTGTCTGATTGCTGTGGCTAGGACTTCTAGTACTATGTTGAATAGCAATGGTGATAGTGGACGTCCTTGCTGTGTTCCTGACCTTAGGGGGAAAGCTCTCAGTTTTTCCCCATTGAGAGTGATATTTGCTGTGGGTTTTTCATAGATGACTTTTATGATATTGAGGTATGTACCCTCTATCCCTACAGTCTGAAGAGTTTTAATCAAGAAAGGTTGCTGTACTTTGTCAAATGCTCTTTCTGCATCTATTGAGAGGATCATATGGTTCTTGTTCTTTCTTTTGTTAATGTATTGTATCACATTGATTGATTTGCGGATGTTGAACCAGCCTTGCAGCCCAAGAATAAGTCCCATTTGCTCGTGGTGAAAAATCCTTTTAAAGTACTGTTGGATCCTGTTGGCTAGTATTTTGGTGAGAATTTTTGCATCCTTGTTCATCCGGGATATTAGTCTGTAATTCTCCTTTTTGATGGGGTCTTTGTCTGATTTTAGGATCAAGGTAATTGTGGCCTCATAAAATAAGTTTGGAAGTTTTTCCTTCCATTTCTATTTTTTGGAACAGTTTCAGAAGAAGAGGTATTAATTCTTCTTTAAATATTTGGTAGAATTCCCCTGGGAAGCCATCTGGCCCTGGGCTCTTGTTTGTTGCGAGATTTTTGAGTACTGTTTCGATTTCTTTACTGATTTTGGGTCTGTTCAGGTTTTCTATTTCTTCCTGGTTCAGTTTTGGTAGTTGATACATTTCTAGGAATGCATCCATTTCTTCCAGATTATCTAATTTGCTGACATATAGTTGCTTATTATATGTTCTTATAATTGTTTGTATTTCTTTGGTGTTGTTGTGATCTCTCCTCTTTCATTCATGATTTTGTTAATTTGGGTCATTTCTCTTTTCTTTTGGATAAGTCTGGCGAGGGGTTTATGAATCTTATTAATTTTTTCAAAGAACCAGCTCCTAGTCTCATTGATCTGTTCTACTGTTCTTTTGGTTTCTATTTCATTGATTTCTGCTCTGATCTTTATTATTTCTCTTGTCCTGCTGGGTTTAGGCTTTATTTGCTATTCTTTCTCCAGCTCCTTTAGGTGTAGGGTTAAGTTATGTATTTGAGACCTTTCTTGTTTCTTGAGAAAGGCTTGTATTGCTATATACTTTCCTCTTAGGACCACCTTTGCTGCATCCCAAAGATTTTGAACAGTTGTTTTCATTTTCATTGGTTTCCATGAATTTTTTAAATTTTTCTTTAATTTCCTGGTTGACCTATTCATTCTTTAGTAGGATGCTCTTTAGCTTCCATATACTTGAGTTCTTTCCAACTTTCCTCTTGTGACTGAGTTCTAGTTTCAAAGCATTTTGGTCTGAAAATATGCAGGGAATGATCCCAGTCTTCTGGTACTGGTTGAGACCTGATTTGTGACCTAGGATGTGATCTATTCTGGAGAATGTTCCATGGGCACTAGAGAAGAATGTGTATTCTGTTGCTTTGGGATGGAATGTTCTGAATATATCTGTGAAGCCTATTTGGTCCAATGTGTCATTTAAAGTCTTTATTTCCTTATTGATCTTTTGCTTAGATGATCTGTCCATTTCAGTTAGGGGGGTGTTAAAATCCCCTACTATTTTTGTATTTTTGTCGGTGTATTTCTTTGATTTTGTTATTAACTGGCTTATATAATTGGCTGCTCCCATGTTAGGGGCATAGATATTTACAATTGTTAGGTCTTCTTGTTGGATAGACTCTTTAAGTATGATATAGTGTCCTACCTTATCTCTTAATACAGTCTTTGGTTTAAAATCTAATTTGTCTGATATAAGGATTGCCACCCAGCTTTCTTTTGGTGTCTATTAGCATGGTAAATGGTTTTCCACCCCCTCACTTTCAATCTGGGGGTGTCTTGGGTCTAAAATGAGCCACTTACAGACAGCATATCGATGGATCTTTTATTTTAATCCACTCTGATAGCCTGTGTCTTTTGATTGGGGCATTTAGCCCATTTACATTCAGGGTAACTATTGAAAGATATGAATTTAGTGCCATTGTATTGCCTGTAAGGTGACTGTTACTGTATATTGTCTGTGTTCCTTTCTGGTCTATGTTACTTTTAGGCTCTCTCTTTGCTTAAAGGACCCCTTTCAATACTTCTTGTAGGGCTGGTTTCGTGTTTGCAAATTGTTTTAGGTTTTGTTTGTCCTGGAAGCTTTTTATCTCTCCTATTTTCAGTGACAGCCTAGTTGGATATAGTATTCTTGGCTGAATATTTTTCTCGTTTAGTGCTCTGAAGATATCTTGCCAGTCCTTTCTGGCCTGCCAGGTCTCTGTGGATAGGTCTGTTGCCAATCTAATGTTTCTACCATTGTAGGTTACAGACCTCTTCTCCTGAGCTGCTTTCAGGATTTTCTCTTTGTTTCTGAGACTCGTAAGTTTTACTATTGGATTATCAGATGTTGACCTATGTTCATTGATTTTGAGGGGAGTTCTCTGTGTCTCCTGGATTTTGATGCCTGTTTCCTCCCCCAAATTTGGGACGTTCTCTGGTATAATTTGCTCCAGTATACCTTCTGCCCCTCTTTCTCTTTCTTCTTCTTTTCAGATCCCAATTATTCTAATATTGTTTTGTCTTATGGTATCACTTATCTCTCAAATTCTGTCCTCGTGATCCAGTAGTTGTTTATATCTCTTTTTCTCAGCTTCTTTATTTTCCACCATTTGGTCTTCTATATCACTGATTCTCTCCTCTGCCTCATTTATCCTAGCATTTAGACCCTCCATTTTTGATTGCACCTCATTAATAGCTTTCTTGATTTCGAGTGGGTTAGATATTAGTTCTTCTATTTCTCCAGAAAGGGTTTCTCTAGTATCTTCCATGCTTTTTTCAAGCCCAGCTAGTATCTTTATAATCATCATTTTGAACTCTAGTTCTGACATCTTACTAATGTCCGTATTGATTAGGTCCCTGGCAGTTGCTACTGCCTCTTGTTCTTTTTTTTTTGATTTGAGTTTTCTGTCTTGTCATTTTGTCCAGAGGAGAACAGATGAATGAGAGAACAAAATGCTAAGAGGGTAGCAATGACCCCAGAAAAATATACACTAAAGAAATCAGAAGAGACCTACCAGAAAGTGGTCGCTTTTCTGTTCAGAGAGTTGCTGCTGCATTTTCTTCAATCTCCTGTTCAGTTTGTAGGTGTTCAGAATGGTTTGATAGCTATATAGCTGAATTCCTGGGACTAGATGAAATTTAGGTCTACTCCTCTGCTATCTTGCTCCTCCTTCCCTCTGGATTCAAGTTCTCTTTAAACCCTCTTGGCAGTCTATATCCAATTGCCTAGCACCATTGTCTTGAAAATACTATCCTTTCTCTACTGAGTTTCCTTTACAATTTTGTAGAAAATGAACTGATCACTACTATGGACTGAATGTGTCTCCCCCTGCCCCCCATTCATACATTGAAACCCTAACCCAAAATGTGACTCTTTGGTGATAGTGCCTTTATGGAAGTAATTGAGGTTAAATTAGGACTTAAAGGTGAAATCCTAATTTGATTAGACTGGTGTCCTTGTAAGAAGAGGAGGAGGCACCAGAGAGTCCTGTCTCTCTTCATTCGCTCACAGAGGAAAAGGCCATGTGGAGCGCAGACATATGTAAGCCAGGAAGAGAGGCCTTATAGAAATCAATTCTGTTGGTGCCCTGATCTTGGACTAAGAGTTTCCGGAACAGTAAGAAAATAAATGTTTTGTTAAGACACCCAGTCTGTGGAATCTTGTTACAACAACCCAAGCTGACTATACATTCATATTCCTTTTTTTTTTTTTTTAGAATTTTTCTGTTTTAGAAATGTCTGTCTTTTTTTTGTTTTAGAAATGTCTATTTAGTTTCATTGATCTGTTTATCTACTTTGACACTAATGCCACACTGTCTTGATGAGTATAGCTTTATAGTAAGTCTTCAATTTGGGAATTGTAGTCTTTCAACTTTGTTATTCTTTTTCAAAGTTATTTCACAATTCTGGTTTCTTTGCATTTCTATATAAACTTTATATCATCTGCCTGTTTTTAAAAGTGTTTAAATAAAGAAAGTTGTGAGGAGATAAAATCTAAATAGAATGAGACAAAGCCAAATTTTTAAGGTGATTAAGAAAACAATTTCATAGTGAATACTTGAAAAAAATATAATTTTGGTGCTATCTTTTGTGCTCTTAAGATATTGCTAGGGTAGTCCATTGACTGAATTAATTTCTTAAATGTTTATCATTAAGAAAAACTACTAAAGACTTCTAAATTTCAGCAGTATAATTCTGACCCAGTAATTGCTTTTATTTCTGACTTACTTTTTTTTTTTACCAACTTTGATTTTATGTAAAATGTTCAGATTACAAATTTCATTGTGTTGTTAAGAGTTTATATATTTCACTAAGAGCATGTTCATTTGATAACCTGATTGATCTATTTAAAACCTCTATAAATTCATGGTACCAGTGATTAGATTTTCTATTTTTCATCATTGTATTTTAATATATAAATGCATTAATTTACATTTTAAACAAAATTGGCATAGAAACTTTTTTTTAAATTTTTTTATTGTTATGTTAATCACCATACATTACATTAGCTTTGGATGTAGTGTTCCATGATTCATTGTTTGTGCATAATACCCAGTGCTCCACGCAGAATGTGCCCTCTTTAATACCCATCACCAGGCTAACCCATCCCCCCACCCCCCTCCCCTCTAGAACCCTCAGTTTGTTTTTCAGAGTCCATCGTCTCTCATGTTTCATCTCCCCCTCCGACTTACTCCCCTTCATTCTTCCCCTCCTGCTATCTTCTTCTTCTTTTTTTTTTTCTTAACATATATTGCATTCTTTGTTTCAGATGTGCAGATCTGTGATTCAACAGTCTTGCACAATTCACAGTGCTCACCATATCACATACCCTCCCCAATGTCTATCACCCAGCCAACCCCTCCCTCCCACCCCCACCACTCCAGCAACCCTGATGTTGTTTCCTGAGATTAAGAATTCCTCATATCAGTGAGGTCATATGATACATGTCTTTCTCTGATCGACTTATTTCACTCAGCATAAGACCCTCCAGTTCCATCCCCGTCGTTGCAAATGGCAAGATCTCATTCCTTTTGATGGCTCCATAATATTCCATTCTGTATATATACCACTTCTTCTTTATCCATTCATCTGTTGATGGACATCTTGACTCTTTCCACAGTTTGGCTATTGTGGACATTGCTGCTATAAACAGTGGGGTGCACGTACCCCTTCGGATCCCTACATTTGTATCTTTGGGGTAAATACCCACTAGTGCAATTGCTGGATCATAGGGTAGTTCTATTTTCAAGTGTTTGAGGAACCTCCATACTGTTTTCCAGAGTGGGTGTCCCAGCTTGCATTCCCACCAACAGTGTAGGAGTGTTCCCCTTTCTCCACATCCCCGCAAACATCTGTCGTTTCCTGACTTGTTAATTTTAGCCATTCTGACTGGTGTGAGGTGGTATCTCATCGAGGTTTTGATATGGATTTCCCTGATGCTGAGTGATGTTGAGCACTTTTTCATGTGTCTGTTGGCCATTTGGATGTGTTCTTTGGAAAAATGTCTGTTCATGTCTACTGCCCATTTCGTGATTGGAGTATTTGTTCTTTGGGTCTTGAGTTTGATAAGTTCTTTACAGATTTTGGATACTAGCCCTTTATCTGATATGTCATTTGCAAATATTTTCTCCCATTCTGTCGGTCGTCTTTTGGTTTTGTGGACTGTTTCTTTGGCTGTGCAAAAGCTTTTTATCTTGATGAAATCCCAATAGTTCATTTTTGCCCTGGCTTCCCTTGCCTTTGGCGATGTTTCTAGGAAGAAGTTGCTGCGGCTGAGGTCGAAGAGGTTGCTGCCTGTGTTCTCCTTTAGGATTTGGATGGACTCCTGTCTCACGTTTAGGTCTTTCAACCATTTGGAGTCTATTTTTGTGTGTGGTGTAAGGAAATGGTCCAGTTTCATTCTTCTGCATGTGGCTGTCCAATTTTCCCAACATCATTTGTTGAAGAGACTGTCTTTTTTCCATTGGACATTCTTTCCTGCTTTGTCAAAGATGAGTTGACCATAGAGTTGAGGGTCCAGTTCTGGGCTCTCTATGCTGTTCCATTGATCTATGTGTCTGTTTTTGTGCCAGTACCATACTGTCTTGATGATGACAGCTTTGTAATAGAGCTGGAAGTCCGGAATTGTGATGCCACCATCTTTGCTTTTCTTTTTCAACATTCCTCTGGCTATTTGGGGTCTCTTCTGGTTCCATACAAATTTTAGGATTATTTGTTCCATTTCTTTGAAAAAAGGGGATGGTATGTTGATTGGGACTGCATTGAGTGTGTAGATTGCTCTAGGTAGCATTGACATCTTCACAATGTTTGTTCTTCCAATCCATGAGCATGGAACGTTTTTCCATTTCTTTGTGTCTTCTTCAGTTTCTTTCATGAGTATTTTTGAGTTTTCTCAGTACAGATCCTTTGCCTCTGGTTAAATTTATTCCTAGGTGTCTTATGGTTTTGGGTGCAATTGTAAATGGGATCGACTCCTTGATTTGTCTCTCTTCTGTCTTGTTGTTGGTGTATAGGAATGCCACTGATTTCTGTGCATTGATTTTATATCCTGCTACTTGACTGAATTCCTGTATGAGTTCTGGCAGCTTTGGGGTGGAGTCTTATGGGTTTTCCACATACAGTATCATATCATCTGCAAAGAGTGAGAGTTTGACTTCCTCTTTGCCGATTTGGATGCCTTTGATTTCTTTTTGTTGTCTGATTGCTGTGGCTAGCACTTCTAATAGTATGTTGAATAGCCGTGGTAATAGTGGACATCCCTGCCGCGTTCCTGACCTTAGGGGAAAAGCTCTCAGCTTTTCCCCATTGAGAATGATATTCGCTGTGGGTTTTTCATAGATGGCTTTTATGATATTGAGGTGTGTACCCTCTATCCCTATACTCTGAAGAGTTTTGATAAAGAAAGGATTCTGTACTTTTTGTCAAATGGTTTTTCTGCATCTATTGAGAGGATCATATGATTCTTGTTCTTTCTTTTGTTAATGTATTGTATCACATTGATTGATTTGCGGATGTTGAACCATTCTTGCAGCCCAGGGATAAATCCCACTTGGTCATGGTGAATAATCCTTTTAATGTACTGTTGGATCCTATTGGCTAGTACTTTGGTGAGAATTTTTGCATCCATGTTCATCAATGATATTAGTCTGTAATTCGCCTTTTTGATTGGGTCTTTGGTTTTGGGATCAAGGTAATGGTGGCCTCATAAAATGAGTTTTTGAAGTTTTCCTTCCATTTCTATTTTTTGGAACAGTTTCAGGAGAATAGGTATTAATTCTTCTTTAAATGTTTGGTAGAATTCCCCTGGGAAGCCATCTGGTCCCGGGCTTTTGTTTGTTGGGAGATTTTTGATGACTGCTTCAATTTCCTTAGTGGTTATAGGTCTGTTCAGGTTTTCTATTTCTTCCTGGTTCAATTTTGGTAGTTGATACATTTCTAGGAATGCATCCATTTCTTCCAGGTTATCTAATTTGCTGGCATAGAGTTGCTCATAATATGTTCTTATAATTGTTTCTATTTCTTTGGTGTTGGTTGTGATCGCTCCTCTTTCATTCATGATTTTGTTGATTTGGGTCATTTCTCTTTTCTTTTTGATAAGTCTGGCCAGGGGTTTATCAATCTTGTTAATTCTTTCAAAGAGCCAGCTCCTAGTATTAGATGTTGGGGTGTTGATCTATTTTATTGATTTTGAGAGGGGTTCTCTGTGCCTCCTGGATTTGGTGCCTGTTTCCTTCCCCACATTAGGGAAGTTCTCTGCTATAATTTGCTCCAATATTCCTTCTGCCTCTCTCTCTCTTTCTTCTTCTTCTGGGATCCCAATTATTCTAATGTTGTTTCATCTTATCATATCACTTATCTCTCGAATTCTGCCCTCGTGATCCTGTAGTTGTTCCTCAGCCTCTTTACTTTCCATCATATGGTCTTCTATATCGCTGATTCTCTCTTCTGCCTCATTTATCCTAGCAGTTAGTGCCCCCATTTTTGATTGCACCTATTAATAGCTTTTTGGATTTCGACTTGGTTAGATTTTAGTTCTTTTATTTCTCCAGAAAGGGTTTCTCTAATAACTTCCACGCTTTTTTCAAGCCCTGCTAGTATCTTTAACGTCATGATTCTGAACTCTAGGTCTGACATCGTACTAATATCCGTATTGAGTAGGTCCCTGGCAGATGGTACTACCTCTTGTTCTTTTTGCTGAGGTGATTTTTTTTGTCTTGTCATTTTGTCCAGAGGAGAATAGATGAATGAGAGAACAAAATGCTAACAGGTTAACAATGTCCCCAGGAAATATACTCTATACAAATCAGAAAAGATCTGAAACCAGGGGAAAAGAAAGGGAAAGAAAGGTAAAAGAAAGAGGAGAAAAAAAAAAAGAAAAAGAAAAAGATAAAACAAACAAAAACAGACCAAACAAATAAAACAGAATATGATCAAATATGATCACGCTAGTGCATAGATCATTGCCACACACTGGATTTTGGGCGTATTTTGGTCTTTAGAAGAAAGTGCCTCCTAAAATTTTAAAGGAAGAAAGACTTATATATGTACAAAATAAGAGTTGATACAATGAAGGGATGGAAGATGATTGTAAAGATGAAAATTATAAAAGATTTTATAAAAGGAATTGTTAAGATAAGTTGTTTGAAAAAAAGAAAGAAGATTTTAAAAAAAAGGGAGAGAATGTGATCAGGCAGAGACTAGAACAAAACCATACACCAGTGATTTAGGGTATATTTTGATCTGTTAGAAGAAACTGTATCTCAAAATTTTAAAGAGAGAACAACTTATATATATATATGCCAAAAATAAGGGTAACTACTATGAAGGGATAAAATATGACTCTAAAAAAGAAAAATAAAAAATGTTTTTTTTTAAAAAGGGATTGATAAGATGTTCATTGAAAAAGGGAAAAATAAAAATTCAAAAAAAAAGTTAAAAAAATTAACTTTGAAAAACTAATGAATCATGGTAAACAAGCCATGAATTCTATGTGCAGTATTCCCCTACGCTGGAGTTCTCCCGTTCTCCTTGATCGGTAAACTTGGTCTTGGCTTGTTGACTGTTCCTGCTGATCTTCTGGGGGAGGGGCCTGTTGCCGTGGTTCCCAAATGTCTTTGCCGGAGGCGGAATTGCCCCGCCCTTGTCGGTCCGGGCTAAGCAAGCTGCTCCGGTTTGCTCTCGGGAGCTTTTGTTCCCTGTAAGCTCTCCATACAGCTTTGGAGGATCAGAGTGAAAATGGTGACCTCCCAATCTCCACCCGGAGGAGCCGAGAACTCGGGGCCCTGCACCTCAGTGCGCCCCCAGAGAAAAGCAGTCACTCCCATGTCCCTGGTCTCTGGCCGCACTCTGTGCTCACCTGATCTGTGACCGAGTGTTTCTGTCTCTGGCTCCCGACCCCGTGTGGAGTCTCCAAACCCAGCAGATCCCTGCAGTGCGCTTCTGCGCCACTCCCCCCGGCGAGGAAGGGGAGTCTCCCTGGATCTGCCGCTTGTTGGATCCCTGCTGGAGGAGAAGTAGCCCGACTGGGCCGCTGATCACAGTTTATGGCCACCCCGAGCTGAGAGCCCGCGCCTCGGCTCCGTCTCTGCAGCCGGCTTCCCTGCTCTGATACCTGGGAGCTCTGGTGCACTCAGGCACCCCCGGTCTTTCTGTGACCCCAAGGGTCCTGAGACCACACTGTTCCGGGAGGGTTCCATCCCCCGCTTAGCCACTGGAGCGACGTCCCTTAGCAGAGGCGACTTCTAAAAGTTCCGATTTTGTGCTCCGCAGCCTTATCACTTGCCAGAAGCGACCGACAGAGGCCCCCTCCCCCGCCGTCTATCCTCCCGAATATCGCCTCGGATTCACTTCTCCGCATTTCCTACCTTCCAGTAAGTGGTCGCTTCTCTGTTCAGAGAGTTGTTGCTACTCTCCTCTTCGATCTCCTGTTGAGTTCATAGGTGTTCAGAATGGTTAGATCCCTATTCAGCTGAATTCCTGAGACCAGACGAAATCCAGGTCTCCTACTCCTCCGCCATCTTGCTCTGCCCCCGGCATAGAAACTCTTATAATAACAAGTGGTAATTAAAAATTGCAAAAGAGTTCAATGTCAGGTATTTACTTTTAGTAGTGAATTTGATTCTTTTGCATTTTGGTGAAAACCTCAATAAAAACAAAAAGCAAAATAAACCAAAAATATATCTTGTTTTCCTAACCTCTTTTGCTTAATAAGTTTTCAGTTGTTCACCTTTTTTAAAAAAAGATATTATTTATTTGAGAGAGAGAGAGAGACAGGGCACAAGCAGGGGGAGGGGCAAAGAAGAGGGAGAAGCGTACTCCTCACTGAGCACAGAGTCTGACTTGGGGCTTTATCTGAGATCATGAGCTGACCTGAAGGCATAGGCTTAACTGAATGAGCCATGCAGGTGCCCTGACAATTTTTCACCTTTTAACAAAATTAAATTATTTTGTAATTCAGGGTTTCTTTCAGAGGTGAGGCTCATATTTCTTATAAGTAAAAATATAACATCAGACCCATAAATTTCTTGTAAAATTATAATAATGTAGTATCAGACCCCTGAATTTCTGAGAATGTGAGTATGATGATGACCCATGGTCCAAAATTAAAGGTATCTTTTTTGTTTTTGTGTGTAGTATCTGACATTAACTGACTTAAGCAAAAATGAGGCATGTATTAGAAGGCTCTTGGGTTATGTCATGTAACTGAAAGAAGAGTTGAGTTAGGAAAAGGAGGATTTGGGGGAATTTTGGAGACTTGGAAATAATAGTTCATCATGCCTGTTACCAAGGAAACTTAGCTCCATTGATTCCCAGGCTCTCCATCTCTGGGTTCCTAAGTCTAAATTCCTAGGATACAGAATATGAGTGACTCTTGATTGTGTCTTGGCTCTTGGAATAATCAGCTGTGGCTCAGGGGACAGAATCACACTCAGAAAAGGGAACTCAGTGTATGTTGAGCAGCTGTCCCCAAAGTTGTCTGTTGTTGCAAGAGACTTGAAGAAGGTAAGTGACTGGCCCAGGGTAATGCTGCTCCCTTCTGCCCTGGATGTGTGAGTGAGTCTGGCAGTTAGTTCCCAGGATGATCACCTTTTGTGGTAGGACCTTGACCCTTGGACTGAACCCTCCCTCTGTAGCTCTCAGCACGTTTTATCACAGGTACAGATACAGAATACTTAATATTGTGTAACTTTTAATTGACAAACTTTGATTTCATTTGCTTTATTATTTGATCCTTACAAAATCATATGAGGTTCATATTTTGCTAATTATTATTGATTTTCAATTATGAGGAAATTAAAACTTAGGGAAGTCACTGAGCTAGAGAGCAGCAGAGTCTGACATCTAACTGAAGCCTAGGTGTACAGACAAGGATGTAGTAGGGCACTTCCTTTTTGTGCATTCTTCCAGAATACATATTTGTGTGTGTGTGTGAATAAAAAATTGCCTAAAAACTGTCTGAAAGAAATCCTTCCACATAAGGAAAGTACTCCTTTGGACCTGGCTGAATCAGTCTCATCATCTCATAATTGTCTAGTAGGTTCTATGTTACCACACGTGGCTTCTCCTTTCTCTAGGGCCCCTGTTATACCGTGTCCTTTTATACTGTATCCTCACTTGCTATTACAACATTCCTCTGAGGAAATGTTGGAATAGATATTATTATGCTCACTCATTTTGTTTGCTGTTGTATTGATAGTTAAAAGCATGACATTAAGTGATAGTATACATTAAAAGCATTTACTGTATTCCAGGCATGTGCTACGAGAATATCTCACTTAATTCTCATAGTAATCACTTGAAGTACATACTGTTTTCTATTATTACCCTCATCTTACAAATGAAGAAACTGAGGATTAGAGAGGATACATACTTACAGGAAGTAAGTGGTGAAGCTAGGATTCAAAGCTGTTATACTTTATTGTTGATCTTTTTACCAACAATAATTTTATTGCTTCTCCACCAATATATTGCAAATTTTAAACATAATTTCTTAGTTGTGTGGAAACTGATAAACATGGTTCTTCATTGTGAATGATTTATAGTCTTTATTCATCTTTTTTTGCCCAGTCCCCTTTGTGACCACTTGGACACATTTACTGTGATTATGTAATGAGGGTTTTTAATAAGTATATTAGTTTCCCAGGGCTGGTGTAACTAATTACCACAATCTAGGTGGCTTAAAACAATGAAATGTATTTTCTCAAAGTTCAGTAGACCAGAAGTCCAAAATCAGTTGTCAGCCTACTTGGCTCCGTCAGAAAGCACCAAGGGAAGATCCATTTGATGGCTCTTCCAGCTTCTGGCATTCCTTGGCGTATAGACCTATCACTCCAGTCTTTGCTTCCATCTTCCTACCACCTTTTCTGTTTCTCCTCTGTGTGTCTGTGTCTCAAATCTCCCTCACCTTTCTCTTATAAGGACTTCAGTCTTTGGATTTAGGACCCACCCTAAATCCAGATAATCTCATCTTGAGATCCTTAACCTAATTTTCTGCAAAGTCCCTTATTCTACACAAGTCCACATTCTGAAATTCTGGGTGGACCTTGAATTTTGGGGGGACACTATTCAGTTCACCACAATTGACCTGTATATGACAGAAAAACTTTAGGTTTTCTTTTTCTTTTTTTTTTAAACTTTAGGTTTTCATTAGCATTTTTCCCCCTCCTCTCTCATCCTATTTCTTCCCCAAAGAAAAGAAAGCCAATTTGATTAGTTTAAGTTCAATAGGATTTATTTGGCTATGTTTGTAGTTGGTGGGGGAGCTGGATATTAACAAAACATGTGCCGCACATGCTCTTTTTGTCTTTTACTTTAGAAAGTAGAATTGCTGAGCTGAGTCAGGGTCCCACTTGAGAGTCAGCTATCTTGTCTTTTTTCCCCCTTTCTATTTCCATACATGGCAGAGAATTTTGGTCATTGCTTTGATTTCCTATGAGATAGAAGGTGAAAGATCCACAAATTCTGATATGAACTGAGGGGAAATAGATGATCCAACTTAGATAGCAAGGTATATACTGCAACCACTTTCCAGAGATTCTTTCCCTGTCTCCATTAATAATCAAGGGATACTTTTGTTTCTTTTACAGTAAATGTTGTTCCTAAAGGATGTCTCTCTTAAAAACTCTGCAGGAACGAGTGGTGAATGACAGAGCCGGGTCTGGGCATTTTTAGCAGACTCCTTGCCATGGTACCAACAAATAGCCCATCAGGTTTCCACCTGTCACACTTCATAACCACTCCCCCTTAAATGGCAACATGGAGTAAACACTGCCTGTCATTGGGCCATTTTTCTTCTGAGGAGGTATAGGTAGGATGAACAGGGGTGGTTGTGTGCTACAGAGCAGGTGCAACTGTGGACACATGTCCTAAGGAGTCAGTTTTATTGGCACCATTCAGAGAACCTACCTACAACCTTGCCTAAAATGTATCATTCAGAATACATTTGGCTTAAAGCAACATCTGGGTCAAGTTAGTTATCTTGTCAAATTCCAGTTATCTTCTGAGAAATAGTAGCTATAGCTATTAAGAAAGGGACTGTGACAATTTTTAGAACAGAAAAAGAACTAATCTTATGTTACCACTATTATTATGATAGGATTTAAAAATTAACAGAAGAGCATAGACCTGAAAATATGTTTTGAAGACAAGGCATACAAGAGAGAAAAGGAATATAGATTAGGGGGATAAGAATGAAAGTGTGAGATTATAAATGAAAGCAAAGGCCATAGTGGATTTTTAAGAGAATTTCAGTAAATATTTTGTTAGAAAAGTGAAAACATAATAAAGAGGAATACACATATTTAGATAAATGTCTCCCCCTGTTAATAACAGAAGCTATAGTTTCTTTGTGAATCTTCTTTAGAAGTGAATATTGCACGAATGGTTTTAGGTGGTTGATATTCACTTTTCTGAATATATAGATCCACAAAATAGCTTGAATTGTTTTCTGGCTCTGATTTCTAGTTTTGAGCATAGCAAAGAGTATTGAAAGTTTGTACCAAAAAATAAAATAAAATAAAATAAAATAAAATAAAATAAAATAAAATAAAATAAAAAGAAGCGGGTGCTTAAGGGCTGGTTCTAGGAAAGAAAAAAATGGGAAACTCCAGCTCCATAGAACTATCTACATCTTTAAGTTTGTATGTCAGGATTTATTTTATAATATCACAGAGTTCCAGTGGAGCTTGTTTTAAGTTCAGCCCAAGGTTCCTGTATGTGTGTTTTATTTCTATAGTAAGGGGATGAAAAAAGTATTGATGATGACAATTAACAAGGTCCAATAAATGAGTCAGTGATATTTAGGAGATGAGTGAATGAAATAAAATAGAAATGAAAGAAAATATTCTCCAAATATGAAGCACCTTAGTATTGTTGTATCCCAGACACTCAGTGTTCAAGACAGGGGAGATGATCTGTGAGCCTGAATTATTCTCTGATTTTTATCCTTCATAGAGGTCTGATCTTGGAAGATATTATTAGAGAATACCCTCTGGTGAAATCAATATCAAATCTTTCAGTTACAGTATCTCCCACAAAAGCTATTATTCTCTTTTATTCTGTTGTTGTATTTGTTGTTCTTCCTTTCTCATTGGAGTGGATAACCAGAAGCTCTCTTTGCAATTTATAATAATGATAATAATTTATAATTTCCATCAGGTACATACTGATTGGGTTGCAGGATCTTAGGGTATCTTTCTGACTCTTGAGTCTTTATGAAACAGAGAAAGCACTGATTTCAGCCTCAAATTCAAGTGAATCTCAGAAAATCTGTTTCTATGTAGAGGTGGGAGGCGAGAGTAATAGTGTTCCAGGTACTATCACCAAAGATTTCCACCTAGACCCTTCAACAGCCTTTTTGGACCATAAAGAGGATTTTAGGAGGGCAATAGCTTCCTTCCTCCAGCCATCTTCCTTCATTTTTATCGTGTCAGTGGAAAGGAAGATACTGTTACTTTAGAGATTGCTTGTACTCTTTCACTGATTATTTTAAAAGTCTTTTTTAACAAACATCTACATTATGTTCTCGTAATGTTTCTTTGTAAGAAGCAAATGTTTAGATCCATATATTTCACAGTTGTCTTTATTATGTTATATTTTTTATTTTGACATCTGAACTAAAAACTGTATAATTGTTCACTTTTTAAGTTTAAGTTGTTCTCTTATGTTGTTATCCTTGACGTAAATTGCATCCATTCTTTAAGACACTTCTAGCATGTTGAAGTAGAAACTACATCCGTTTCTTCCTTCCTTCTTTCCTTTCCTTTCTTTTTCTTTCTTTCTTTCTTTCTCTTTCTTTCTTTCTTTCTTTCTTTCTTTCTTTCTTTCTTTCTTTCTTTCTTTCTTTCTTTCTTTCTTTCTTTCTTTCTTTCTTTCTTTCTTTCTTTCTTTCTTTCTTTCTTTCTTTCTTTCTTTCTTTCTCTCTTCCTCTCTCTCTCTCTTTCTCTCTCTCTCTCTTTCTTTATCAGTGTTTATTGGTCGTCTCTCACAAGCATGCCACTGTATTAGAGGTAGGATAGAGAGGTGTACTGAGCTATGAAGGACATGGTTCCACCTAATCTGAAAAAACGAGTGACCTTTCTGAGCTTTGCTTTATCTGATCGCCACTACCACACCTGTGATTGTCCTCCCCCTTCTTGGGACCCTGTACCAACAGTTCCCAACATGTCTGATAATACTTATCATGTCCTTCATGCATTCTTTTTATTTGTGTACTTGCTGTACTTCTTTTCTGAACTACTGGTTCTGGCACAGGACCTAACACTCACTCGGTCTCAAAATACTTAGCAGCTTATTTCACCAGCAATGCCCTCCCTCCTAAGACTGTATCTTTTTTAAATGAGATCTGTCTTTCAACTATAGAGAAGGCTATATTAAAAGTGCCCATCCTAGGACATATGCTATGTATAGAAGGAAGTAGATAGTAACAGAGAAAATTAACTGGAAGGCTGTGAAGAAGATACATAGTTGGTGGGAGGCTGGGAGGTTCCTTCTGAAGAGAGTCATTCTGTGAGGTAGCAGCAACTGAGTTAGCTTCTCCTCTGATCACAATTTTGTACGAAAGGTCATGGAAAATGTAGATCAGAGCTACTCAGTGCCCATGAACAGTTTGTTGATGGCCTGTGGCAAGATAAATAGAGAAATAAAGAATAAGCACTTAGAAAATTTTGCAGCAGCATGACATAGCTGTGACGTTCACGCTTGGCATTCAAGCTTGGATGAGGGGCTGCATCTCACTGAATGGGTATAGACTAGTCTGCATGTTAGCAAACTCACATGTGTGAGCTGTGTACCAAGTCATGTGTAGTGACAGATTAGAAATAGTAATTAAAAAAATACTAGCCCTTCCTCACAAATAGTTGGAAAACACCGTTGTTGATGACACTGTCTCTGCTTTGCATATTTTTAAAATTTCTATTAACCAAAACCTCACAAATTTGCCTGAATCCACATGCAATTAAGTGGCTCAAAGAGTACCCCCCAAGGAAAGAAGCCACAAGTTTTGTTGACACATCAGTATGTAAATAGAGTACTTAAGTGCTCACTGATTTATCAGAAGAGAAGAAATGAGGACACTGGATGATGACAGTAGTCTGAAGGATGAAGTTTATACCTAAATATGAAATTTTATAAATGATACTAAGATAATATTTAATAGTACAAAATACTTTGAAATTAGCACAGAAAGTGCCGTACATGATTAATTCCAAAGTCTTGAAGCTAAAAGAGGCTGTGGCATAGGATTAACCTGGCTTTCCGGGGCTACCTAATAGAAGAGGGCAGTGTGGGTGGGGTAATTGACTGATGCCATTCTCAGGGTAGAGGTAAATTTTTTTTCTTGTTTTCCAAGCTGTTTGGCACATTCCTATCTAGCAAAAGACACACTGTGGAGATCCTGCAGAAATTATTTACAGTAGCCACCTGGTTTGGTGACCTGAAGCCAAGCATCTTTCTCTGACAAAAATGACAGGATAGAAACACATCACACTGAAAAATGGTCAAAACAAAGTTTTGATCCTCTTACTAACTAAATTGGAAAAACGCAATCATTGCTTCTCAAGTAAACTAAGAGAAAACTTTGTACTTCTCCAGGGCCTGCTTTATGGGCAAAGATTGTACATTTTACTTCTTGTACTTCATATTCATCTTTTAAAAAAATCATACTGCTAATTATTTATTAGGCATTTAAAAGTACTTCTTGTATAGATGGTTTTATCACTGCATCATTAATATAGCAGAAAGAGCCCTGGGCCATAGTTTAACTTTCTAGGCTCAACATTGTCAGTTGCTGGTAATGTGACTTTAGGCAGTACTTAATTTCCTCTTTGATTTTCTCATTTATAAAAAGATAACAGTCTTTGCTTAACAATGTATTGCTTTGAGGGGTCAAGTTGCTTGATATTAATATGGGTTTTAAATTATAAAATATTGTAAAATATGAAAGAATAAAAACATAGGTAGATGCTTTTTCACAATTTCATAATGTCCTCTGAAACAATTAAGTTAAACCATTCCAAATGAACTAGAGCTAAAACTGAATGTAACTGATAAGAATAAATGCAAACCAAAGTACCAATGATTTTGCATAACACTTGCTAAACTTCTTTATTTCAGGACACAATTACTTTAGGAGTTTTTATTTTTATTTTTTGAGATAATTCAAGATCTTTTAGCAGGATGCTTCGTTCTTTAGGAGTTTTTATTTTTATTTTTTGAGATAATTCAAGATCATTTAGCAGGATGCTTCATTCTCCAAGTATGTCATAAGATGTTCAGCATGAAAGTAATGAGAATAACTCTTACCTTGCATCATGGTAGAATTAAATACAATGATGCCTCTTCAGTAGAGAAGCACCAAAATAGAAATAAATAAATAAATGAATGAATAAATAAGTAAATAAGTAAATAAATAAATTTTTGACAGCCCAGAATAGAATTCTTCTCAGTATAAATGTAACCTCTACCAAAAAAGGAAGTTGGGAGATTAAAAGATAAACCTTAGTTTTTACGAACTGAGTTTCTATTTACGAACTAGTGAGTTTCTCTAGGAAGAGACTCTTTAGTTAGCAAGTTTACAATGATAATACATAACTTTTTAGAGAGTAATTTTGGCTAACACTTTGTACTTTGGTATAGCTTACATCAGAAACCAGGAGAACTCATGAAGTTGACAGTTTGAAAATGCCCATTTCCATTTCTAATCTTATAAAACTCTAGCTCTTCAAGGTAAGAGAGGTATTTATATATGCTTAAGGTTAGTATGATACTATTCATCAAATATAAAAGTAAACTTTATTTACACTTCACTAAAGAACATTCAGAAATGATGTCTTCTAAATGTAACCACATTTTTCCCATTCAAAGATAAGGAACTTTGCCTTCTGTAGAAATAAGATGGTTTGTGTAAAAAAAGAAAACCCATACAAAGAAGTATAAAAATTATATGGTAGACAATGAAATTATTTCAGGAAGTGGGAATACTTTTATTTCTCTCACTATCTGTAACACTAAAATGAGCTTATTTTGAGCGTATTCCTAATTTAGTATCGGCAATAATGGAAAATGATAGTCTTTCATACAACAAAAGCTCTTGCTGTTAAGAAACTTGCATAAAAGGACTGCCCCTGCCTCAAGTGTTGAAAACAGGAGCTACATTATTCTTTGGATTTGAGAATGGGGTATTCTTATTGAAGCTTTTGGTTAGCTAAATTTGAAACTTTGGGCAGGGAAGATTGCTTGTGCATTTTTGATAGAAGAAAAAGGACGAGGAAAGGACAGAGATTTTGAGAAACACCTATTTGCTGATTATGATGAGGTTAAATTTCCAGAGGCTTCTGTTTGATATTAAGTCTTATTCTCCAAAAGATCGAGGTTCCCTGTCATGTTACAAAGTCATTGCTTTTGGGTTTGTTCTTATTTTGTTGCTTCAGTAGGTCTCAATTGCCTTTATTCTCTGATTTTTTTTAAATATAAGGTATATGGAAATCGTGTGGATCAGAACAGAAATGTGGACTAAGACTGAAAGAAATATTGGTGCCATACAGAACCTAGAGGAATATTTTTAAATGAATTTATTTGAATGTGTCGTAAAGTTAAATTTAATCTTCAGTAATATTTTTAAGTATAGCAGGACCCAATCATTAAACAAAATAGTACCCAAGACACACTAAATTTCTCCTACAAAGATGTAGCAAGTCAATAAAAATTTGAACTCAAAGGAGATTGATGAGTCATTGGTCAGTGAAAAATGAAAACATCTCAAAGGTCTAAAATAAATCCCTAAGACAAATAAGCAAACAAAAATAAACTTTTGTTTTATGTCCTAGTACAAAGCATTCAATATCCATAGACAATTAAAATAATTGTTAAAAAAAACTCTGAAGCTTAATGAAGGTGAAAGAACTATGTATGAAGCAGTGATGAAATAGTGGGGAAGGATTAGAGGTATTTTAGAATAATCTCTTGAGGGCTCATTAGTGTTTAAAGAGATTGAAATTCCTCTTAGTCTACAGAAATCATGTAACAGAGTTTGAAACAGCTTAACTGAGTCAAAAATATGCATTATCAAAGCTTTGATAGGGTTGTTTTCTCTTTTATAGAAATATATTAAAAATGTTATGCATATTTACCCACACACAAAGGAGCACTTGCTATCTAATTGATCTTATCTGGTGAAAGGATGACCTGAAGAAAGGGCTTTACATTTCATCATTTCAAAATAGTCTTACATGTCACAGATATTTTCTGTATGGAATATATCATTACTGGTTTGTGCCCAAAGGGATCATCATAGCATATGCAGATGCTTTAAGAAAGACGGCTAAAAATTCATCTGTAGGATAGGGTGGAGGTCACTCCATGCCTGGGGTTAGAAGCCTCATGTTGCAAGGAAAGAGAACCTTCATCTGGTACATGTACTTCGGCAGAAGCCATTCTTAATTTGGGAGAGGTTGATATTTTGAAGTTCAACAGATACATGTCTGTAAGCAGCACACATGTGCATACTTTGTTTTGGCTAATCCTTTCCTAGCATTTAATCTCCTTCTTTTCAATTGTGTTGGTTCCTTTGTTGCTTTGTGAAGGGAGAGAGAATTCTTCTCTCAAATACATGATTTTTGGTTTCCAGGCCTTCCGGCAGTTAGGATGCAAAGATGAAAACTGGCTCTCCTGACAATTCTGGGATGGCTAGTCAAGCTATTAAATAGCGGCTCTTGGATCTTTGAAAATAATGTCTGTCTAAAGGGTTGTATGAGGAGTGCATGTTTTTTTCCTTTCTCAGTGTTTTCCATATCATATAAAGTTGCTGTCAGAATCATACAACTTTAATTTATGATGCTGTACTGAAACGGTGTGGTGGCTTTGTAAAAAACCCACCCCTCTGTTTTAACTGTATAAAATCAGAGTCAGAAGAAACAATAGTGAAATTTATTTTTTGAGCATGTCTATTTTATTTTTAGGTTTTGATATAATACAACTGCTAAAATTTTTTTGTTGTATTTAGTCTCTGCCTCAAGGCTCCTGCTTAGACCATATATAGAAAACAAGGAAAGTTTATTTCACTTTTTCTTTTTGGAGACAGAAAAATATTCAATATGTAAATATAATGGAAGATGAAAATCAATTATACATTTGTTCAGTATGGTCATAAACTGGTATAAAATGTTTGATGATTCAAATATCTCAATATTCTGTGTGGTAAAGAAAAGGATTATACAGAAGCACCCCCCCTTTTTTTTTGCTTTTCAGTTTCCTTTAGTGCCTGCTAGCCTTTTGTGGGAAATTGCTTTAAATGTTTCTATATAGGAATAATACATCTTTTAAATAACATTTATGTTCCCATTGAAAAATAATACATTCCCAAAACTTTGGAAAAGCCAGAGCTTTTTAAAGAAGAAAATTATAATTACACTCCTCCCACTGGGTAGAGGTAATCCTTGTATCATTTTATCCTCTCTAGTCTTTTTATTCATTTGTAAAATATAAATCTATGTATGATATGCTTTTTTTCATAGAACATATTTAATATATATGAATATTACATATCAGAGTTGAGTTTATATTGGTATATATATATATTTTTTAGTCCTTTTTTTTTTTGTCCATTTAAAGTCATATTACTGTGGTGGATTAAAATGGTCACAGATTCTTTGCTACTCCTCCCACTGAGAGATACAATCTGTTTTCCCTTCCCTTAAATGGGGTACTGGTCCTGGAAATTGTTTTGACCAATAAAACGCATTTAATTACATTAAATGCCCTGTAACTTTTGGAGCTAGGCTTTCATAGCTCTTAGCTTCCACTTTGCTGCTTGGAACATTTCCTTTTGGATTTCAGTTCCCATTCTCTCAGGAAGTCTCAGGAAACTTATAGAGCAGTTCATGTGAAGGAAAATGAAGGACTAGGGATATGAGGGAGGTCACTTTGGCTCTTCCAGCTGTCCCAGGATCTCAGCCATATTTAACCTACAGAACTGTGACAAATATAAACTGTTGTTTTAAGGCATTTGGTTTTAGGGTGGTTTGTTATATAGCAACATAACTGAAACAATAATAAATACTTTTATGTCATTAAAAACTTTATAAACGTAATTGTGATAGCTTCAGAATATTGCGTTAATATATACACTACCATTTCCCTACTGCTAGACATTTAAGGGGTACTCATTCTTTATAAATAATGCTATGAAATAGTATTTTTATGAATAAAACTGGGGAAGTAATTAGGATTATTTCCTTGAGCTGGATGTCTAGAAAGGAAATTATTTCTTCAAATAATGTCAATTTATCAGACCATCATTGAAGATTTCCAAGTTGTTTTCCATATATATTGAACAAAGTTGGCATTACCTTAAATTGAATGCTTAGAATATCTCTTTCACTGTACTTTATCATAAGTACTGAAAACAGGCATTTAAGAAACAAAGCCATAAAAATAAATAAAAAAATATTTTGCTAATTTGATAAGCAAAAATGGTACTTTGTTTTAAATTACAATTGTTTCTTAATGAGGTTAAAACTAGATATTTAATAGCTCCTTTCAATTTAATAATTATTGCATTGTAACAATATCATTTACCACTAAAATTGTAGTATCAGCATTTTTCTCACTGATTTGTAAGGGCTCTTTGTTTTTAAAGATGTTAATTTTTATGTTTCTGGCAAATATTTTTTAAGAGCATGTTTTTACTTTACAATTTTGTTTGTTGTGCTTTTACATTTATGGAAGTTTAAAATTTTATTTACTCATATTTATCCACTTGCTTTTATGTGGATAAATTTTATTTTCCATTGCCTTTAAATTTAAGTGTTCCTTCTAGCACTGCATTTTAATAATTTAGAGAAATATGATTTATATTCCAAGTGGTTGATATTTTTAAACCTCTGCTATTTCTCTCTTTTCCTTTTATTCCTTTTTTTTTGTTTTTGTATTTCCTTCAGGAACTTGTTCTATATTATTTGTGCTTTGTGGGATAAATTGAAGTTTTCTTTGTGGCCTAGTCATGATTTATTTTCGTAAACATTTGATTTATAGAAGCATTTTCCATTTCTGAGGTTACAAAGTTCAGCATATTTAATGTAACCTTGTTATATAGTTACATATAAAGGGCAAATCTTTTATGCCCTTATTTATTTTTTATTGAATTGATTTGTCATAGATCGATAGTAGTGTATTAAAATACCTCATGATTACATAACTGTCATTTCTACTTTCACTTATAAGTTTTCACTTTATATACTTTGATGTCATGTTTTTTAGCCCGGAAGATTTGTGGCTTTGTTTAATTCAACATTTATCAGGAGCTAGAGATAAAAAGATAAGATGTGGTCACACCTTTTGGAGACTCCCAGAGTAGTCGGTAAATACACCAAGAGACATGAGGACAATATAGAGAGGATTACAAGAGCGGTGAGGGGATGGGGAGAAACCTATAGGAGGAGGAAGAGCATCATTTAGTCAAATAAGGTGATCCTCTGCCTTATTGAATGATTTCATTTGAATTCTACTTCATTTCATAATTGTGCCACTCTTTTATTTCCATTCTTTTGTAAGCTGCATGTAACTGGATTTTCTTTAAAACTCAATATGAAAGTCTGGCTTTCAGTAAAAGAATACCGAATTCACTTAACAAACATGTACTGGGTTCCTGTAATGTGCCAGGTACTGGCTAAGCCTGGGGATAAAATGGCAAAGACATCAATGCTCAAGAAGCTTCCATTTCACTGTAGGAGAGGCAAATAAATAAACTGACAAAGCATCAATGGAACCCACACAAGGGGTTCCTAGCCTAGATATAATCTTGAATGCTGAAAGATAAGTAGTTTTCTATTAGGAGAGGGAGACAGCTGGGTGTTTCAGACAGAAAATAACATGTCCAATGGCCAAGAGCTGTCAGAGAACATGACCCATTCTAGGACATGTAAGTAGCTGAGTATGAATGAAACACTGAGGCTGATGGGAGTATGGAATTGAGAGAGGACCTGGAGAGAGATGGTCAGATCAGGACGGACCTATAAAGAGGCTTGCCTCTTTTAGAAGATTCTCAAGAGTCATTTTAAGTTGTTGAATGATATGACTGGATCTGCTTTTGAGTGATTTTTTGGTGATAGCATGGGGAATGGATAGGATCTGAGGTAGCCTGGAAGTAGAAGGATCAATTAGAGATTGGTACAATATTTCAGTAGAGGAAAATGATGGAGTGGCAATTAGGATGAAGGAAATTGGACTGATTCTAAAGATACCAAAAAATAGAATCATCAGGACTTAATGATTGTTTGGATAGGGGAGGTTAGGGAAGACTGTCAAGGCTAATACCAACTTTTTCACCACTGCTTCTGTCCTCCAAATTGAGAAACTGGGAGGATGGTGGTGCCATTCATTGCCATGACAAATACTAGAGGAGAAATGCATTTTGGATATTTTGGAGAGGCTGAGTTTGAGGCACTTGGAGGATACCTAAGTGGAGTTGTCTGACAGGCAATTAGCTATAGGGTCTGGAACACAGGGTAGAGTTCTGAGATGGCAACATAGGACTGCCCAGTCAGTGACACAGAAGTTGAAGCTGAATCCTTGGAGGAGGAGGCAATCACCCAGGTGCAGAGAGAAGGAAAAGGGCCTGGGAATTCTAAACCACTAGTGATTTTGTCTTTTATCTTCTTACTTTATTTTACATTTCTTTCCTGATATATTTGCTTTTTCATTTTTTATATGGCTAATTAGTAGATTTTGATTGCATGGAATAGAAAACCATTCAAGTTATCTCAAGTATAAGAAGAGTTTTATTGAAATGAGAAAAAATGGGATTCTTAGATGTATAAGCAGTTCTCTGGGAAAAGAAGATACCATGGTACAGCTGGACCGGATAGAGACTGGACCTAGATTCTGGAGGTTTTACAGACCCAAGCAGTAGAAAATCTAGAATGGTCACTTGGATACTGCCATTATTGGGCTCAGCTACTATCAAGGTCTTTGTAATTCTTTGGATGTCTTCTTGCTTCTCTTCCTTTTGTTAATTGACTTCCTTACTCTATTTTGTATCTTCTCGTCTCCCTGAGAGCTCTTAACTACTCCTAGTTTATGCTACTCCATAACAACTTAGTTTTAACTTGTTTTTGCTCAAAGTCCCTTTCAGCACAGCTTCTGTTTTACTTATTACTTCTAATTGCCTGAATATTTCTGTAATTTCAAATTGCAATTCCAGAAATCAAGAATCAGATCAATTCAGATTGTTCTTATTGAAACAGAGCTTTTGTCACTAGGAATCCACAAGGAACCAGATATTCTCATGTATTCATGGCCTATCATATACTGGCTCTCAGTTTCCAATACCTTTTAAAATCTGTGATTGAATGCTCACTCCTGTGTTTGTGACTCCTTAGGTGACATAAGAGAGAGAAAGAACATTAGGGCATGTGGAATCTCAGGGTATTTTACTGAAAACGTTTGGAAGGTTAGTGATATTGTAGAAATAGGCTGTATCCAAACTTAAACCTAAGGAAATTTTCAGAAAATTTTATATTATTAAATTTATGGCTATTATAACTCACCTCATGTCTTCCCACTTTTCCCCCCTGTCATCTCCATAACAACTCACATTCCATAATGAGCAGTTATAGTCATTGTCAAAAGAGATAGGGTAGGAGGACTCTGATGTTTGCTCTTTTAGAGATCTTAGACTTATTTTTTTCTTCCATCATCACATAAGGATTATTTCACCAATTTAGGCAGTTAAATTCATGATGTTAGCAGCTATTCTGGACCACCTAGGGCCTACCATAATGTATTACTCTTTACAATATATATTAAAGACTTTAAATTGCTGAAATTTTATATATCAAACAGGGTCAAACTAAGTAATAGTCAAGAGGGCCTGAAAACACTATCAGGGGAAAATGCAAAATCTAGTAAAGGGCATTATGACACTGAGCTGGAAAAAGAAAAGGAGATCATTAGAGAAATTAAAGAAGGTATAACAAATAGACATCCTGTGTTCATCGATTGAAAGATTTAATATTGTTAAGATGTCGATACTACCCACAATGAGGTACAGATTCAGTGCAGTCCCTATTAAAATTCTAATGATTTTTCTTGCAGAAATAGAAAAATCTATCATTAAGTTCATATGGAATCTCAAGGAACACCGAATAGCCAAAACAATTTTGAAAAAGAAAAAGGAAAAAAGATCTCACACTTCCAGATTTCAAAACTTACTACATACAAATCTACAGTAATCAAAACACTAAGGTCCTGGCATAAAGACAGACCTATGGACCAGTAAAATAAAATAGCCAGCCAAGAAACAAACCCTTGTGTATATGGTCAAATAATTTTTGATAAGAGTGCAAAAACTTATCAATGGGGAAAGGACAGTCTTTTCAACAAATGATGTGTGATCTAGAAATTCCACTTAATGGGTACCTACTCAAAGGAATTAAAAGCAGGGACTCAAAGTGATATTGGTATACCCATGTTCATAGCAGCATTATTTGCAATAGCCAAAATGTGGAAGCAACCTAAGTGTCCATGTTTGGATGAATGAATAACCAAATTGTGATAATATCCATACAATGGAATAATATTTAACCTTAAAATGGATGGAAATTCTGACACCTTACAACAAACTTGAAGGCCTTATGCTAAGTGAAATAAGCCAGTCACAAAAGGACAAATGCAGTAATAATTTCACTTATATGAAGTACTTAGAGTAGTCAAATTCATAGAGATAGAAAGTAGATTGCCAGGAGCCAGAGGGAAGGGGGGAATTAGGGGTTATTGTTTAAAGTAGATAGAGTTTCAGTTTTCCAAGATGAAAAGAGTTTTTGGAGATGGCTGGTAGTAATGGTTGGACAACTGTGTGAAAATACTTAATGCTACTGAATTGTACACTTAAAAATGGTTAAGATGAGGGGCACCTGAGTGGCTCAGTTGTTAAGTGTCTGCCTTCGGCTCAGGTCATGATCCCAGCGTCCTGGGATCAAGCCCTGCATCGGGCTCCCTGCTCCGCGGGAAGCCTGGTTCTCCCTCTCCCACTCCCCCTGCTTGTGTTCCCTCTCTCGCTGTCTCTCTCTCTGTCAAATAAATAAATAAAATCTTTAAAAAAATGGTTAAGATGATAATTTTTTTTATGTATTTTATCACAGTTTAAAAAAGTTATAAGATAAAGCTCAGTGTCTTTTAGGTGTGGAGGAAGAATGTTAGACCTGTGGTTATGACACAGAGAACAAGGAAGAGTAGGAAATTAACATTTTTTTTTTTTTTGCCATTCTGTGTAGTTCACACCAAAAAATCCTCAGAATATTAAACTTTTCCATGATTAAAATGAGCCCTTTTCAACGAGCAACAGACGGTACCATGATTGCTAAATGGCAGGTCACATATTCTGCCAAGGACTGCTCCTCACAGGAGTTTTGGCAGGATATATTACCACGGAAAGGGAGGATGTGTGTGTCAGGCACCATGCTGGGTGTACTGTGGAGAGCAAGGCTTTTTGGGAGTGGGAAGGGTGGAAGAATAAAACGTGTATTTTAAAACAAAAGGTGTTCAATATGGATATATTGAAAATACACATAGGTGAACATATTAATAAGAAAAAGTTACTCTCACATTCTTCACAGTCCAGAGAGCCTTGATTATACATCCTTTTGGAACCTCCCCCCCATTTCTCATCTTTATTTAATAAAAAGATCTTAGTGTAAACCTCTAACTTATACAAAATGTAATAATATGTTTTGATTATCTATGTAAGAAAAAGTCTTTAACATCACTGTAATTGGTTTGTAGAATTCCACATGATGGGGACATACCACATTTTATGTAATAAGTCTTCCATCTTTGGACCTCTGACTTACCTAATCATTCACTGGTAGCATGATCTGCTTTGCATCTTAGAAAGATCATGCCAATGGTTTTTGGTCAAATTTAACTGTGCCACTTCCTAACTCAGTCTACCTTGGGTAGATCACTTAACTTCGCTCAGCCTCATTTTTTTTCTTATAAAATCCTCCTTCTCATCATCATAAAGCTAACGCTTATTTTTTTATTTTTTAAAGATTTTATTTATTTATTTGAGAGAGAGAGAGATAGCGAGAGCAGGAACACAAGCAGGGGGAGTGGGAGAGGGAGAAGCAGGCCTGCCGCGGAGCAGGGAGCCCGATGCGGGGCTTGATCCCAGGACCCTAGGATCATGACCGGAGCCGAAAGCAGATGCTTAAAGACAGAGCTACCCAGGTTCCCCTAATGCTAATACTTATTAAAAGCTTATATACTAGATATGGGGCCAAGTGCTTCAACATGCATTGTGTTATTTGAACTTCAAAGCACATGAAGTGGGTTCTACTATCATTACCATACTGCAGGTGGGGAAACTGAGCTTAAGTTCTTACCCAAGGTCCTACAGCTAGTAGAGTGGGGATAATACCTGCTACAGAGTTTCTGTGTGGACTGAATGAGAGTGTATGCAAATGTACTTTAAAAAAACTGATTCCTGTGTAAACACTGAAATGACTCCTACAGTTCTCACTAGGGAAATAAAATAGTGGCCCTGAAGGTTCAGAACGTTTGTTTTTGTTTTTAGAATAAAAACTAAGTTTCTGAAACACATTTCATATCCCTGTCTAGCTTAAATATAGGCAATAGCTTCCTGTGGTTGATGGGATTAAACATAGACACCTCAGTGGGAATTCACAGTTCACCACTGAATGGCCCTGACAACTTACCTTTCTCACCCAACTCACTCCTACTCATTCTTTATGTCCCAGCCAAAACGGATTCCCTATTCTTTTCTGAACATACCAAACTTTCCTTCATTGTCTTTGTGTGTGCCTCTCCCTGTGTCTGGAATATTCTCTTCCAGTCTCTATTAATATACTTTAAAATTTTCTCAAGTTCCATAGTTACCATGAAAATATTTCTAATACCTATAAATGAATACAAACTTCCACTTTTGTTATTACAAATTGACATTTACCTCACTGTGTCTATTTATGTCTTGATATATAGGCTCCTAAGGTAAGGGTTCATGTATGACCCATTTTTGTACCTCTTTTATTGGAGGAATGTCAGGGTGCCTGGATGGCTCATTGGTTAAGCGTCTGCCTTCAGCTCAGGTCATGATCCCAGGGTCCTGGGATTGAGCCCCGCATCGGGCTCCTTGCTCAGCAGAGCAGTCTGTTTCTCCCTCTCCCCCTGCCTCTGCTCATGTTCTCTCTCTCACTCAAATAAATAAATAAAATCTTTAAAAAAAATTGGAGGAATGTCACTGTGAAGGTATGTGTGTGTATGTGTGTGTTGGGGAGTGCTGGGGAAAAGGATGATTCATTTAGTTAATTTCTTTTAACTAGTACTTTAATTATTAAATAATCTGTCTTATGAATTTTGACTTAGGAATATTACTTCTTTCCCCTAGAAAAATCAAAAGCAGAAAGTTCTCTCAATTTGATGTAATTAAAATTTAGCCCAGTTCAGCCCATCCAGCCCAACCCAGGCCAGCCAGGCAATCTGACTCGACTTTTCACTAATTATCTTATAATTTGTAACAGTAGGGTTCAGTAAGAGAGAAAACTTCTCCAAGTTTGCCTATATCATACAGTAATGAATAGACAGGAAATGGGCTCATTACATTAGTACCACTTACACCAGCAAGCTTTCTAGTTACTTATAGAGAATGCATATGCTCCATTCTTCTTTGACCTGTAATTTTGCTCAAGGACACACACACACACACACACACACACACACACACACACACACCCTTTTTTTCCCTATTAGCTGCTTGTCTCAAAAATCCCTTCTTTAGGGAGAATTTATTTCTGAATTTGATAATGTGACATCTTTTTTAAGGACTGAGGAGATCATTGTAAAAACAGTTTTGTAGCTCTTAGTGGAAAAAGATAGAGAAAGATAAAGGAAGAAAAAAATTCCCAAAGTACATAGAATCAATATAGGAAATAACATTAAGTAAAATTTTTTAGTCTTGGCTATCTTTTCACCATGTGGATTTTTTTTTTACATATTTGGTATATACATATACTACAAATTATTTGTTGCTTATCTGAAATTAAAACTTAATTGAGAATTCTGTATTTTATTTGGCCACCCTAAGCCTGAGTGTCCTCCCAGTATGGCAGAGTGTGATCTGAGAGAGGGAGAGAGCACACCCAAGACAGAAGCCACAGTCTTTTTATAACCTCGTATCAGAAGTGACATGCCAATCACTTCTGCCGTGTTCTCTTTATCAGAAGTGAGTTACTAAGTGCAGCCCACAAACAAGGGGACGGGAATTAACTTCTTCCTCATGAGAGAGGAAGTATGAAAGAATTTGTGGACATGCATTTAAGAACACAGCTGTGGGAGAGCACACAAAGGAATGTAAGCACCATGCTCTATTGTACCAGATGTAGTGACTCGCTCAGTGGTGATAACATGTCCAAAATTCTACCACATCAGAGTATTTCCCTGGGACAGACATTGAAAAGGAGAAGTTGTCTTTCCACTGGTTTGATTAACTTGGATTGTAGAAGTCTGAGCTGCTGTTGACCACTTTTTCCAATTGTAAGGAAGAAGCACATCTGTAGTTGAAAGAGGACATGGCCAATACACAAAGGCAAGCATAGTGTCAAGGTGGGAAAAAAAAAAGAGCAAGACCTCAGTCAATATCATTTGATTTCCTGGATCTAGTTGTCCCTGGACATTGGAGTTTTATGTGTTGATTTGGCAAGAGTTTTAACTGAAAACCAATGCTTTTTCAATTATAGGTAATAATAATCACAAATATGTGAGAGAATAAAATTTTTGTTGAAAATAACTGTTTTTTTACTTTTTTTTACTATGTTCAGTTAGCTACTGTATGTAGTACATCATTAGTTTTTGATGTTCAATGATTCATTAGTTGCGTATAACACCCAGTGCTCATCACAACACATGCCCTCCTTAATACCTATCACCCTGTTATCGTATAAGTGTCTTTATTATCTGGCTCTTAACTTGCTCTTGCCTCATCTTTAGATATCTGGAACCGCTAGCACTGTCGAGGTTAGGTCATCTTCTGTCATGACTTCCCACATGTTCTTCCCTCCACTTGGAATGTCTTTCCACCACCTGATTTTTAAATGAATGTGTACTCTACCATCATATCTCAGCTCCAAATCACTTCCATTGAAAGGTGTAATGGGGCTTCCAGTCTGATTTGCATACCCTTTGCTACCCTAGTAAGGACTGGAGTAATTACCTTACCCATCTGCCTACTTGAACAGATTGTGAGATTCTTGAAGTCAGGGACTTTATCTTGTTCCAGCTTCGTACTGAATGAATTGTTAAGGTTTAGTCACCAATAGCTTTGTACTTGATACTTATCAACTAAAATATCTTAAATAGAATTTTAAAATTTAAAATTTCATGATTCAAAAATAATTTAAATAAATAACATATACATGTCTTTTAGTTTTTTAAATGTAGTGCTTTGTTGTAAATAATTTACAGTTATTTCTAAAGTGTTAATCTATGCCTGGTTTGGTGATTCCCTGGTTGCTCAACTCAATCCAGGCAGTTTCCCTTTACTGATAATGTCTTCTAGTTGTCTGTTGGCACAAATGCTGAACGTCATGGAATCAGGAATCAATGCTATAAAAACACAGATAAATGATCACATTAATAAATCACATTATTTGCCTCTTATGCTGTTATAAAATTAGAACCAACTGGTGAACTAAAGGGTTGCAGGATGAATCTTAAGCTCTTTGAGCAAAAGGTAATATAGCAAAGAATGTTTTCTTGTGCACTTTGACAGCAGAAAGTTTTTGTTGTTGAGAATTACAGTCATTATAGATAGCTGTAATATTATAAATTTTATTATAAATTTTTTATTTATATATATTATAAATTTATTATACATTTTATTATAAATGATTATAAATTTTTAAATATTTAAATTTTATTATAAATTATTGTAAATTTATTATAAATATTTAATTATAAATTTTTATTATAAATTTTATAAATTATAAATTATATTTTTATTATTATAAATTTTATTATATATATTTTTATTATAAATTTTTATTATAAATTTATTATAAATTTTATTTATATTTTTATAATTTATTATTATAAATTATTATATTATAAATTTTTATTATAAATTTTTATCAGTTTTTATTATAAATTTTATTTATAATACATTATATTATTATATTTTTATTTTTATTTATTATAAATTTTTTATTTATTATAAATGTTATTATATCTTATTATAATTTTTTATTATAAATTTTTAATCAGTTTTTGATCTGTACCAAATTGGAAATAAATCTACATAACCTTATTAGATTCTTAGGATTATCAGTAAGTTTGCAAGGAGTTTATTTCTGAGTTATGACTTTTTTTGGATGAGGTGAGCAAAATAAAATCTCTACTCATAGTCATCTTTACCAGAGTTGCCATGAATGGCATGTAAATCATATATTTATAAACCATGGGTGGAAGAGCCAAGGAAATGAAAATGGGAGGACACATGAGGAAATATAAACTAAAAATGGTGAATTTTTGATATACCAGAATCCCTCCCTTTTGCCAGATAAATGTACCTACTGAATCTTTATGTAAAATAAACAAGAATCATTTTAAATACATTTTTCTGTTTATGTCATTAAATAACTCATGTGTCATTGGCGAAATGCATATAGATATTCTTTCCCATTAAAAAATGGAAAATGACATTGATGGAGCTAGAGAGTATTAGGCTAAGTGAAACTAGTCAGTCCAGAGAAAGACAAATACCATATGATTTCACTCATATGTGGAATTTAAAGAAAAAAAGAAAAACAGACAAGCAAAGAAATAAAAAGAGAGAGAGAGACAAACCAAGAAACAGATCTTAACTACAGAGAACAAACTGAGGGTTACCATAGGGGAGATGAGTGGGAGGAATGGGTGAAATAGGTGATGGGGATTAAGGAGTGCATTTGTTGTGAGGAGCACTGAGTAATGTACAGAATTGTTGAATCACCATATTGTACACCTGAAACTAATAAAACACTGTATGTTAACTATGTTCTAATTAAAATTTAATAAAATTTAAAAAATGGAGAATGTATGGATATCGTTTTTAAAAGGCCCCCCTTGAAAGGAAAAAGAGCAGTAATATAACATTAATAGTGTTTAGATTTCTGGAAAAAGAATGGAATACATTTTTTAAAACAACAAATATGGTTTTATGTGGGAAAATGAGAAATTACTGATGTCTTGCTCAACCAGTGGAACCCAAATAGTATTAACACTGCTTTGTCTAAGAGAGCAGTGTATTAGAAATCAGTTGGCTCACAATTCTAGGTGGATAACATTTGGCCAAGCATTAATAAATGTCTCAAATACCAAAATAAAATTTAAATAATCACTTTTTAAAAATTAATAATCACTTTTTTAAACCACAAAATTCTACCTTTATTGTTTATAGTTTTGCAACTTGACACAAAATCATTTGGTTAGCATTCAAACCAAAGCTTTTATATATATACATATATATGTATATATTTGTGGGATACATATAACACATTAAAAAAAACTAGGCATAAAATAGTTACTGTTGATATTAACAGCAAATTGTGGTCTATAAGAGTGAAATAAAGTTTTCTCCTAGAACACTCACAAAAATTGGGAAATTTAATGTTTTAAGATAAGACGTAAGTGATATTTTGAATTCAAACAATGAGCGTTCACTAAGATTGTCATTCAACACTTTTTACAACATTTGCTCTAATTTTCTGGTCACCTGGATAATTAAATTCACTTGATACTTTAATACTGAATAAATTTAAAAATTATATGCTGGATGTTCTTAGTCATTTACAAGAAGTATTGTACCCTATAAAACAAAAAAATCAATTACAATTAAAGTTTAAGAAAGTAAATTCTCATTGTTTTATTATTGATAATTTAGTATTACATTAAAATGCAGAAGATGATGAGCCAGATCACGTTTTATTAAAAATTTTGAGGAGTCTTTACATGTAAATAATTTGGAGATGGCAAACTGTTAATATACTCTTTTCAAACTTCTCTCACTTATGACAGTGACAGACATCATGAATTGATCATAGCACCCTTTTCACTGGGTCTGTACTGAGCCTCACATTTTTTCCCTAGGACTCAAGGCATCATTACCAATCAACTGGGTTAGGTACTTGAGATGAAACTTCTTTGCCATCCTGAGACCTTTCTGGCAAAGGAAATTGAGAGTCACAGAGGTAATATTGGTTGGCTCAAATCATATCACAACTCTGTAACTACAACCCAGATTGGCTCCCTTGTTGGTCTCCTGAGTCCTTTATTCCCCAGTTTATATTATATTCTTTTACTGTATTTACTTCTTTAAGGGGTTGGTATAGAATTCTACATATGCTATATGTAGATAAATATTTTTGAATGACTGGCTCAATACTAAGCATAAAGTCATTCTTACTAGAAACTTAGTGAAGCATGTGGTGCCTGGGTGGCTCAGTTGGTTAAGCATCTGCCTTCAGCTGAGGTCATGATCTCAGGGTTCTGGGATCAAGCCCCACATCAGGCTCCCTGCTCAATGGGGAGTTTGCTTGTCCCTCTCCCTCTGCCCTTCACCCCCACTTGTGCTCTCTCTCTCTCTTAAATAAATAAATACAATCTTAAAAAAAAAAAAAAGAAAGTGAAGCATAATTGCTGGGGTAGAAATCATCAGATGTATGTACTTCTGCCTGAATACAGATTCTGAGATGCTGATTACAGAAATAAGGAATACTAATACTTTAGTGATGGAGAGAGTGCTTACCTTTTACTTCTAGAGAAAGTGAAGCTGTGCAAATCTAGGAAGATTTTCTGGCAAGAATGTACAAAATGGAAAAGCCAGGATAATAAAATTTTAATTCATTTATTCAACTGTGTGCCAATGAAAAAAGTAAGTAGTAGTTTCTTTCGACTAGAAATATAATGAATGGAAGAAAACAGCTTGGAAAAAAAAACTATTTACTTACAATATAGATCAATATTTGTTGAAGTATTGATGAAGGGGATGCAAAGTAGGTGAGTGATCATGATGGGATTGGGTTAGTTAGCGAAATTTATGCTCTGAAGTGGATTTTTAGCCATAGGGTGATTGTTTTCTCAGAGAGACCACCGCTTATAATGAATGTTCATTGAAGCTCACATTGATGCATTTTCATATGTGAGCAGCCAGCCTATCTCTCACCCAATTGCCTTGGCTAGAACCTTTAGTACAATAATGAATCGAAATGTCCTTGTCTTGTTCCTGGTATTAGGGGGAAAGCATCCAGCCTTTTACCATTAAGTATGATGTTAACTGTTGGTTTTTTTTTTTAATAATTTTTTACTGTTATTTTAATCACCATACATTACATCATTAGTTTTTGATGTAGTGTTCCATGATTCATTGTTTGTGCATAACACCCAGTGCTCCACGCAGAATGTGCCCTCTTTAATACCCATCACCAGGCTAACTCATCCCCCCACCCCCCTCCCCTCTAGAACCCTCAGTTTGTTCTTCAGAGTCCATCGTCTCTCATGGTTTGTCTCCCCCTCCGACTTACTCCCCTTCATTCTTCCCCTCCTGCTATCTTCTTCTTCTTCTTCTTTTTTAACATATATTGCATTATTTGTTTCAGAAGTACAGATCTGTGATTCATCAGTCTTGTACAATTCACAGTGCTCACCATAGCACATACCCTCCCTAATGTATATCACCCAGCCACCCAATCCCTCCCACCCCCCACCACTCCAGCAACCCTCCGTTTGTTTCCTGAGATTAAGAATTCCTCGTATCAGTGAGGTCATGTGATACATGACTTTCTCTGATTGACTTATTTCACTCAGCATAACACCCTCCAGTTCCATGCACGTTGTTGCAAATGGCAAGATCTCATTCTTTTGATGGCTGCATAATATTCCATTGGATATATATACCATTTCTTCTTTATCCATATCATCTGTCGATGGACATCTTGGCTCTTTCCACAGTTTGGCTATTGTGGGCATTGCTGCTATAAACATTGGGGGGCACGTACCCCTTCGGATCCCTACATTTGTATCTTTGGGGTAAATACCCGGTAGTGCAATTGCTGGATCGTATGGTAGCTCTATTTTCAAGTGTTTGAGGAACCTCCATACTGTTTTCCAGAGGGGTTGCCCCAGCTTGCATTCCCACCAACACTGTAGGAGGGTTCCCCTTTCTCCGCATCCCCGCCAACATCTGTCGTTTCCGACTTGTTAATTTTAGCCATTCTGATGGGTGTGAGGTGGTATCTCATCGAGGTTTTGATTTGGATTTTCCTGATGCCGAGCAATGTTGAGCACTTTTTCATGTGTCTGTTGGCCATTTGGATGTCTTTTTTGGAAAAATGTCTGTTCATGTCTACTGCCCATTTCTTGATTGGATTATTTGTTCTTTGGGTCTTGAGTTTGATAAGTTCTTTATAGATTTTGGATACTAGCCCTTTATCTGATATGTCATTTGCAAATATTTTCTCCCATTCTGTCGGTCGTCTTTTGGTTTTGTGGACTGTTTCTTTTGCTGTGCAAAAGCTTTTTATCTTGATGAAATCCCAATAGTTCATTTTTGCCCTGGCTTCCCTTGCCTTTGGCGATGTCTCTAGGAAGAAGTTGCTGTGGCTGAGGTCGAAGAGGTTGCTGCCTGTGTTCTCCTTTAGGATTTTGATGGACTCCTGTCTCACGTTTAGGTCTTTCAACCATTTGTAGTCTATTTTTGTGTGTGGTGTAAGGAAATGGTCCAGTTTCATTCTTCTGCATGTGGCTGTCCAATTTTCCCAACACCATTTGTTGAAGAGACTGTCTTTTTTCCATTGGACATTCTTTCCTGCTTTGTCAAAGATGAGTTGACCATAGAGTTGAGGGTCCAGTTCTGGGCTCTCTATTCTGTTCCATTGATCTATGTGTCTGTTTTTGTGCCAGTACCATACTGTCTTGATGATGACAGCTTTGTAATAGAGCTGGAAGTCCGGAATTGTGATGCCTCCATCTTTGCTTTTCTTTTTCATTATTCCTCTGGCTATTCGGGGTCTCTTCGGGTCCATACAAATTTTAGGATTATTTGTTCCATTTCTTTGAAAAAGGTGGATGGTATTTTGATGGGGATTGCATTGAATGTGTAGATTGCTCTAGGTATCACTGACATCTTCACAATGTTTGTTCTTCCAATCCATGAGCATGGAACGTTTTTCCATTTCTTTGTGTCTTCTTCAGTTTCTTTCATGAGTATTTTAGAGTTTTCTGAGTACAGATCCTTTGCCTCTTTGGTTAGATTTATTCCTGGGTATCTTATGGTTTTGGGTGCAATTGTGAATGGGATCGACTCCTTGATTTGTCTCTCTTCTGTCTTGTTGTTGGTGTATAGGAATGCCACTGATTTCTGTGCACTGGTTTTATATCCTGCTACTTGACTGAATTCCTGTATGAGTTCTAGCAGTTTTGGGGTGGAGTCTTATGGGTTTTCCACATACAGTATCATATCATCTGCAAAGAGTGAGAGTTTGACTTCCTCTTTGCCGATTTGGATGCCTTTGATTTCTTTTTGTTGTCTGATTGCTGTGGCTAGCACTTCTAATACTATGTTGAATAGCAGTGGTGATAGTGGACATCCCTGCCGCGTTCCTGACCTTAGGGGAAAAGCTCTCAGCTTTTCCCCATTGAGAATGATATTCGCTGTAGGTTTTTCATAGATGGCTTTTATGATATTGAGGTATGTACCCTCTATCCCTATACTCTGAAGACTTTTGATAAAGAAAGGATGCTGTACTTTTTGTCAAATGCTTTTTCTGCATCTATTGAGAGGATCATATGATTCTTGTTCTTTCTTTTGTTAATGTATTGTATCACATTGATTGATTTGCGGATGTTGAACCATTCTTGCAGCCCAGGGATAAATCCCACTTGGTCATGGTGAATAATCCTTTTAATGTACTGTTGGATCCTATTGGCTAGTACTTTGGTGAGAATTTTTGCATCCATGTTCATCAAGGATATTGGTCTGTAATTCTCCTTTTTGATGGGGTCTTTGGTTTTGGGATCAAGGTAATGCTGGCCTCATAAAATGAGTTTGGAAGTTTTCCTTCCATTTCTATTTTTTGGAACAGTTTCAGGAGAATAGGTATTAATTCTTCTTTAAATGTGTGGTAGAATTCCCCTGGGAAGCCATCTGGCCCTGGGCTCTTGTTTGTTGGGAGATTTTTGATGACTGCTTCAATTTCCTTCGTGGTTATAGGTCTGTTCAGATTTTCTATTTCTTCCTGGTTCAATTTTGGTACTTGATACATCCCTAGGAATGCACCCATTTCTTCGAGGTTATCTAATTTGCTGGCATAGAGTTGCTCATAATATGTTCTTATAATTGTTTGTATTTCTTTGAGGTTGGTTGTGATCGCTCCTCTTTCATTCATGATTTTGTTGATTTGGGTCATTTCTCTTTTCTTTTTGATAAGTCTGGCCAGGGGTTTATCAATCTTGTTAATTCTTTCAAAGAACCAGCTCCTAGTTTCGTGGATCTGTTCTACTGTTCTTTTGGTTTCTATTTCATTGATTTCTGCTCTGATCTTTCTTATTTCTCTTCTCCTGCTGGGTTTAGGCTTTATTTGCTGTTTTTTCTTTAGCTCCTTTAGGTGTAGGGTTAGGTTGTGTATTTGAGACCTTTCTTGTTTCTTGAGAAAGGCTTGTATTGCTATATACTTTCCTCTCAGGACTGCCTTTGCTGTATCCCAAAGATTTTGAACAGTTGTGTTTTCATTTTCATTGGTTTCCATGAATTTTTTTAATTCTTCTTTAATTTCCTGGTTGACCCATTCATTCTTTAGTAGGATGCTCTTTAGCCTCCATGTATTTGAGTTCTTTCCGACTTTCCTCTTGTGATTGAGTTCTAGTTTCAAAGCATTGTGGTCTGAAAATAAGCAGGGAATAATCCCAATCTTTTGGTACCAGTTGAGACCTGATTTGTGACCTAGGATGTGATCAATTCTGGAGAATGTTCCATGGGCACTAGAGAAGAATGTGTATTCTGTTGCTTTGGGATGGAATGGTCTGAATATGTCTGTAAAGTCCATTTGGTCCAGTGTGTCATTTAAAGTCTTTATTTCCTCGTTGATCTTTTGCTTAGATGATCTGTCCATTTCAGTGAGGGGGCTGTTAAAGTCCCCCACTATTACTGTATTGCTGTCCATGTGTTTCTTTGCTTTTGTTATTAATTGCCTTATGTAATTGGCTGCTCCCACCTTAGGGGCATCGATATTTACAATTGTTAGATCTTCTTGTTGGATAGATCCTTTAAGTAGGATATAGTGTCCTTCTTCATCTCTTATTACAGTCTTTGTTTTAAAATCTAATTTGTGTGATATAAGGATTGCCACCCCAGCTTTCTTTTGGTGTCCATTAGCATGGTACATGGTTTTCCACCCCCTCACTTTCAATCTGGGGGTGTCTTTGCGTCTAAAATGAGTCTCTTGCAGACAGCATATCAATGGGTCTTGTTTTTTAATCCAATCTGATAACCTGTGTCTTTTGATTGGGGCATTCAGCCCATTTACATTCAGGGTAACTATTGAAAGGTATGAATTTAGTGCCATTGTATTGCCTGTAAGGTGACTGTTACTGTATATTGTCTGTGTTCCTTTCTGATCTATGCTGCTTTTAAGCTCTCTTTTTGCTTAGAGGACCTCTTTCAATATTTCTTGTAGGGCCGGTTTTGTGTTTGCAAATTCCTTTAGTTTTTGTTTGTCTTGGAAGTTTTTTATCTCTCCTTCAATTTTCACTGACAGCCTAGCTGGATATAGTATTCTTGGCTGCATATTTTTCTCATTTTGTGCTCTGAAGATATCATGCCAGTCCTTTCTGGCCTGCCAGGTCTCTGTGGATAGGTCTGTTGCCAATCTAATGTTTCTACCATTGTCGGTTACATATCTCTTCTCCCGAGCTGATTTCAGGATTTTCTCTTTGTCTCTGAGACTCGTAAGTTTTACTATTAGATGTCAGGGTGTTGACCTATTTTTATTGATTTTGAGAGGGGTTCTCTGTGCCTCCTGGATTTTGATGCCTGTTTCCTTCCTCACATTAGGGAAGTTCTCTGCTATTATTTGTTCCAATATACCTTCTGCCCCTCTCTCTCTTTCTTCTTCTTCTGGGATCTCAATTATTCTAATGTTGTTTCATCTTATCGTATCGCTTATCTCTTGAAATCTGCCCTCGTGATCCAGTAGTTGTTTCTCTCTCTTTTTCTCAGTTTCTTTATTTTCCATCATTTGGTCTTCTATATCGCTGATTCTCTCTTCTGCCTCATTTATCCTAGCAGTTAGTGCCCCCATTTTTGATTGCACCTCATTAATAGCCTTTTTGATTTCGACTTGGTTAGATTTTAGTTCTTTTATTTCTCCAGAAAGGGTTTCTCTAATAACTTCCACGCTTTTTTCAAGCCCAGCTAGTATCTTTAAAGTCATGATTCTGAACTCTAGGTCCGACATCGTACTAATGTCCGTATTGAGTAGGTCCCTGGCAGACGGTACTACCTGTTTTCTTTTTGCTGAAGTGATTTTTTTGTCTTGTCATTTTGTCCAGAGGAGAACAGATGAATGAGAGAACAGAATGCTAACAGGTTAACAATGTCTCCAGCAAATATACTCTATACAAATCAGAAAAGACCTGAAACCAGGGGACAAGAAAGGGAAAGAAAGAAGAGAAAAAAAAAAGGAAAAAGAAAAAGCAAAGAAAAACAGAACAAAACAAAAAAAAACAGAATATGATCAAATATGATCAGGCTAGTGCATAGATCAGTGCCACATACTAGCTTTTGGGCATATTTTGTTCTGTTAGAAGAAAGTGCATGCTAAAATTTTAAAGGAAGAAAGACTTATATATGTACAAAATAAGGGTTGATACAATGAAGGGATGGCAGATGACTGTAAAAATGAAAATTATAAAAGATTTTATAAAAGGACTTGATAAGATAAGGATTTGTTTTTAAAAAGAAAGAAGAAGATTTAAAAAGAAAAAGAAAAAAGAAAACAAAAGGGAGAGAATGTGATCGGGCAGGAGACTAGAACAAAGCCATACACTAGTGATTTAGGGTATATTTTGATCTGTTAGAAGAAATTGTACTCAAAATTTTAAAGAGAGAACAAGTTATATATATATGCCAAAAATAAGGGTAACTACTATGAAGGGATAAAAATATGACTCTAAAAATGAAAAGTAAAAAATGTTTTTTTAAAAAAGGGATTGATAAGATGTTGGTTGAAAAAGGGAAAAAGAAAAATTCGAAAAAAACAGTTAAAAAAATTAACTTTAAAAACTAATGAATTATGGTAAACAAGCCATGAATTCTATGTGCAGCATTCCCCTAGCGCTGGAGTTCTCCCGTTCTCCTTGATCGGTAAACTTGGTCTTGGCTTGCTGGCTGTTTTTACTAGAAAAATAGTTTTCTGGAAAAACAAAAACATCCAGACCTTTCAGGGGTTATTATACTGAACAAATCCTCCAGGAAAGCAAAATTTTATGGGCTATTGGTCAGACTGTGTCTTGTGGATCAGGTAACATGTGGAATCTATTCAAGATGGGCTTGGCTTATTTATAAGACAGCTGGGTCCTGGAGGATATTGTAACGTTAATCAAGTGAACTCCAATGGCAGTTGCTGTCCTAGAAGTAATCTTTTTTTAAGAAACCAGGTTTTGGTTCTTGACACTTGGTACAAAGTTATTGATCTTCCAAATGGCATTCTACATTCCAGAGAACACTAGAATTTTTTTTTTCTCTCTTGGAAGTGAAGCAGGATACCTCTATTTACTTGTCTCAGGGATTACATTAATGCTATGATTCTGTGCCATAATTTAGTTCTTGGGAATCTTGATGATCTCACTCTTGCAATAGGACCTCACACAGGCTCACTTCAATGATGCTATCACATTTATAGTATCTTAAGAACAGGAAGTAGTAAGTTCTCTAATTGTTTTGTTAAGACATACTCCAGCCAGAGTCTAATAAATTAATCTTTTCCCTATCTTTATAGTTTTGCCTTTTCTTTACTTTTTTTTAAAGATTTTATTTATTTATTTGACAGAGAAAGAGACAGTGAGAGAAGAAACACAAGCAGGGGGAGTGGAAAAGGGAGAAGCAGGCTTCCTGCTGAGCAGGGAGCCCAATGTGGGACTCGATCCCAGGACCCTGGGACGATTGAGCCACCCAGGCACCCCAATAGTTTCGCTTTTTCAAGAATATCATATACTTGGAATCATTTAATAGATAGCCTTTTCATATTGGCTTCTTTCACTTAATATGCACTTAAGGTTCCTCTGTGTTTTTCCATGGCTTGACATCTCATTTTTTTAAATCACTTAAAAATATTCTATTGTCTGGATGTACCACTGTTTATTTATTCATTCATCTACCAAAGGGCATATTGATTGTTTGGCAATTATGAATAAAACCCTTAGGGGTAAATATCAAGGAGCACAATTGCTGGAACATGCGGTAAGAGTATGTTTAGTTTTGTAAAAAACTGCCAAAATGCCTTCTAAAATGGCTGTACCATTTTGCATTCCCATCAGCAGTGAATGAGGGTTCCTGTTGCTCCACATCCTCACCAGCATTTGGTGTTAACAGTATTTTGGATTTTATTTATTCTAATAGGTGTGTAGTGGTATCTCATGGTTAGTTTATTTCAAAATTCTCTAATGACATGGTGAGGAACATCTTTTCATATGCTGATTTGCCATATGTGTATCTTGTTTGGTTAGGTTTCTATTCAGATCTTTTGCTCCTTTTTAAATTGAGGGTTTTTTTTTATTGTTGATTTTTAAGAGTTGTATGTTTTGAGTTGGTAATGGTCCTTTATCAAATACATCTTTTTTTAAAAGAGATTTTATTTATTTTTTTATTTATTTAAGAGAGAGAGAGAGCAGGGGGAGGGAGAAGGACAAACAGACTCTGCTCTGAACATGGAGCCTGATGTGAGGCTTGATCTCAGGACACTGAGATCCTGACCTGAGCTGAAACCAAGAGTGGATGCTCAACTGACTGAGCCACTCAGGTGCCCTATCAAATATATCTTTTGCAAATATTTTCTCCCAGTCTGTGTCTTGTCTTCTCATTCTCTTGATGGTGTCTTTTGCAGAGCATCAACAGGCTATATTTTGATAATTTCAGTCAAAATATAGAGTAAGTCTTCTGCACACTTAGCCTCCAAAGATTGGTATAAGGTAAAGATTGGTATTTGTGTAAAGGAATAAGAGATACTGGCAGGTCTCTGAGAAAGAGCTAGAGGAAAAGAGCATGAGTAATGTGGACTTTTACCTTTATTTCATGCAAGGGACGTATATATCCAGCACGTAGCAGACCTTCAAGTATTTAGGATTAAGAAAGGAGAAGAAAAAGATCAACAGAACAAGGCACCAGGCACTTAGTGTAGTTGGTTCAAACCCAGTACTTGCTGTGTGACCTTGTCACAACTTCTTCAACTCTACGATAGATGGGATATTACCTATGTTTCAGGGTTGCTGTTAGGAATAAATGACATAGCGTCTGTAATGGCGCATGGTATGGTGCCTAGTCTGTGCCATGTGCTCCCATGTTAGCCACTGCTCCCATGTTAGCCACTGCTCATCTTTCCTTCTTCCCTTAACAGTCCCCTCATTGTGGAGAGATTCAAGACTACAAAATGAGCAGCCATTAAAGAAATTTATGAGTGATCCAATACCAATTTTAAACATACATGGTCACTCTCAGTGACCATGTATATTATACACTTGTGTGTCTTTGTAAAAGAAAAATTCTACCATATGTCACTTCTGTTAAATAGCATGTGGACTAAAAGGCCCATTTGAAAAGAACCACTGAGGATGCAGAACCTAGTTTTAATAAAACAAGATTCTGGATGACTGGAAGGCTAGAACAAAACTAATAGTTCCAAAGGTCATGATAAATGAATTAGGAAAGTAATCAGAATGGCTTAGCAAAGCAATGCTGTCATTCTTCATCTTAATGAATCTCTTAAAGAGTAAATAAAAGGAGAAAGATGAAAGTAATTATTGACTGTGTACCTAGTTATTAAAGCTGCTGGTATCTCCAAGGAATACAGTTCATAAAGCTGAGGCTGGAGGTGAATATACATACATGTCACGCAGCTGCCTCAGCCCTGGGAACTATATATCATGTTTACATAGTGACTGTACAAATACTTATTTTAATGAATATGTTATGTAGAACTCTGTCCCTCTGTCATACTCTGCTCAGTTTATACAGCTGTTGTCTTGGGAGTTAGGAGGGCTAGAAAGAATCTGGCAGTAGATGTCAGAAGCTTGAGTCAGCTCCCATCTCTACCATTCCTTGCTGAATAAGAAGGCACTGAATGTCCTGGCCTGCCATTGAACAACAAAAGGCATAGAGGAGACAAATAAAGGAAAAGTTTTTAGAAAGAGTTTCAAAAAAGGAAGATGAATGATTCACAATATTATTGCTATGAGAAATATAATAAACACTCTTTCTGTATATATTATGTTAGAGGACAGCTTACTGGTGCAGATCTTTCTTTTTTTAAAGATTTATTTATTTTAGAGAGAGAGAGCGAGAGCCAGCGAGCACGCACGAATGGGAGGGGCAGAAGTGAGAGAGAATCTCAAGCAGACTCCATGCTGAGCACAGAGCCTGACATGGGGCTTGATCTCATGACCCTGAGATCATGACCCTGTAATCATGACCTGAGCCAGAACCAAGAGTCAGATGCTTAACTGACTGCGCTACCCAGATGCCTCACTGGTGCAGATTTTATTTGCATCAACCCAACAGGACACTGTTAGAGCTGGGGCGTCTCTGATCATTTTAGTGTTTGATGAAGAATACACAGATTAGCCTTGTCATTTTGTCATTTTGTCATTTGACTAGTGCAGCTATTAAATCATCTTTTCTAGTAAGTTGTAACTCATTATATAATAATCATATTACTTTACATTTTTAACTTAAAGGCACTTAGAAATTCTGTCATGAAAACATTGTGAAGCCAGTACGGAAGTGTTATTCCATATTTCAAGAAAAAGTGCTTTATTTATTTTATTTATATATAAAATAGGTTATACAAAAAGTGATTTTATATATATGATTTTTAAAAACAAAATGAAGATATACATACTATTTTGTTACCAGATTTATTTTACCTACCAGTGTACTCTGAATAAGATTCATGTTCTTGCATATTCTCCCACATTATTCTTACAGGTTTTACAGATTCTGGAGTGTGGATATACCGTAGTTTATTTAACCAAACGCTATACCTGGACATGTAGGTCATTTTCATTCTTAAAATAAGCCTGTGCCAAATATATTTGTAGCTAAATTTCTCTTTCTTAGAACTGATTCCTAGTAGTGACATTGATGAATGAAGAGTCAGAGCAATTTTAAGGCAGAAAGGTTTTGAATAAACTTTTAAAGAAATTGGTGTTAGAAACAATGAAGAATTAACAAGAACAATGGAAACTTTTTTGAAGCAGGGAGAGCTGTAAAGATTAGAGTAGGATATCATGTGCCCCGAGAAGAGCGTTGTTAATACAGCCCATAGGAGTTGCTCAGTCAAGGTTATGATTGTAAAAAGAGCATTTTTTTTTTTTTAGATTCACTTGAAATTAAGGGAATGGATTTAAGACTAAAGAAAGGATGTGCTTTTCCCAGTGATAAAGCAACTACATAGATGTAGCTTTTGTGGTGGACCGGAGGGCTAAAGAGGATGGTTTGGAAAGTTTCCTAGAAATCATGGGGCAACCTGTCTTGGGCTACATGTTTCCATACTATAATGGTTCTGACTCATGTGGACGTAACAGGAAGAGGCATGTTTCCTGAGTGACTATTATTGTAAATTATTCTTTGGAGTAGAGATTTTAAGAAGCAAATATTTCAAACCTTGACCACACAATGCAACAGAATTGACCTTTTTCAGAATGATTTTTTATTTTATTTTATTTTTGTAGGGGAAGATCATTTTAGGATTGGTTTAGACGTTATATATCCATCTTATTGCAGTTGATTCAATTCTGTTCTCAAAATGTTGTTTTGGATTGACTGTTCTTCAGGCTTATTTTTCTGTCTAGACATAACCTAAATGGAAGACAGCAAGACGCTCTGTAAATATCACTTGTATCTGCAAACCCAAAGGCAAGCTGGGGCCACATGTCTGTCATTTCTGTCACACTTACACAGAAAGTATGTCAATCTCAGCTTCCCTTGGCTCGTCTCAGCATCAAGCCCTAAAGAATTTCAGCTACGTTCAGTCTTTGTGTCAATACTAACCAAATCTCTAAGGGTATTTAGCACCTTACCTTCTCCAGGAGGTGAGATGAGGGATTAGTCAAATGTCTGCAGTTTGAACTTCTTGAGAAGCTACAGCTTCAGCCCCTCCAATATCCTCAGAACCCCTAAGTTATATCCATGCTGTATAATTGGGATAGAACTTGAATTCTGTTTGTGGCCCTAGCAACTTTCCCCTGACAGACACTTCTCCTTGTTCCAGAGCCTAGCTGTTGGCTGACATCTTGCTTTATTCTGGCACATAACCTTTAATCCAGAACTCGTCCCATGTAATCTGCCTCTAGGCATTGTATTGTCTCCTGCTGCTTTGATCTACATTCGCACCGTATTAGACCCTTTCAATATTGATACTCACCTGTATTGGACCCAGGGCACCATGTTGGTTAATATCTGCTGGGAGGCCATAAAGACTTTTACTTTATTTCCTTTTGGCCTTTGTCCCACCCACTGTGATATATTCTTATCTCCCCTTCTGTTTGCTTTTAAGATTTCAACACACCTAGTAGCAGAGGCTGAGCAAGTTATACTAATGATGTTAAGGGCATATAATAAGGAAAGCAATATACTGTATTAGTTGCCCCATCTTTTAAATATGAAAATGAAGGATAAGTTTATTTATTGCAAATAATGCAATGTCCATTTTAAATGACTGCTTTTTCTGCATTATTTTCTATCACCAATTTCCCTTTCCATTGATGTTGGAAACACAGTAGGAAACTTTTTTTTTTTAAAGATTTTATTTATTTGTTTGACACAGAGAGAGACAGCACGAGAGGGAACACAAGCAGGGGAAGTGGGAGAGGACAAAGCAGGTCTCCTGCCGAGCAGGGAGCCCGATGCAGGGCTCGATCCCAGGACCCTGGGATCATGACCCAAGCCAAAGGCAGACGCCCAACCGACTGAGCCACCTAGGCGCCTCTTTTTTTTTTTTTTTTTTTTTACTCCATCTGTATAATTTACAACTCTTTACAATAGCAGTCTGGAAATGCTAAAGGTATGGCAATGGAAAAAGTGTGAACTATGTTTAATTTTGTTTGCTGATATTTATATTTTTTTCTAAAATGATAGTCATGAGGATATATTAAAGGGAAGTATGCTATTCACTAGGGGGTACCTGAATCTAGGAAGTGCCATTTAGACCAAGTTGGATTTATACTTCTACACATTTTGCTATTCCATTTTATTTTAGTGGTAAAGTCTTTAAGATGAGGGGCAGAGGAGGAGAGAGAGAATATGATTATAGTCTATATCTTATAAGAATACATTTATGAAGTAAATTAAATTCAGATAATGAAAATAATTAGAATTGAGTAATGAAAAGCATTCAGATATAACATTTTACATTTTTACATCTCAATCAGTATTGCTAAATTTGTTTATATATCTATATTTTGTACTTGAAATTGAATTGTTTAAATTGAAGGTAAGCATAATGAAATTCTGACCACTTTCAGTGAACCCTTTACTTAGTCATATACTCTGATTAGGTAATGCTTTCTCTATGGTATGAGCAAAGTTTGGCTTAATGGAAAGGGTGCTGGTATTAAAATTGGCATATTTGGTTTTGAATCCAGATGGCTCTACCTACTAACTGTGTACATTTACATGGGATAAGTTATTTAATCTTTTCATTTCTCAGGGTCCTTATCTACAAACAAGAACAATAATAGTTATCTCACTAGGTTATTATGGGGATGGAATTTGAAAGTAACTCATGGTAGGTACTTTGAGTACATTTCTTTTTTCAGTTTCTAGAAATGTTTAAGCATAAATCAGACAACACAGAGCAAGGGTATAGTGGAAAATTTTTAGATGACCTTGAAAGTCATAATGAACCTTAGTATCTCTTACCAACAGTTCCTAAATGGACCTATGTCATTACACTGTTTTTCATTCAACTCAATTTTGTGGGCATTTATTATGATACTCCATTATGTCCTTGGTTGGTATACACAGGGAATGTGAACATGTGGAGGATGCATTTGCCTCTTTTCTGCCTTGCTTTCTTGCTCCCACAGTGTATTGCTACCTTCTGACTATCTCACTTGGAGCTTGTCCCTTATCTCTGTCTTCAGTGGTATGTTCTCCAGTGTCCTATGGTTTTTCCTTACTAGGGTTCACTCCATAACCTCTGAAGCAATACCTAGCTCAGAGGCTGCTGTGAGGGTAAATGAATACATTAAAACACTTAGAACAGTGTCTTGGGATTAAGTAAGGAGCTTAATAGATTTTAGTGATTATTGTTTCTGCCCATTCTCTTGGGTTGGGGCTTATTCTCCGGGGTTGGCCCCTTCTGTTCAGGTTTTTTCTGAGAAGGACCCCTTGCCATCTGTGATGAGTACAAGAAGGATCATAGAGAGGACTCTCATCTTATTTGGGTTAAAAACATCATTGGAAGTGACCTTTGTTAGATAAGAAGCTACAAAGTTATCCACTGGGCAAGCATGTTCTATACATGAAAGTATTAATAAGTAAAATATTATTTGTAGTTTGTCACAGGTGTTTATTTTGTCATACTTTTCATATTTTAAGTTTTGCAATCAATTTGTTTATATATATAACAGATATCAAAGATATCAAAAACAGAAAAACTCCAAAGAAAAAGCATCCATGCACAATCACATTCTTCTCATTTCCCATACAATTTAGTTGATTTCTAACAAGAACATCAGAAAGTTTCTTACCATGGAAGAGTGACCTTTAAAAACAAAAAAACTGACAACCAGATAAACTACACATCATTTACAGAGGGATTCAGTGGAATTTACTCCATCTATTTCCCGAGCCTCTAGAGAAAATTATTCATTCTAGAAGGGCACAGCTGATTGAGGAGGGAAGGCTCAGATTGAAAAGAGACAATGCATTGAGCTGTGGTTGTGAAAAAGTGTGGTTGTGAAAAAGTGTCTAGATTTTCACCTATAGAGTGAGGCAGTTGGACTAGCTCATTTTAAAGGAGCTTTCCAGGTTAAACAGGGTGAACTCTATTGTGCTAAGCTGTGCCATGTCTGTGTTGTTTAGGTAGAAATCCTAAGCTCACTACTAGACTGCAAGCATCTTGTAGATGAGTCCAGGAAGTTCCGTTCACTAGTCCTTGGAGCCTCAATATTAACTCAATGCCTGGTCAATCTTCTAGGCTCTATCCATTATACCTGCCGAGATATTCTGTAGCAGAGGTATCTTACTTCCTAGGGTTTCAGTGAGGGACAACAAAGGTAATATAGTTAGAAATGCTCAGAGAGCTGCAGAGTTTGTTTGTTTTAATGTAAGGAGAAGTTGTAAAAAGGAACCTAATAAACTGAGAATATTTCTTTGATTTGGAGCTGGAAGAAAATATGATACCTACGCGCAGCCTAGTCATTTATAATGGAGGATGCAGACTGTAGAGGTAAAGTGACTACCTAGTAAAATAGCTGGTGGCTGACAGATCACAGAAAACAGAGTGTTATGATCCTGAATTCATGAACCTGCAGCTTTTGATTAGTTGATATGAACATTTATAAAAGAGAATAAAGCAACATAAAGGAAAAGAGGTTATCTATACCAATATAACAGCCCAGTGGAAGCCATTGAAATATTTGCCCTTAAGAATTTTAATTAAATAAGTAATAGTCATTTTACACAAGGACACTATGCTGTCAATCTGATGTCTCCATAAAAGTCAGAAATATGGGTCTAAATGTGGGAATAGTTTTACTCTTATTATTTAGATGCTGACTTTTGCCTTATCATGGGACTCTGGAAGAAGTTGCTTTTATTTACCCTCAATGAGTTAGTTCTCATATATGCAGAAAATCCCTTAATTTTGTATGAAATGAACCAGGCCCTCAATTTGCCTCACATATCAGTGTATATTTTTAGCTCAATCACTGAGAAGTTGAAACATATTTACTTGATATAAATGCAGCTTATAAGTGAAATGCTTGAGAATGTTTTAGCTTATAGGGTCCAGAAGAGATTCTAATAAGTTCAGGAACATGGTAGAAAAGGTGTTCATGTTGTATGTGGATATCTTTAGGGTGACCTGAATTTTCAAAATTTAACCACAGGTAATGAGTGTTGATGTTCATTATAGTCAAGCTGTCCTTGAAGTGTGGACAATTTGAGTGGGAATTGGCACTCAAATGAAATAACAGATGAACACTCAGAGATCAACTAGGATTGGAAATGGGAAAAAGGAAGAATTAAGCACACTCTTCACATATATCTTTTAAAATAATGAGCTATTCTTATAAAAAAGCATGCTTGTTTTAGAACATTTAGAAGATACCAATAACAACACAGAAAAAAGGGGAAAAAAAATTCCTGCAATCCTATTATCCAAAGGTAACAACTACTACCAATTTAGTGTGTAACCACTCCCCTGGTTGTTTTCTATATATTTAAGCAATATGTAAAAACAAACATGAAATATTCCTCTTTTATAATCAGGTTTTTCTACCTACAATACCATGAATATACTTTCATGAAATTAAATACAGTATATTCTTTAAGTCATATACTAAACAAGAGATGCTTTGGGGTCATCAAAACCAAATATCACATATAAAAACTTGGTTTGTAAAATGCCTTAAATCTAATTCCTATCAAGGCCCTACCTTGCACTGAGCACATAAGAGATTTTACAATGGTGATTTCATTGTAATGTGGTACTTTGAGATATAGTTTCTTAAGATAGTGGTTTGGATCCATACTTGGGACTGGTGATTTTAAATTCATAGCACTGGTTTTCAGGCATACTTATACTCACAACTAGAAGTAACAAACCTTTTTCCCAGAAGTATTCCCTTGATTGTCTTTCCTTCATAAGATGAGGATACTAGGGATTTTAGAACTTTTGGATAATGCATTGTATAAAGCAGGTTAATAGAATTCTCTGGATTATGATATAGGGCATATTGACTAGGGCACCTAACTCAGGTCCTTTAAAATGTCTTTATGGCTTTGAGGAACCATGAATGGGCTGAACCAGCACTATAAACATTAAAACTTTCCTATATTCAGGATACTATGAGATGAAGCATCACATTTTTATTAGAAGAACTAAATATCTGAAAGAAAAAAAAGAAGCAATATAGTTTTAATTCTAATGCATGACATAGAACTAATTTCATTTTTCTCTGAATTGGGAAATTTTTACTGAGATTCCTGCTAAAATAGTGAAGGAAACAATTATGTAAAGATTTAAAAAATAATTTTTAACATAGTTGGCTCATTCATGCATGTGTTCAGGCATTTATTTATTCAAATATATTTATCCAATATCTAGTACATGTCAGGCTCAGCGCAATCTTTTTTTTTTTAAAGATTTTATTTATTTATTTTGACTGAGAGAAGCGAGAGAGGGAACACAAGCAGGGGGAGTGGGAGAGGGAGAAGGAGGCTTTCCATGGAACAGGGAGCCTGATGCAGGGCTCGATCCCAGGACCCTGGGATCATGGCCTGGGCCGAAGGCAGACGCTCAACGGCTGAGCCACCCAGGCGCCACTCAGCTCAATCTTTGAGTAACACACTTTATAGGGAAATGATACTCCTGTTAATATATGTTTATAACTCTTGTTAGAATATTGTGTTTATTGTTCTAAGCCATGGTATTTTGGTGACTAGGGTGGTGGAGGGAGCTGTTCTCATCAGAGGGATGAAGTCTTTCATGGTGTCAGCTACCTGAGGAAGAAGTGGTCTCTCAGTTTGGTTGATCAAAGGTTCCCTGAGAAGGTGTCCTTAGTCTTGAAGAAAATAGTAAGATATCTAGGAGGGAAAGGAGCTGGTGAGTTGTACTTTGGGCCGTAGTACACTCCTTTTGCTGAAAGATAGAATTGTCCATGGTGGTGAAGACCCATGAGCAGGCCTCCATTTAACTTCCTCAGTAACTGTGACTGACTCTACTTATAGCCTAAAGTGAATCACCACTAATTATCAAAAGTGGCCTGCAAGATAAGAGACATCTTATTTATTTTCATGTGAGGAAACTAGCTTTAAGAGAGAGAAAACAATTTATGAAGGTTCAGTTGCAGAATATAGAAGTCACTCTAGCTATTTTAAATGAAAAGGGATTTAAGAAATTTAGGTGTTTACAAAATTATGGAAAGAGCTGAAGCAGCAGTCCCTAACCTGGGCCTCCTGGAATGACTCCCAGAACACTACCATATGACTGTCTGACCAAGGGAACTGCTACCTGTACTACACTTGAGCAACTGGGAATCATAAAGCTGCATGTCAATTGCTGCTTCAAAACCACAGTGTCTTAGCTGTGATCTGGAGTGTAGATATTGACATCAGAACTTATAGCTCCAGAGCCAAGCTGAGCCTTCAGCACCTATATTAACAAAATTTATAACCTGCTTCTTGTCTCTCAACAGTCACTAAGCTACCTACTAGTCACTTGGACCCTTTGTTGATGTTGTTTTAGGAAAACCAAATTCCAATGATCCCTATATCCCTGCATGCTAGCAGAAATAGTAGGAGCTGCAGAAATGGCTTCTGAAGACTTCTGTATTCCAAATCTCCCATGAATGCTTCATATTGGTAGAACCTAAAGCACATCCTGAACTTTAGTTTCAAGGAAACCTGGGTGAAGAGGTTTTTAGATCAAGAAGTCAAATGGAAAGGAATGTAGAACAAATGTTGTGCATCAAATGACTGTACCTATCACAAATGGGGAACTGTTATTTGGACTCAGACTTGTCTAAGTTTGAAGTCCTGGGTTCTTTCCACTATACCACACAAGCCAATTTGGAATGAGTATGAAATTCACTTAGATGACCCTGGGGATTATTTCTATTAATTTCTAGTTAATAAGAGGGAACCTTTTGATCAGGAAGGACTTAAATCAGACCCTGAGATAGTTACACAGCTGTCTTGGAGTTGGAAGCCTGTGGGTTTGTCTCCTGAGTTGAAATAGACTGAGAAGCCATGATCATGGCCTGGCTGAATGAGAGAAAGCATAACAAGAGAAGCTGGAATATTCTCTGTTTAGTCTCAAGGGGAAACACTTTCTGAGCATAGAGAATTTGTAAATATCTAGGGTCATTGGCAAGCCATTTAATAACATTCTCTATAGAAAAAGAGAATTCTATTTAGAAAAGTCTTAGGATTTTATGGGCAATTTGGGTTGCTCTATAAAGAGCTAGGGAGGAACTGGGATCCTAGAGAATTAGGGTATTTCATTTACTCTTGCGGTTCAAATTTGACATAGTAGCCATTACTGAGACTATCCAAAGTAAAAAGAATGGGTACAGATTTACATGGATGGAAGCAGAGGTTCTTCTAATCTTCTAATCCACTTTTTTCAAGAAGGAGAGCTAAAGGTGGGGGTTTGAGTTCTCTTGCTTCCCTAGTAAATATTATTGATCAATTCCCATTTGCATAATGAACTATAACAAATTAAAGGAGATATTGCTTTTGGCTCATGTCCTTCTTCTTCATGGAATACTTATCTCTTTACTAGTTCAAATTTCAGGCCATTCAGAATGTAGCTCAAACTCATTGGATCATAACTACTTGGGAATTTGACCTTGTCACCCTGATCATGCTAGGGGACTATTTTGTAGTTTTTTAGTTTCTAGGTTCTATAAACTTTCTCTAAATTACTAAATTTCAGATCCAATGATCTGATATTAAGGAAACTCAGTCATCCTGAAATATTGGTATTGTTTCCCTATTCATTTTTACCCTGTGAATATGAACTTCTGTTGTTATTATTGTTTATTTTTTGGTACTTGATCCCCCATGCTCTTTGAATGTCAATATTGGCCTTGACTCCTTTTCACACCCTCCCATTCTCGATGCAGGATAACAGCCTTCTGTTGTTGCTTTTATTCAGTTGGTTTGGGTCTCCTAACTGCATTGGCTACCACAAACATTTTTAGGTTGAAACAATTATAATCGTTGTCTTTAAATTAGGTTTCAAGCTCCTGCAAAAGCAGGGATCATGTTTTATACTTTTATAAACTCAGGCACTTAATGTTTGCTGTCATATGTATAAAGTAATGTCTGGGGAATTCTGCTACCAGCTGCACAATAACAGTAAATCCTCGAATAGCCTCCAAATAGTGTCAAGCCAAAAAGCCTCTAAGTGCAAGACTTGATGAACACAGCCAAGAAGAGCCAAAGCTAAGATGACTGAGGTAACTGATAGTCACTAACAGAAAGGTACACTTTCATTAATTTGCAGATGTTACTTATGTCATATCTCTTTGGTGCTCAAGCCAAGGAACAGGCAAGAAGAGCTGAGGGAGGAAGGGAAGTGGTAGTGAAGGTAACCATAATTATGGAGAGCCTTTACTTTGCCATATAGTATTTAATCTTTGCAATAACTCACTGAAATAGGCACAATATTTATTTTTTCATTTAAAGACAAAGAAATTGAGGATTAGTGAGGTTTGGTAATTTGCCTGAAATCATCTACACATGGTTTTGGTAGAGCTGAGATTCCAGTCTTTATGTTCGGTTCATTTGGGGTGAAATTTTCTTTCTCATTGTTAATTGATCTATAATGAGGATATCCACTGGTGTTATGCTTTTGGCCTCTCTACACCCCATGCTTCCTCTAGAAGTTACTGGTTAATTCAGGAGTAAGATTTTAGCTTTTTCCTTTCTATTTTAGGAACTAGCTGCTTACAGGAAGCAGAATTCTGGTTTGCTCCTCTCTGCTATACCTTTTACAGGGCTAGTACCTAGAGCACAGCCTGGTATTGGGGAGTAAGCCTGTCATATTCTGAGGTTTGGTTTCAAGAATCCCATGGTTGTCAGAACCTAGGTCATGCTCATGAATCTCAGTGATATCAATATTAAGACTGATATTTGATTATTCATTTATCTATACCTTTTCTGATTAGTTTGGTTCAGAAGTAAGCTGAGGAAAAAAAGGCTTATGTTTTGACTTTAAACTATGTTCTTTTCCCTATATAAAGCTAAAAAAGTAAAATTAAACATAAAATGAACAGCAGATACAAAAAGACAGTAAATAGCAGACATCAAGTTGGAAAGAGAAAGAGAAAAATAAAACAGCTCAGCTGTTGCAGGAAATTCAGAGGAGGAATAATCAATTCCATATATCACGATCCCAGAGTGTACAGCATAGCACAATAATTAATGTTCATGATGACAATCCTTGATCCATCAAGAAAAATTAAATTATGTTCAGCAGACTTTCTTTTCTTTACCTCAGCTGGGGAAGAATGTGTAATACGCTTTAGAGAGATTGATTCTTTTGATAAAGGAAATGCCATTTTACTTATATTTGCTGGACTATCTAAAGAATACCATTGTGAAAATACTTAAATATAGAAAAGCAAAAGGAATTGTTCAAGATTGCTTCTTAAGAATACATTGCCTTTAAGATTAAAGATTTTACCACAGCATCTGCATTTGCCTACTCCAATTTGCTTAATCAGTATTAATTTTTAAAGTTTTACATTAATCAGGAAAATCAGCTATAAGTGCCTGCTTTTAACATTGTGGATCAGTTGTATCTTGTTTTTAAGCAAAAGATGTAAAGCACCCGTTTGGATTTAATTTTTTTTTTTTTCTCTCAGAACTTTATTAGGTGGAGATTGGGCAAAAGAGAAAAGCCCTGAAACAGTCGCCCACCTGGTTCAGGACAACTGGCATAGAGGAGCCTTTGCTTGGAGACGTGCTCTCACTGAGGTGAAGGCGTATCTTTGATTTTTTTTTTTTTAAAGGGAGCGGACGGACTGAACATCTCTGAGCACAACTTCAGACGGTTTTAAAAAATGGTCAGCCAGAGGAAGGCAAGTTTCTTGGGGACAAGACCAGAAGCAGAAGCCTCTGGTTTGTATGAAGACAAACAGGTGCCACTTTCATGTTGGGCAGGAAGGACATCTCTGCTATTCCCAGATGAAGATTTGGTAGGAGAGGAACATGACAAATGACAAAAGGACCAGTTTCTCAAACAGAGAGAGGGTTAAAGTAATTACACAGGGAAGGAAACTCAAATAATGGCTTACAAGGGAGCGAGATAAGTCATGATTCTTATTGGTACCTGACCCCAGTCCCCACCGTTTGGATTTAAATTAAGCTGAGCCGTAGGGTTCAAGCTCATAAGACTTAAATTATAATTAAATAAGTTCACAGTAATGGATAAACAATGTTATATTCATTCCAGAACATGGATATTTTAATTGGCATTGCAGGAAGGAAAGGTGATGTTGAGCAGGAGATGGTGTGAAGGGGCTGTCTTCAGGAGAAGGTGTGAAGGTGTAAAATTCACACTAAGAGACCCTGCATGGTGGTATTATGTTGAATTTTGTCAGAGTCCTGGAGTGGAGCCGACTGAGAGAGGCTGACCTCATGCTAATCATTCCCTAAGAGACTAAAACACACAAAGCAGACTGCCAGCTTGTCAAATCACAATGGAGTAAGGGAAGATGAGGAGGAATATTCATAACCTCATATAGGGCACCCACTTGGTTGCATCAGGATGCCTGGGAGACCAAATGAATAATTTAAAGGTTGTTTGGTAAGCGTGGAATTAAAGCAAAGGGAGATGGGTAATCTTGAAGAGTTCAGCGAGCTGATGGTAGGGCCTGTTGAATCATCCCTGAGCCACAATGGAGTTATTACAATATGTGGTAATATTTACTAATCGTGTTGTCAGGCACATTTTAAATGCTTTACTTATATTAATTCATAAATCCAGCTGCTCCAGGAGGTAACCTCATAGAAGATGTCCTCCCCACTAAGTAGATGCAAAAATGTAGGAACCAGTTTAAGGAACTCTCCTGAGGTTATAGGTTGGGTGAGCTTCAGAGGTTGCGTTCAAACCTAGGCAATCAGAGTCCAAAATCAACATTCTTAAGAGTTATGCTATTTTATCTTTCTAGGGGTACGTTGTTTTTCCTTGATTTAGTGTTTCTCTCTCATTTCTTCCATTTTCCATTTCCATGTTCTAAGCTCTCCACTATGATTTTGTTCTTAGAGTCTTCTTCTAGATAAATTACAATTACATGGATGTTACTGTTTACCAACTTATAATCACGTTCTAGTTTTTCAGTCTGAGATTTCATCCAGCCCATTTGGATTGAGTGTTAGGGGTTTGCATTCATTTATACAATGATTGGATTACTCTCAGAGGAGCTGAGAGTCTTGAAGCTCATTTCCTTTTAATTGTGTGTATACTTTACTAGCTTTATTGCAACCTAATTTCTCTTACTTTCAAGTTCTAGGGAATCTGGTAGAACATGCTTCTCATTGTTGCTGTCATATACCACCAACGATTAATAGATAAAATATTGATGGAAGAGTCTCAGATTGGATTATAAAACTATTTAACTTTTGACAAGTGGGTACATTATTAAGAATCCCAAAGCACCCAACCTTTTACAACGTTCTTCCTAACTTTATTGAATTTTAAGGACTGGGACTGACAAAAAAATCTTACTTGTCACAATTTAATTTTTTATTTGCATCTAGAGATTGTTTAAGAATAGCATGGAAGAGGATTTTACATTTGTGCTTTTGGTATGATCAATTCCCCATCATTAATCATATGAATCATGGCTGTAAAATGAGCCTAACCACCACCCCCCAGTGTATTTTATGTTCTCCTATAAGTGAAGAGGTAACTTTTGACTTGAATGCTAATGTTAGGATATATTTCAGATCCTCTGAGAAGTACCTTGAGATCCTTGGAAGGAAGCTGCTTTATATAGCCTCCTACTAAGTACTTGAGACAGCCACTTATGAATTACTATGTGCTGACAACTTTATCTGACTGTACCAAAAGATGTGGGGTGGATTATGAATCAGCTTGCGGAGAGGCAACTCAATTTTATGGACTGTTAATAATTTTTAAGACAGGCGAGGTCATATAACAAATAACCTTGCTCCTTCAAAATCCTGTGTAGATGCTCAGATGTTCTGAAATCTTTACTGGATTTTCCTGCCTTGGCAGTAAACTGTCAAATGTTCAGCAAAGTTGGTGTGTCTTGGCAGAGTGGCAGGGCTGGCTGCCACACACACCAACGGGAGGAACAGGAGAGGTTGGGGCATTCTAACCTGCTATACAGATGAGAGACCTGGATTATGCTGTGGGTTCCATTCAATCTTTGGAGATGTTTCAATTCATAAATTATAAATGCTGTATATTGCTGCACAGGTCATGAGAGAATAGCAAATGATAATTCAAGACTGTTATTAGAAGAAAGCAATCCTTTGGGAGAAGGGGAGATGGGATGAGATACAAAGAGGGGGAATTAGAAATGCATGTAGTCCAGAGAGGCTGAAGTAATGTTGATGACAGAGTTTGGAAATGTCAGCGGCAGATGGGATCTGCCATCATTTGCCAGTTGCAGACTGTTTCGGTCCCCATAACAAAGGCATGATTCCCTTGGAGCAAAGGGTGATTTCACAAAATAATAGCAGAAATGTCTAAGGAGTTTGAAACTGCAGAACAGCTATTTGGCCATAAACATACCTTATTGGGAGAGATGTTGTATGAGAGAGTAAGATACAAACAAGGAGGATACATAGGGGAGCCAGCTAAAGTTTAAGAATTATGTAAGACTTGTTTAAAACTTCCTTGAGTCACAATCATATTACACAAAATATTACCTTCCTCGGGTTGCCTGTTTTTGAATGGAAATAATCTGCCTTTTGTGTTTGGAAAATCTGTTTTCAAGCAATAGCCCATAAATTGATTTCAAAATCAAAAGTCAAAAAATAAAAAGTCACAGCAAAAAATGTTTTTCTAAGTTGAAAGTATATATTTTTCACACCTCACGATGTACCATCTTTCTTCAGGTGGATGGTATATAATGTAAATCCAACCATTACCTGCTTAAGGCTTTCAACTAATAGGCAAACAAGCCTGTCAGCAAACAATACAATTAGGGCGCCTGGGTGGCTCAGTTGGTTAAGCGACTGCCTTCGGCTCAGGTCATGATCCTGGAGTCCCGGAATCGAGTCCCACATCGGGCTCCCTGCTCAGCAGGGAGTCTGCTTCTCCCTTTGACCCTCTTCCCTCTCGTGCTTTCTATCTCTCATTCTCTCTCTCTCAAATAAATAAATAAAATCTTTAAAAAAAAAAACAATACAATTAAATTTTGTAGTTTGATTAGTGTCTAAAGGAGTAATTTTTTTCTCTTAGACCGAAGTTTGCTTGAAGAACTTTGGTTATTACTGAAACAGTAAAATCAGGTGTTTCTATACACGTGAGGAAAATGGCCTCAAAGCCTAAAAAATATCTGCATTTTTGGTCAAGATTCAGCATTTCTTTTCTTTTTTTTAAATTTCTTTCTTTTTTTTTTTTAAAGTAAGCTCCATACCCGGAGTAGAGCCCAATGCGGGGCTTGAACTCACAGCTCTGAGATCCACACCTGTGCTGATATCAAGAGTCGGATGCTTAACTGACTAAGCCACCCAGGCACCCCAAGATTCCGTGTTTCTTTTAAAAGGTAGAGAAGCCCTGAAGCTCAATTCAAACTAATTGAAATTAATAAATTTATATATTTTAATTGATTGCTTTTATTATCAGGGAAGTGATAAATAATGCAACTTATTCTCACATTACTGAGAGCGGGAAAGGAGAATTTTTGGGGACAGTCCTATTTCAACTTTGCTACTCCTTACATTCATCAAAACTGAGGCAGACACTAGTGGCAACTCATTGTAGTGGTGTGAGGAACACAATGATTTTCTGCCTCAGAGCAGAACAAATGGAAGCACAAAATTTATACTGATTTGTTCCAAAAAGAATTTGAGGGGCTCAAGACAAATGCCACAGGTTGATAGTGACATAGCAGAAGGGTTTCTCAGATATGTGGCAAAACTCCATGCAGAGGGTTTGTGGAATGGGTTCCTGGGTGAGTCACGCAGTTGGTAAAAGAGATCTTTCCTTATGGAAGCAAAGTTCTTAGTCTCTTATCTGAGGTTCTAGGGGCATAATCACACAGTCTGGAGGGAATGTTAATGGTTGTTAAGGTCCCAGGTCACACAGGCAAAGGGCTACAGAGATTGCAGGAACAGCAAGTTTGAATAGCCCTGATTTTTGTTTGGAGAAGTCTTGTTCTCAGCCCATGTGGTTTGGGTGGGGCTGATCCCACCTTTAGTTCTCGGGATGGGCCCTTATTGGCAAAATGCTATGCCCCCGGTCACAGTTTAGGGATGAAAATGGACCCAAACAATGAGGCTTTTTATGAGGTTCTAGGAAGAGAGGTACTTTTTTCTGCTAGACTCAAACAAGAGAATAAGATGACTGCAGGCATCTTGTTCCTACAGTGATTCTTTGCATGACATCAATAGTTGGAGTACTTTGGAGCCACAAAATGGAAAGAGTGGGATCAGATCCTGTTCATATTGTTGGAGCTCCAGCATCAAGCTTTGCTGAGGCAGGAATAAAACAGGTTTGTTGAGGAGTGTCACTGGTGAAAGGAAAAGAGAATAAATAAGATTGGTCCAGGAAAGCTGTTGGACCACAGTACAGACCTGACAAAGCCTCTGCCAGCCCATGGGAAGCTCTAGAGGGAAAACTGCTCACTAGACGAGTGTCCCATTGCACAGAAATGCCTAAGTCCTTGTACCAACACTTTGCTCAGTCACTGACTGTGAGCAAACCCAGGAAGAGCAGGACCTCTTCCTTGCTTAGTCATTGGCTGGGGGCTGCCTGGGGAAGAACATGGTCATGCCTCAGAAGCTGAGGTTGACCCACAGGATCTGACAGCTGAAGGTTATTAACTAACCACACTCCTCACAGCTGGGCAGCCAGTTCTTTCTCAAAGGGTGAGCTGAGAGGGGCATCACTGTGCCTGCCAAACAAGCTACTGAAAAAGCCATCCATATAATTTCTGTGGTCCAGTATACCCCTGTTAGGCTTAAGATACTGAAATGCAACTGAAAAAGTTCTGACTGAAGAAGAGAAGTTGGGGTTTCTGTTCTAGGGCAGCAGATGAGAGCATGCCTGTGCATCCGAGATTTAGGAAATCATAGAGTCCATTGATGAGCACTGGGCAGTGAAGCCAGATATCAAATAGGAAGGGGTTTAATGGTCAACAGCCCCTGGGTGAGAAGCTGGAGAAAGAAGCTCTTGTATTTCCTATCCCAGTCAGGTTGGCTTGGTCCTCTGTTCCTTTCTATGCCTATGTCTGCCTGGGTGATTTCAGCATTCATGTGGATGAGCTTTCCAAAAGCTAACCTCACAGCTTTGACCTCAGCTAACATAGTGGTTTTCACCTCAAATCCAATTCAGCAATTGACTCCTTAGCCCATGCTCTGGATTTTATCATCAACTAGCCCTGCCTTACCTAACAAATCTTAGACTCCCAAGAACTCATTTTACAATCATACCCTCTAATTCTTCCTTCTTTCTCACACTTTTTATAATCATATAGACACATAGACATTTCTAGATTTCTGAACTATTCTCTCCTTTTTTCCTTCTTGTTCTAATTTTTAGGCTATTTTTGGCTTCACTTCATTTCTGGCCCAGCATGGAGTCCATGCAAATTACTTATCTCTGCTCTCCTTCCTCTCTCTAGCTTCAAATGTGGTACCATCCGGAATTCCACTCTCATTCTGTTTGCTCTTCTAGTATGATGTCATGTTCCTATGGTTTCCACTCCATTTGTTCACAGATGAATTTCAAGTCTATCTTAGTGTAGTTTTAGTTCATTTTTTATATATAAGATTGGCAGAAAATGCTGAAGCTTGGTAAGAGACTTTTTTTTTCTGTTACCTCGAATGCTTTTTCTTTCTTTTTTATTATGTTATGTTAATCACCATACATTACATCATTAGTTTTTGATGTAGTGTTCCATGATTCATTGTTTGTGTATAACACCCATTGCTCCGTTCAGTACGTGCCCTCTTTAATACCCATCACCAAGCTAACCCATCCCCCACCCCCTTCCCCTCTAGAACCCTCAGTTTGTTTCTCAGAGTCCATAGTCTCTCATGGTTTGTCTCCCCCTCTGATTTCCCCCCCTTCATTTTTCTGTTCCTGCTATCTTCTTCATTTTCTTTTTTAACATATAATGTATTATTGGTTTTAGAGGTACAGGTCTTACACAATTCACAGCGCTCACCATAGCACATTTGGTAAGAGACTCTTAAAATGAGATTGTAGGGCAGCAGTTTCTCTCATGTATTTCTGGGGGAATGGAATAAAAAGTACACCACCTTTGGAGAAAAATCTATCAGTATCTAGAAAAATTGTATGTGTATTTACCTTTTAACCCAAAAATTCCACGTCTAGGTGTTTAACCCAAAAACCATGGTTAGAAAAAATGCAAAATGACATATTCACAAGGTTTTTTTCACTGCAGCAACATTTATAATAGCAAAAGACTGGAAATAATTCAGCTATCCCTTGTTGACAAGGGATTAGTTGCAGAAATTATGGTATATAATGGAGTACCATGAAGTTATAATTTATTTCTCAGTTTCTTTGAAATGTTCTAGAATGAGTTGGTAAAGGCTATAGATAAACATAGTCATGTTTCTATTTCATATCTCTCCAATTAGACAAATTCTTTGACAGAAGTATTGAATTATATATCAACTAAAGAAAGCAGAACTGAGAAAAAGTAAGTTATGACTTGGGGTCATATATACATAAATCACTTATTTTCTGTGGATCTCAGTTTCCTTTCCTGGCAAATGAGTGGGTGGGTCTATGTGATAGCTAAAGGCCTTCCAGCTGTCAGATTCTAATATAATGATTTTGATTTCAAGTCCACTTTGGAAGGGTTAGTAAGATGAGAGAGTTTAACTAGTATGTAATTAAAAGCAGAATCTATTAAATAGATTCCAGGGCCCAAGAATACCATGGAATATACTTGCAAGAGGAAGCCAAATTTAGAGACATTGTGGGAAAAATGAAAAATGAAGTTATAATTTATTTGGAGAGAATCAGGTATTACAGTAGAAAAAATAGAGGTGGTAAGAATAATTAATTCATTTATTCCATCAGATACGTGTTGGGAATCCTTTATCTACCAGACCAGTAGGCATTAGTGATAAAAATATATAAAAGAATTTATCCCTTTCTTGAGCCAATAATCCCATTATGGAGACACATTAACAAATAATTACCACAGTCCAACAAATGTTTCATTGGAATAGAGAGATCACTAATGTTGGGTATTTACAAAGTCAAAATGATCTTATAAAGTAGCAGATTTGTGGAAGAACTTATATCAAAGATAACACTCTATTCTAACTCTATAACTAGATTTACTCCTTAATGCTTTTGACAAGTTATTCACACCCCAAATTTATAAAACATGCTAAAATAGACTTTCTATGATTAAATTTATTTACCAATTTAACAAAATGCATGCAATGCCAAATTTCCAATTTAGGACCAAATCTTATTTTAGTTTTCAGAGATGGGAAGAGGAGAATAAAACCCTTAAAAATTAAACTTAGTGATTGCTGGAACAATCTTCACCAAGCCCAGCCAATAGCTTGTTATATTCTAAATATAACTTGTCATCTTGTGACAAAATTCAATTTTGAGAATATGTGAGAATCCATTTCGATTTTCAGTTGTTTTGTAAACTTGAAAACCAAAAGTTTATGGAAGGCTTTTTTATATTTACTTTGTGTCAGGTGATAGGGAATTATATCCTTTGTGTCCCTAGAAGACAGTAAGATTGATGAGTTGTTTATGCAAGTAATCAGAATCCAGTTCAGACACTATTAAATAATGCATTGTCTCTACTTACTTTAGCTTAACATGATTTCACCCCTAAGTCATTTCTGAATGATACCCACAAAGAAATTTAATTCATTGATCTTACGCCTCAAAGAGCAAATCCATATGGTAATTGTGTGATGGTTAATATATTTCATGACTGGTAACTGTTGTTACTGACTTAAAGAAATTCTCAAAAAAATTTTTTTTTGTATTTTGGAATTTAAAATGCAGTATTTATTTTTCAATATAAAGAGTGAACAATGTTTAAAGTCTGAGGTAGAGGACAAAAACATAAAGAAGAGAAAAATTAAAAGAACACAAGATGCCATGACAATGTTTTAACGGTTTCAAAAACATTCTCTTACTAATCACTGCTTAGCTACAGACAGCCAAGCAAAAATAAAACACTTTATTGTAGCCAAGTTAATGTAATCAAAATTTCAATTACAAAAAATGTGGGTGAATTTAATTTGTCCTTGCCAATTGCCAATTCTTACTAGGCATGCTTCCTTTTTTAGGTCACAAGAAAATATTTTGAAAATTTTGTGTTTCTGTGACCCTAACTAAATAACTCTGTTATTCACCAAATAAAATTAGTAGGATTTGATGACTGGAGGTGGGATATCTGCTCTTCTAGAAGGAAAAACCAGTTCAGTACAGTCATCTGTGGATAAACATATTTGAAAAGCAGGGACAGATAAGATGAATCAGTTCTCAAACTTTGCTGTCCTCTTATTTTTACATTTTAAATTAAGGTATAATTTACATGTAGTAAAATGCTCACACCTTAAGTATAACCTCTACAAGATTAAGATAAGATAAGGAATATTTTCATTACTCCTAAGTTCCTTCTTGCCCCTTTCTTATTACTAAGACTTTCTCCCAAGACATAAGCATTTTTCTTGACTTCTATTGTGTTCATTTAGCTTTATCTGTTCTTGAATTTCATATAAATAGATTGTTTGGTTCTCTTATACCAGACAGAATGCTTCAAACTCATCATGTTCTCTTTCCAATATTGTATTTCCTGTCTGTATCATAACTAAAAATGGATTACTTTTGTTTAAGTTAAATGATTCCGAATTCTAATGAGATGGGTATGAAACCGTTCATTTTGATATAATAGAGCACCCTAGCAGATCTGGGGCATGAACTAGCTTAGCTTATGGGCAGAGGGGCTCCCTGTGCTGGGGGGCATTGAATCATGGATACTTTTCTGAGTCTGGGTCACTGGAACAGAGCATACATTAAGATTTGTTTCCAGAAATGGGGTCACATGGTGTGGTCTAAATTGTGGGAATAGGATAAAAGTCCATTTTAAGGTCAGGGATGAGCCGGGAGAATGTGATGTGCTTCTAGATCTGCCTGTGACCACTCCTTCTACAAACATCAAGATTAGTCCTTCTGCCTGTAATGGTTGGTACCAGGCTGCAGGGGGAGGTTGGCTCCATACCCTTCATACTGTAGTTCTGGGAGGTGGCATATAGAAGTTAGGAAAAAGCAATTCCAGCCTTCCTGCAGAATCTGTGAGATCTAAAGACCTGGCTCCTGGACAGCGCATATATATATCCCTCATTACTAGGCTGTGGTTTGGCTGCCTTCAAAGCCAGCACTCCGCTGGATGCGTCCAAAGTTTCAGGCAACCAGAACTCTGTACAAACTGCTTCATCTGCCTGTCTTGCCCCTCCCTGCTTACCAACTTGAGTAAATAGCCACAAGCAAATAGTGAGAAAGCAAGCTCGGATGATTGGCCTGTGGACTTGCATCTGAGCTCTGTCTCTCTTATTAACTTTGTGACTGGGTAAGTTACTTTACTCCTCCAAATCTCAGTTTCTCCATTTGTCAAAGAGGGGCAGAAAAGTACTTACCACATGGGGTTTAATGAGATAATCTTTGTAACTTGGCCAGAAGTGCAAGTTGGTTACCTTTTCCACTGGATGGAAAAGAAAAAGGGAACCTATTAAATTATGAGCCTTTAAAATTCAGCTAAAAATACTCTCTATTCAGAAGCCTTCCCAGATCCCACCAGGAAGAGTACAGTTTTCTTTCTTTCTCTGATGCTTCCCCCACTTTTTTTTTTTTTTTAAGTAACAGTTTCTTTTCTCACTGCTCTGCTGGACCCTATACTACCTGAGGATAGGAATTTTGTCTTTCACGTGTTTAGTTCTAGTACCATCACGGTATCAGATATATAGTGGACGCTCAGGAAATATTTGTCAGATGCATGAATAAAGTCTGTTATTTGGCAATTATATATTGCACACTTTGTTTTTAGTAGTTTTCCTTTGGTGCAGGATTCATGTTCCAAGATTTTTTTGGAGGGAAGGAATGAGTTTCACTGAATCCTTCAAATTTACCTGTCAAACTACTCTACCTATTTATATTCACTTGGCAATCAACATTGACACAAAATTACTATTTATGAAATGATTCTCTGTTGGAAGGCTCCACAGTGACACTGTGAAAATAGCTATAATTTAGCAATTCAGTAGCATTTGCCTTAGTGAAGGAGTTAGTAGAAATAATAACCTTTAGCTTCAGCTGACACCACAGAACCTGTGTCAGACTTCTCGGATGAAGATTTACATAGAAACCTGGCTATTAATTTCACGTTATACTTTCACTTTTTTCATAAAAATAAAAGTTTAGGTTCTAACTGTAGTCATACAGCTTGAGAAATGAGGCTAGCAAAATAGGAAACCCTTCCACCTACCAAAACTGTAACCATAAGGTTCTTTTGATATCAGATTATTAATATTGTGACCAAAAAAAAAAAAAAAATCCTCCCTGCATGCCCACCTACAAGGGAAACAAAATGAATGCTACAGGCAATTCCTGTAATGTTAAAGTCTCCACTCTTCTCCCTGGCTTTTCTTGATGTTCTTTCTAATTGAGAAACACACAAGGGTCCTCTATATGCACCAACACACTAAATTCTAAAGAAAAAAAACCTCACCCCTAAACCGATAAAACTCTAAGCAAATATTAATGCAGCAACTCAGCCCTCAATCCCCATGGCAACCAGGACATTATAGAGTTGATATCCCAACCATCTTTATCACAGCATTGTATTTTCTATCCTATTTTATTCAGGATAAAAACACACTTCAGATCATGTATAATCATCTGTGCTTTAGAGGAAATTTGAGCAATCACCCTTTAAAAAACTATTTAATACATTTTTGTTATAACAGTCATCTTAGTTCACTATGATTATCCTGGGGACATAAGATTGGATGGAAATGAAAAAAGGAATCAATTTAAATTATCTTTAGTTCTTAAAGAAGAAACAGGGAACTTAGAAGAGATTTATAAAACTTTATCTTGGTACCATCATTGTAGCTTTTCTAGAAAAAAGATGTAGGAAGTGAGAAGAATTTGTGGAATAAAGCAGGAAGTCCCCTCTCTGCTTTGCTGTGCTAAACTGTTCAGACTTGTCCGTTTTAACTATAATTATTGAGAATTCCTGGTTCTAACCCGTCTCTTTAAGAGTTTCTTAACCGGTTGGTAATTGTCTTTGCTTTAAATAAATGGAGACTTGGCTTATTAAAATTTGCTTTAGATACTTCTTTGTATTGTGGTAAAAGCCACATAACATAAAAGTTACAATAGTAACCATTTTAAGTGTATAGTTCAATAGTAACCATATGCACATTGTTGCTAGAACTTTTTCATCTTGCTAAACCGAAACCCTGTATCTATTGAATAACAGTTCTCCTTTGCCCCATACCTGTAGCCCTTGGCATCCCCCTTTCTACTTTCTGTTTATAGGAGTTTGACTACTTTAGATACCGCATATAAATGGAATCATGCAGTATTTGTCTTTTTGTGACTGGCTTGTTTCACTTAGCATCATGTATTCAAGGTTCATCCATGTTGTAGCATATGACAGGATTTCTTTTTAACACTGAATAATATTATATATATATATATGTAATATATATATATATATTACATTTTCTTTATCCATTCATCCATTGATAGACATTTAAGTTAGTTCATATATTGGCTACTGTGAATAATGCTGAAATGAACATGGATGTGCAAATATCCCTTTGAGTTCCTGCTTTCAAATCTTTTGGGTATATATTTAGAAGTGGGATTGCTGGATCATATGATAATTTTATTTTTATTTTTTAGAGGAATCTCTGTACAGTGTGTAAGGGCTTTGATTTCTCTATATCCTGGCCAGTGCTTGTTATTTTTTCCTTTTCTTTTTGATAGTGATCATCCTAATGGATGTGAGGTGATATCTCATTGGTTTTGATTTGCATTTCTCTGATATTTAGTGATGTTGAGCCTCTTTCAGTATGCGTGTTGGCCATTTGTATATCATCTTTGGAGAAATTTCTATTCAAGTTCTTTGCCCATTTTTAAATCAGGTTATTTGGGGTTTTTTGGGTTGTTGATTTGTTTGTGTTCTTTATATATTTTGGGTATTAATCCCTTATCAAATATGTAGTTTGTAGTATTTTCTCCCATCCTGTAGGTTGCCTTTTCACCCTGTTGATTGTATCCTTTTCCATGCACAAGTTTTAAAGTTTTGATGTAGAGCCATTTGTCTATTTCTGCTTTTGTTGTCTGTACATTAGGTATCATATTTAGGAAATCATTGTCAAATCCAATGTCATGAAGAATGCCCTTGTGTTTTCTTCTAAGACTTTTAGTTTCAGGACTTACATTTAGGTCTTTAACACATTTTGAATTATTTTTTGTATATGGTATAAGGTGAGGTTCCAACTTCATTCTTTTGCATAATGCTATCCAGTTTTCCCAGCACCAGACTATCCTTTCCTCATTGTGTAGCCTTGGCACCCTTAGCAAAGATCTTCTGACCATATAAATACACGAGGGTTTATTTTTGGGCTCCATATTCTTTTCCATCAATCTATATATCTTTTTATGCCAGAACAATACTGTTTGATTATTATAGATTTGTAATATGTTTTTCAACCTGGAGGTAGGAGTTTCTTAACTTTGTTTTTCTTTTTGAAGATTGTTTTGGCTACTTGGGGTTCCTTGATATTCCATATACATTTTAGGTTGTTTTTTTTTTAATTTCTGCAAAACATGTCATTGGGATTTTGGTAGGAATTGAACTGACTCTGTAGTTGGGGTAGTATGGACATCTTAACAATATTAAGTCTTCCACTCCATGAACATAAGATGTCTTTCTATTTGTTGGTGTATTCTTTAATTTCTTTCAGCAATTTTTGTGGTTTTCAATGTGCAAGTTTTAACCTCTTTGGTTAAGTTAATCCTGAGTGTTCTATTGTTTTTGATGCCATTGTAAATGAGATTGTTTTCTTAATTTTCTTTTTGGTTTGTTCCTTATTAGTGTATAGAATTGCAACATTTTTGTGTGTTGATTTTGTATTCTGCAACTTTGTTGAATTTGTTTATTAGTTATAGCAGTTTTTGGTGTGTGTATGTGGAATCTTTAGGTTTTTCTACATTTAATATCATGTTATCTGCCAACAGTGGTAATTTTACTTCTTCCTTTCCAATTTGGATGCATTTTATTTATTTTTCTTGCCTAATTGTTCTAGCTAGGGCTTCCAGTACTACACTGAATAGAAGTAGTGAAGGTGGACATGCTAGCCTTGTTCTTGATCTTAGAGGAAAAGCATTCAGTTTTCCATCATTGCGTATGATGTCAGCTTTTCATATATAGTCTTTATTATGTTGAGGTAGTTTCCTTCTGTTCCTAGATTGTTGAGGACTTTTTTTTTTTTTAATCATGAGAGTGTTGAATTTTGTTAAATGATTTATGCGTTAGTTGGGATGATCATTTCATTTTTGTCCTTCACTTGTTAATGTGGTATATCAGATTGATATTCCTATGTTGAACCAGGCTTGCATCCAGAGAATAAATCCCACTTGATCATGGTGCACGATCCTTTTAATATGTTGTTAAATTTGATTTGCTAAATTTCATTGAGGACTTTTTGCATCAACATTCACCAGGGATATCATATATTCAGTAGTTTTCTTTTCTTGTAGTATTTTTGTATTGGGGTAATGTTGGCCTCATAAAATTAGTTTAGAAGTGTTCCATCCTATTCAGTTTTTGAGAAAGTTTGATGAAGAGTGGTGTTAATTATTCTATAAATATTTGATCAAATTCTCCAGTTAAGCCATTTGGTCCTAGGCTTTTCTTTGTGGGGAGATTTTAAATTACTGATTCAATCACTTTACTAATTATACATCTGTCCAGGTTTTTTATTTCTTTTTGAAAAAATTTTAACCTTTTTATTCAATGCACAATTAAAATTTTTACCTCATTTTTACCTCCTTTTCTTTGATATACGTTGTAAAGGTTTAATGTGTAACATATAACTTGTCACATCATTATCTTAGAAGAACAAATGATAAATAATAATATGACCCAAGAAATTTGTGCTAAGTAGCATCACTTACAATCAGGGGTTGGCAAACTTTTTCTGAACAAGCAATATAATAAATATTTTAGACTTGTGGGCCTTACAGGCTCTTACAATTCTGTTACAGTGCAAAAGCCACCATGGACAACAAATGGGAGTGGCTATATTCTAATAAAATTTATTGACAAAAATCAGGTTGACAGGCTAGATTTGGTGGTGCTGGTACTGGTTTGCCAGTCCCAAACATAGATATTTAAAAATAAGCTTGTAGACATAAAGATCCCTTGGAGCTTAGATCATGCTGTAAACAGTAGGAAAGAAGTTCAGATTTAAAGGTTATCTTCAGTAACAATGTAGCTGATTGTAGTGAGCTCATTTTCTTACAATACTTTTTATATGCTTTTGTACTGGCTTATTTTTTCACAGTGCTTTTTATATGCTTTTTTTCCTGTGAATAGAAGATATGTGCTACGGTGAGCGCTGTGAATTGTGTAAGACTGTTGAATCACAGATCTGTACTTCTGAAACAAATAACGCAACATATTTTAAGAAAAAAGAAAAAGAAGAAGATAGCAGGAGAGGAAGAATGAAGGGAGTAAGTCAGAGGGGGAGACGAACCAGGAGAGATGATGGACTCTGAAAAACAAACTGAGGGTTCTAGAGGGGAGGGGCTGGGGGGATGGGTTAGCCTGGTGATGGGTATTGAGGAGGGCACATTCTGCATGGAGCACTGGGTATTATGAACAAACAATGAATCATGGAACAGTACACCAAAACAAATTATGTAATATATGGTGATTAACATAACAATAAAAAAATTAAAAAAAAAAAAAAAGAAAAACCTGACCAGGCTTTAAATGCTTCTTCAACATTTTTAAATGTACCCTTACCAAATGTCAGGTAAAGTGTCAGGAACTAGAGTAGGCTGATACCACACCAACTTCCTGTTTGGTGGATAAAAAGGTTAGAGTGTCCTTTTTTCAACATCAGTACCCCAAATGCATCATCCATGAATGAGGTTCTTCAAAAACACTGGTTAACAAGTAAAATTATACTAAAAACAAAGCAAGTCTGTTTTAAGTTCTAGAAGTGAAAGTAAACATTCTGAAGCTTTGCTTTAACCTGTTGGCGTGTTTGGTTCACATATTCATCCATTGCTGTACTCCAAGGAACAAAATGGACAGGGTTGGTTTCCTCTGAAAGAGGCACTGATAAGATATCAAACATGTTAAACCTGTATTTGTATTTTTATAGTTGGAAGCATATTGGAAGAAATAGATGTTTTTCTCTGCTTCCCATTTTGAGCATTAGGAAGACTCAAAATCCTGCTAGAGATACCTGTTACTTTCCTTTCAAGTGGGTGCTTAATCTGTGTTCCTTCTGGCTTCCTGGGTAAAATTAGTTTATGTATGCTGCTTCCAAGGGCACTTACCTGGAATACTGTGACTTCTTAACTCGTTTCTGGAGTTCTTTTTCATGCTTTTCAGATGGTATATTATTGTTAAGTTGGTGTCACTGTGGAGGAATGAGGTCTGTGACTTTCTGTCTTGCCATCTTGCTATCTGAAAGCAATAAACTTGACACGTACTCAAATTAAAGCAAATTCTAGAAGGTTGTAAATAGATGATTACCATTTAACTCTCTAGCTTTACATTAAAAGCAGCTAGGGGTACTGTTATAGATTCACATGATGCATAGATAGTAATGGAGAAGAATTACCTAACAGTACAAAAGTGGAGTCTTTTCTATACTTATTTAATTTCTTTCTCAGGGAATCAAATGTCATACAGTCATCTTATAATTAATCTTTACATCTCTTGACTTTCCCTGTAATTCTGATTAATTGGAATCAACAGTGCATGTTAATTATATAGGCAAATGAAGTAGACTGTATACCAATGGTTAAGAATCATGAGTTCCCAGCCTGGCTTCACCATTTACCACTGTGTGACTTTAGGCATGTTTATAACTTTTCTGTGCTTCATTTTTCTCCATCTGTAGAATGGGTATGGAAAACAATAAAACACCACCTTGCTGAGTAACAAAGTTTTTAATGTGTTAAGGTGAAAAGAGTTTGTAATATAGAAATAAATCAGTGAATCTGAACTATTATGTTTTAGGAAAATCTGGTACAAGTAGAAATGTTTCAATTAGGGAGACAAATATATATTTGAATTCTTCTGGGGCACAGAATAAAAAGTCAATAGGATGTGGCATAAAATAAAATTAAATATTTCTGAAGTATGAAAACACTTAAATGAAAGTATTGAACCAGTATATTTGATCTATAAATATTTATCATCTATCTAAATGTATGGGGAAAACAAATCAAGCCTGTGCTCAGGCAATTACAATCTAGTGGGGGAAAACCAACATGTTCTAAACTAAGGTAAATAGAATACTAAGTGCCAAAATGACTGGAAACTTGCAATAGGCATTCTGTGAAACAGAGAATATGGTGAGCTGGAGTAATATGGGACCGCCTCATGGAGGAAGACAGTTCTAAGCTTAGGCAACTTGATTAGAGAAGAGAAGATTCTGTGTGTGAGGGGGCATTGTGGTGCAAATAAGCAAAGAGATTTACAAACATCAGTGAACATATGAATCACCTGGCAGCCTTGTTAAAATGTAGTCTGATGCCAGAGGTTGGGATAGACCCCAAGATTTTAACCAGATTTCAGGTGGTATTGAGGAACAGCAGGAAAAGAATTTATATTTGAAGGAGAGTGAGAAGAGATTACAGTGGTGCAAATAATGAGGATGCTATTTCAACAGTCTAAGCACAAAATGATGAGGGACTAAATTGAGATGGAGGCAGTGGTAATAAGAAGAAAGGGGCTGTCCTAGATGTTGGTGGGGATGCAGAGAAAGGGGAACCCTCTTACACTGTTGGTGGGAATGCAAGCTGGTGCAGCCACTCTGGAAAACAGTATGGAGGTTCTTCAAAAAGTTGAAAATAGAGCTACCATATGATCCAGCAATTGCACAACTGGGTATTTAGCCCAAAGATACAAATGTAGGGACCCGAAGGGGTACGTGCACCCCGTTGTTTATAGCAGCAATGTCCACAATAGCCAAACTGCGGAAAGAGCCAAGATGTCCATCGACAGATGAATGGTTAAAGAAGAAGTGGTATATATATACAATGGAATATTATGCAGCCATCAAAAGGAATAAAATCTTGCCATTTGCAACGATGTGGATGGAACTGGAGAGTGTTATGCTGAGCGAAATAAGTCAATCAGAGTAAGACATGTATCATATGACCTCACTGATACGAGGAATTCTTAATCTCAGGAAACAAACGGAGGGTTGCTGGAGTGGTGGGGGGTGGGAGGGATGGGGCGGCTGGGTGATAGACATTGGGGAGGGTATGTGCTATGGTGAGCGCTGTGAATTGTACAAGACTGTTGAATCACAGATCTGTACCTCTGAAACAAATAATACATTATATGTTAGAAGAAGAAGAAGGAGAAGAAGATAGCAGGAGGGGAAGAATGAACGGGGGGAAATAGGAGGGAGAGACAAACCATGAGAGATAATGGACTCTGAAAAACAAACTGAGGGTTCTAGAGGGGAGGGTGTGGGAGGATGGATTAGCCTGGTGATGGGTATTAAAGAGGGCACATTCTGCGTGGAGCACTGGGTGTTATGCACAAATAATGAATCATGGAACACTACATCAAAAACTAATGATGTAATGTATGGTGTTTAACATAACATAATAAAAAATAATAAAATTAAAAAAAAGAAGAAGAAAGGGGCTGTCCTAAAAGATTATTCAAAAAAGAAATGGAAAATAAGTAATTGACTAAACATATAGGGGAAAGGGAGAAGCTTTAATGACATACTTTGGGAGCTGAATTGACACAAGTGAAGTTAAGAAGAGAACTGGTTTGAGGGAGGAAGTGATCAACATGGTTTTTGAGTTGTTGAATTTGAGGTAATGGTGTGGTATTTAAGAGGAGAATAAGCAGGGCTGGAATTCGTTTGTGCAGAGGTGATAGCTGGTATTATAAAGAGAGAATTTTAATGAATAATGATATGGGCAGAAGAGTTGAACACAGCATTTTTGGAGATGTCCCCATTTGGTGAAAGGAAGAGGGAGAGGTAAACAATGAAAAATAGGAATTGACCTTGGATTTCAGAGTATCTGAGGATAGGAGAAAATGCTCTCAAGATTCTCATCACCACATATTGTGCCTGAAGATGAGAAACTAATAGAAACAACTCAGAAGACAAATTTTTATTGTTTATTAAATCAATAACATTCTTTTTGAATTTTTTAAATTAAAAAATGTATTTTATATTCATAGGAGAAAAATTAGAAAATTTAGAAAAACAACACCCACAAAAGGCAAAAAAAAGTGTGGAAGACAAAAATAGGAACAAAGAACAAGGACAACAAACAGAAAATAGTAACAAGTATGGTAGATACTAATCCAACTACATCAATTATTACTTTAAATGTTAATGGTTTAAACTCCAGTTGAAGGATGGAGATTGTCAGAGTGGATCAAAAACAAGACTCAACTATTTATTATCTACAAGAAACTCTTTAAATATATTTCAGTATAAAGACACACATAAATTAAAAGAAAAAGACAAAGATATACCATGCTAACAATAATCAAAAGAAAGCAGGAGTAGCTATATTAATCTTAGAGCAGATATCAGAGCAAGAAAAGTTATCAGGGATAAAGAGAGGCATTACATATTGACAAAGGGGTCAGTGCTTTAAAAGGCGTAACAATCCCTAATGTGTATGCCCCTAATAACAGAGTATCAAAATATGTGAAACAAAAGCTCATAGAATTATAAGGAGAAATAAGCAAATCAACTATTGAAGTTGATTATGAAGTTGGGGACTTTAATACTCTTCTATCATTAATGGACAGATTCAATAGGCAGGAAATCAGTAAGAAAATGGTTAAACTCAACAGCACCATCAATCGACTATATACAATAGACATCTATGGATTACTTCATCCAACAACAGCAGATTACACATTCTTCTTAAGCTCACATGGAACTTTAACCAAGATAGATCATGTTCTGGGCCATAAGACATGCCTTACCAAATTTAAAAGAAGAGAAACTATACAATGTCTGCCCTTGGACCAATATGGAATTAAACTAGAACTCAATAATAAAAAGATAACTGGAGAATTCTAACATACATGAAGAATAAGCAACACAATTCTAAATAACATATGAGTCAAAAAAAAGATCTCAAAACAAATTTAAAAGTCTTTTGAAAAAATTGAAAATGAAAATACAACTTATTAGAGTTTGTGTGATATACTCAAAGCAGTGCTCATAAGGAGATGAATAGCATTAAATGCATAAAATAGAAAAGAAGAAAGATCTAATACAATAATCCAAGTTTCTACCTTAGGACTAGAAAACAAAGAGCAAGTTAAGTTCAAAAAAAAAAATAAATAACAATTGGAGCAGAAATCCATAAAATTAAAAATAGGAAATCATTAGAGAAAAATCAACAAAACCAAAAACTAATTACTTATAAAGATTAATAAAATCAATAAACCTCTAGTTAGGCTAACTAAGAAAATAGGAGATGCAATTTACTAACATGGGAAATGAAAGAAGGGACATCACTACAGATCTCATGTACATTAAAAATTATAAAAGAATGCTATGGACAACTGTACACCCACAACTTTGAGAACCTAGATGAAATAGGCCAATTCCTAGACAGAATCTGCCAAAACTTATGCAAGAAATAGGCAATCTGAAAGAAATTGAATGAATATTTAATAACTCAAAATAGAAAAGACCAGGCCTAGATGGGTACATTGAATTCTACCAAACATTTAAGGAAGAAATTGTAACAATTCTGTAAAATCTCCTTCAGAGGATAGAGGCAAAGGGATGCTTCCTAACTAATTCTATGTGTTCAGTATTACCTTAATACCAAAATGACAAAGACATTACAAGAAAATTACAGACCCGTAATATTTCATGAACATAGATACAAATATCTTCAACACAATATTAGCAGATTGAATCCAACAATGTGTAAAAAAATTATACATCATGACTAAGTAGCAATTATCCCAAATATACAAGATTTGTTCAATATTCCAAAATCATTTAAGGTATTCTGTCACATTAACAGGCTAAAAAATAAAAATTGCAGGTTCATATCTGCAGAAAATGCAGAAAAAACATTGAAAATCAAACACCCAAGCATGAATAAAAACTCTCAGTAAACTAGGAATAGAGGTGAACTTCCTCAACTTGATAAAGAATATCTATGAAAAACCTACATCTGATATCACAATAATGACAAATGTGGAGCTTTCCAACTAAGAAGGGGTACAAGACAAGAATGTCCCCTTTCATCACTCCTTTCAACAACATACTGGAAGTTCTAGCTAATGCAATAAGACTAGCAAAGGAAATAAAAGATATACAGATTCAGAAGGAAAAAATAAAACTGTCATGTTCATAGGTGACATGATCATCTATGCAGAAAGTCCAAGTCCTCTTGGAACTAATAAGTGATTATAGGAAGATGGCAGGATACAAGTTTAATATGCAAAAGTCAATCTCTTTTCTATATAGCAGTAATGAACCAGTAGAACTTAAAATTAAGTATATACTATACTTTTTACATTAGCACCCCTAAAATGAAATTCTTAGGTATAAATACAGCAAAATACATAAGGTCTACAGGAAGAATGCTACAAAATTCTGATAAACTTAATCAAGGAATGACTAAATAAATGGAGAGATGTTCCATGTTCATGGATGGGAATACTCAATATTGTCAAAATGTCAATTCTTCCCAACCTGACCCGTAGATTCAACAAAATTCCAGTGTAAATCCCAGAAAGTTATTTTGTGGATATCAAACACTGATTCTAAAGTTTATGTGGAAAGGCAGAAGACCCAGAATAACCAATTCAGCATTGAAGGAGAATAAAAAAGTTGGAGGACTACTACTTAACTTGAAGACTTACTATAAAGCTACAGTAACCAAGGCAGTGAGGTATTGGTATTGAAATAGAGAAAGATCAGTGGAACAGAATAGACAGCCTGTAAATAGACCCACGTAAATATAATCAACTAAACTTTGACAAAGGAGCAATACGATGGAGGAAAAAAAAGGAAGGAAGGAATCTAGACATAAACCCTACATCCATCACAAAAAGTAACTCAAAGTGGGTCTTAGACTTAAGTGTAAAAGTAAAACTGAAATTTCTGGAAGTAACATAGGAAAAAACCTAGATGATCTTGGGCAGGATGATAACATTTTAGATGCAGCACCAAAGGCATGATCCATGAAAGAAATAGATGAGTTAGACTATATTAAAATTCAAAACTAATGCTCTTGAGAGACAATGTCAAGAGGATGAGAAGATAAGTCACAGACCAGGAGAAAATATTTGCAAAAGACATATTGATGAAGGACCATTACCCAAAATATACACAGAACTTTTGAAACTTAACACTAAGAAAACAAACAACTTCATTGCAAAATGGGCTAAAAACCTGAACAAACCCCTTACCAAAGAAGACATAGAGATGGCAAGTAATCATTTGAAAAGAAGCTCTTTGCCATATGTGATCAGGGAACTGAAAATTAAAACAACAGTGAAATACTACTAGATGTCTACTAAAATGGTCAAAATCTGGAACACTGACAGCACCAAATGCTAATGAGATATGAAGCAATAGGAACTCTAATTTGTTGCTGTTGGGGATGCAATGCAGCCACTTTAGAAAACAGTTTGGCAGTTTTTTATAAAACTCAACATACTCTTACCAAACAATTAATCAACTACACTCCTTTGTATCCACCCATAGGAATCAAAATATTATGACTACATAAAAATCTGCACAGCAGCTTTCTTCACAGCAACTTTATTCATGATTGCCAAAGACTTGGAAGCAACCAAGATGTCCTTCAGTAGGTGAATGGGTAAATAAACTGTGGTACACCTAGACAATGGAACATTATTCAATGCTAAAAAGAAACGAGATGTCAAAACATCGAATGATACAGAAGAACATTAAATACATATTTAAGTGAAACAGGCCTATCTGAAAAAGCTACATAGTGTATGATTCTAAGTATGTGACATTCTGGAAAAGGCAAAACTATGGAGACAGTGAAAAGAAGTGTTTCCCAGGGTTTAGAGGTAAAGAGTGATGAACAGGCAGAACACAGAGGATTTTTAGAATACTGTGAGTAGACTCCATATGATATTATAATGATGGATATATGTCATTATACATTTGTCCCAACCCATAGAATGTACAACACCAAGATTGAACCATCATATAAACTGGAAACTTTGGGTGGTAATGATGTGTTGGTGTAGGTTCACTGTCATACCACGCTGGTGTGGGATGTTGACTGTAGGGGAGGCTGTGTGTGTGGGAACAAGAGGTATATGGGAACCCTCTCTACTTTCTGTTCAATTTTGCTGTGAACTTAAAACTGCTAAAAAAATAAATTAGTTAAAAAGTTAAAAAATTTTTTGAAAATATAGAAAAGCCTGAAGGAAATAAAAATTATACATAATTTTATTTCCCAGAGAAACCTGTCTCTTTATCTCTGTCTCTCTGTACAGTCTTCTATAACCTTTTCTATGCAAATGTACATATTTTTCACGAAGTTGGGATCATGCTGTCCCTACGTTTTGGGTTTACCTTTAAAATAAATTTTGAACATTTCTTCCATGACATTAAGGATTCTATTATAATATGCATTTTCCCCTATTATAATATGCTTTTTTTTTACATTTATTGTATATGCCATTTTATTATTATTTTTTATTATGTTGTGTTAATCACCATACAGTACCTCACTAGTTTTTGATGTGGTGATCCACGATTCCTTGTTATACACTAACAGTATGCTTTTTAACAGATAAACTCCAGCTTGTCTGTAAAATGCAGGAGAAGAATCTAAAAAGGCATTAGGATCAAGTAAAGATTTTGTTCAATTTAGGAATAACGGAACATGTTTATGGACATAGGGGAAGAACCCATAGGGCGATTGAAGAGAAATATTTATTGAATGAATGAACAGAAAGTAGAGTTGGGAGGAGAAGGCAGAGAGAACTAGGGCAGCGGGATTTAGCCTTGGGAGGCGGCAGGCGTATTTGCAGATGGAAACAGACGTACTTTGAGTTGCGTAGTTGGAGAGATGACCAAGACCTGCTGGCTGATACTGATATTTGCAATAAACTAAGGGTGAAGTCATCTTTTAACAAAAGGAAAATGGGAAGTTAATTTCAAATGATAATTGGGAGTTGGCCTTGTTCCTTATGGTGGAAGACTAAAGAATATAAAGGAGATGAGGCCATCATAATATTGTATTACTTCACATGAACTCAGAGCACTTGACAATACAAATGTTTCCACAGATGTTGCTGAGCGTTAGTGACTACATAGATTTTATTTAAATACATTATTTGAGTTGGGTTGTCCTTCTTTTCTCACCCTGCGGGTTCCTAAAATACTCTAAAAAAATCTACCTAAAGGAGAAATTCTTCATTGACTGGTATGGTTGTGAGGAAAGAGAGATAAATACGTTTTATTCTTGTGTAACTTTTAATTTTTATTTTCTCTGTAGATGTGTGATATTCTGCCCTTTCATCTCTAGGTAGAGTCATAAGGCTCAGACTTTTCAAAGAAATTGTTATTTAATTCAAAAGTTTTAATTTCTTACTCAGAGTTACATAGCAACAGACTTAAATGCCAACTGTTTAATCTTTTATTTTTTCAGTTTAGTTGGTATATGAGTTAATAATGAAACATGTCTGCATTTATGTAATTAAATACAGGCTGTGAAGAAATAAATGAGTATTTTCCACTCTTGTTTCTCTGTGATTTAAAAATTTGTGTTTGTTTTTGCTGTATACTCGTGCTGATTCTATAGTCATGGTAGCAGAAATGTTTCCGGTATAATTTATTCTATAAGTATCAGTCAAAACCATCAACTATGACCCATCCACCACTGACCGTGGAAATAGGAGACCCCTGTTCTACTCTCAGTTCTGCCACCAAATAGCCATGTGGTTTGGGGAAAGTTACTTATTTTCACTTGCTGCTTTGCTAAGTGAAATGATTTAACTTGATTGTTTTTATAGCTTCATTCAAGCTCCTGAATTTCATATCTATATTTAAATTTGCATAGTAGTACATCAGAATAGTTAGTAATTGTGGTAATAGACTGACCACCGTGATCCTACTGTGTAGATTACATCAATGGGTGTAGTGGAAACTGACCACTGAAGTGAACCCTGACGTGGCTTCAAGAATAGAGTGTTGGTGTCTTATAAAGGCAACCAGTGGTTTTAGAGGTCAGCTATGCAAAGTTACTTGTATTATAAATATGCTTCTTTCCCTATCAGATAATCTTCCTATGATGCACTGAATGTAAAAGATCACACAGTACCCAGTAATCCTAGGAAATGGTTACATTGTACTAAAGGAAATTAAGGCAACAAGAGCAATTATTGGAGTCACAGCAGTGAAGTGGAGAAAGAGGTTAAAATGACATTTCCAATTTAGAAATTCTATTTATAGTCACTGGAACTTTCCAAGACTGCTCAATTTTGGACTTACATGTTTTAGACATCTTCTCAACTTCAAAGCAAATTTTTTTGAAGAACATTATTTAGTTCTATTCATTCTTTTGAGCTTATACAGTATTCAGGGAAAACAAGCTGATATTTTTGGGGAAAATCCCCCAAAATATCTTCCCCACATATTAAGAAATAGCTGGATGTTTTACTTACATATAGTGATTTATTGACCACGTGATTCATTTCAAACAAAGAGCTCAATGAGGCAACTCTAATTAAGTAATTTTAGAATACAATCTATATTTGAGTATATTTCTCTGGAACAAATGCTGTTTCTGCTGTTAGTATGAAAACAGATGCCTCTTTTATTCCAGAAAGATAGGCTTACAGAGAAAAGTCATCAGATGATAAAAGACGTGTTTTCTAATATGCTACTGTAATAAGGAAATTCATGTAATCAATCAGTGAAATATACTGGGAACTCTTACATCTATTAAGGAACAGGAGACCAGCTGCACATAATCCCAGATTACTTCATAAATACTTAATAACACATTATATCATCTGGTTATTTTCTTCACAATTGGTTGGTCTGGATCTGATTTGTGATTGTGCCACAATTTCAAAATCACATCTGTCAGAACAAAAGTGCCTTTGTCTTATAAAAAATAAAAGAAAGCAAGGAGTCCACCAGAAACGGATGTCTTACCATTTTATAATTTTAGGAGGTAGAGTAACAGGGAAAGCTCCTCTGTGGAATTTCTTTCAAAGAAATTGAAATAAGATGTAGAGAATAATTTACTTACCAAATTATTATTGTACATGCTTTCAGGAAAGTCCCATGGTAAAATGAGTAAATAAATGAAAGCAACTTTTTATTTTTCATTTTGTCAGTATAGCTGCTCTACTGGGATCACCTTCCAACCAGTAAGCTTGTCAGGAAATAGAAAGGAAACAGGGATAGGAAGACTTACAGACTTTCTTACCATTTCAACGTCAGAGTAGTGTTATTATTAATATTTAATCTCTGCAAACTGTGGAAATGCCTAGTCTCTTAATACCTCGCTGTAGTGCCAGGAAAACTCACAAAGTCAGTATCATTTGTCTCACAAAACACTTATTTGATTTTTGGGGGTTAAAAAGCCCAGTGGAAGCAAAAGTTACAGAACCTTCTATAGTTCCTGGAATTTAAATCATTTAACAATATACAAATTAAATTATTAAACAATAATGAAGGAAGGGTACCCAGAGTAAATGATTTATCGCCACTCATTTAGTTTGTTCCATCCAATTAAATCTAACCAGTCAGAAAACCCAGAATAAAACAGTAGTTTGCAAATTACTGCAACCCAGCCAGCAGGACTTGAAGGAGCATTATAAAAACTTGTCTCATATATTTTCCTGTGGGTCTAAAATGTTTTCCTAACTGCTTGGTAAGCCTTGAGACAGGCTCTTCAGAATCGAATTGTCTCTTTATGTTCCTTTAAAAGTTGACTGGAGATCTGTTTGTCCAAGTACCCAGAAGGACATTTTGCCAGGGGCACAAAATTTCTGCTGCTCATGGGACATGCTTGAGGAATAGTTAGGCAGTGGGCTGCCAAATGGAATAAAGATGCACATATATTTATGAAATAAACAGTCATAGGCTGGAGAGTAAAACATGTGAGGGCACTTGATACATAACTGGGGTGGAGGCTCAGTGAAAAGCAAGTGTCATATCTAGAGTTTAATGCTATAAAAATCTTTTCATTTTTTATATATTTTCTTCTCCTTTTCTCCCTAATGGCTCCAGTTGGAAATTAAATCCAGTTCTAAAACATGCACTGAGTACCTACTGTTCAAATTGCATCATGGTTGATACAAAGTAGAAGAAGCCTTTCTCTGATTTTAAGGAGCATGCAATCAAATAGAGGAGCAAGTGCTTATTTAAATGAATAGAAAGGGCAGTGACTGGTCATTAAGCTGTATATAGTCTTGGTGTTTTAAAAATGGTCATGTGACTCAAGGTAGGCCAATGCATTGCTTTCCCTGGAATTTAGACTTTGTGCTTGGATAACTCAGAGGAGATGACTGAAGGTGATTCATCTTGACTGTATTAGTTTTCTACTGCTACTACAACACATTACCCAAACTTAGTGGCTTAAAACAACACAAATTTATTGTCTCCTAAGTTCTAGAGGTTGGAAGTTTGACACAGGTTCCGTTGGGCTAAAATTAAGATATTGGCAGGGTTATGCTTCTAGAAGCTGCCTGTATTCCTTGACTCATGGCCTTCTTCCTCCATCTTGAAAGTGAAGGGCAGGACAAGTCCTTCTCATATGGCATCTCTCTGTCTGTGCTTCCATCATCACATCTCCATCTTTTTTTTTTTTTCCCTCCATCTTTGACTCTGCTCTTCTGCCTCTCTTCCACTTTTGGGACTCTTGTGATTACCTTAGGCTCACCTGATTAATCCGGAATCATCACTGTAGTTAAGGTCAGCTGAGTAATAATCATTATTCCATTTGCAACCTTAATTCCTCTTGCTATCAAAGGTGACATACTCACAGGTTCCAGGGAATTAGGACACGGGCATCTTTGGTAGGGGCATTATTCTGCCTACTACACCAACCCTGTGACCTTGAAGAGTCTGTCACTAGCTCCTTCTTCCCAGATGCTACCCTGGTTGTTGTCTTTTCTGAGGACTGATTTTTGGATTTTTTTTTCTGATTCTGTAAACTACATTTTATCCTTCCAATAAATATGTCCTTTTTGCTTATTTTAGCTACGATTGACTACTTTTGCTTTGAACAAACAACCCAAATTGATGCACATGCTCGTTACACTCTTTGATAAATAAGGCAGTTACCAATGAACTGATTTCAGTCTCGTTTTCTTTCTGTTCTTCTTTTTAATGCTCTATTTTCAGTAGGGAATGCCAGTAAAACAAGGTGATGGAGATTTGTTGCTGGGAATCTTGTTCTCTTTCAGAAAACAAAACAAGGTAAAGATTTAGAGTTGAAATTTTCCACATTAAGGTGATGAAGAAGGTTGCAGCTTACCACACATCTCTTATAAGTGTCCATGAACAGGACTTGATAATATTTGTTCATGCAGGAAAAGATGGGCTAAATTAGCAAATATTCAAAACCAAGAATAGAAAATACTCTTATTCAAGCTTAAAACCTATACTGAGTACCTACAGTATTGAGGAATGTAGAAATTTCTGATTGTGTATCTATTGTATTAAAAGAGGTGTGAACCATCAAAATTTATTTCAGCAACCCAATATCATCTTGTATCTTATCTCTTCTTACTTTTTCGCTGAACTGCTTACTTACTATACGCTTACTATATACTGCTTGCCTACTAATATAGCCACTTGGCTTTCTTTTAATTAAAGTTAGCATAATACATCATTTTCCATTTTTTTCAATTGTATCCTATTTATGTTTATTTAAAAGTGATTCTTATAAGCAGAAAGTAGTTGAGTCTTGCTTTTTAAATCTTATCTAACAAATTCTGCCTTTTAATTGGGATGTTTATACCATGTGTATGTGATGGGATTATTTATATTATTAGGTTTAGGTCTGTCTTATTATTTACTTGTTTGTCCCAGCTGTTATTTTTGTTTTTCTTTTCCTCTTTTCCTGCCTTCTTTTGGATTAATTGGTTTCTTTCTGTAATTCACTTTTTTTTCCCCTTTATTGACTTGTTAGCTGTAACTCTTTGTAATAATGTTTTATTATTTCAGTGGTTGCTTTAGAATTCATAGCAAACATGTTTAATTTATGATGGTCTACCTTCAAGTGATAATTTATGATGGTCTACTTCACATATAATATATGAATGTTACAGTAGTATTCCCATTTCCCCACTCCTGGCCTTTATGATATTGTTGTCACACATTTTACTTTTAATATACTATAAACCACGTACTACATTGCCATTTCTTTTTAGAAGAGATTTAAGTTATAAGGAAAAACTTTTGTATTTACCCAAATGGTAAAGATTTTCAGTGTCTTCATCCTTTGTGTAGATCCATATTTGCATCCGGTGTCATTTTTCTTCTACTGAAGAATTTTCTTTACCATTTTTTTGTGGTGAATCTACTAGTTATGAATTATTTCAGTTATTTGCCTTTGTTTTTGAGAGATACATTCTTTGGACATAGAATTCTAGAGTGACAGGTTTTCTTTTCAGTATTTTAAAGATGGTCCTTCACTGTCTTTTTGCTTCTGCTATTTCTGATGAGAAATCTGCTGCCTTCTTTTCTTTTTTTCCAAGTTTTTATTAAAATTCTAGTTAGTTAACATACAGTGTAATATTAGTTTCAGGTGTAGGATTTAGTGATTCATCACTTACATCCAACACTCAGTGTTCATCACAAGCGCTCTCCTTAATACCTATTTAACCCATCCCTTATCTCCATCTCCCCATCCAGCACCCCTCAGTTTGTTCCCTATAGTCAGGTTTGTTTTACGGTTTGCCTTTCTTTTTCCCCCATGATTGTTTGTTTTGTTTCTTAAATTTCACATATGAGTGAAATCATATGGTATTTGTGTTTCTCTGACTGACTTATTTTGCTTAGCATAAGTCTCTAGCTCCATCCACATTGTTGGAATGACAAGATTTTGTTGGCTGAGTGATATTCCATTGTGTATATATATATACATATTTATCAAATATATATATACACACCAAATCTTCTTTATACATTCATCAGTCAATGGACATTTGGGCTCTTTCCATAATTTGGCTATTGTTGATAATGCTGCTATAAACATTGGGATGCATATGTCCCTTCAAGTCAGTATTTTAGTATCCTTTGGGTAAATACCTAGTATCACAATTGCTGAATTGTAGGATAGTTCTATTGTTAACCTTTTTAGGAACCTCCATATTGTATTCCAGAGTGGCTGTACCAGTTTGCATTCCCACCAACAATGTAAGTTCTTCCCTTTTGTTCACATCCTCACCAACATGTGTTATTTCCTGTGTTGTTAATTTTAGCCATTCTGACAGGTGTGAAGTGATATCTCACTGTAGTTTTTGATTTGTAGTTCCCTGATGATGAGTGATGTTGAGGATCTTTTCGTGTGTCTGTTGGCCATCTGTATGTCTTCTTTGGAAAAATGTCTATTCACTTCTTCTGCCCATTTCTTAACTGTATTATTTGTTTTTTGGGTGTTGAGTTTGATAAGTTCATTATAGATTTTGAATACCAACCCTTTATCAGATAGTCATTTGCACATATCTTCTCCTCTTCCAAAGGTTGCCTTTTAGGTTTGTTGATTGTTTCCTTCACTCTGCAGAAGTTTTTTATCTAGATGAAGTCCCATTAGTTCATTTTTACTTGTTTCCCTTGCCTCTGGAGACCTATCTAGTAAGAAGTTGCTATGGCCAATGTCAGAGAGGTTACTTCCTGTGCTATCCTCTAGGATTTTGATGGATTCCTGTATCACATTTAGGTCTTTCATCCATTTTGAATTTGTTTTTGTGTATGATGTAAGAAAGTGATCCAGTTTCATTCTTCTGCATGTTGCTGTCCAGTTTTCCCAATACTTTTCATTGAAAAGACTTTTTTCCACTGGATGTTCTTTCCGGCTTTATCAAAGATTAGTTGACCATATAGTTGTGGGTCCATTTCAGGGTTTTCTGTTCTGTTCCATTGATCTATGTGTCTGTTTTTGTGCCAGTACCGTACTGTCTTGATCACTACAGCTTTGTAATACAGCTTGAAGTCTGGAATTGTGATGCCTCCTGCTTTGCTTTTCTTTTTCAAGATTGCTTTGGCTAGTCAGGATCTTCTGTGGTTCCATATAAATTTTAGGATACTTTGTTCTAGTTCTGTGAAAAATGCTGGTGGTATTTTATAAGGATTACATTAAATGGGTAGATTGTTTTGGGTAATATAGATATTTTAACAACATTTGTTCTTCCAATCCATGAGTATGGAATGTTTTTCCATTTCTTTGTGTCTTCTTCAATTTATTTCATAAGTGTTCTATAGTTTTCAGAGTACAGATCTTTTACCTCTTTGTTTAGGTTTATTCCTAGGTATCTTCTGTTTTTTGATGCAATTGTAAATGGAATCGATTTCTTTATTTCTCTTTCTGCTGCTTCATTATTGGTGTACAGAAAAAAAAAAACCCAGATTTCTGTGCATTAACTTTGTATCCCGCAACTTTACTGAATTCATGTATCAGTTCTAGCAATTTTTTGGTGGAGTCTTTTGAGTTTTCTACATAGATTATCATGTTGTCCACAAGTAGTGAAAGTTTGACTTCTTCCTTGCTGATATGGATGCCTCTTATTTCTTTTTGCTTATGCATGGTATGATCTCAATCCTTTTGTACTTATTGAGGGCTGATTTGTGACCCAGTATGTGTTCTATTCTGGAGAATGTCCCATGTGCACTTGAAAAGAAAGTGTATTCTGATTACTGAGGCTAAGACTTCCAGTACTATTTTAAAAAACAGTGGTGAGAGTGGACATCACAGTTTTGTACCTCTGATAATAAAGGAAAAGCTCTCATTTCTTCCCATTGAGGATGATATTAGCTGTGGGCTTTTCATATATCACCTTTATGATGTTAAGGTATATTCCTTCTATCTCTACTTTGTTGAGGTTTTTTTTTTTTTTTATTAAGAATAGATGCTATACTTTGTCAAATACTTGGCTGCATCTATTGAGTGGATCATATGGTTCTTGTCTTTCTTTTATTAGTGTGGTATATCATGTTGATTGATTTGCGAGTATTGAACATCCCTTGCAACCCAGGAATAAATCCCACTTGGTCATGGTGAATGAGTTAATGTACTGTTGGATTAGATATGCTAGTATCTTATTGAGAGTCTTTGCATCCATGTTCATCAGGGATATTGGCCTGTAGTTCTCTTTTTTAGTTAGGTGTTTGTCTTGTTTTGGAATCAGGCTAATGCTGGCTTTGTAGAATGAGTTTGGAAGTTTTCCTTCCATTTCTATTTTTTGGGATAGTTTGAGAAGTAGAGGTGTTCATTCTTCTTTAAATGTGTGGTAGAATTCCCCTGGGAAGCCATCTGACCCTGGACTTTTGTTTTTTAGGAGATTTTTTATTACTGATTCAGTATATTTGTTGGTTATCAGTCTGTTCAAGTTTTCTATTTCTTCCTGTTTCAGATTTTCTGCTTTATATGTTTCTAGAAAATTATCCATTTCTTCCAGATTGTCCAGTTTGTTGGCATATAATTTTTCATGATATTCTCTTATAATTGTTTGTATTTCTGTGGAGTTGGTTGTGATCTCTCCTCTTTCATTCATGATTTTATTTATTTGGATCTTTTCTCTCTCTTTTTTTTTTTGATAAGTCTGGCTAGGAGTTTATCAATTTTATTAATTCTTTCAAAGAAACAGGGGCTCCTGGATTCAGTTATCTGTTCTACTGGTTTTTGTTGTTGTTTGTTTGTTTGTTTCCATATCATTTATTTCTGCTCTAGTCTTTATTATTTCCTTTCTTCTGCTGGCTTTAGACTTCATTTGTTGTTTTTTCTAGTTCCTTTAGGTATAAATTTAGGTTGTGTATTTGAGATTTTTCTTGCTTCTTGAGGTAGGCCTGTATTGCTGTTTACTTCCCTCTTAGAACTTCTTTTGCTGCATCCCAAAGGTTGTAGACTATCATGTTTTCATTTTCATTTGTTTCAATGTATTTTAAAATTTCTTCTTTAACTTCCTGGTTGACCCAGTCATTCTTTAGGAGAATGTTCTTTGGCTTCCATGTATTTGTGGTTTTTCCAAATTTTTTCTTGTGGTTGACTTCATGTTTCTTAGCATCATGGTCAGAAAATATGCATGGTATGATCTCAATCCTTTTGTACTTATTGAGGGCTGATTTGTGACCCAGTATGTGTTCTATTCTGGAGAATGTCCCATGTGCACTTGAAAAGAAAGTGTATTCTGCTGCTTTAGGATGAAATGTTCTGAATATATCTGTTAAATCCATCTGGTCCAGTGTGTCCTTCAAAGCCATTGTTTCCTTGTTCGTTTTACACTGATGTAAGTGGGGGTGTTAAAGTCCCCTACTATTATTGTATTATTATCAATGAGGTCCTTTATGTTTGCTATTAATTGTTTTATATACTGGGTGCTCCCAAGTTGAGGGCATAACTACAATTGTTATATCTTCTTGTTGGATAGACCCCTTTAGTATGATGTAATGCCCTTCTTCATCTCTTGTTACAGTCTTTGGTTTAAAATCTAGTTTGTCTGATATAAGTATGGCTATTCCAGCTTTCTTTTGATGTCCATTAACATGATAAATGGTTCTCTATCCCCTCACTTTCAATCTGCAGGTGTCTTTAGGTCAAAAATGAGTCTCTTGTAGGCAGCATACATATGGGTCTTATTTTTTTTTTAATCCATTCTGATACCCTATGTCTTTTAATTGGAGCATTGAGTCCATTTACATTCAGAATAATTATTGCTAGATATGAATTTAGTGCCATTTTTTAAGTTGTTTTGTCATTGTTTCTGGAAGTTTTCTCTCTTACTTTCTAGTTTTTGTTGCTTTTGGTCTTTCCCATTTAGAGTCCCCTTTAATATTTTTTTGCAGAGCTGGTTTAGTGGTCATGAACTCCTTTAGTTTTTGTTTTTCTGAGAAACTCTTTATCCTTCTATTCTGAATGATAGCCTTGTTGTATAGAGTATTCTTGGCTGCATATTTTTCCCATTCAGCATGTGAAATACATACTACTCTCTTCTTGCGTGCCAAGTTTCTGTGGGGAGATCTTCTGCTAACCCTACTTGTCTTACCTTGTAAGTTTGGGATTTCTTTTGCTGCTTTTAAGACTTTTTCTTTATCTCTATATTTTTCAAATTTAACAACAATGTGTCTTGGGGTGGGCCTGCTTTTAGTGATTTTGATAGTTCTCTGTGCCATCCATTTGGATGTTTGTTTCCCCAGATTAAGGATGTTTTCAGCTATCATTTGCTCAGATAAACCTTCTGCCCTCTTTTCCCTCTCTTCTTCTTCTGGGACTCTTATGATACGAATGTTATCACACTTTATGGAGTCACTGAGTTCCCTAAGTCTATTTTCATGGTCCAAGGTTTTTCTTTCTCTCTTTTGTTCAGCTTCATTATTTTCCATAATTTTATCTTCTATATCACTTCTTCATTTCTCTGCTTCTTCTATCCTTGTGGCCATTACATCTAGTCAGTTTCAAATCTTGGTTATTGCATTTTTCATTTTGGCCTGATTAGTTTTTAGGTCATTTATCTCTGTGATAAAGGACTCCCTGGTGTCATCTATGCTTTTCTCAAGCCCAGCTAATATCCTTATGATTGTTGCTTTATAATCTGAATCAGGCATATTACTTATATCTGTTTCAGTTAGATCCCTGGGTATGACCATTTCTTGTTCTTTCTTTCGGGATGAATTCCTCGATCTTGGTATTTTGTCTAGGTCTCTGTCTTCTTCTGTGTGTTAGGAAAGTCTGTTATGTTTCCTGCTTGGAGAGTAATGGCTTTATGAACAAGAGGTCAGATACTCTCCAGGGCCTAGTGCTTCAGAAGTGTTTCTGGTATATGGTGTGTGCATTCTGCATTCTGCTGCTGTGCACTCTACTCTGTCTCTCAGGTCAGTCCTCTGAAGAGTTTCTCCTTGTCTGCAGTGGGGAGTGTTTGGACCTTGGCCAGACTGGCCAATTTTAATTAAGTGTGCTCTGGTCTGCTTGTTAAAAGAGACCTCTAGCTCTTTCCACCAGAACTGAAGCTTTGCAGAATTCTATGGTCAGTAGATGTGGTGTGTGTGGGGGTTTGTGCTGGTCTTCTGGGTCAGGGGCCTGCTGTGCTGGTTCTCAGGTACACTTGTCTGAGAAAAGCAGTACCAGCAGTGTGCAGTGCAGTGGGCTTTAGTGTAAGTAATTTAGGCAGTCAGTGTTGATGTTGTACTGTTTACTGAAATTAGTTTATGCTGAGGGGTTGGGAAGGCAAATGGTGTTAGCCAGCTCCTTTGTCCCAGAGAAGGGAGTTCATGCTTGCTACTCTCTGGGAAGCCCTCCCAGAGGAGCCAATAATTTCCCCTCATGTGTCCTAGGTGTTTTTCAGTTTGCTGTTTTCATACTCTGTCCAAGTTACTTGTCTGCCTGGAGCAGTTCTGTATACTTTGGGCTCTATCCCAGCCAGGTTCAGAGTTCTATAACTCAGCCAAGGACCTATAATTGTCTTCCGAGGGAAGGTCCTGTTTCAGTGGGATTGATGAAGATTTGATCTAGAAGGGTAGTCACACCAGAGTGCAGGAGTGTGGGGTTTGGAGCAGAGCACACTAAAGAGCCAGTGTCCAGGTTATCTGCCCTCAGTAGGTGTCTCCATGCCTATGCTGAGGGTGGAGGAGGAAAATGGCACCCACTGGCTCTTTAGTCCCTGTTGAGGCAATGCTACTTCTCTCAGATATGCTCCAAGAAGAAGGAACCGTCTCTCTCAGTGCTTCTTAGGTGATCCTCAGATAGCGCTGTCTGCCTCAGGTTACCTGCCAGCCTTCTCTATAGGATCACTGCCAGCACCCTCATGGCTTTATACTAGCGAGGCCATAGACCTCTAAGACTGCAGTCTTTGAGCCCTGCTAGTTGCAAAAACTCATGAAAATCAGCCCCTCTTCTTTTCCTGGTCAATAGCTTTGAGGAAGTGTTTTCCTTGTGCAGTCCTCTCTGTGCTCATCTGTCTCTCTGTCTCTGTCTGTTTCCCTCTCGCTCTCTCTCTCGCTCTCTTGTGTGCACAGGTGCTTGTCTCTGCAGTCAGGGCTCCCTCCTCTCCATAGTACCCATGATTTGTTTCTCTCCCAAACCATGTTTCTGCACCTCCTGCCTTCCATGGTGGGGCCTCTTCTCTCCCTCTAATTGTGTGGTTTGTTCTGTCAGTACTCAGATCAATTTCTTGGGCATTCAGAATGATTTGATATTTATCTAGCTGTTTTGGAGGGGCAGGAAAGCCTAGGGTCCTCCTACTACCGCCATCCTTGCTCTTCCTCCCTCAGTCTGCTATCTTCTTTATCTTTGTTCCTCGCTGTGTAATGTGTCCCTTTTCTCCGGATGCTTTGAAGATTTTCTCAATGGTTTTGACTGCTTTGATTCTCTTTATAAATGGTTTTGACTGGCTGTTGTTTTCTTCATGTTTTTTCTTCTTGGAATTTGTTGAGCTTCTTGGATCTATTGGTTTATAGTTTTCATCAAATTTGGAAAATTTATAACCACTTAAACAAGATGTTATTTTTTTTAGAGAAGTTTTAGGTTCATAGCAAAATTGAGGGTACAGATTTCCTATATATTCCTTACTCCCCCTGCTCCCCTGAGAGATTCTTCCTTAATCAACATCATTATTACCATCCCCTACAGAGTGATTAACCTACATTGATACATCATAATCAGCCAAAGTGCATAGTTTATGGTTTATTCTTGGTATTGCCCATTCTGTGGGTTTGGGCAATGTATAATAACATATACCCATCATTATGGTATTTTACAGGTATTTTAATGCCTTAAAAATCTTTGTGCTCTGACTATTCATTCCTGTACCCCCCACCCCCAAATCCTGGAAATCACTGATCTTTTCACTATCTCCATAGTTCTGCCTTTTCCATAATGTCATATAGTTGAAATCCTATAGTATATAGCCTTTTCATATTGGTTTCTTTCATTTAGTGATAGGCATGTAAAATTCATCAAGTTTTTCATAGTGTGAAGCTCTTTCTTTTTTTAACATTGAATTCCATTTAACATTTAACATTGAATTCCATTCCATTTTTAACATTGAGTTAGTAGCTAATATATCCATTCACCTACTGAAGGACATCTTGGTTGTTTCCAAGTTTTGACAATTATGAATAAAGCTGGTATAAACATCCATGTGCAGATTTGTATGGATATAAGTTTTCACCTCCTATGGGTAAATATCAAGGAGTGTGAGTGCTGGATTTTAAGATAAGAATATTTGTTTTATAAGGAAATTTGTTTTATAAGGAAATATCAAACTGTCACCAAAGTGGCTGTACCATTTTGCATTCCCAACAGTAATGGATGCGAGTTTCTGATGCTCCATATTCTCACCAGCATTTGTATTGGTGGTGAATTTGCAGTCCTAATAAATGTATAGTAGTATTTCATTTCCTGGATGACATATGACAAAGAGCTTCTTTTCATATGCTTCTTTTCTTTCTGTATATCTTCTTTGATGAGAGTTTTACTCAGGTGTTTGGTTCATTTTTCAGTGGGGTGTTTGTTTTCTTATTGTGGAGTTTTAAGAGTTCTCTGTATGTTTTGAATAACAGTCCTTTATCAGATGTGTTTTTCACAAATATTTTCTCTTAGTTTGTGACTTGTCTTCTCAAGCTCTTAATATCTTTCACAGCTCAAAAATTTTAAATTTAAATTAGTCTAGCTTATCCATTATTTCTTTCATGGATTGTGCCTTTGGTGTTGTATCTAAAACGTCATTGTCAAATCCAAGGTCATCTAGGTTTTCTCCTATGTTATCTTCTAGAAGTTTTACCCCTAATTTTTGTTATTAATTTTCTTACTTTGGATTTAATTTGCTATTCTTTCAAGTTTCCTAAGGTGGAAACTTAGATTGCTGATTTTAAATCTTTCTTCTTTTCTATTATATATATTCAATGCTATAAGTTTCCTTCTAAACACTGCTTTGGCTCTACTTTGCAAATTTTGATAATATGTATTTTCATATTCATTTAATCAAAATATTTTAAAATTTCTCTTGAGATCTCTTTGTTGATGCATGTGTTATTTAGAACTGTGTTGTTTAATCTCCACATATTTGAGATTTTTCCACTTAAGTTTCTGTGACTGAGTTCTAGTTTAATTTCATTGTTGTCTAAGAGCAGACATTTTATGACTTCTATTCTTTTAAATTTGTTAAGGTGTGTTTTATGGTCCAGAATGTGGTCTATCTTGGTGAATTTTCCATTCAAACTTGAGAAGAATGTGTAATCTTTATTGATGGATGAAATAACTTATAGATGTCAGTTATATCCAGTTGATTGATGATGTTGAATTCAACTCTTGTCTTTACTGACTTTCTTCCTGCTGGATCTGCCCATTTTTGATAAAATGGTGTTGAAGTCTCCAACTATGATAGTTGATTCATCTATTTCTCCTTGCAGTTTTTGTTTCATGTATTTTGATACTCTCTTGTTAGGGGTGTATGCATTAAGGATTGTTATGTTTTTTGGAGTACTGACTCCTTTATGATTGTGTGATGTCCCTCTTTATCTATGATAACTTTTCTTGCATTGATGTCTGTTCTGTCTGAAATTAATGTATCTACGCCTGTCTTCCTTTGATTATTGTTAGCATAGTATTTCTGCATCCCTTTACTTTTAATCTGTATGTGTTTTTATATTTAAAGTGGGTTTCTTGTAGAGAACATATATGTGGGTCTTGTTTTTTGGTCCACTCTGACAATCTCTGTCTTATAGTTGGTGATTTAACCAATGATATTTATAGTGATTATTGATATAGTTGGATTAATATCTACCAAATTCATTACTGTTTCCTATTTGTTGCCTTTGTTATTTTTCTCACTGTCTTTTTTTTTTTTAAGATTTTATTTATTCATTTGACAGAGAGAGACACAGCAAGAGAAGGAACACAGTAAGGGGAGTGAGAGAGGGAAAAGCAGGTTTCCCACTGAGCATGGAGCCCAATGCGGGGCTTGATCCCAGGACCCTGGGATCATGACCTGAGCTGAAGGCAGACGCTTAATGACTAAACCACCCAGGTGCCCCTTTCTCACTGTCTTCTACTCATTTTTCTGCCTTTTGTTATTTTAATTGAGCATTTTATATGATTCCATTTTTTCTTCTTAGCATATTGGTTCTTTTCTTAAATTTTTTAATGGTTGCTGTAAAGTTTGCAATATATATTTATAGCTCTCCAAGTGTACTTTCAAATAATACTATATGTCATCATGGATAGCATGAATACCTTACATTACCAAAATCATCCTAGTTTCTCCCTCCCTTCTCTTGTATCATTGCTGTCATTTATTTCATTTATATATAAGCATATGTAAATATTCATAAAATATGTACAAAAACATGCATAATCAAATACATTGTTAGTATTAGCTTTTAAACAAACTGTTATCTGTTAGATAAGTTAGGAAAAATGAGGGTATAAAATATTTTTTTGTTTAAATTCAGTTTAATTAACATATATGGTATTAATGGTTTCAGAGGTAGAATTTAGTGATCCATCAGTTGCATACAACACCCCATGCTCATTACTTCAAGTGCCCTCCTTAATGCCTATCACCCAATAACCCCAAACCCCCACCCACCTTCCCTCCAGCAACCCTCAGTTTGTTGCCTATAGTTAAGAGTCTCTATAATTTGCCTCCCTCTCTGTTTCATCTTATTTTATTTTTCCTTCCCTTCCCCTATGTTCATCTGTTTTGTTTCTTAAATTCCACATGTGAGTGAAATCTTATGGTATTTGTCTTTGACTGCATTATTTTGCTTAGCAAGAAAAATAAGAATTTTTATTTTGCCTTTACTTATTCTTCATTGCTCTTTCTTATTTTATGTAGGAACTGTACTTGATGTATGCACTCCCTGACCTATAGTATTTTGTCTCTCTGAAGAACTTCTTTTAATATTTCTAGCAAGGCATGTCTACTGGAAACAAATTCTATCATTTTTTTTAAAGTCTCTATTTCTTTTTCTCTTTTGAAGGATAATTTTACCAAGTACAAAATTGTAGGTTGGTGGTTTTTCTCTCTCAATACTTTAAGGATTTCATTCCACTCTTTTCTTGCTTTAATGGTTTCTGAGAAGTCAGATGTAATCCTTTCTTTGTTCCTTTCTATATAAGGTGTTTTATTCATCTGACTTCTTTCAGAATTTTATTCTTTATTTTTGATTTTCTATAGTTTGAAAATGATATGCATAGGTGTAGTGTTTTAGGCATGCATACTATTGATATCTTCTGAGCTTCCTGGATCTGTGGTTTGATGTCTGACATTAACTTGGGGAAATTCACACTCACTATTGCTTAAAATATTTCTTCTGTTTTTTTCCTCTTTCTTCTCCTTCTGGTATTTCTTTTACACATATGTTATACCTTTTATAGTTGTCTCACAGTCCTTGGATATTCTGTTCTTTTTTTTTTTTTTAAAGATTTTATTTATTTATTTGACAGAGAGAAAGAGAAAGAAAGAGAGTGTGTGAGCACAAGCAGGGGGTGTGGCAGGCAGAGGGAGAGGGAGAAGTAGGCTCCCTTCAGAGCAGGGAGCCCAAAGCAGGTCTCCATTCCAGAACCCTGGGATCATGACCTGAACTTAAGGTAGTTGCTTAAGCAACTGAGCCTCCCAGGCACCCCATTCTATTCTGTTTTTTGTTTTCAGTTTTTGTTCTCTTTGTTGAAGATTCTTTTGATATATCCTTTAGCTCAGAGATTCTTTACTCAGCTGTGTTCAGTGTACTAATAAGCTCATCAAACACATTTTCAATTTCTTTTACAGTGTTTTTGATCTCTAGAATTTCCTTTTGGATCTCTGTTAGGATCTCCATCTGTCTGCTTACATTACCCATCTGTTCTTGCATGCTGTGCACTTTATCCCTTAGGGTCCTTAACATATTACCGACAATTGTTCTAAGTTACTGGTCTGATAATTTCAACATCCCTGCTATGCCTCTTCAAATTGTGTTTTTTGCCTTTTGGTATGACTAGTAATTTTTTTCTTGATAGCTAGACATTATGTACTGAGTAATGTTGTAAATAGGCTTTTATAAAGTGATGGTGAGGTGTTGGGGGAGGGGAAGCAGTTGATAGTCTGATGATCTCAGTCTTTTAGTGAGCCTGTGCTTCTGGATTGTGAACTCAGTTTTTTTCTCTCCCTGTAAGTGGGACAGGATGGTTAGAGTGAGCTAAATTTGGGTATTTCCCTTCTTCCAGGTCAGTTATGCTCTGATAATTCCCTAGCAGGTTAAGCCCTGGTTAAGCTCTGGTTAACTGTTTTCTCCTGAGGTCAGGCCCTGTTGGGAAGAATAGATTTCTCTGGCATATTTCAGAATGGTTTCTTTTCCCCTCTCCCTTCAGGGAGTATGAGAGGATTTTTCTCTGACATTTACTCTGAGAACTTGGTCAAACCCCTGGAAATAAATCTCATAATATTTTGGTGTCCCTCTTATGACTAGATCCCCCAGAAGTTTTCAACTCATTTTTCTTAAAGATTTATTTATTTATTTATTTATTTATTTATTTATTTATTTATTTATAGAGACAGAGCAAGAGAGAGCACACAAGTGTGGGGAGGGGCAGAGAGAGAGGGTGAGGGAGAGAGAGAAACTCAAGCAGACTCCTTGCTGAGTGTGGCGCCAGACTCAGGGTTCCCTCCCATGACCCTGGATCATGATCTGAGCTGAAATCAAGAATTGGACACTTAACTGACTGAGCCACCCAGTCACCCTGAAGTTTTTAACTCTTAAACTTCTTTTAACTCTTAAACTCAGCCTCCAACAATTCATCAATTGTGGTTCAGATTTTCCTACCCTGGCCCTGGTTCCTGTGGTGGTTTCCATTTATGAGTCTCTTCTGTGGTAATCCACAACCCCTTTTATTTGCCTGTCTGTCTCTGCAATCTTGGGGGCAGTGGTTTGCCCTGGTCCTTCCCTTTTAGTTCTTGATTTTTTAATCTGTACAGCTTAGAAGATTTGAGGTAAAACAATAATTCATGCCTCTTATTCTTTCTTGAATATGCTTTTTAAAAAATGTGATAGAGGAATGTTTAGAATGACAAATGTTGCTGTTGAAATTTTGGGCGTCTTTAAATGTTCTATGGCCTTTAGGAGAGGAAAACATTTTTTTTTTATTTCTATAATAAAGAGACATAAACCTGAGAGGAGCCTACTTTGGTTCCTGTGGTTGTGGGGGCCCCTCTCCTGCACCTTCCTCTTTGAGGAGGAGGAGTCTGTGGGGCCAGGCAGCCCGTACCCTCCCACACTCCCAAACTAGACCATACCCAGGGTAATCAGGACCCTAAAATCCTCTGATCCAATGGCTCTGAGATTCCAGGGCTTATGTGGGTTTTCTACCTCCATTCCCCTCCTAAGAGTAGACCATAGCTCTGGTGTGCACATGCTAGGCCTGAGGTAAGGCCAAGAGCCTAACAGAGCTTGAAATTGAGGCCTAGCATGTGCATACCAGTGCTAGGTGGTATAGGAGGAGAGAAGAGAAGAGTAGATGAAGGTCTTCTCTTCCCACACCACCATGTTCTACCGCACGAGTCGGTGAATTCTAAATTTAAACCTGGACTGCCATGTTATGAAAGTATGTTTTTAAAGGTAGGGTAATGGAAGCTGTTTTATTTAAAATTCTGCTAGTTATAGGGCTGCCTGGGTGGTTTAGTTGGTTAAGCATTTTTGGCTCAGGTCATGATCCCAGGGTCCTGGGATTGAGCTCCGAGTCGTGCTCCCTGCTCAGCGGGGAGTTTGTTTCTTCCTCTCCTCCTTGCTCATGCTCTCTCTTCCTATCTCTGTCACTGTCTCTGTCTTTCTCTGTCAAATAAATAAATAAAATCTTTTTTTATTATGTTAATCACCATACATTACATCATTAGTTTTTGTTGTACTGTTCCATGATTCATTGTTTGCATATAACACCCAGTGCAATAAATAAAATCTTTAAAAAAATAAAATTCTGTTATAACTCTAAGATACTCAGACACACAGAAATGGGCCTTTATTTGTACCCTTGCCTTGGGCTCCACACAGGTTAGGTATGATCCTCCTAGAATAAAAATCAATTTTCCAGAGCTCTCTTTCAATAAAGAATTTCAGAAAGGAAGATGGATGGACCTTCTAGTGCTCTTCCTCTTCTTGCTATTAATAAGGGATGGCGGTAAATGGCTAGACCAATAATCATGAATACAGTCAAGTTTAGTGAGTGGGTAGCCGTTCTCTAAGCTTTTCTCTAAGGAGATTTTATAAAACAAGATTTTAATGTGCTCTGAAAGTGGTCCAATCAGTATGTGTTTGCCATATTTTCACTGGGAATGTGAAGGGAAGAAGGGGTCTAGAGTGAGGGGTGCTACAGTAGATAAAGAATGCTATTGATCACTTCAGGAGGTTCAAAGTGACTTTTGAGTATGTTTTGGCTATTTTTCAAAAGACTGCTCTTTTATTTTACCAACATGATTATGCTAGTTTTTAGCTTTTCTACTGCATTAAAGTAGCTTAAAAATTCAGACCATTTAATAATCTGATACATGCAAGCATCTGTTAAAAGCTACATAAATGTATGTGCATAGTTTTGTTCCAGTTCAATGGCTTATTATTATTCTTAATACAACACACACCTACTTACCAAACAAAAGGATTTTATGAAATTTTATCCAGAAACTTCAGATATCTCTCCAGATCTTTAACTGAAAATTAACAAGAAGTACAAAAAAAACACAAGAAGTATAACATCCTGGTCTAAAAAATGAATATGAAATGTAATTTATTTCTGAGATTTTGCTTCTAGTTAGCATGGTGCTTTGTTGAAATGTAGAAATAAAGGATAATTAATAGTAAGTTTTCAGTGACATTTAAGTACTTAGGTAAAGGCAAGGTTAAAATAATTTTAGTATAGTAACATCAGGGCCTTTCAAGTCAAGATGATCAGTTTAAAATGACGATATGGGATCTGGAAACAGAGTACTTGGAATGGATTCCAGACTTTACCACTTAGCTTCTCTTTGACCTTCAGTTTCTTTCTCAGAGGATAATAAAAACAGCCTATTTCTTAGGATTGACTTAAAGATTAAATAAAACAATTGTTTAAAAATTACTTTAAATTTTGAAATTTACATTATATTATACAAATGTTAACCTTAATAATGCTGCTCTTTGGTGAGGAAGAGAGAAGGAAAAAATTTACAATAAGCACTATCTGTGGGATTATTTTCCTTATTTTATAGTTGAAGAGATTGAGAGATGAAGTAATCTCAGGATCACAGTTTGTAAATCTGTCTAACTCTGAAGTATGTATGATCTCTCTTAACACCATTTGGTTATTTATATTTTCATACATTATCTTTTCTTGGAATATATTGAAGAGAAATCTCCCCTCCATCTTCCCTTCCTTCCTTTTAATATGTGCAGGGTCAAAAAAACCTTTTTAAAGTAGACTGAGTCTTGAAGGATGAATATGTTACCAAGGCAACAGAGGATGAGAGATAATTTAAAGAGAAGGAAAAAAATTTGTACATTCAAAGACTTATGAGAGCATGTTGTATTCAAGGGATTGTCAGCAATTCAGTATGATTTGTGCTCAGGTTCTGTGTATGTGTGATGGGAGGAGCTGAGAAGTAGAAGGAGTTATAAGTGAGGAAGCTTGAGAAACAGGGAAGGGCTAGATCAAGAAGAGCCTTACAAGTCACATTAAGAACTTGGGAATGGATCCTGTTGGGGTTGGGAAGCCAATGCGGATTCCCCACCCCTCCACTCCCCAGTTCTTAGGGAAAAGGTCATTGCAGAGTTATGCATTTATTTTATTTTATTTTTTTTAAAGATTTTATTTATTTATTTGACACAGAGAGAGAGCATGCACAAGCAGGGGGAGTGGGAGAGGGAGAAGCAGGCTCCCTGCTAAGCAGGGAGCCTGACGTGGGGCTTGATCCCAGGACCCTGGGATCATGACCTGAGCTGAAGGCAGTTGCTTAACCAACTGAGCCACCCAGGCACCCCAGAGCTATGCATTTTTAAAAGTGTTATTGGGGGTGGTGTTGATTACGTTTCCATTGTTAATTCTCACAAAATGAATTTACTAAAGTTTACCACATCTGACCTAGTAAAAGAAGATGCAGAAGATACAATTTAAAGATCATTATGGAAATGCCCAGTGGTCTTTTTAGATTTCCACTGTGTGGTCTCTATTAAACTCTCTCAGCCTCTCTTGGTATTCCATTTCAATTCTGCTGAGAGTACACCTCAAATTCATTTTCTGACACCACAGTTCTCTTTTGTAGTCAACTTTCATTTCCTTCAGCATTTTTTGTTTTGTTTTGTTTTGTTCACTTCATTTGAATTCACCCTGGCAATGATGGATCATTTTGGCATCAAAAAAAGTAAGAAATCATTGTCTCAGTGAAAATGAATTCCTACCATTGAAAATTAATGTGAATAGTTGATGAGTCCAGTTGTACAGGGGATTTGTAGCATACTCAAAGGCTTCAGAGGCTAAATATACAAATGGACAATGGTCAGACCTATCTTAAAATAGAACTCTGCCTCACAACCTGTAGCAATCAGTGCAAGGGGCCAAATCACAGCTTCTATAGCAATCAGCCCCAAATGGCCAGGATTTGATCAATAGCTGACACCTTCTCTAATTTTTGCTCCCACTTTCAATGTAATAAATAACCAGAGGAAGGCAATATCTGCTGTCCTAGCCAATCTCATCGGATGCCTCACTTCTAGTTAGCCCACCCTGAGCTTCATGCTAACAGCTTCCACTCAGGAAGTACATGAAGCCTTCCCTTTTTCTCTGCTCTCCCACTCCTCTGTCTGCCCTTGAGTCTCTGTCAAAATGCAAATGACGGTGGCTGTCTCCCTTGCTATATCAAGACTGAATAAATAGCCTTTGCTCTTTCTCATTTGGGTGGCCTTTGTTTATTTCCATCGGCTCCTTCAGTAAAGGGATATTTGCTGACTTAGGTGGGTGGTTCTGGGCACAGAAATCTTCCCTGCGGTCTCCCTGGTTACAGTATCTTCTACAAGTATTTGAAGGGATTCTTTAAATTTAGGTCCTGTTACAAAATGATTAAAGAAAGACAATTTGGATGATACAAACAAACTTTAATTCTTCATGAAGCATAAGGTCTCCTTTCAGAAAATTGCAAAATGAGGTAGAAGACAGGAAGCTTTTGCAGGATAAAGAATAAAGAACAAGGAAGAGAGAAATAGGATTTACCTGATTGGCTGGGGCCAAATAGTCAACTTTGGGGTGAGAAGGCCCAGAGCTGGCTTGGTGTTTGGGGATTGGCTGACTGGAAAAATAGTTGACCCTTGAACATGGGTTTGAACTGCACAGGTCCACTTATGTGTGGATTTTTTATAGTACAAATCTGTAAATGCATTTTCTCTTCCTTTGACTTTTATCCCTGTCTCTTGCAATAGTCATTGGTCCTAGGGACAATCTGAAGGACAGGCAGAGAACTGGTAGCTCCGAGGGCAAGACCATGTCACCCATTCATATGTATATTCATGGTATATAGTGTGGCACTTGGTCTAGAGTTAGCACCACATGAATGTTTAGGGAATGAATCTTGGAGATGACCAGAAGCTTTAGGGGCACTGAAGTCTCCCTCCCTGGCACCAAAATATTTCTTTTCTCATAATTTCTCCATGTCTTCCAACAATGTCCTTTACATTGCTCATTTGAATTGGCATTTTTGCTAAAGTCTCAGTTTAGAGAAAACTACATTGCTTAGGAAAAGGTCCACTTTTACATTCTCTTTCCCCTGTTGCTGATTGACTGAAAGGGGCACAACCACTGGACTTGGAGGTTTGACTCTTAACCAAACCAACACTTTGGGCCAAATACCTGGTATTCACTCAGTGCCTGCTCTCCCAGGTGGGGAGAGGCTTCTGATCTTCCCTCCCACACTGTCCAATTCTAAATACCAGCCTCATTGTCTCCCAAGCCTTGGAGTTTGCTGGTGTCCACATACCACCTCTCACATTGCTAATCAAACTGAGGATAAAGTCCTTTTGTGACTTCTACTTTTTTACCCACATCACAGATTAATTTCTTTGAAATTTTAAGAATAGAGAATTTTCTTTTTTAAAAAAAACATATTTATTTATTTATTTTAGACAGAGAGAGAGCTCAGGCAAACATGCCTGCATGAGCGAGTGAGGGAAGAAGCAGAGGGAGAGATCCCAAGCAGACTACCCACTGAGTGCAGAGCCTGAGGTGCTCCATCCCATGACCCATGAGCTGAAACCAAGAGTTGGATGTTTAACTGACTGAGCCACCCAGGTGCCGCAAGAGAATATTCTTTTAACACACAAAGGTACTTTTTATAATTTCTTTCTAACTTCCTACTGGACCCAAATTCAGAATGACCCATTTGAATTTTTTGTCTCTCATCTTTATGCCTTCTGATAGAGATTTCGAGACAGAAATGATCTAGAAGTATGGAGGGATGAGGAGCTGTGAGCCTGTTGTTGGAGGGAATTAATATCTAAGGTTAGGGACTGTTGTAATCCTTCATTTTAACACTGATTCCTAGGGTCTTGCACAGTGCCTAACATAGAGCTGATGCTCAATCTTAGTCCTCACATTACTTCAAAGGTTTTATCATATACACATTTTATAGCTGAAGATACCTGGGCTTGGAGGGGTAAAAATGGGTGCTCTGGAAAGGCTTTGGATGCAGAGATGCTGGTGTTGGTATTTGAATTCAGCTCTGTTCTGTGACTGTGATCTTAGGTAAGTCCTTTAACAACTCTGTTGCTATTTGCCTGTTTGTAAAGTGGAGATAATAATATATATTTTGCAGGATTATTGTGAGGATTAGGAATAATAAATGCAGAGGGCTGACGTTTATTAGACAATAATTGGGACTTTTAAGGTCAATGAACCAGTAAGTAAAAGATCTAGTATTCAAACCCAAATTTATCTAGCTCCAAAGCTGAAAGAAAAGACTGGGGTCTTAGAGATACCACTGTCTTGTTAATAGAGCATTTAAATTTAATTTGTGTGGTCCTGCTGGATGAAAATGATTTGCAGAAATCATGATATTTATATTCATGTACTGTTTATTTTAGAGGTAATATAGATGAAAGCAGCCCTTTGTGTTGTGGTGCTCTTGTAGGACTTTTGTTTTTATGATTTAAATCATGTAAGTGTATTTTCTGCACATAGTGGTCAATTAATCCATTGTTTTCTAATAGAAACATTACAGAAGTTAACTTCCTATTTACTGTCTGGGTCCTGTGTCTGAGTTCAGTTTTTCCTTGGCATTTCCATAGAGAGCCTAGGGTCAACTGAATGGAAAACCAGTTTAGTATCAGAAATTGAGACAGAATGCTTTTTCTTTGTAGTATATATATATACATTTAGAAAAGGATTATGACTTTTTCCCAAATAAAGATTATAAATCAATATTCATTGGGATACAAAAAAGATTTTCTGGTTATGCTAGATACCAGTGTAATTGCTTCTCAAGGATAATTTAATAAATATCTAAAATTGAATCTGTGTTGACTCTGAAAATCTTACTTGGTGACTTGGGAGGCAGATCTTTAAAATTGTATGAAACAATAAAGACTCCAGTGTTCAGACAATAAGCTTGTCAGATAACTACATCATCATACAAAACAATCATACAGAAAATCAACGCAAAGCAATTCTTTATTATAAAATTTATAAATCAGGAAATAGGTTCTATATGCATAAATCAAAGACTCACTTTCCAAATATTTTAATCCTTTATAAATTCCTTTGTTTCAGAAAATGTATTTACCCTTTTAAGTTTTTCCTGACCGAATTCCAGGAAATGTTTACCCATCTGATCTGACTATTGAAGTTTATTTATTTTTATTTATTTATTTATTTTTAAATTTTTTATTGTTATGTTAATCACCATACATTACATCATTAGTTTTTGATGTAGTGTTCCATGATTCATTGTTTGTGTAGAACACCCAGTGCTCCACGCAGAACGTGCCCTCTTTAATACCCATCACCAGGCTAACCCATCCTCCCACCCCGCTCTGCTCTAGAACCCTCAGTTTGTTTTTCAGAGTCCATCGTCTCTCATGGTTCGTCTCCCCCTCCGATTCCCCCCCTTCATTCTTCCCCTCCTGCTATTGAAGTTTAAAATGTACTATTAGTTACCTTTCTTTATCTCTTCTCTCTCTCTTTTTTTCTTTTTAATTTTATTTTATTATGTTAGTGACCATACAATACATCATTAGTTTTTGATGTGGTGATCCACGATTCATTGTTTTTGTATAACACCCAGTGCTCCATGCAGTACGTGCCCTCCTTAATACCCATCACCAGGCTAACCAATTCCCCCCACCCCCCTCCCCTCTAAAACCCTCAGTTTGTTTCTCAGAGTACATAGTCTCTCATGGTTCATCTCTTCTCTTTTTTAACCCACAATAATTATCCCAACAGCTGGAAAAGTCTACCAGGTAAAATAGGAAAGAGTATCTAAAAAATAAAAGAAATTATATATATATACACAGCATTCATGTAATATAAGTTGATGGAATTTTCAGCTAACAAATCAGATTACAAATAGGAACTGAGGGCCTATTGTATGCAATCCATTGTGCTGGGTACTGTAGCAATAAGAGATGAATAAAATACATTTATTGCCCTCGTGAACTTTGATCTAGTTGGAGAGACAAGATGTAAATTTACTAAAAATATGACTATGTAGTAAGAAATTTTTCAGTGCAAGAAATGTTACAAGAATTGGATAAATATGACAATTTGCCAAATGTGTGTGTGACAGCAAACAAGAGGGTTATCGAGTTAGGCTTTACCCTGAGAAGTCTTGAAGAGGAAAAATTTGAATTAATTTGAAGTGTAGTTGGGTTCCAGGTAAACTGAGAGGAGACATGGAGACAGTTAGATTTAACTGTTGTGTTTTCATTAGACAAAGGCTCTTGTTACCAGCATAAATATATTTAAATGTTTATCAAAATTTTATGACCAGATTTTGGCATTATTCTATTAGCAAATTATAATTTCTCTTAAGTGTGATTTAAAAATATTTGAAAAAAATATGTTGCATGCTTTTTAGTATGTTTTTATGTGATTATAATAGTGATTTGTACTCATTAAAACTATAAAATGTTGATAATCAAAAAGAAAATGTAAATACCCCCTAACTTCTACCATTTAACATTTTGGCACATTTTTTCCTGCTATTTTTTCTTCTAAAATATGTATTTTTTTTCTGATAATAAAAGTAATAATATATACTCATTATAAAAACCCATTACATAAATAATACACAGAAAGTAAAAATTTCCTGTGATAACGACATTGAAATTCCTAGACTGGTATTAATGATTTTAGGATAAACTTTTTATCTTTATTTTAAAGATTTTATTTATTTGAAAGAGAGCACTAAGAGGGGAGAGGGTTGAGAGGGAGAGGGAGAAGCAGACTCCCCCGCTGAGCAGGGAGCCAGACCCAGGACCCAAGGATCATGACCTGAGTCGAAGGCAAACACTTAACTGAGCCACCCAGGTGCTCCTAGAACAAACTTTTTAGAGCTTGCAAATTCAGTGCCACAGATTTTACAGTAACAGCAAGTGATGGGGACTTCAGCATGCTTGAGAATGCACGCTCCATCTAGGGTGCTTGATTTCAAACAGCTTGACAATGACCAAATAAAATACAAGACTAGACAAATTTGGTCCTGCAGTACCCTGTTTTGCAGTGCCAATGTAGATAAAACAATATAAACATTTTATAACTTTTTCTTATTAAAGTTGTATAAGAATATCTCGTTATTGAAATTTCCTTGTAAATGTATTTTTTTAGCCTCATAATATTTATCAAGTCATTATATTGTGATTTACTTAAATGTTTTCATTCTACTATTGTTAAACATTTCTGTTTTTCAGATACAGTTATAAATAAAACTTTGCACACCTGGTTGTGTAGCAGGAACCTCAACAGCCCCAAACTGAATTTATCACCATTTCTGCTTAAACTGTTCCTTCATCAGTGCATTAATGTATTACAATGTAATGGAATATCTACAGCTCCATGTAAGTCCCTATGCAGAGTTCAGAAGCTTTCTGAGGTTTATTTTTTTGGGTGGTGAGTGGGTGGAGGTAGTACCTATATTTCTCCTAAATCTATTAGAAAGCGGGCCATTTGTGCTGTGTGGTTCCCAGTTCTTTGTCTCATCTCCTATGGCTGTGTTATACATCCCTTACTTAATTTACTTCCTCTCTCCCTCTTTACGCAGTGCCACTCTACAAGACCCTTATTACTCATAGCAGATTTTATAGCACAATAAATACTTAAAATTAAATATTCAGACATCTCTTTTCTACTGTGATGTGGCCTTACCTGCCATGGGTATTTCCCACTGGTAGACTTTCCCTCTAAGCCCCCATTCATATCTCTGCTCTTGTCCCTGTTCCCAGACTCTCTAAACACTATTTAACAAAGTGTCCAAGGAAACTCTAATGTCTTACTTTCTTGTGCAATAGAATTCAACCTTTCTTTGTTTTCTTCTCTCTCATTCATAGGTGCTATACTAGGCTTGGGGAGAAAATTATGAGTAAGACACAGAGCCTTGACCTTATGGAGTGTGCATCTATCTCCTTACTTCTCTTGGATCTGTCTTATTACCATTACTTGTTCCTAAGTCATTATCCTCTCTTGGTTTTGGTAAGATGCCTTCTAGGTGGATCCTTGTTTTCACTGCTGCTCTCCTTCTGATCTTTTCTCTTCTTTTGCCTTGCTTTTACTGCTGCAAGGACAATATTTTAGAAATGAAAACCTACCTTGAATCTCTTTGATGGTTTCCCACTACATTTAGGATCAATAGTAAAACTGTTTAAATGATTTTCAGGGTGCTCTGGGATCTGCCCTTATCTATTTTGCCTGACTCATAGATGTTATTCTACACTTGTCTCACTCAAAAATAAACTGGATATTTGTTAATGCCATAAATCTAAAATCTGCCGTATTTTCCCCCCACTATGCACTATCTGTGCGTGGTTTTCTTGATCTGAACTTTCTTCTACTGTATCTTTGCCTGGCTGACTCAAGTCCTGTTATAAACTTGACTTCCTCAGGGAAGTTTTTCATTAAAGGCTATATCCCTCTCCTATATGCTCTAAAATAGTTTATAATTTCCATTTTACACTTGCAATTATTTTCTAAAAACATTTTTAGGATAATGTTTAGATTTGGCATTTGCCTGCTTAAGGGTTTGAATACTTTACTGACTCTTGATACACGATGTCAAATGATGTTCAAAGAGGTGACAATTGTACTCTCAACAAAATATATTTTTTAGGAGGATTTTTAAAAACATATTTGATCTTGGGATTTTTTTTAGATCATCTGTCTCTTGTTTAATATTGAAATCACTTCTTGCTGCATTTGTATGTATATGAGAACATTTAATATATAGATATATGTTTTATAATATGTTTTAAGAAATGCAGTTTTTCTGTGAATTAAGCTATAGTTGCCCATATGGCAATAGAAACAAAGAATAGATTTTCATTTAACACACATTATGTCAGTTAAAAATCTCATTTTTCACAAACTTAATTTGTTATTCCTATCAGTGTAAGAATACAATTCTATAACTGTTTTCTGTAACATTTTTAATATTGCTACTCTGCTTTCAAAAATATAATTTTCAAAAACTGCTTAATATTGCTGATGGTCAAAATAATCACAATTTATTGCTTCATTGCTGTAAGTTTAGATTGCTTCTAGTTTTTACTATTATATATGGTGCTGAGATAAACATCTTCATGAATATAGATATTAACAATTTTGTATTCTTGTCTAAATATAATTTCCTACAAGTAAGATTGCCAGTTCAAAGTGCCTGGGTTCAAAGTGCATGGGTATTTTTATTCCTCTTGATTTATTTTGTCGAGCAACTTTCCTAGAAGAAGTGAAAACATCATCATGGTTAAAAGCCCAGGCCCTGGGACCAGATAGCCTAGGTTTAAATTGTTTTATCAATTTTCTAGCTGCGTGACCTGAGGCAAGTTAATTAACCTGCCTCAATTTCCTCATCTGTGTGAGTTATAGATTTGTCAGGATGAAATATGTTAATAATATGAAAAGTACTTAGAAAATTTTTGGCCTTGCACCAGTAATATATGAAGATAAGAATTTCATTGAGTTTTTACTGAACTGGGTTTTACTTAAAAAACCCAATTTTTAAATAAATGAAAAATGGTTCTGTTTTTGATTTACAGTTTAAAAAATTCTTTTTTCCCTTCAAGAGGTTTTTTTCAAACATCACTTTGGTGAAAATGAAAATGGTTAGGTCCTAGACATTCCTAAAACTTGTGAGTTTCACTGAAATAAAGATCTCATTAACTTTCATGCTGAAACCCTTCGTGAACTCTTGAAGGTCAGTTTCTTAATAGGAAGTATGGAGTGCAAAGGAATTCTTGAAATCTTATTTACAAGTAAGTTGAAAGCAAATCATGTCTTTCTAATCAAGTATTTGTGGAGTAATGTTTACAGGAACTCTTGGTAGTTTGAACTTTAATAAGTCTTTCAGATTGAGGGCAAAACTTCCAGAGATTTAGAAAAAAAGACTTGTAGATGTTGTGAGAAAATGAACAAGTCAAAGTTATTTTATTTTGATTTTTATATGTGCCCTTAACTTCTCCCATGAATTTGTGCTTCTACTGTATTATTGTGTTTTGTGTGACTTTTTTTTTTCTTCCAACTGAAGCATTTAAAACCAAAGATTCCATGAGGGAATAATGAATCACTGTATTTGGTAGTGGAATCAGATAGCTGTTTAGGAATAATGTAGATTAGAGGGCTATAATGGGGCCTACAGACAGGATAAGAGGAAGAAGGTAGAGCATTTTTTTTGCTAAAAGCCCCCTCTGAGCATCAGTACTTAGAGAAAAGACATGCTACCATTTTAAAGTGAATGTTTGGAAGGCAAAAGCAGTCTGCAGGGTAATTATCATGGACACTGAACCAAGATGAAAGGGAAGAAGGAGAGAAGGAAGGAAGGAAGGAAGGAAGGAAGGAAGGAAGGAAGGAAGCCAACAGTTGTCTTTCATATTATGTATTCCAGAAAAAGGTGAGAAAAAATGAAGAGGGAATATTATAGTTTTGTAGAATGGCAATGTCAAATTGCTATCTCAAATCTTGTGGAAATTTTGTCTGAAATGTTCTAGTCTGTACCTTAAGGAATGTATTACCAGTCTGGGAAAAACTTACTAAGGCAGTTTGTGAAGGTTTTATGTTGCTAAATATTCATTAGGGCAGCTTAACTGGACATCTGTAGGTGAACTTTATTGTTCTATGGCATAAATAACAACTTCACATATTGAAGGGGGTTGTTCCAGATTTCCTGAGATTCAAATGGAAGATTAATTCTGTTTAAATGGGGGAAAAGCCTGAAGGAGTTTCAGAAGGCTGGGCCACGATGTCTGAAGACTTGGTTTTTTCTTCTTGCTCTCTGTCTTATAGAGGAAAGAGCAGGAGTTTCTGGGGCTGGGTTGCCAGTGTTTCTGCAGCCCTGAGAGAATGAGAAGTGAGTGTGGGAGCTCAAAGTGGAGGAGCAAGTTAGGAATCAGAGCAGGAAAGGCACATCATCGGGGGAAAGCATATTTTAAAACCCATGGCAGACAGCAGGGCAGTGATGAAAGGAATGACAAATGTTGTCCCCCAGGATAGACAGATCACAAATTCAAGGCAGGCAAGAGAGTAGGAGAAAGCAATCGATGGTGGAGTTGGCACAGGATATCCTGGTCCTGACAGGTTTTGATCTAGCCAGAGGCTTCTACACACTTCGTGCAGATTTGAGGGAGAGCACAAGTGCCAACAGACCTTTCCTCAGAATATAATTTGGGCATTATGAGATGGCCATTATAAATTGAGGAGCTATTTCCTAAACTCTCCTGCAGCAGGCAGTCTAGCAGGGGCACTCTGAAAAGGAAGCATGGTGAGAAGACAGCTTGGAAATGGCTTTAGAAAGCCTGGGTCTGGTCCTGCACCTGCCACATACCAGCTGTATGACTTGGAGAAGGTGAACTCTGAGTACTCAAGTACACTTTTGGATAAACTTAATTTTTATTATAATTAAAAATCTAACTGCTGTATTCTTAACTTGCCTCTTAACTTCTCTTAGAGTGAAATTTTTGAAGACCATATATTTTCTAGGGTTAGCCCAGGGTATTCACTGCCCTTGATTTAAATAAATGAGGACTAGAGCCAAAGTCAGAACAAACAGAAGCAGGGCTTTAGCTTCTCTAGGTTTAGAGTATCCAATTCCAAGCTATTTGTTCATTCATTATTAACTTCCCTTGCTTATTATTTGGTTTCCTGGTGAGATTCATAGGGTTGTCCTAGCTCATTCCCTGAAGGTTTACATTCTTTCTTTTGGTTGAGCACATTTATTTCTTTAGCAGCATCTCTTGTTTTATAAAGCCTCAAATGATATTTCTAACTCTCTTCTGATATGTTGCATTTTTAAAAGAAAGAAATATTGTGTTAAAGGTAAAGAGACTGAAACAGCAGAACATATATAATTTATATCAAGGAGGGGTTGGTAAAACCATCTCTGGGACCAATAGATTTTAATGTGTTTGAAAAAGCTCACATTTTTAGAATGCAACTGCATAAATGTTCTTTTAGATTTGCAAGCTCAATCAATTTGCTTAGATATTTTTAGATAAGAGAACTATGTAAGTGTCTTTCGTTTCAAAAACACAAAAATAAAATCAGAAGTGGAAGCTTGTTACTTTGACTTTTTTTGTCTTTTAGTGGAGATTAGAGAGGCCACTGTGTGGACAGGACTGATTGCAACTCCTGGCAGCGTCTGTGCCCAAACGCATATCTACTTCCTGCCTCAGGACTCTAAACAGGGAAGAGTGGCACAGAAACAGCCAAGGAGCTTTTCACATTCCTGGACCTGTGGCCCCAGTAGAAATGACTGAGAGTAGCACTAGGGAGGATTTAGGAACTGTTCTTGGACAGAAGAGCTGGGAATGAGTATGAGTATGAGAGAGAGAGAGAGAGAGAGAGAGAGAGAGGTGTGTGTGTGTGTGTGTGTGTGTGTGTGTGTGTGTGTGTGAAGTGGGTGAGAAGTTAAACATTTGCTCTCAGGGGTCATTTGCACTGAGTATCTACTAAGAGTGTTTTATATGCACAATTTCATTTAATCCTCATTATAACCCTGGGAAGTGATTTTTATTCACCCGTTGAGGGAGTGAAGCCCAGAGTGGTTGAGTAACTTGCTCATGGTCATATAACTAGTAAATGACAGTACTAGTTTCTGACTTGTAAGTCCTGGTCTTTCTGTGACACTGCTTTAAGGAATCTCAAGAACTGCCCTTCTCTAACCCTATGATACTTTTCAGGTTAGAAGACAAGAACTGGATTTCCTCTCAGGCAGAGGAATGGATCTTCCACCTATACATATTGTCAAGGTGTTATCACCAAACATACAGTCTCCCTTATGATAGAGAAGGTACCTCTGGTGTGGTACTCAAGGATCTGAATTGCCATGATTGGTACAAACAAACTTGTCATGCCATCTTCTTGCTTCTCCTCCTGGTTTTGTCACCTCAGCCCTGGAATGTCATTTTTGGACTTGCCCTCTCTGGCAGACTAACCCCTACTTATTCTTCAGATCCTAGTTTAGATACCATTTCCTTGGTCAGTACCATCTCCAACCCCAGTCCGGTTTAGGTACATCTTTTACTGTTCTACTGTTGTCACAGGCCATCCTCACTTCCTATTTAAAATTACTTATTTTCCTACATACCCTGCTAGCTTGTTGGAAGAGGAAAAATGTCCCTGTGCTCTGTTGTAATACCAGGAACTAACATACTGCATGGCATATCACAGACAGGCAGGGTATCTGAATGGAGGCATAGCAGTGTCAAGGTTAGCTGGGGAAGGGGTGTTAAAACCTTACTATGATCCTAGCCACTCCAAGTGATCATAAGATCTGAGTAGAAACAGTGTGATCACTATGTCAACACAGAGTCAAGGCAGATTCCCTACTTCTTCCCACCAGATGGCTGCCCTAAACTCAGTAAATGTTGAATGACACTGTGGTATCACTTGAGGAGCTGTTTAGATGTCCAGAGAGACGAAAGTATGGACTCCATCATTGAAAATTCCTTTATCCCTTCCCTCTTCTTCCCTTCCCTTCCATTCCCTTGCCTCCCCTTTCTCGCTCTCTCTTTTTCTTTTTATAGGACAACCCAAAAAGAGACAGGAAAGAATTATTGGTTCTGACTTGTTTTTATTAATTTTAACTCAGAGATTATTTAAAAATATCTGAAGACAATAGTAAAAATCAGTATTAATGCCGATATCCTAAAATGGGTACAAATAGATTTTTGATGCAAATAACAGCTTCACTTGAACAGGGATGATTATTATTATCAAGAGATGCCCTCCCACGGAACACTGAACACCACTAATGCTAGCAAAATAATTACTAGGAATTTAATTCTCTGGGTATTAGAATTGGTGTCTCGGCCCTGGTTCTAAGTGATCCTAGCTCTATGGTTCAAGAATCTAGGAACAGTTGGGATTCTTGGTTTTGTTAGAGGTAATATTCTCATCTCCTGTGTACAAATAAGAGTTTATATAAAAATTTCTTCAGTGAAGAAATTTATAAATAGTGTCTATGCAACCCAATCCCACTCATTACCCTAGATTAACTGATTTTCCCTCCATGTATCTTTGATGTTATCTTTCTGTCTTCAATTTTAAACTTGTGAGAAGATCCTTGTCATTTCCTACCTCAGAGAAAGGTAGCTTACTTTCTGATAGTAACAGAAACGCAGGAGCTAATGCAGGGAAGGAATAAACAGAACTGGAGAATGTAGAAACATAATCTTTAGGCATTAAGGTGCCACCATCTTTGAATGACAATTGAATTCCTGGAAAAGTCAAAGCCTTAGCAGAGTGGAGGGCTGTGAATGCATTTTTTTTTCATGCTTTATGTTTTTTATTTTAAATTTTTTATTGTTATGTTAATCACCATATATTACATAATTTGTTTTGGTGTAGTGTTCCATGATTCATTGTTTGTTCATAACACCCAGTGCTCCATGCAGAACGTGCCCTCTTTAATACCCATCACCAGGCTAACCCATCCCCCTCCCCTCCCCCTCCCCTCCTCCCCTCTAGAAACCTCAGTTTGTTTTTCAGAGTCCATCCTCTCTCATGGTTCATCTCCCTCACTGATTTCCCCCCCTTCATTCTTCCCCTCCTGCTATCTTCTTCTTCTTCTTCTTTTTTTTAATATATAATGTATTATTTGTTTCAGAGGTACAGATCTGTGATTCAACAGTCTTGCACAATTCACAGCGCTCACCATAGCACATACCCTCCCCAATGTCTATCACCCAGCCCCCACATCCCTTCCACCCCCCACCACTCCAGCAACCCTCAGTTTGTTTCCTGAGATTAAGAATTCCTCATATCAGTGAGGTCAGATGACACATGTCTTTCTCTGATTGACTTATTTCGCTCAGCATAATACCCTCCAGTTCCACCCACGTCGTTGCAAATGGAAAGATTTCATTCCTTCTGATGGTTGCATAATATCCCATTGTATATATATATACCACATCTTCTTTATTCATTCATCTGTTGTTGGAGAAAATCCTTACTCTTCTGATGGCACTACCATCCCTCCAATAGGAAGAGGAACAGTAAACAGAGGTGAATTTGACCACTAACACTGGGGTTCAGAAGTGGATGGAAGCACCATCAAGGGGTAACTGCCCCGTGAGGAAGCTGAGAGTGATCTTAATGATTCAGAAAACCATGGAGTTTGATTTTGTAAGTTGAAAAATTGATATTTTCCACCTTAGATTCAGATCAGGAAAATGATAATGTTAATGGTCAATTAGGAAACTAACATCAATCACATTTCCAGAGATGTGGAGAAATGACATGAAACTTTACATGCCATTTAGAAATTCTCAGATTTGGGTGTCCTAAGACTTCCCCTTGGTACACCACCAATTTTTCAGAATACAGTTTTCCTTCATTGACTTTGTCAACATATTGGCTTGATTTTTATCTGGTAAAAGCTTGTAACTGCAGAACAGTGTCTCTTTTCCTTTTATAATATGTTTGTCTTCCATTTTTTTCAGTTATATTATTATCCCTGAACGGTGTACTGTAAGATTGGTTCAGAATGCCAAAGCCAATGGATGGCATCATTCCAGTCTGACTTGGCGTGACATAGCAGGGCACCCTATAAAAACCTAGTGGTCAATGTCTTCCTAATTCTCTGCTCAAATGGGGCTGTCAGTTGAGGAATCTAGTTACTACTTAAGAGACTATGGTGTGGGGGTAAGGAGCTGGTTCTTGGGTGTTGATATATATACATGAATACAGTATCCCTGCTCTGTGTTTCTTTATCCATCTGCCATGATGGGTACACACTGGACCCTGGGGCCAGTCAGCTTAGGCTACATTTCCCTCTGATGGCAAATTTCAGTGGCTTACAATGTCCAAGGTTTATTTCCCACTCTTATTTCATTGAGCACTGGCTGCAGCTTTGCTGCCCAAGTCCCCATTCTAGGACTCCAAGTTACAGACAGTCCATATCTGGTACACAGCCGTGTCTTGGCATAGAGAAGGAGGCTGGGGTAAATCCATGATAGCTTTTAAAGCACTGAGATGTGACTCATGTTACTTTCTCTGATTTCACAAGACTTGGTCAATGTGGGAAGAAGTATAGTCCTCTTGTACAGAAGGGCTGAGAGAGCAGCAGTTATTCACACAATAAAACAAACTACCACAGGCTTTCTCTAATCTTTTAATATCCCACCTCAGTCTCATATACCAAGGATTCTAGTCCTATGTAGCTACTTGCACTTTGTGAGTACACTGTGTTCTCACTCATGACATTCCATTTGCCTCTCCACTGCCTAGGATCACTCTTCCCTTATTCACCTGTTATCTTTTGTTTTCTTTTAAGTGTGATCTTTCCTGGGAGGTCTCTCCTAATCCTCTCAAGGAGTGTGAAGTACTCTTTGCTCTCTCCCATGGCTCCTGGGACACAATGCTGTCCTACTGCTTTTTAACCATAACGGATCTCTTTTCCTCAGACTGTGAGATTCTTGAGGACAGGTATATGTCTTGTTCACCTCTGATCTCTAGTACTTAGGTCAGAACCTGCCATGCATTTGGCACTCAACATTTTATTGAATATTAAACAAATAAATACATGCAATAACACAAAAACAGACGTAGAAAGAATTTTTCCACCCCAGTTCTTGTTTACACTAGTGCTCTCAAACTATCTGTGATGCAGGACTATGTTTAGAATGTCTAATTTGATGCAAATCAATACTTTTGTAAACACAATGAAAATAAAATACTAGAAGAATGATCAAGTACATGTTAGATTGCTATCAAAGTTTCCAAATGCTTACTCTTGGTTTCTGTATTTATCTCCTTGCAGACTAGTAACAAACACTTTGTGGTCTGTAGACTCTGCTTTGGATAGCATTGTAGCAGTTAGATTATTTTATTGATTCAAAAGTATTTACTGAGTTCCCTTGTGTGCCAGGCAATGTTTGGGGTGGAGGACATTCAGCAATGAACAAGACAGACCAATGTTCTGCTCTAAAGAGCGTACCTGCTAGTAGGAGAAGTGGACAGTAAGCTAGCAGACAATTCAATAAATGGTTGAATGATTAGCGCTATGAGGGAAGCAAAAGAAGGTAATGAAATAGTGATTGGGTAGAAGGGGACATTTAAGAGTGGTCGGAGAAGTTTCTCTAAGAAGGTGGCATTTAAGCAGACACCTGAGCTTTCTAGGCAGAGAGAGCAGACAATGTTAAGGTCCTGAAGGAGGAACAAAGTCTAAAGCAGCCAAGGAACTGAGAGAAGACTGGTGTGACTGGTGTTTAATAAATGTGGAAGATCCTGTCAGAGAATGAGTCTGAGAGTCAGGCCAAGGCCAGATCACACAGGACTTTGCAGACCATAGTCAGATGTTCTAATTTGATTAAAAGTGATACGGAAGCCATTGAAGATTTTGAGCAGGATACATCATGGTCTGGTTTGCGTCTCAAGCAAATTATTCTTCTCAAGGTCAGTAACCATCAGAGAAATGCAAATCAAAACCACAAGGAGATTTCACGTCATACCCGTTGGAATGGCTATCAGCAAAAAGACAAGAGAAAACAAGTGTTGGCAATGATGTGGAAAAAAGGGAACCTTTGTGCACTGTTGCTTGGAATGTAAATTAGTTCAGCTACTATGGAAAACAGTATGGAGTTTCTTCAAAAATTACGGGGTGCCTGGGTGGCTCAGTTGGTTAAGTGTCCAACTCTTGATTTCGGCACAGGTCATGATCTCAGGTTCATGAGATTGAGCCCCGTGTTGGGCTCCATGCTCAGTGGGGAGTCTGCTTGAGATAGTCTCTCCCTCTGCCCCTCCCCCCTGCTTGCTGTCTCTCTCTCTCTCCTGAATAAATAAATAAATAAATAAATAAAATATAACTACCTCATAATCTAGCAATCCCACTTCTGAGTATATGTCCAAAAGAAATGAAATCAGGATCTTGAAAGATATCTGCATTCCCATATTCATTATAGCATTATTGACAATAGCTAAGATATACAAACAAATGGATAAAGATGTGGTACATATATACAATGGAATATTAGTTCAGCTAGGAGAAAGAAGGAAATCTTGCCATATGTGACAACATGGATGAACCTTGAGGACATTATGCTAAGTGAAATAAGCAGGACGGATATCATATGGTATCACTTATATCTGGAATCTAAAAAAAAGTCAAACTCATTGAAATAGAGAGTAGAAAAATGGTTGCCAGGGGCTGGGGATGGGGGAAGTAGGGAGAGGTTGGTAAAAGGGTACAAACCTTTAGCTATAACATGAATAAGGCCTGGGTATTTAATGTATAACATGGCGACTATAGTTGTTAACACTGTATTGTATGATTGAAATTTGCTAAGAGGGAACTTAAATATTCTCTCTCACACACAAATAAATAAATTAATTAAATATGTGACTTGATGGATGTGTTAATTAACTAGATGGGAGAAATCCTTTACAATGTATACATATATAAAGACATCACTATGTACACCTTAAATATTTTACAAATTTGTCAGTTATGCCTCTAGAAAGTGGAAAAAATAAAGCAAATTACTCTGTATCTATGTGGCAAAAGGATTGTATGGAGAAAAGCAGACCAGTTATGAGGTTATTACAGAAGTTCGTATAAGTGATGGAGAAGGCTGCTCTTGGGTAGTAAGTGTGAAGGTGAATAGAAGTTGACAGATTCTGGATGTATTTTGGAAAGAGAGAGGATGAGACCCACTGAAGGATTAGATATTGGGTGTGAAGGAAAAGTAGAAATCAAAGATGACTGCTAGAGTTTCAGCTTGAGTAACTGGGTGAATGAATAGTGGTTATTAACTGCAGTAGGGAAGGTGGGAAAGATACAGTTTAGTTGTTAGCAGGCATTAGGCCTAAAAATAACAGAAATTCATGTAATGTTTCTCCATTAAATATGTTTGCAGTAGGTTTGAGAACATGGCCTTCATCAAATTACAGAAATTTCTTTCATTTTGTTTTTCTGAGTGATATTTTAAAAATTGTAAATAGATATTGAAGTGTATTAAATGTTTCTTATGAACTTTGTAAAGAAGGGATTTTCTTTTTTTTTAGTTGAGACAAATTTTCTGTTACCTTGAATATTTTTATAATGTTGAATCAACATTGCACTTCATGATAAACCCTCTCAGTCATGATATATAACAACATGCTGTACAAATAATTGGAGGATACACATTTGAACACATATAGAACTCATTTATGAAAATTGACCTAATTTTAGATTATAATTTTAAAGAATGGCTGTTATCCATTTTGTGATGGCAGTGCAATTGAATTTGAAAAAAAAACAAAATGTTAATAGGAGACTCCACTTTGGTTTGAAGATTAAGAGATGCTTACAAATAATTTAAATGAAAACTGGAAAACAGAAATGAAAGTACTACACATCAACATTTGTGCAACATGGTTAAATGAACAGTTTCCTTAAAATTTATAGCCTTAAATGTTTTTATTACAATTACTAGCTTGTGGATTTTAGACCCACTAGATATCAAAGGTTTAGGCCTAAAGCATTTGTAGGTGGGCCTGCCACTTGCCATAGATTTTAAGGGAAGTCTTAATTTTATTTATTTATTTGTTTGTTTATTTAAGCCTCTATGGAAAGTTAGGCCTATGTAGCAAATTCTCCTTTCAGTCTTCCTCTGGACTTTTTCTTATTATTTCTCCATCTTACCTTTCTTTGGGAGAATAGTCTGTCAAAATCCCAACTTTATCTGATGTGGTCTCTTACCAGGCTGGGGACCTGCCTAGGGTCTCACACACTGAAACTAGATAATTGGAAGGGCATATATATGTATACACTCTTAAGATAGATGATGGTTATAGTGTTTATTTCCCTGGACTGATGTTCTGGCTTTGTACCTGGCCTCATATTTTTTTCTTTCATTCCTTGCAATCTCATCCATTTATTTAAAAAGTTATTTTATTTTCAATATATTTTTTTGAACCCATAAAAGTGTTATGTAGTGGAAAGGTTTCAATAATTCTCTTCTGCCCTACTACCAGAAACTTCAATTTATCCCAGTATATTTAATATATACTGTCTTTCAGTTCTAAATATTTTATTATTTTCATTATGATTTCTTCTTTAGTGTATTTTACAGTGTGACTGCTTTTCAGCATGTGAACATTTCCCCCCTTTTTTATTGCATTCCATTTTTATTGCATTGTGACAGTATAATTTGGTTTGTATCAAATAGTCCCTTTGGTATTCATGGAAATTTGGTTTAAGGCTAGTATGCTGTCAATTTTTATAAAAATGTAATTATTCACTTAAAATATATGTTTTCTTAATTGTTAGCTATAGAATTACATACATGTAAAGCTTTTTAATCATGTGCTTAAATTTTTATACTTGTTCTAATTTTTGTCTGCTTGACCTATCAGCTGCATGGAGACACATATTAATATTTCCCTATGTGATTGTGGATGTGTTAATATAGTCTCTTTTTTTCTGCCATATTTTCATTCATTTATTTGAGGCTTTCTTTTTAGGTCTCCTACTGGACATTTTTGATAATTTTACTTCAAGGCAACTGCATCATTAACTCATTTGCTGTTTCATGTTCTATTTCCTCTTCATTTCTGTCATTTTTTTATCTCTTAAGACCTTGTTTCATATATTCTGCATAATTTTGTACATTCTATCCAGTATTTCTAGAGGCTTGAAATGGAGGGTTTTCAGATTTTATCTTTCCAGGACCTAAAGTTTACAGATTCCATTTACCCAACGGAACTGGTTGAGATCACTCAGGGAGAGTGTGAAATTAAGGACAGTGGAGGGCAGATTCACAGGGAACGTATTTAGAGGATGGAGATACACCTGAGTATGGCCTCCTTCTATTCTAGAATCTCTGCCTACTCTCTTCTCCTTAGAGGATTCATGAATTCCCAGGCATGTAAAAAACAAATTAAACAGAGGTAATAAAACAGAGGTCAGTCTTCCACAAATACTCATTAGTATCTTAACCAAATATAAAACGTAATAGAAAGAACATTGAAAAATATTATGTATTTTGTGCACCAAAGTAGCTTGTTTTTTCTTGTTTATAGATCTGTGTCAAAATCATTCTTTCTTTTATTGAGTGTTAAGTTTAAGGAAAACTTCTATTGCTGGCATTTTATAGAAGTAATGTGTTGCCTACTTTTATTTGTTTTATATTGAACCCTCTGGCAGAAGACAGCATAGTCATTGTTTCATGTCAATCTTCAGATAGGGAGAGGAAAAAGCAGAAGGATTTTGAACTAGTATTCTCTGAAAGAAAAGTCATAGAGAAAATGGCAAAGACATATAAAAGAAGAGCAGATTTGCAATTTGGGGATTTACATTTTACAAACTTTAGGGATGAAAAAACTTGAAAAGATTAGGGTATATCTGAAAAGTTCTGAAAGATTTTAGAGATCTACCAAACTGCCTGGGCTGAAACAAATTGTCCAGAAATGTTATGATATTTTCTTTTACAGTATCTCAAATGCTTCTGGAATTCCCCAGATGTGTAATCACATTGTGAGGAGACAGGATTAAAGACAAAAAAATTTCTAAGGCCATAGAGTCCATAGAGTCAAGGAATAATGAATAAGTGAACTTTGGAAAGGGATGAGGGGGCCACAGTGCTGTGATTGATAGTTTTTCTAATGGGAAAATACCTCCAAGTTGCTTCAAAAAATTAAAGGAGCTTTTTTGCATTTTGCAATGGCTGAGTTTTCAGGCAAACAAATCAGTTCTTCAACATTCTTAATATGTTAAACCCAATTTGCGTATGGTTAGTATCAAAACAAATTACTGAATGATAATTAAAATGTTCAATTTGGAATGTGTGCAAAAAGCCATCAGGTCTAGAAAGCAAATGAAAAATTGAAAAAATAGTAATTCTACCCAGGTATTACAATCTATTACAGACCATCTCTAAAGAAAAACAATATTCTGAACTTTTAATTTTTCTTAGCTTGACATCTGAGCTGCTAATATTTAATAGTATTTTACTATTAAAATATTTGCATGGTCAACTCATATTTAACAAGGGAGCCAACAATAATAATCCATGGGAGAAGAGACAGTTTATTCAGTAAATGGTGCTGGGATAATTGGATATTCACATGTAAAAGAACAGAACTAGATTCATATCTTATACCACTTACAAAAATTGACTCAAAATGGGTTAGACTTAAATGTAAGACCTAAAACCATGAAACTCCTGTAAGAAGTCAAAGCTTTTTGACTTAAGTTTTGGTAATGATTTTTTGGATATGAAATCTATAGCACAAACAACAACAAAAAGTAAAGTGGCAGTACATCAAACTAAAAAGTTTCTGCATAGCAAAAGAAGTCATTAACACAACAAAAAGACAACCTACAGTATGGAAAAAATATTTGCAAATCACATATATCTGATAAGGGGTTAATATCCAAAACATATAAAGAACTCATACAACTAAATAGCAAAAAGACAAAAACAAAAGAAAACAAAAAAACCAAAAAGAGACCCCAAAAACCCAATTAAAAAATAAGCAAAGGACCTGAATAGACATTTGGCAAAGAAGATATACTGAAGGCCAACAAGTACATGAAAAGATGTATAGTAGTTGAAAGATGACAATATCACCAGTCATTAGGGAAATGCAAATTAAAACCACAATGAGGTATATCACCTCATGCCTAGTAGAATGGCTATCATTAAAAAGACTAGAGATAACAAATGCTGGTGTGGATGTGGAGAAGAGGGAACTTTTTTTTAAATTTTAATTTTAGTGTAGTTAACATATACTAGTTTCAGGTGTACAACATAGTGATTCAGAGATTCCGTACATCACCCCGTGCTCATCACAAAACGCACTCCTTAATCCCCAACACCTATTTAACCCAGCTCCTCACCCACCTCTCCTCTGGTGACCATCAGTTTGTTCTCTAAAGTTAAGAGTCTGCTTCTTGGTTTCTCTCTCTCTCTCTTTTTCCTTTGCTCATTTGTTTTGTGTGTTAAATCCCACATGAATGAAATCATATGGTATTTGTCTTTCTCTGACTGACTAGTTTCACTTAGCTTAATACCCTCTAGCTCCATCCATGTCACTGCCAATGGCAAGATTTCATTCTTTTTTAAGGTTGAATAACAATCCTATTGTGTGTGTGTGTGTGTGTGTGTGTGTGTATATATATATACACACATATATATATACATCTTTAGCCATTTGCAACTGATAGACACTTGGGCTGTTTCCATATCTTGGCTATTGTAAATAATGCTGCTATAAATATGGGGTGCATGTATCCCTTTGAATTAGTATTTTTATATTTTTGGGGTAAATACCCAGTAGTGCAATTGCTGGATCATAGCATAGTTCTATTTTTAACTTGTTGAGGAACCTGCATACCATTTTCCACACTGACTTTCCTAGTCTGCATTCTCACCAATAATGCAAGAGAGTTCCTTTTTCTCTAGACCCTCTGCAATACCTGTTGTTTCTTGTGTTGTTGATTTTAGCCATTCTCACAGGTGTGAGGTGATATTTCATTGTAGTTTTTATTTGAATTTCCCTGATGATGAGTTATGTTGAGCATCTTTTCATGTGTCTGTTGGCCATCTGGATGTATTCTTTGGAGAAATGTCTGTTCATGTCTTCTGCCCATTTTTAATTGGATTATTTGGTTTTTGGGTGTTGACTTTTATAAGTTCTTTGTATATTTTGGGTACTAACCCTTTATCTGATATGTCATTTACAAATATCTTCTCCCATTCTGTCGGTTACCTTTTAGTTTTGTTACTTGTTTCCTTTGCTGTGCAGAAGCTTTTTATTTTGATGTAGTCCCAATTTTTATTTTTGCTTTTATTTCCCTTGCCTCAGGGAATCTATCTAGATCTATCTAGAAAGAAGTTTCTACAGCTGATGACAGAGAAGTTACTGCCTGTGTTCTCTAGGATTTTGATGGTTTCAGGTCTCAGATTTAGGTCTTTAATTCATTTTGAATTTATTTTTATGTGTAGTTTAAGAAAGTGGTCCAGTTTCATTATTTTGCTTGTTGCTGTCCAGTTTCCCCAGCACCATTTGCTGAAGAGACTTTTCCCCATTAGATATTCTTTCCTGGTTTGTCGAAGATTAATTGACCACATAATTGTGGGTTTATTTTGGGGTTTTCTATTTTGTTCTGTTGATCTGTGTGTCCATTTTGTGCCAGTACCATAGTGTTTTGATCACTGCAGCCTTATAATACAACTTGAAGTCCAGCATTGTGATGCCTTCAGTTGTGCTTTTCTTTTTTTTTTTTAAGATTTTATTTATTTATTTGAGAGAGAGAATGAGATAGAGAGATCATGAAGGTCAGAGGGAGAAGCCCACTCCCCGCTGAGCAGGGAGCCCAATGCGGGACTCGATCCCCGGACTCCAGGATCATGACCTGAGCTGAAGGCAGTCGCTTAACCAACTGAGCCACCCAGGCACCCATGTGCTTTTCTTTTCAAGATGGCTTTGGCTCCTTGGGTTTTTTTTCTGGTTCCAAACAAATTTTAAGATTGTTTGTGTTCTAGTTCTGTGAAAAATGCTGTTGGTATTTTGATAGGGATTGCATTGAATGTGTACATTTTAACAATATTTGTTCATCCAAGACCATAGAATGTCTTTCCATTTCTTTGTGTCACCTTCAATTTCTTTCATAAGAGTTTTATAATTTCAGAGTACAGGTCTTTCACCTCTTTGGTTAGGTTTATTCCTAGATATCTGATTGTTTTTGGTGCAATTATAAATGGACTGGTTCCTTAATTTCTCTTTCTGCTGATTCATTTTTCATTATTGTTGTATAGAAATGCGACAGATTTCTGTACATTGATTTTGTATCCTGAAACTTTACTGAATTTGTTTATTAGTTCTAGCAGTTTTTTTTGTGGAGTCTTTTGGGTTTTCTGTATAGAGTATCAGGTCATCTGCAAATAGTGAAAGTTTGATTTCTTCCTTGCCAGTTGGGATGCCTTTTATTTCTCTTTGTTGCCTGATTTATGTTGAATAAAAGTGGTGAGAGGACATCTTTGTCTTGTTCCTGACCTTAGGGGGAAAGCTCTCAGTTTTTTGTCCCCCATTAAGGGTGATGTTTGCCATTGGTTTTTCATATATAGCCTTTATTATGTTGATGGGTCTTCCCTCTAAACCCATTTATTGAGGGCTTTTATCATGAATGGATGTTGTACTTTGTCAACAACATTATTCTCTCTCTTATTGATGTGATGTGTCATATTGATTTGTGAATATTGAACTACCCTGTAACCCAGGAATAAATCCCACTTGATCATGGTGAATAATTTTTTTAATATATCATTAGACTTGATTTGCTAGTATTTTGTTAAGGATTTTTACATATATGTTCATCAGAGATATTGGTCTATAGTTCTCTTTTTTATTTTGTCTTTATCTGGTTTTGGTATCAGGGTACTCCTGTCTTTGCAGATATGAATTTGGAAGTTTTCCTTCTTTTCCTTTTTCTTTTTTTGAATAGTTTGAGACAAATAGGTATTACCTCTTTAAATATTTGGTAGAATTCTCCTGTGAAGCTCTCTGGCCCTCAATTTAGTTTGTTGGGAGTTTTTTTGATTACTGACTCAATTTCTTTGCTGGTGATTGGCCTGTTCAAATTTTCTATTTCTGTCTGATTCAGTTTTGGTAGGTTATATGTTTCTATGAATCTATCCATTTCTTCTACCTTGTCCAATTTGTTGGCATATAGTTTTTCATAATATTCTCATATTTGTTTGTATTTCTGTGGTATTGGTTGTTATTTTTCCTCTCATTTGTGATTTTATTTATTTGAGTTCTTTCTCTTTTTTTCTTGATAAGTCTGGCTAAAGGTTTATCAATTTTATTGATTTTTTTCCCAAGAACCAGCTCCTGATCTGTTCAATTTTTTAAATTTTATATATCATTTATTTCTGATGTCATTTTTATTATTTCATTTTTTCTGCTGTTTTTATTTTGTTTGGTTTTCTTTTTCTAGCTCCTTTAGGAGAAAGGATAGGTTGTTTATTTGAGATTTTTCTTTCTCTTGAGGTAGGGCTGTATGCTATAAGCTTCCCTCTTAGAACTGCTTTTGCTGCATCCCAGAGGTTTTGAACTGTTTGCTTTTATTTTCATTTGTGTCCATGTACTTTTTTATTTCTCTTTTATTTCCTGGTTGACCCATTCATTGTTTGGTAGCATGTTATTTAACCTCCATGTATTTGTGGTCTTTCAAGACTTTTTCTTGCGGTTAACTTCTAGTTTCATAGTGTTGTGGTCAGAAAAGATGCATGGTATGACTTCGGTCTTTTTGAATTTGTTGAGGCTTGTTTTGTGGCCTAATATGTGACCTATTCTAGAGAATATTCTATGTGCACTTGAAAAGAATATGTATTCTGTTGTTTTAGGTTGGAATGTCCAGAATATATCTGATGTATCTATTAAATCCATCTGTTCCAGTATGTCATTCAAAGCCATTGTTTTCTTGTTGATGTTCTGTTTAGATGATCTGTCCATTGATATTAGTGGGGTGTTAAAGTCCCCTACTGTAAGTATAGCATTATCAGTTAGTTCCTTTATGTTTATTATTAACTATTTTATGCATTTGGGTGCTCCTATGTAGTTTCATAAATATTACAATTGTTATATCTTCTTGTTGGATTGTCCTTTATTACTATATAATGTCCTTCTTTCTCTCTTATTATAGTCTTTGTTTTAACGTGTATTTTGTCTGATATAAGTATTGGTACTCTGGCTTTGTTATGACATCCATTTGCATGATAAATGTTTATCCATTCTTCACTTTCAGTCTGCAGGTATCTTTAATTCTAAATGAGTCTTTTGTAAGCAGCATAGGGGTACATCTTGTTTTTTTATCCATTCTGTCACCCTGTGTCTTTTGGTTAGAGCATTTATTCCTTTTTCATTCAAAGTAGTTACTGATAGATATGTATTTACCATTTTATTACCTCTTTTGTTGTTGTTTTTGAAGATTTTTTTATGGTTTTTTCTTGTCTATTTCTCTTTCATGGTTTGCTGTTTTTCTTTAGTGATGTATTTGATTTTTTCTCTTTATTCGTTGCATATTTATTAGTAGTTTTTGATTTGTGGTTACCATTAGGTTTGTATATAACACCTTCTGCATAAAGCAATCTATAATAAGTTGATGATTGTTTAAGTTTGAACCCATTCTTTACTCTTCTCCTCCCCACATTTTAGGTATATGGTGTCATGTTTTACATCCTTTTATTTTGTGAGATTCTTGACTGATTTTTTTACAGAAATATTCACTTTTATTGCATTTGTGTTTCTTACCTTCATACCATCATTTTTGTTCTCTCCACTCAAAGAGTCCCCTTAATATTTCTTGCAGGGCTGCCTTAGTGATTATGAACTCCTTTAGTTTTTGTTTGTCTGGAAAACTATCTCTCCTTCTATTTTGAATGATAGCCTTGCTGGATAGAGTATTCTTGGTTGCAGATTTTCCCCATTCAGCACTTTGAATATATCCTTTCACTCCCTTCTCGTTTGTGAATATATTCTTCCACTCCCATCTGAAAAATCCCCTGATAACCTTATGGGGTTTCCCTTGTATGTAACTGTTTTCTTTTATCTAGTTGCTTTTAAAATTTTTTCTTTAACACCATCTTTTGCCATTTTAATTAATATATATCTGGTGTGGTTCTGCTTTCCTTGATTTTGTTGGTGGTTCTCTGTACCTCCTGGATCTGGGTATCTCTTTCCTTCCCCCAGATTAGGGAATATTTCAGCAATTATCTCTTCAAATAAATTTTCTGCACCCTTTCCTCTCTTCTTGGATTCCATAATGTGAATGTTATTACATATGGTCACTGAGTTCCCTACGTCTATTCTTGTTTTGTACAATTCTTTTTTCTCTCTTTTGTTCATCTTGATTATTTTCCATTACTTTGTCTTCCAGGTCATTAATTTGTTCCTGTGTTTCTTCCAGTCTGCTGCTCATTCCATCCAGTATGTTTCTCATTTTGTTTATTGAGCCCTTTATCTCTGATATGTTATTCCTTATCTCTTTGTTAAGGGTTTCACTGATGTCTTCCACTCTTTTCTCAAGTCCAATGAGTATCTTTATGATCATCACTTTAAATTCTTTATCAGGCTTGTTACTTATATCTGTTTCACTTAGATCTCTGGCCATGGCCTTGTCCTATTCTTTCATTTGGTACCAATTCCTCTGTCTTCTAATTTTGGCTAAGTCTCTGTACCTGCTTCTTTGAGTTAGGAAAGCCAGCTATGTCTCCTGTTCTTGAGGGTAATGGCCTTATGAAGATAAAAAAGAGGTTCTATAGTGCCCTACTATGTAGTATCACCTGTTCCCCAGGGCCTGACATTTCAGGTAGTGTCTCCAATGTGTGCTGTGTGCACTCTGCTATTGTGTACTGGATGCTTATCCTTCAGGCTAGCTGTCCACAGAGGCTCTCTTTGCCTATTGTGAACAGTGTTTGGTCCTGGCCTGAATGTAGCACATTTCAACTAGGTATGCTCCGATCTCTTTGTAAAATGAGACCTGTTATCACTGCTGCTAGAACTGAGGCCCTGCAAAACTCCTGAGTTGGGAGACACAGTGTGGGCAGGGATTTGGGCTGGTCTTCTAGGGGAGGGGGCCTGCCAGCCTGGGACTGAGGCAAGTAATGACTGGGAAGGGCAGTTTGACCAGAGTGCAGGGTGGGCAGGGCTCGATGTAAGCAAGTTATGTAGTGAGTGTTGGTCCTGGGCTTGTTCCTGCAGGTGTCCCCACACTTATGCTGATGGATGGGGGAGGTAAATGTTGCCTGCCAGTTCCTTTGTTCTTGGAAGTGTCTCTCCATGAATGCTGTCTCTCTGGGAAAAGCTCCAAGATGAGCAAATAACCTCCACTATATGCCCCAGGCACTCTTCAGATTGCTGTTTCCATACTGTAGGTGTGGGCTGTTTGCCCTGCCTTCTCTCCAAGAGCAGCCCCAATGCCCTGTGGTCTCTCCCATAGCCAAACATGCTGATCTTTAAAACTCCATGCTTTAAGCCCCACTGATTGCATGAATTCACAAAATTTGGCCCTTCTTGCTTTCCAAGTCAATTGCTGTGGGGATTCATTTTCGCTCTGTGGGCCCACCTGTGTGCTAGTCTGTCTCTTGCCCTTCTCTGCGACCATGGCTCCTTCCTTACCAAAGCAGCCATGATTTGTTCTTTCCAAAATCTCTCTGCTCTTTCTACCTTCTTTGATGTGGCCTCTTCTTTGTCTTTAGTTGTGGAGTTTGTTCTGCCAGGCTTCAGGTTGATTTCTGGGATATTTAAGGATGATTTGATAGTTATCTAGTTATATTTGTGGGACAAGGCAAGCGTAGGGTCCTCCTACTCCACTGCCATCTTCCCCTCCAATAGTCAAAGGGAAGTCTTGTGTACTGTTGGTGGGGATTTAAATTCATACAGCCACCATGGAAAACAGTATGAAGGGTCCTCAAAAAATTTAAAATAGAATCATATGATCTAGCAATTCCACTTCTGGGACTATATCCAAAGGTGACAAAAACACTAATTCAAAAAGATATCTGTATCCCCATATTCATAGCAGCATTATTTACAGTAGCCCAGAAAACATGGGAACAACCTAAATATTCATTGATGGATGAATGTATAAAGAAGTCGTGTTATATATAAATACAACAGAATATTACTCAGCCGTAAAGACTGAGGAAATTTTACTATTTGCAACAACATGGATGGATTTTGAAGGCATTATGCTAAGTGAAATAAGTCAGAGAAAGACAAATACTATATGATCTCACTTATATGTGGAATATTTAAAAGAAAACAGACACACTGAAAAACAAGCTCATAGGAAAAGAGATTAAACTTGTGGTTATTAGGAGCAGGGGGCAGGGGCAGAGGGAATTGGAAGTAGGTGGTCAAAAGTATAGACTTCCAGTTATAAGATAAATAACTATTAGGGGTGTACTTACAGCATGACTATAGCTAACACTGCTGGATGATGTATAAGAAAATTGTTAGAGTAAATCTTAAGAGTTCTTATCACAAGGAGAAAAAATTTTTGTTTTGTTTTCTTCTTTTTTAAATTGTATCTATATTTTATATATAGATATATTTATACATAAATATATCTATATAAATAGATAAATAGATAAAAATATAAAATATTTATATATATAAATATATATAAAAATATTTATATATATACATAAATATATAAATATATATAAAAAATAGATAAAAAATATAAAATATATTTATATATATTTTCTGGGATGGATGTTAACTGAACCTATTATGATAATTATTTCACAATATATGTAGATCAAACTATCATGCTATATGCTTTAAACTTATATAGTGATGTATGTCAGTTACTTCTCAGTAAACCTGGAAAAAATAAAAAAATAAAATGTGAAAAAAATTGCAGAAAATGTATAGAATGTGCATTTGGAGTTATTGCCTGATTGGAATGATGATTTTCCTGATTCATAACTCTTTGATAGCTTAGTGGACTTAGATGAGATTACTAAACTGTCAATGTTGGAGGCAGTATTGACTTTAAAGGCTGGACTCAAATAATGGCCTGTCAAATATAAAGGTTTTTTTTTTTTAGCATCACATGCCATTATTGCACATCTGACTCCTTCTTTTCTTATGATGCACACTCCCTGAGGGGCCCTACCATTTCTATTGCTTCCTTTATCACCTATGTTGGTGTTCTATAGGGTTCTGTTGTAGGATATTTTTGCATTCCACTTTACACCCTCCTTTAGGATAATTTAATATATTTATATGTCTTCAATTACCATCTGTATGGTAATTAATCTAAATCTCTATCCCATACTCTTCAGATTATTTCCGGAACTACACACCCAACTGCCTAATATGCTTTTCTGTTTTCCTACCTTTCAAACTTTATCTAAACCTGAACCCACAGTATAATCTCCTGAAGCCACTCATTATCCTATATTCTCTCAGTGAGTGATTGCCTTTTGTTGCTTAAATTAACAAACAAACGCCTAGGTTTCATCATTAAATCTTAGCTTTTCCTCACTTCTGCCCCTGTCAATCACTAAGTACAATTGATTCTACTTGTTATTGACTCTGAAATATACTTATTTCTCTCCATTCTGACTGCTCCCAGTGCAGTAGGTACTATTACTTTTGTGCCTGGACCACTGCCACAATTTCCTAATTAGTCTTCCTTAATCTTGCCTTGCCAGAATGGTGCTCTACTATGCATATCTGGTCATGTCACTTCTTTGCCCAAAACTGCTCACACATTTTTTTAAGGTCGTAATGTAAACAATAAAACTATTAAAGAAGTAAAAATAGAGAATACTTAAAACATCTTATAGTGACAGAGGCTTTTAAAAGCAACCTGAAAAACCCAGAAGTCAGAGGAGGAACGGACTTGTTTATTGTACTATAGAAGCAAACTTGCCTTCCTGATTCATCTTTTGCTATTGTTTGTTAGCAACACTGCAATGTGTTGGTTCATCTTTTTTCACTGAGTGAGTGTGCATGCCATTTGTGGAAAACATAGTGGGAATCGGAATACCTAGGCTCTGTATGGGCACATTGTTCTTATCTTAGTAATGAGGTAGGTAGATTAGTAAAAATTACTAACTACCACTTAGTAAGAGTTACTCTGTGCCATATGTTTCATGCACATGAAGAACTTTGTATCACATAACAAAGCCCAGGTGTACATGTTATTACAAGTCAATGAAGCTGAAGGAGGTTAAGTGCTTTCTCCAGTCACCTTAGCTTTTCTGTGCACCATTTGTCACGTTGCCTCCTGATGATGACTGTTATGAGCTGGATTGTGTTCCCCAAAATTCATATGTTGAAGCCCCAATTCCAAACCTCATAATGTGATTCTGTTTGGAGATAGGGTTTTTAAAGGGGTGATTAAGTTAGGGTTAGGGATTAAGTTAAAATGAGGCCATTAGGGTGGGCCCTACTCCTTTTCCACTGATGTCTTTATAAAAAGAGGAGATTAGGACACACAGAGAGACACCAAGATGAACAAACACAAAGGAATGACAATGTGAGGACACAGTGAAGGAGGTGTTTTCTGCAAGCCAAGGAGAGAGGCCTCAGAAGCCAAGCCTGCCAACATCTTGATCTCAGGTTTCCAGCCTCTAAACCTGTGAGAAAACAAATTTTTGTTAAGCTACCTATGGCCGCCCTGGCAAACTAATACAATTATGAGCTGATGATGATTTCTAAGGCAGTAGTCATCATGCTTCATTTTCCAAGGAGGACATGATATCCTCCTCATTCTATCCACTCACCTGCTCCCTAATGCTCCTCTCCTGCCTTACAATCCCCAGGACTGCAGTCAGTCAGTACCCACACCCATCACTGTTTTGTCTCCGGAACCAACGGTGATATGGTTTAACAAATACTGAGAGGAGTTAGCATCAAGTCCTTTTTGAAGTCTGGGAGTGGGAGCTTCTGCTAACATCTGCTATTTTCCTAATGTTCCCGCCTCTCTGGGTGATGAATACTTTCACCCTATGGTTTTGAGCTCCACTCACTTAGCAACTCTGTCACTCCTACTCCCTAATGTTGTGGTCATCAGAGGTTATCATCTGCTGTTTCCTGCAGTTCGGCCTACTTCCTGGCCCTTGCTTTAGTCCTGTGAATGTATCTTTTTCTAGATTGCAGGCTCTTCCATTCTGCCTCATCCCACTATCAACAGTCCTGGGATGGGTCATGTTTTTAGATGCAAAGCCTTTGCATTTCCTCATCCCTTTGCTCAGATGCTTGTCCAGCCACTTTCATTAACACCAGCTCTTCCTTTGGATCTAAGCTCAAATTGGTCTTCCCTAGATACCCCCTCTCCCAGACAAGGCTTTGTTCTCCTACTGCTACTTTCCTTCATAGATCTTATTTCCATTTTTATTGTACATTTCTTCAATTATTTGATGTATACCTCTTTCCATCAGTAGGCTGTGACCTCAGTAAACCCAGTGATGAATGCCACCATATCCCCATTGGCTAGCACCAAGGCTGCCGTGTAGTAGGTAAAAAAATTAATTGAATGAAATGAATGAAATAGGACTTTTATTATTGGCCATTTACATTGCATCATATAGACTTGTAATTCTAATCTCCTATTTCCTGTCTGAGATCTCTTCTTTTTTTTTTTTTTTTGTCGTCTACTGTCACATTGTGGGACATCTCCTCTAGCCAGCTACTACACTACATCTTGATTGAAATATTTCAAAAATTTATGCTCAAAAGATGATCTATAATTTTCTACTGCAAACTTCTACTTAGGCTGTTATAGTCACTAACTCTCTTATGGCTCTGGAGTATTTTTTCCCCATAGAGCAGATTCATGAAAAAATTTTATTAGATTTGATTTTACAAGGGAAAACAGTTCTGTTTGGTTTGCAAGGAAGCCAGTAGACTCATGTTGATTAAAAACCTCTTTTATGAAGTGCAGTAGCAAGAATGGAAAATATAATAAAGCTGAAATCAGAGACATAACTTTATTTTTACATTTTAGTATCACTATAATTTCCCTCCTGGAAATTGCTTCATTGAAGTATAGTTTAATCTACTTTATATAATGACTGATTCAGGCCAAGATGGCTGACATGTTCCTGCTATTCTCTGTCAGGACCAGAGTGGAAGCATGTTATAATGCAAGGAGGACCATTTAGCCTCACATGTACACATAATGTACCAGGACCAACAGGGCTGAGCACCAGGTTGACTCTGAAGGTTGTGGGCACTGCTGAGGCAGTTCACTTCTTGGCTGACCACAGACCTCTGAAAAAGCTTTCATTGTTTTCTTTTTGCATGTGGAAGAGAACCTTAATTATGTAAGCCCTCCTGAACTGTTGGCAATGGTGCCTCTGGTAGGCACAATTATGGTCCCCCATAATGCCCATGTCCTGATCCCTGTGCTATAGACTCAATGTTTGTTTCCTCAAAATTCACATGTTGAAATCCTAACTCCTAATAGGATGGTATTAGGAAGTGGCACTTTGGGGAGATAATTAGGTCATGAGGGTAGAGCCCTCATGAGTGGGATTAGTGTCCTTATAAAAGAGACTTCAGAGAGTTCCCTCACCCTTCTCTCCCTCACCTCCCTGCACTGTGAGGACACAGAGAGAAGATGGCCGTCTATGAACCAGAATGCAGGCTCTCACCTGGCTCCTGTATGTCCATTCCTCTTCACTCAGTTTGCCCATCCCCCCATTTATGGGTCTGTTTCTACTTTTTGTTTGTTTATTCATTTGTTTTCTTTTTTAGATTACATATAAGTGAAATCATATAGTATTTGTCTTTTTCTGTCTGACTTGTTTCACTCAGCATAATACCCTTCAAGTCCATCCACGTTGTTGCAAATGGCAAGATCTCACCCTTTTTTATGGCTGAGTAATATACCATTGCATATATATGGGCTACATCTTCTTTATCCATTCATCTATTGATGAACACTTAGGTTGCTTCCATATCTTGACTTTTATACATAATGATGCAATACACAGAAGGGTGTGTTAGTGTTTTTGTATTCTTTGGATAAATAACCAGTAGTGGAATTACTGGGATTACACAGTAATTGTTTTTTTTAATTTTTTGAGGAAACTTCATACTGTTTTCCACAGTGGCTGTACTAGTTTGCAATCTCATCAACAGTGTACAAGAGTTCCTTTTTCTCCACATTCTCGCCAACACTTGATATTTTTTGTTTTTTTGATTCTAGCCATTCTGACAGGTGTAAGGTGATGTCTCATTGTGGTTTTAATTTGCATTTCTCTGATGATTAGTGACGTTGAACATCTTTTCATGTGTATGATTACTGATTTTAAGTGTTAATTTTGTGGTAAGTTTTATCAGTATGACACTAAACTGTTTTTTTCTAGTCCTGTTGTGCATGTAGCATGGTTTCTGCTCATAATTACCAAGCATCATAGTTACTGGTTAATATGATAGGTTAATATTTGCTTATTTTGGACATACTGTAGGAGATTGGCTCCTGACCTCAATCTTACCTGACTTGAGTATCATTGTGTTTATGAAGGGTACCTATTTATGAAATAGTGGCATTGCATTTCAAGGGCTCAGGGCCCAGAATTACATAGACCTAGGCTTAAATTCCATATTGCCAGGTATAAGCTATGTGAGTTTGGGAAACTTACTTCACCTCTCTATGCTTTTTTAAAAAAAATGTGATTAACAAAGAGTTATAGCTTTATAAAGGATTTATTTGGAGGATTAAATAAAGCAATGCGTTTGAAAGAGTTAGCACAGGGAAAAAAGTACATGCTATCTATGATGATGCATGAAGATGATTGCATAGACAATGCTCAGTTACAAAATAATGGGAGAAGCATGTGGCAGGAAGTGCTATATGCCTCCCAATATCTATACCTCCTTTTTAGTTAAATGAGCCTTGCTTTTTAGCTGCACATTGCTGTTAAAATTTTTCCAGTATCCTCTGCACATAGGATAGTGTTTTTAAGTGGAGGGAGGTAGAAGAGTGTTTTTATTTACTTTCTTCCTTTGCTAATTTGAAAGACATGTGTGATGGCTGGAGCTTCACCTTCCGTCTTGGGCTATTAGGGCAAGGGCTATGCTTGGAGATAATCACATGCAGAGGTAGAAGCACTGTGGATGCTTGACTGTCTCAGTCAGCTGCCACACCAAACAAGACTTAGAGAATGAAATAAACTAGATTATTTAAGCCACTGTTTGAGTTTTGTTTCTTCCTTTTCTTTTTGTTTTCTTTTTGTTACATGCAGTTGAATAAAATCACAGAATATTATTACTTTTTAAACCAAAAAGGAGATTTTATTCCTCTAAGGCATTTCTCAAAGCTCCAGAAACACCTTTGTTTTGGAGACAGAAATCAAAAATGGTGGGAGAACTAAAATCAGGGTGTAGATGATATTGAACAAATTGGAAACAATGAATTTCCTAAGAAGGTAAATTCAGTTCTTATGATGTGCTGATGGAGTCCCTCTGCAAGTAACACTGGAGAGAAAAAAGGAAGGGAGGGGAAAACCCACACAGAAAGCCTGGAGAGTGAGAAGGTAGCCACAGGCCAGATGAGTTTTGGCAAGAACACTCTACAGAGTGTATGTACAGTTGAGGACATAAGTGTAATGGTGTATATTCATTTCCTTCCTATCATAGTGTGTTTGTCTTTTTTTCTGGAGCTTAGGCAAAAAGCCTGGTTTGTGTGTATTATTAGGCTCTGATAATATAGAGTCGTTCCTGTTTATTTTTCTTGTTGTTTATAGACTTGTTGCAGCAACAGATTATGGTACTGACAAAGGGCATATTTTCATTTTTCCAATTTCTTGACTATTTTATAGTTTTCTGAGTACAGATCCTTTGCCTCTTTGGTTAGATTTATTCCTAGGTATCTTATGGTTTTGGGTGCAATTGTAAATGGGACCGACTTCTTAATTTCTCTCTCTTCTGTCTTGTTGTTGGTGTATAGGAATGCCACTGATTTCTGTTTATTGATTTTATATCCTGCCACTTTACTGAATTCCTGTATGAGTTCTAGCAGTTTTGGGTGGAGCCTTTTGGATTTTCCACATAAAGTATCATATCATCTGCAAAGAGTGAGAGTTTGATTTCCTCCTTGCTGATTTGGATGCCTTTGATTTCTTTTTGGTGTGTGATTGCTGTGGCTAGGACTTCTAATACTATGTTGAATAGCAGTGGTGATAGTGGACATCCCTGCCGCATTCCTGACCTTAGGGGGGAAGCTCTCAGCTTTTCCCCATTGAGAATGAGATTCGCTGTAGGTTTTTCATAGATGGCTTTTATGATATTGAGGTATGTACCCTCTATCCCTATACTCTGAGGAGTTTTGATCAAGAAAGGATGCTGTACTTTGTCAAATGCTTTCTCTGCATCTATTGAGAGGATCATATGATTCTTGTTCTTTCTTTTGTTAATGTATTGTATCACGTTGATTGATTTGTGGATGTTGAACCAACCTTGCAGCCCAGGTATAAATCCCACTTGGTCATGGTGAATAATCCTCTTTATGTACTGTTGGATCCTATTGGCTAGTATTTTGGTGAGAATTTTGGCATCCATGTTCATCAAGGATATTGGTCTGTAATTCTCTTTTTTGATGGGGTCTTTGTCTGGTTTGGGGATCAAGGGGATGGTGGCCTCATAAAATGGGTTTGGAAGTTTTCCTTCCATTTCTATTTTTTGGAACAGTTTCAGAAGAAGAGGTATTAATTCTTCTTTAAATGTTTGGTAGGATTCCCCTGGGAAGCCATCTGGCCCCGGGCTTTTGTTTCTTGGGAGATTTTTGATGACTGCTTCAATTTCCTTAGTGGTTATAGGTCTGTCCAGGTTTTCTATTTCTTCCTGGTTCAATTTTGGTAGTTGATACATCTCTAGGAATGCATTCATTTCCTCCAGGTTATCTAATTTGCTGGCATATAGTTGCTCATAATATGTTCTTATAATTGTTTGTATGTCTTTGGTGTTGGTTGTGATCTCTCCTCTTTCATTCGTGCTTTTGTTGATTTGGGTCATTTCTCTTTCTTTTTGATAAGTCTGGCCAGGGGTTTATCAGTCTTGTTAATTCTTTCAAAGAACCAGCTCCTAGTTTCGTGGATCTGTTCTACTGTTCTTTTGGTTTCTATTTCATTGATTTCTGCTCTGATCTTTCTTATTTCTCCTCTCCTGCTGGGTTTAGGCTTTATTTGCTGTTTTTTCTCCAGCTCCTTTAGGTGTAGGATTGGGTTGTGTATTTAAGACCTGTCTTGTTTCTTGAGAAAGGCTTGTATTGCTATATACTTTGCTCTCAGGACCACCTTTGCTGTATCCCAAAGATTTTGAACAGTTGTGTTTTCATTTTCATTGGTTTCCATGAATTTTTTTTAATTCTTTAATTTCCTGGTTGACCCATTCATTCTTTAGTAGGATGCTCTTTAGCCTCCATGTATTTGAGTTCTTTCCGACTTTCCTCTTGTGATTGAGTTCTAGTTTCAAAGCATTGTGGTCTGAAAACATGCAGGGAATAATCCCAGTCTTTTGGTACTGGTTGAGACCTGATTTTTGACCTAGGATGTGATCAATTTTGGAGAATGTTCCATGGGCACTAGAGAAGAATGTGTATTCCGTTGCTTTGGGATGGAATGTTCTCAATATGTCTGTGAAGTCCATTTGGTCCAGTGTGCCATTTAAAGTCTTTATTTCCTTGTTGATCTTTTGCTTAGGTGATCTGTCCATTTCAGTCAGGGGGCTGTTAAAGTCCCCCACTATTATTGTATTGTTGTCAATGTGTTTCTTTGCTTTTGTTATTAATTGCCTTATATAATTGGCTGCTCCCATGTTTGGGGCATGGATATTTACAATTGTTAGATCTTCTTGTTGGATAGACCCTTTAAGTAGGATATAGTGTCCTTCCTCATCTCTTATGACAGTGTTTGGTTTAAAATCTAATTTGTGTGATATAAGGATTGCCACCCCAGCTTTCTTTTGGTGCCCATTAGCATGGTAAATGGTTTTCCACCCCTTCACTTTCAATCTGGGGATGTCTTTGGGTCTAAAATGAGTTTCTTGCAGACAGCATATCGATGGGTCTTGTTTTTTAATCCAATCTGATAGCCTGTGTCTTTTGATTGGGGCATTTAGCCCATTTACATTCAGGGTAACTATTGAAAGATATGAATTTAGTGCCATTGTATTGCCTGTAAGGTGACTGTTACTGTATATTGTCTGTGTTCCTCTCTGGTCTATGTTGCTTTTAGGCTCTCTCTTTGCTTAGAGGACCCCTTTCAATATTTCTTGTAGGGCTGGTTTCGTGTTTGCAAATTCTTTTAGTTTTTGTTTGTCCTGGAACCTTTTTATCTCCCCTTCTATTTTCAATGATAGCCTAGCTGGATATAGTATTCTTGGCTGCATATTTTTCTCGTTTAGTGCTCTGAAGATATCATGCCAGTCCTTTCTGGCCTTCCAGGTCTCTGTGGATAGGTCTGTTACCAATCTAATGTTTCTACCATTATAGGTTACATATCTCTTCTCTCGAGCTGCTTTCAGGATTTTCTCTTTGTCTCTGAGCCTTGTAAGTTTTACTATTAGATGTCGGGGTGTTGACCTATTTTTACTGAGTTTGAGAGGGGTTCTCTGTGTCTCCTGGATTTTGATGCCTGTTTCCTTCCCCACATTAGGGAAGTTCTCTGCTATTATTTGCTCCAATATACCTTCTGCCCCTCTCTCTCTTTCTTCTTCTTCTGGGATCCCAATTATTCTAATGTTGTTTTGTGTTATCGTATCACTTATCTCTGAAATTCTGCCCTCGTGATCCAGTAGTTGTTTATCTCTCTTTTTCTCAGCTTCTTTATTTTCCATCATTTGGTCTTCTATATCACTGATTCTCTCTTCTGCCTCATTTATCCTAGCAGTTAGTGCCCCCATTTTTGATTGCACCTCATTAATAGCCTTTTTGATTTCGACTTGGTTAGATTTTAGTTCTTTTATTTCTGCAGGAAGGGTTTCTCTAATAACTTCCATGCTTTTTTCAAGCCCAGCTAGTATCTTTCAAGTCATGATTCTGAACTCTAAGTCCGACATTGCACTAATGTCCGTATTGAGTAGGTCCCTGGCAGACGGTACTACCTCTTGTTTTTGTTGAAGTTATTTTTTCTGTCTTGTCATTTTGTCCAGAGGAGAATAGATGAATGAGAGAACAAAATGCTAACAGGTTAACAACGTCCCCAGAAAATATACTCTAATCAAATCAGAAAAGATCTGAAACCAGGGGAAAAGAAAGGGAAAGAAGGGAAAAAGAAAGAGAGAGAAAAAAAAGAAAAAGATAAAAACAGAATAAAACAAACAAAAAAAACCCAGAATATGATCAAATATGATCAGGCTAGTGCATAGATCAGTGCCACACACTAGATTTTGGGTGTATTTGGGTCTGTTAGAAGAAAGTGCCTCCTAAAATTTTTAAATAAAGAAAGACTTATATATGTACAAAATAAGGGTTGATACGATGAAGGGATGGAATAATACTGTAAGGATGAAAATTATAAAAAAATTTTAAAAAGAATTGATAAGAAGATGTTTGAAAAAAGAAAGAAGAAGATTAAAAAAAGGAAAGAAAGAAAGAGAAAAAAAGGGGGAGAAAATGTGATCAGGTAGGACACTAGAACAAAGCCACACACTAGAGATTTACGGTATATTTTGTTATGTTAGAAGAAACTGTATCTCAAAATTTTAAAGAGCGAACAACTTATATATATATATGCCAAAAATAAGGGTAACTACTATGAAGGGATAGAATATGACTCTAAAAATGAAAAATAAAAATGTTTTTTTTAAAAAAGGGATTGATAAGATGTTGGTTGAAAAAGGGAAAAAGAAAAATTCAAAAAAAAAAACAGTTATAAAAATTAACTTTGAAAAACTAATGAATCATGGTAAACAAGCCATGAATTCTATGTGCAGTATTCCCCTAGCACTGGAGTTCTGCCATTCTCATTGATTGGTAAATTTGGTCTTGGCTGGCTCTTCGTGCTGATCTTCTGGGGGAGGGGCCCGTTGCCATGGTTGCCAAATGTCTTTGCCAGAGGCGGAATTGCCCCGCCCTTGCTGATCCAGGCTAAGCAGTCTGCTCGGGTTTGCTCTCCGGAGCTTTTGTTCCCTGCAAGTTTTCTGTACAGCATTGGAGGACGACAGTGAAAATGGCGGCCTCCCAATCTCCGCCCAGAAGACCGAGAACTCGGGGCCCCGCTCCTCAGTGCGCCCCCAGAGCAAAGCAGTCAATCACTCCCGTGCCCCGGTCTCCAGCCACACTCCGTGCTCACCCGGCCTGTGACCGATCGTTTCTATCTCTGGCACACGACCCGTGTGGAGTCTCCAAACCCGGCAGATCCCTGTGGTGCGCTCCCGTGCTGCTCCTCCCAGGGGAAGAAGGGGAGTCTCCCCAGCTCTGCCGCTTGTTGGGTCCCTGCTGGAGGAGCAGTGGGCCGACTGGGCCCTGCATCACAGTTTATGGCAATCCCGAGCTGAGAGCCCGCGCCTCGGCTCCCTCTCTGCAGCCGGCTTCCCCGCTCTGATACCTGGGAGCTCTGCCACACTCAGGCACCCCCGGTCTTTCTGTGACCCCGAGGGTCCTGAGACCACACTGTCCCGTGAGGGTTCCACCCCCCGCTTAGCCACTGGAGCGACGGCCCTCAGCGGAGCCGACTTCTAAAAGTTCCGATTTTGTGCTCTGCGGCTCTATCACTTGCCAGAAGCGGCCGACCAAGGCCCCCTCCCCTGCTGTCTATCCTTCCGAATATTGCCTCAGATTCACTTCTCCGCAGGTCCTACCTTCCAGTAAGTGGTCGCTTTTCTGTTCAGAGAGTTGTTGCTATTCTTTTCTTCGATCTCCTTTTGAGTTCGTAGGTGTTCAGAATGGTTTGATCCCTATCCAGATGAATTCCTGAGACCAGATGAAATCCAGGTCTCCTACTCCTCTGCCATCTTGCTCCGCCCCCCCCCCATTTTTTCAAGTATCTTTAAGGGATCAGGGTGGATGAGTGGTAGGTAAAATAATGCAGGCAATGCCTGTAAGCATGAACTGGCTGTCAACTGGAGTCTGGTTGTTATGGAAATAAATTCCATTTGAAAGATCAGAAAAGCTTTAAAATTGAGAGACAATTGGTGGATTTCTGTAATAGAATACTGGGTTTAATTTAGTTGAAAATGGGGTGTATAGACTGAGGGGTCTTGAAAGTAGACAAGCTCTCTTGTTTATATTCTTTTTTTTTTTTTTTAATTATTAGGCTTACAATTTAAACAAAGGAAAAGGGAAAACCAGCTGCAATTCTGGGTTTTTGTGTCCTTTCTTTACCATGGGTAAGTGTATCTACTTCAGCTGCAATGATTGAGTCATAGTTTGAGATTTCTTTATAGCTATTTGTAAAAAAATGGAATTAATTCCCTGCTTCCAGGAAACAATATATATAGTAAGAACAGGCCAATGTGTTTTTTCTCTTCAACACCTTTTCCCTCTCGCCTCCCACCCCCCAAACCTTATACAAGTAGAAATGATAGCTCTTCCAATTATAATAGCATGAACTCTGGGTCACTCAATCTGTACTTTCTTTCAGAAGTGACTCTCCAGGGGTGCTAAAATCCAAATATTTGCACACACATTTGAACAATATTGATGGAGAAATTTAAGCAAGGGTATAAGAATATATGGTTTTACAAGCTCTCAATGATAATGTGTATCATTCAAAAAATTTAAAACACCACTCCAGCCACCCTTAGTTTGTTTCCTGAGGTTAAGAATTCCTCATGTTTTTAAATTAATTAATTAATTAATTGTTTTTTAATGTAGTGTTCCATGATTCATTGTTTATGTATAACACCCTGTGCTCCATGCAATACATGCCCTCCTTAATACCCATCACTGGGCTAACCCATCCCCCAACCCCCCTCCCCTCTAAAACCCTCAGTTAAAAAAAAAATTTAAAACACAAGGGCCAGTGCCTTTCCCTTTTAAATGACCTTGTGTTTCAGTTTTCCCCAAGATAATGCCTTTTGTGGTTCCAGTTTCTCATTTTCAATTCACTCTACCATTTTTATATTGCCAGTCTCAAGTTCCACAGTGTTGTCATCATGAACATATCTCAAAGTCTCTGATTCATTTTCCTTTTAAAAAAAGATTTTATTTATTTATTTGACAGAGAGAGAGACAGTGAAAGAGGGAGCACAAGCCATGGGAGTGGGAGAGGGAGAAGCAGGGAAGCAGGCCCTCCCCCCTGAGCAGGGAGCCCGACATGGTGCTCAATCCCAGGACCCTGGGATCATGACCTGAGCTGAAGGCAGACGCTTAATGACTGAACCACCCAGGCACCCCTCATTCTCCTTTTTAAAAATAGAACTCTTATTTGGGGATTACAAAATATTCATTAGACATTGCACATCTATTCTTTTGATGGTTTAAAGAGGTATACCTTGGTAAGTGGACTTATGATGCATTTCTTTTGGGGAGTTCCATTTGGAATCAAGGGTTAAAGAACAAGAGGGATGACCAGCTTTGAGGGAAGTAGTCTCAGTTGTTATTTTTCATGTGAGGATTATTATAGTGACTTTGTCATCTGTGCCTTTCAAGGCTTAGAACAGTAAATATTTTAAGGCCTCTTTGTGGAAAATGAAACTATGGAACTCCCCATACTGCATCTGAGAGCTGATATGACATTTTAGAAATAGGCATATGATGTCTAAATTACTTGTAATATAAACTGAAAGCATACTTGGCTTTTATAATGGTTGTATATGATCTACAGTTATAATTATGAATAATGCATTGAGTTTTGTTCTCTATGATTGCCTACTTTGTTATGCAGGGAGGGATTTCCACTACAGTGTCCCACATTTGAAATGTATAGTTTCTTTTTGTAACAGCTGCCCCCAGAATTATATGAGCTTGCTGAGAAAATTCATAGAAAATAGAAAACCTCACTCCCTATGCTTAATGGAGATACAGTCTCAGAACTTTCTCCAAGCATTGGTTCATAAAGTTTAATTTAACATGTATTATGACCTGGATCCCCTATTTTAGACAAAGCTTGTCAAATCACAAATCCTTGTATCATTGATACATTTCAACAAAGAAGGAAATATTTTATTCATCATCTGGAGTTGAACAAAGTTGAATTTTTATAAAAATAAGACAAAGCATACCAAAGGATGGGGCTAACTATATGGTATCACTCAAACATAATTTGTACAATATTATAGCCTTCTAGGTTCCACAATAAACCTGTGTTGTCCTTAGTCTCTACTAGTTTCAGGGCAAGGGTTTGTTTCAAGGACTATATAAGAAGAGAATGGACTTTGGAACCACCATGCTAGGTCAGGTGGTGAACAACATTAAAGTTGGCTTATGGCATAGCACTTTATATTTTCCCTTCTTTATGACTGAATTGGCTCCAGAATCTGGACCAGCGCTAGTGTGTAGGTAAAATTAAGGAGCTTCTGCCATGGAGGTTGAAGAAACACAGGGCAGGAAAGTAGGCTTGTGATGGTACTTGTTGGGATGTGGGATGGTGGTGATAGTGCTGAAAAAAAAAGTACACGGCTTCTGCTCCCCGCTCCTCTTCCAGGCCAAATTTGGAATCAGGTACATGTAGATCAAAGCATCAGATTGATTATTGACAACACCTGGGTTGGATAAAGTGGCTTATAACTTTAGACAAATGAGATTGTTAATGCTCCTCTGCATTAAATTTGAGATGGATTGGATATAGAAGGTGAGTGGGAAAGAGGAAGCAAGAATAATTTCTAGGATATAACATCGTATGTCAACTATACTTCAATTGAGAAAAAGAATAATTCCGAGGTTTTTGGCTTGGATAATTGGATAGATGCTGGTGGTATACTGAGATGGGAAAGGTGTGAGTTTTGGAGAGCATGGGAAGAAACAAGAATTCTGTTTTGGTTATGTTAATTCCGAGATGCCCATATGACTTCTATGTGGAATGTCAAGCAGAAATTTGGTCTTTGATATGACAATTAAGTGCTAGTTCTTTATGGTTTAGGGAATTCATAAGGTGCAGAGAATAACTAAATTTCAGACCCTGAAAAATATCTTAGAAGGCATACTCTGCATTCAGATTGGTGCAGGTCTCATCGAGTATAGCCAACATTGCTAATATGACCTTGGTTGTCTGATATCCAGCACTTGGTATAGGACTTGATTTTTTCAATTATGAGTGTTTAGTGGACACATTCTCTCCCCACATACCAAATTATCATCTAGTAAGCATTTCAATCGCTATTTGGAAGCACAAACAGCAAGTAGTAGTTTAGGCATTAAGAGATGTAATAAGACAGTAGGAAGGAGTATTTGTTTTTAATTCATACTTCTAAGGTAGTTTCTTCCATCTTCAAGGGACTATTCCCAGAATGGAAATGAAGAAAGAGGAAATAAGAATATGTGACATTTCTCTTACTTGTTAGCTATATATTTGTAGCCATTATATGTTGGGTCTGCCCATGAAACCTGTATATTTGAACCAGTTTTCCCTAGACAATTCATTAACCAAATATTTGATTACTACTTACTTTTGCAAGATATTGAAATAAACATACTATTCTGAAAAGCATTCAGACCTTAATCAGATGGCTAAATGAAATTTGAAGACTAAGAAGAGAGAGAAAGATTATGAATCAGCTATGAAGTAATTAAGTATTCTTGATATACTGGGGAAGCTGAGAAGATACTTGCCCCAAGAGGGCATGGTTGTGCCCCACTCCTCCTCCCCATCTTGTGTTGCCTATTTTATAGGCAAAAGACAGGACAGGCTAGTTGGAGAGCAAAAAGGAGAGAGTATTTCTTTTGCAATAAAGAGAAAATTCTGAGACATTTTAGTGTCAGAAGGATGACTGAATTAGAGAGAGATGAGCAATTCAAATGCTTTCCCTCATAAATCTCACTCAGAAGGGAAATATGAGACAGATAGTTTCACTTAGAGACAAGTCTATACCAATCCTAAGAGACAGGACACATTGATACCAAAGTGACAAATGCAATTTCAGCTACAAGAAAGCTCTGTCATCTGCCAACTGAGCCAATGACTTGGCTAAAATATGGGGAAGAGTAAAGAATTGAAATGAAAGCTCTAGCAGAGGGGGGAAAAAAAGGTTTGCAGAACAAAAGGTGAAGTTAGCTCAAGTAATAAAGTCCTGGACTAGTGGTTTCACCCTTAATTGCTTCTCACTCTGGTGTGGCACATAATAGCATCTTGCAACTTATACCAGCTTGTCAAATGGCTGTTTTTAAGGTAGAATAAGAAATTTTTAAAAGGTTGAAAAATATAGAAAAATGTTGTGAAGTTATATTGCTTGCTTCTGCAAAAGTTTAATACATGACATTTAATCTCTATATCAGTTCAGTGTCACTGTAGGTCATTTATATCTGTCTTTATCAATAATACTTGTCTTAGGTTGAAAGCTACATGGTAGAGATTTTGCCTACTGCCAAATTGTGAAGCAGACACAGTTTTGTTGTGGTTACCATTTCTTCTTCACTGTCTTTTGGGTGCCAAGTGCCTCATTCATTCATTTATTTGTTCAGTCATAAAAATTTATTGATTATGGCTATGTGCAAGACACTGTTGATTGTTAAGGAAGATGCAAATTGAGTGAGGCAGTGATATGATGGATGTATACAGCAAGTGCAGGAAAACATGAAGAAGGAAGAAACTAACTTGCTTATGATTCTCACAAAATTGGTTTTCATTTGCACTTTGGTGGAATTCCATTCACTTCTGACAATTGACAGAAAAAGGCTAACAAAATAAGCAAAATATAAACTGTTGGGGATGCTGCTAATTGCCTTTCTCATTGTACTTTTTATGAAGATCCCCAGAAGATGTTCCCATCTGCTCTTAATACCAAGAACAGTTATACTTCTCCTGAATAATTGGTAAAATTTTATTTTGTGGACAATGTAAGTACTGTAACTGACAAGTTTCCATTTCTATTTAGCAAAAATCAAGCATAGTATATAGGTAATTTGTGTGTCTGCCTGTCATCTCTCCTCCATCCATATCTATTTCAGTCTTGATTCACTGAATACCTTCATATTTGTTTGTCTTTTATTTTCACTTAAAGTATAACATATATGTAGAGAAGTACATGTGATAAAAATAAATGTCAATGAATTTTCACACAGTGATTTCACACTATGTGAAATAAAACATTACCAGCACAGTAGAAACCTCTCTTTTTCTTCCTCATAGTCATCACCTGGCCCCTCCTCAAAGTGAACCATCATCTTGACTTCTATTACTGTAGATTAGATTCATCTGTTTTTGATCTTTATGTGAATGAAATGACACAGCATGTACTTCTTTATGTCTGGCTTCTTTCATTCAACATTGTATCTGTGAGATCCATCTATGCTGTTTCATGTGGTAGTTGGTTTATTTTCTTTGCTCTATGGTATACATTATACTGTTGATAGACATCATAATTGTTTTCAGTTTGGAGCTTTTATGGATGTTGCTTCAATAAACATTCTTGTATATATCTTTTGCTGAAAATATGTATTCTTGTTGAGTAATCTGGGGAGCCCAACTTCAAGATCATAAGGTAGATATTGTCCAAATTTTTTGAATGTTTTTGTACCAGTTTACTCTCTCATATTAGTGTGTTCCATCTACCCCATCACCAACATTGAGTATTGTCTATTTTTGTCATTTCAGTTATTCTGTTGGATAGAGATGGCATCTAACTGTAGTTTGAATTTGCATTGCCTGATGACAAGTGATGTTGAGCATCTTCTCATATGTTTACTGTCAATAGATATCTTTTTTTTTCTGTGATACTCCTGTTTCCTACTAATGGTTAATGCCCGCATTTAAAATTGGATGTTCTGACTTTCTCTTATTGGTTTGTAGGGGTTCCTTTTGCACTGTGTATGTAGAATCTTTGTCCAGTATATATACTGAAAATAGCTTCTCCTACTCTATGGCTTGCCTTTTCATGACCAGGAGTTTTTAATTTTATAAAATCCAATTTATCAATCTTATATTTGTCCTGATTAAAAAATCTTTGCCTACCTCAAGGTTGTGAAGGTATTTTATTGTGTTTGTTTTGTGACCTTTATATTTAAACCTATAAAACTTCAATCCATCCAATACAATCCAGTTGGTATTGATTTTTATGTATGGTGGAAGTAGGGGTCAGCATTCATTCTTTTTTACATATATATGTCTAATTAACCCAGCACTATTAGTCATATTTTCTTCAGTGACTTGTCCTGACACTTTTGTCAGAAATTAAGTCACTGAATATATATGGGTCTTTTTATGGACTCATTCTGATTGGTTTATTTATCTGTCATTCTGCCAATATCATGCTGTCCTAATTACTGTAGCTTTTTTTTAAATGTCATTTTGGTATCTGGTAGTGTAAGTACTCAAAGTTTATTATTCTTCAAGATCGTCATGTTTGTTCTTGAGATTTTTGAATTTCTGTTCAAGATTAGAATCAATCTGTCGGTTTCCACAAAAATTGGGATTGAATTGAAACTGTGCATCAAGTTGGAAGAAAAAAAATGACATCTTTGTAATATTGTCTCCCAATCCATAAACCTGGTGTATTCTTTCTACTTCTCTCAATAACATTTGAAGCATTCTATGTAGAGATTTTACATATTCTGTGTAAGACTTATTCTTAGATATGTGAAAGTTTTCATGCTATTAAAATGGTATTTTTTGGATACTTTAATTTTGAATTGTTTGTTGCATGTATATAGAAATACGGTTTAGTTTTGTATAAACTTTGATTAAGGAATCATGGTAAATTGCTTTTTAGTTCTAAGAGATTGTATAATCATTTGTGGATTATTTTAGTTTTTAACATACACAATAGTATTGCCCATGAATAATGAAAGATTAATTTCTGAACCTAGATTTTTCATAGTGGGAAGGCTTTAATTACAAAAATAACTTCTTTATTGGGTATGAAATTATTCAGATTTTCTACCTTGTATTCATTATGTTGTGTTTTTCTTAGAATTCACCCATTATATCTACAATTTTACATATTGTTATAGTCTGTTCAGTCTGTCAAAATACCACAGACTGGGTAGCTTATAAACAGCAAGAGTTTATTATAGTTTTGGAGGCTAGAAGTTTGAGATCAGGGTGTCAGCAGGGGCAGGTGATGGTCCTCTTCTAAGCAGACATTTCTTATATCCTTATATGGAAGAAGGGGCAAGGGATCTCTGTGGGATCTCTTTTATAAGGCACAAATCCCATTCATGAGGGCTTTACTCTCATGACTTAAGCACCTCCCAAGGCCCCCACCTCCTAATATCATCATCTTTGGGGATTAGTGTTTCAACATATAAGTTTTGAAAGGATATAAACCTTCAGACCATGGCACATATATTGACATAATCCTTTTCATATCCTTTCAGTGTATTTAGGTTCCCTTTCTATAATTGGTTATTTATGTCTAGAATTCTAATTTTTGTTTTTAACTAATGTTGTTAGGAACTTATCAATTTTATTCATTCTTTCCAAAGAAACGAGTTTTTACTTTATTAAACCTTCTTTGGTTTATGTTTGTCTCCTATTTAATTGATTTCTGCTCTTGTTTCCTTCCTTTCTTTTTTTGGGGGGGATATAAATTTGCTACTATTTTTTTTTTCTTGAGATTGGTATTAGATCATCGGTGCTTCAGTCTTTTTTCTTTCTTATGAATGTATTTAAGTCTTATAAGTTTATTATTAAATAAACTTTAGCAGAATTTTTCAAATTTTGATAGTGTCTTCAATATCACAATTTCAAAATATTTTAAAATTTTATTTCAATCTCTTTTTGACACATGAATTATTCAGAAGTACTTAATTTCAAAATATTTAGGAATTTTCTGGTTAAGTGTTATTGATTTTTAGTTTAAATTTCTTTTGGTCAGAGAAAATATTTTATATGATTTCAAATTTCTAAGTTTTGTTGAGGTTGCTTTAAAAATAGAAGTTCTTACAAGCAGGATGCTGAAAACATGTTTCTCATCTTGCTACATAGAAACAAAATACAAAAATCATGAAAATGAGCCAGTTTATTAATTTAAATACAAGATTTACAAGTGTGATATCAGGAAGTATTTTAAAACCTATTACTGATATTATACCACATGGTAAATTTCAATGCAAAATTTAAGGTACAATTCATTCCCAAACTAAATATGATTATGAAAAATTGACTGTAAACTTCGTCAAAGGCCCTGTTGGTAATTATATTTCTTAACCCAGTCAGTGGAATAAGGACAAAGGTCTGAGAGTTGTGCTGTGCATAAAATGTGCTTGGTTCAGTATTTATTGGTCTGGGACAGCTATGTTTCTGAGTGTACTTTATTCTTTAGGGCTTGGAAGTTATATACAATATATTGGTAATACAGAGGCTGATGATATGTCCATGACACAGATGAATGGTCATTGTCACATATCCAGTTAGCCTATAGGCATGTTCTTTTGAAAGCCTTATTTCCTCCATAGGGATTAGTTAACTTTTCCAAAAAGTCTGTTGTGACCCTCATTCTTCAGATGTTATCATTTACAACTACATACTTCTGGTGAGATTTCTGTTCTAGAGTATATTGCTGATCTCTCTGTTGTATCTGGAAACATCTTATTTGCCAGGTATATAATTATAGGTTGGCAGTTTTATTCTCTCATTGTTTTAAAGATATTCTTCCATTGTGTATTCACCTCCCTTATTTCTTTTGAATAGTCATCTGTAAGTCATATTTTTGCTCCTATGAAGTAATGTGTATTTATTTTTTTTGGCTGCCTATAAAATTAGTTTGTCTTTACTTTGTAGCAATTTTACTGTAATATGGACAGGCATGTTTATCTTATGATTTATCCTGATTGTAGATTATCACACCTGTTGAATATTTGCCTTGATGTATTTCATCATTTTGGGATAATTTGAGTTCATTATCTTCTCATTTATTCTCTCAATCACATTATTTATCACTGTTCCCTTTTTGGGACTCCTTTACATATATGCTAGAATTTCTCACAGTGTCCTTTATATCTATAATGTTCTTTTCTCTGTTATATTTTATTTTTCTATGTGCTTCAGTAAGGATATTTTATACTGACCTATCTTCCAATTCATTAGTTCAGTATTCCACTGTGTTCTGTGTGATGTTATAATTTTTAATTTAGTTTAAAACTTAGTTTTTCACTTTTAGAATTCCAATTTGATATTTTCATGCATTCTTCATCATATACTTCTTTGAAACTTTATCTTTTGGCAGGTAGTTTAAACAGAAGAAGAGCATTTTATTTTAACTGGGAAAATTTGATTCAAAGCTGCACTTCAGTTCTTTCAAGGCATGATATATTTTGGTTTGCCCTTACTCCTATGGTGTAGTCTTTTAGGGGTCCAAACTGAAAATCTGAGATAATAAACCAGGATCCATTCACCTTGATGGGCTCCAAATTCCAATTCTTACCTCTCCAGCTCCATGAGACTGTCAAATGTTTTATTTAGTTTTTCAGCTTCTTAGCTAAGTTATTTTGGAAGGGCATCTCCAGCACACAGCCATGTTGTTTAGTAATAAACAAATGCTTTAAAGAGGAAAGCAGGAGTAAAATGTCAGCAGTTAACTTTAATGTTTTTCTTTTCTTTTTGGATCTTGGCTTCTGGGTGTTTTGGTGACTTTCTGAGGGCTTCAAATATATTTGTGTATGTATGTGTGTGTAGTTGTTCTTGTTAGATTTGTATGCTACTGGAACCTTCACTGTTTTTAGTGTGTGTCTTTCATCTGTCCTTTTAAGCTACCTCAAATGTTTTCTGTAACAGAGTTAGATTGTAGAAATACAAAGACAAATCTATAATAAATAAGACAGTATAATATTGGCAGAAGGATAGGCAGATAGTACAGTAGAGCAAAATAGGGTACAGAAGCAGACTCATAAAAACAGTTAATGGATTTCTGACAAAGGTGTCATGGAAGTACATTTGGGAAAGGATGAAATCTTCCATAAAAGAAGTGTTAATTGGAAGAACTGAAAAAAAATGTTGATAGTTACTTCACATCATACACAAAACTCAATATTGGAGTGTAGAAATAATTTTTACAGGTATAACTATAAATTTTTTTAAGGTTTTATTTATTTGAGAGAGAGCATGAGTGGGCTGGGGCGAGGGGCAGAAGGAGAGGGAGAAGCAGGCTCCCCACTGAGCAGGGAGCCTGAAGTGGGGCTCGATCCCAGGACCCTGGGATCATGACCTGAGCTGGAGACAGACATTTAACCAACTGGGCCACCCAGGTACCCCTAAATAATAAAATATGTAAAAATTCCTTTATGACCTTGGCATAGGCAATGATTTCTTAAGCAGAGCATCAAAAGCCTAAATGATAAAGGAAAAATACCATAAAACCTCTTACAAACAACAAAATATACCAAAAAGGAGATGATATTTGTAATGGATACCAATGGATATTTATAATGATAAGACTTTACTTGAGTGTAAAGAAATCATACAAATCAACAAGAAAATACAATGAATAAATTGACTTCAAAGGGAACTTCACAAAAGAGGATGTCCAAATTGCCAAAGAACATATGAAAAGTGCTTTACTTCGCTAGTCACCCCAAAAATCCAAATTAAAATTATGATGAACTGCACACTCAAGAGGATCATTAAAGAGAAAAAGATGAAAAACATCAAGTGTTGAAAAAGATATGGAGCAACTGGAATACTTGAACTCCACTAGTTGGAGTATAAACTGCTAAAATCACTTGCAAAAACTGGTAGCATCTCCTAAAGCTGGATTCCATTTAAATAAAATAAAAAACAGGTAAAAGTAACTACTGTGTTAGAAGTCAGAATAGTGGTTACCTTTGGGGTATAGTGTTTTGAAGAGGGGAAAACGAAGGGCTTTTGGCTACTGATGATAGTCTGTCTTGATCTGGGTGCTGGCTATGAGTGTCTTCATTGTGAAAAATCATTGGGTAGTAAACTTTAAAATTATGTAATTTTGTTATATATGTTATACTTCAAGAAAATCTATTCAAGTGTAGATTATAAATAAATGCTATTTTAGCAGAAAATAATTTCAATAAAGTTTCAATAAAGATTTGACATTTGAGTTACAATTTGAAGAATACTTTTGAGTTCCTTGGGTAGATCATTTCAAGCAAAAGGAAACATCATTGTAGTATTGCCATAACATATTGCTTCTCTTTCTCTCCCCCATCTCTGTATTCCATCCTCCCATTAAAACTTACCTATCTTGTATATTTTTTCTTTAGAGACTACTTAGATAGTTTAATATGTTAGATAGTTTAATATGTTAGCACTCACAGTTGGGTTGTAGATTTATTATATTCTAAAAATTAATTGATGTGGAAATTTCTGATATCTAGGCAGACAGATGGGGATTTTTTTTTTTTTTAATATACAAGAACCTCTTTAAAATAACACCATACAGGGCATGGCCAGTTTAGCTCACATCAGGGATGAATTGCTACAGTGCCTGACATGTTGCCATACATAAATAGGCATTTTCAAATACTAAAATATACTAAATAGCATTTATCATCATTAGCTTCTCTCCAGAAGGGTCTCATCATATTCCTAATGAGTAAATTTTACCGTTAGCACCATCACAATGTTTATTTACTTCACTTGCAGTGACTTATTAATAAAATCCAGATTTTCCCAAAGACAGTTTAAGGAAGTGAAGTAATAAAGCATATAGCTCTTGTTTAAGAATTGCAGAGGAACATTAACATCATGTAATAGAATAAATCCTGTTATGGGAACTATGAATGGTTTTGAATTAACTTGATTTTATTAATAATTACAGAATTGATTCTGTAGGAATGGAGAGTTTTTTTGTTTTGTTTTTCTGTTTGCTTTCCTTGGTTGGAAGTAAGGGCATTACATAAGACAACCAAGTTCATAGTGTTAGAAAAGTGTCAAAGCTGACAACTGAATATTTAAATAATGATCTAGTTAAAGAGTGATTCATTTAAAACAAGCTTCTTTAGAACTAAGATTCATTAAATAGAAATAACCTTAAATGGGATCCAGAGGTTTGCAATATGTCTGCTTTTCTGTGCATACTTGTTTATTTTTCTTCTAAAGAATCTAATTTTGCAGGGTAATTTGACCTGATGGGGGCAGTGTGTGCCTTTCAATCTCAGATGGAGTCTAAATCCTTTCAAGGGAGAAAAGTAAGTGTAAGTGAAAAATGCCCTACAGTGCTCAGAGAAAGGCTGCAATAGGCTGCTGATGACTTTACTGGCATTGAAATGGCAGCTCACTTATGAACAAAACCAGAAAAGGGATCAAAATGAAAAATCAAAGTTTTGTCAGGTTTTCCACAGTCCAGTAGAAGAACTGCTTGTCAAAAGATTATTTTGTAAAGCTCTCTAATAGGCTTTCCCAAGCCTCTTTCTTAATGCAGTCAAAACAGAGATAATGAAGTCTCCCCAAAGATCAGCTTTAAGAGCAGCTAATGGATTTTTAGGCATTCCCCATAGTCATGATTTGCTTATTAGAAATATACAGTTCTCTGCATATGTCTTTATCTTACTTCTTCGATTGGAATGTGAGCGGAAAACTCTCTGTTGCATTAACTTGGGAACTTTTGCTTTTCTGAGCACTATCACTCCAGCCAGGGCTATTCTGAGTGTGTGTGGGAAGCTCTAATGATCAGTCTGGAAAGCTTGTTTTTTTGCCTTTGTCTAAGACAAATATATTTTATCTTTCAGCTTTTTAGGCATGAGGAAAAAAAAATGGACCTTATGTAGGCAGCACCAGATACTTCTGTGTCCTCATATTCCCTCCCTGTGGTGCCTTATTACCATGGTTCACATTGGCCTGGACTGCCCATTTGGAGTCCACTGATTTTATTTTCTGATACAGGAAGGAGAAGACATTTACCAAAATGAGATGCTATCTCTTACTCCAATTCCTATATACTTTCTGAAATACTTCTAACTTCAAATGATTAACACTATCAGGACTCTTTTGTTTATAGGTTAAGGGTATATTTAAAAAAACACACACACAACTTTTCTCAGGATGCCTGGGTGACGCAGTCAGTTAAGCATCTGACTCTTGGTTTTGGCTCAAGTCGTGATCTCAGGGTCATTAGCTGGAGCCCCTGTGTGGGGCTCTGCACTCAGCACGGAGTCAGCTTGAGACTCTTTCTCCCTCTGTCCTTTCCCACTGTGCACTCTCTCTCTCTCTCAAATAAATAAATAAATCTTAAAAAAAAACCTTTTTGTTGTGAAATATAAGAGATGTATGTGCAAATACATAAGATAAAGAGATACAGTGTAATAGTTTATCACAAAGGAAACAACTGGGTTAAAAAACAAAACAAAACAAACAACATTATCTGTATCCTGAAAGTCTCCCTCCTGTCTTTCAAATCACTAACTCCTTCTTCACTAAACGTATCTAATACCCTGACTGTCGATCACTTCCTTGCTCTTTCTTCTTTCTTGCTAAGCATGCCCTCCAGGGATCCTTGTATAATTCTTCACAGTCTTGTTGCTATCTGATGCCTCTAAGCAGATTCTTTTTTTTTAAGTGTTTAAGTTTTCTAGTTGTCTTTAATTGAAGGGTCAGTTTGTACTACCCTGCCCAACATTCTGGGAAATGGAACCTCACTTATTTTTTAATTCAACAAATATTTGCTAAGTGCCTAGAACCCAGGTACTATGCTAAGAGCTTGGGATATAACTGGGAATTAGATAGATGCACTTTCTGTTCTAGATGGCAGTTGTAGTCCATTTGTGGGGTTCATTCAAGTAAATATTACAACGCTGATCTTCAGAGTTCTGCACAGCTATGAAGTGACATTAAATAAATCATATTGAGATAGATAAGGATTCTGAGGTGCCTGCCTAGAAAAGCATATTTTGGGATAAAGTTGCTCTAAGGCCCTAATCTCCTTATAATTTCAACCTGTTTCAAAATGGAAGCTCTTTAAATATCTGCCCATTTCTAGTCCTCTTTTCTGAAGCATTTCTTTTACAGAAAAGGAACTTGGAGAAAACCTTGGGCCTCCTCAGATAACCCATTTCTCTAGCCCACCTTGCAGGTGCATACAATCAGGAAGTCAAAAGGCACAAGCATGAAACAGAGTCCAGGGCACAAATTATAACTGGTTGCTCCTGCAAAGACCAGACCAGACCAATCAGAGCCACCATGGACCCCAGCCCTGACCTTTCACCACCTTCCCCCTCATTATAATGCTATAAAAATCATGCCCCAGGTAGAGACTTAATATGCAGATGAAACAGACAGTGTGTAAAGAAGCATGTTCTGTCAACTGCACCTGTGCGCCCAACTTCTGGTATTTCTCCACCCATTCATGCTTAGATGTCCCTCCTTTCTTGCCTCTGCTTTCAAAAACTTTCCCTGGGGAGCAGCCTGCTACCTCTCTTGCTGCCTTTCTCATGCCTGGGCATGTGCTTGCAATAAATCCCATCCACACCATCCTTGGCCTCATGTCAGTTTCTACGTTCAAGAGTCAGAGAACCTCAAGGTCCGTAACAATTTCATGCAAATAAATATTAGACAATATGCTAAAATTGATTTTGCAGTAATACTTCCCTTTATAATAAAATTCATAATTGGATTTTTTTTAGTGTTTTAGAATTTCAAAATACACACACACACACACACACACACACACACCCCTTAGGACTATTTAGAAACACCATTTCTAATAATTCTAATATTATAATCGGGATGTGCTTGAGCTGGGAGGTCCTCATTGCTATGCCTGAGGGAGAAGTATGGTTTGTTGACTGATTTCCTCTCCTTGCAGCCTTGCCACTTCACTTGCTGTCATTTCCTTTTTAATTTGAAACTCTTCAGACTTCCTTAGTATCCGCTGTCATTCATCCCTTTAAACCCTTTGCCAGTCTCCAAGTTAAGCCTGCAAAAGTCCCTGGATAATTCTCCTTACTTTTCCATTTCTCTATTTTTGTGGGTACCTGGGTCCTGCTTTTGGTGGTTGTGAAGAGCTGACAATTGTCTAAGCTCCATGGCAATTTCTTTCTTACTAACAGCATTCTCCCTGAAATTACACTCTAATGTTTCTCTCTCCCACTATGTCAAGCTTTCTCAACCTGCAATCAGCTTACCAGTTATGTGAACCCCCCAATTTTGTGTAAAATATGACTTCTATTTGAACTTACTAATTTTCCTAGAAATGATATATTTTAAAGAACATTTTTTATTATGAAAAATTTGGAACAAACATGAAGTAGTGAGAATATAACAATTTTCCACATACCACATATGAATATTTTGCCACTCATTTCTTTTTTTAGAAATTTAACTTCTTTATTTTATAATTATATAATTATTTTTACTTTTGTACATAGATTACTAATGTCACAAATTTACAAATGCATCAGGTTGACATTGCCACTCTTATTTCACCTATCTCTCACTATTTTGTTTTCCTGGAGTATTTCAAAGGAAATCTCTGACATGATCATTTCTTCCACGGAAACAAGTATACATCTCCAACTGTTAGTTTTTTTCTTACATGACCATACATAGCAAAATGGATACTGATTCCTTAAACTCATCTAATTCTAGCCAATATTCAGATCTCTTTGTTTAATTTATATCATTTTATAGTTGAACTATTCAACTTTTTTTGAGTGAAATATTTTTAAAAATTATTATCAAGACAATTTTTTAGTGCAGATTAAAGTTCACAGCAAAGCTGTACAGAGATTTCCCATGTATCTCCTACATCCCCTTTATCAACCATTTAGTTACAGTTGGTGAACCTACATTGACCCATCATAATGACCCCGAGTCCATAGTTTACATTAGGGTTCACTCTGGGTGTTACACATTCTGTGGGTTTTGACAAATGTATAATGATATGTATACATCACTATGGTATCATACAGAGTATTTTCACTGCCAAAAATTTTTCTGTGATCTGCTTATTCATATACCTCCCCCTGTCTCCTGTGTGGCCCTGGCAACCAACAATCTTTTACTCCTCCATTGTTTTGCCCTTTCCAGAGTGTTATATAGTTGGCATCATACAAGTATATAGCCTTTTCAGATTAGCTTCACTTAGTAATATGGATATATGGTAACTCCGTGTATTTTCATGGCTCAGTAGCTCATTTCTTTTTAGTGCTGAATGACATTCCATTGTCTGGATATTCCACAATTTATCCATTCACCTTCTGAGGGACATCTTGCTGCTTGCAAGGTTTGGCAATCATGAAAAAAGCTGCTATAAACATCTGTGTGCAGGTATTAGTGTGGACATAAGTTTTCAACTCCATGGGATATATTCCAAGGATTACAGTTGCTGGGTCATATGATAAGAGTATATTCAATTTTATAAGAAACTGCCACACTGTCTTCCAAAGTGGCTGTGCCATTTCCCCTTCCCACCAACAATGTATGAGAGTTCCTTTTGCTCTACAACTTTGTCAGTACTTGGTGTTGTCATGTTCTAGATTTTGGCCATTCTAAAAGTTGTGCAGTGGTTATTTCATTGTTGTTTTAATTTGCACTTTCCTGATGACAAGTGAAGTGGAGCATCTTTGCAAATACTTATTTGCCATCTGTATAACTTCTTTGGTGAGGTGGATTATTTGAGTTTATAGTCTAGTTGTTTAAATTAGAATTTAAACATAGTTCACCAGTTGTCTGGTAAATATATGTCAAGTCTTTTTATTTTGTAATAATCACCTTTTCCCCTCATTTTGCTATTAAATTGTTGGAGAAACTGAATTATTTGTTCTATACAACATCTGATAGCCTGGATTTGGATGACTGCCATCTGGTATTGTCATTTAACTTCTAATTCCTCTGTTCCTATATTTCTTACATACTGTAAACCAGTTGTAAACTGGTGGGTAATGTCTAGGCTTGATGAGATTTGTGTATTATGTAATTGATACTTTTAAAACAAAACTTTATCAAAATGTTAAAATCAAATCAAATTTTAAAAATCAAATTTTTGACCTTCAAAAGTTTAAAAACACTGTAATAGATGCAACTATAGTTGATATTCATTATTCTATTCTTTTTTTAAATAGTCAAGTAAAAATATTGTTTACTTTTCCAGAAGATAAGGATAAAAAAATTTCATAAGCATATCTGAAATGTATACCAGAATTAAAAAACCAGCAATTGTGCTTTTAGATCTAAGTATTATCGAGTTCTGGAGTCTTATATTTTTCATTTTCCTTTTTTTTCAGCTTTATTGAGGTAAATTGACATATAAAATTGTAAGATATTTAAAATATACATCATGGTAGTTTGATATACATATATATTATAAAAGGAGTCCATCCCTTCTCCCCAATCTAGTTAATTAACACATCTAACACCTCACATACTTATCTTTTTTTGTGTGTGTGAGAACAATTAAGCTCTACTCTCTTATTTCATATTACAATCCAGTGTATATGTTATCCACATGTTATACAATCCAGCAATAGTTATCAACTATATTAACCATATTTTACATCAGATCCTCGGGCCTTACTTATCTATAGCTGAAACTGTATACTTTTACCAGTCTCCCCATTTCCACCACTTCCCAGCCCCTGACACCAGTTTTCTGCTCTGTGTTTCTATGAGGTTGACATTTTTAATTCCACATATAAGTGATACCATGTAGTATCTTTCTCTGTCTGACTTATTTCACTTAGCATAATGCCCTCAGGTCTGTCCATTTTCTTGTAAATGATAGGATTTCTTTTTTTATCTCATGGCTGAATAATATGCCATTGAATATATATAAACCACATCTTCTTTATACATTCATCCATTGATGGACACCTACGTTGTTTCCATAGCTTGGGTTGTTGTGAATAATGCTACAATAAATATGGGAATGCAGATATCAGTTTGATATCTAGTTTTATTTCCATTGGATATATACTCAGAAATGGGGAGCTGGGTCATACAGTAATTCTATTTTTCATTTCTTGAGGAACCTCCATATTGTTTTTTGTAGTGGCTACAACAATTTACATTCCTACAACAGTGCAAAAGGGTTCCCTTCTCTCCACATTCTCACCAACACTTATTTGTTGTCTTTTTGATGATAACCATTCTAATAGGTATGAAGTAATATCTCATTGTGGTTTTGATTTACATTTTCCTGATGATTAGTGATGTTGAGTATCTTTTCATATACCTGTTGGTCATTTGTATGTCTTCTTTGGAAAAATGTCTATTCAGTTATTCTTATCAGATATATGATTTGCAAATATTTTCTCCCATTCTATAGGTTATCTTTTAATTTTGTTAATTGTTTCCTTTGTGATTCAGAAGATTTTAGTTTGATGTAGTCCCACTTATGTTTTCTTCTAGGAGTCTTCTAGTTTCAGAGCTTACATTAAAGATTTTAATCCATTTTGAGTTGATTTTTGTGTATAGTGTAGGATAAGTGTCCAGTTTCATTCTTTTACATGTAGCTGTACAGTTTTCCCAACACCATTTATTGAAGAGACTGTTCTTTTCCTATTGTATATTCTTTGTTCATTTGTTGTGAATAAATTGACCATATATGCATGGGTTTATTCTGGTCTCTCTATTTTGTTCTATTGATGTATTATCTGTTTTTACACCAATAGCATATGGTTTTGATTACTATATCTTTGTATTATAGTTTGAAATAAAAAATGTGATGCCTCCAGGGTTGTTCTTTCTCAGGATTGTTGTGGCTGTGGGGGTTCTTTTGTGGTTCCATACAAATTTTAGGATTGTTGTTCTATTTTTGTGAAAAATGCTACTGGTGTTTTGGTAGGAATTGCATTGAATCTAGAGACTGCTTTGGGAAGTGTAGACATTTTAACTGTTAATTCTTCCAGTCCATGAGCATGGAATATTTTTCCATTTATTTGTCTTTTCTTCAACTTCTTCCATCAGTTTCTTATAGTTTTCAGTGTATAGAACTTTCACCTTCTTGATTAATTTTATTCCTAGGCATTTTATTGTTTTTAATGCAATTGCAAATAAGATTGTGTTCTTTATTTCTCTTTGTGATAATCACTGTTAGTGTATAGAAGTATAACTGATTTTTCTATATTGGTTTTGTATCCTGCAATTTTGCTGAAATAGTTTATTAATTCTAACAGGTTTTTTTTTTTTTTTTGGATGGAGTCTTTAGGGTTTTCTGTATATTATGTTATGTCATCTGAAAATAGTGACAGTTTTACTTCTTCCTTTCCAATTTGGATGCCTTTATTTTTCCTCCCTAATTGCTGTGGCAAGGATGTCCAATACTTTGTTGAATAAAAGTGGTGGGAATGAGCATCCTTGTCTTGATCTTGATCTTAGAGGAAAAGCTTCAGCTTTTCACCATTTTGTATGGTGTTAGCTGTGGGCTTGTTTATTATTTTGAGGGAACTTTCCTCTATATTCATTTTGTTGAAAGCTTTTATCATAAAAGGATGTGCAATTTTGTGAATTGCTTTTCCCACATCTATTGATACATGATTTTTATCCTTCATTTTGTTAATGTGGCTTATCACATTGATTGATTTGCTCATGTTGAACCATCCTTGCATCCTTGGAATAAATTCTACTTGATTATGGTGTATATTATTTTTAATGTATTGTGAATTCATTTTGCTAATACTTTGTTAAGGATTCTGCAACTATATTCATCAGGGTTATTAACCTTTAGTTTCCTTGTAGTGTTTTTTTCTAGTGTTGGTATCAGGGTCATGCTGGCTTTGTAAAATGAGTTTGGAAGTGTTCTTGCCTCATCTTTTTTTTTTTTTTTTAAGAATTTGAGAAGGTATTAATTCTTCATTGAATATTTGGTAAAATTTACCAGTGAAGCTGTGTAGTCCTACATTTTTGTTTGTTAGGAGGTTTTTGATTACTGATTAAATCTCCTTGCTAGTAATTGGTCTGTTCAGATTTTCTATTTCTTTATGGTTCAGTCTTGGTAGATTGTATGTTTCTATGAATTTATCCTTTTTTAAAATAGGTCACCCAATTTGTTGGCATAAGGTTGGTCATAGTAGTCTCTTCTGATTCTTTTTATTTTTGTGGTATCAGTTGAAATGTTTCCTTTTTCATTTCTAATTTTCTTTGAGTTCTCTCCTTTTTTTCCTAGTAAGTCTAGCTAAAGATTTGTCTATCTTTTCAGAGAACGAGTTCTTAGTTTCAATAATCTTTTTAATTGTCTTTTTGGTCCTTATTTTATTTATTTCCACTCTGCTTTTTATTATTTCCTTTCTTTGCATAATTACAGGCTTAGTTTTTTTCCTAGTTCCTTGAGTTGTAAAGTTAGGCTATTTATTGAGATTTTTCTTATTTCTTAATGTAGGTGTTTATTGCTATGAAATTCCCTTTTATAACTGCTTTTGGTGCATTTCATAAGTTTAGGTATACTGCTTTTCCGTTTCATTTGTCTTAAAATATTTTTTGGCTTCTTTTTTGATTTCTTCTTTGATTCATTGGTTGTTCACTATCATGTTGTTTAGTCTCCACCTTTGTGAATTTTCCAGTATTCTTCTTGTAATCAATTTCTACTTTCATATCATTGTGGTTGGAGATGATGCTTGATATGATTTTGATCTTCTTAACTTTATTAAGGCTTGCTTTATGGCCTAACATATGATCTATCATGGAGAATGTTCCATGGGCACTTGAGAAGGACGTATATTCTGATACTGTTTGACATGTCTCTTAGGTCTATTTGGTCTATGGTGTTATTTATGTCTGCTGTTTCTTTATTGTTTTTCTGTATGATCTATACATTGATGATCTATTCATTTCTCTGTTCTGCTCTATTAATATTTGCTTTATATATTTTAGGTGCTCCAATGTTGGGGGCATGATAGTACATTTGTTGTGATGAGCAGAGGGTGTTGTATGGAAGTGTTCAATCACAGTATTGTACACCTGAAACTAACAGTACACTGTAACTACATGGAATTTAACTAAAAGCTTAAAAAAATAAAATAAAAAGTCAATTTTTACTGTGTATAGTAGTCATATTCCTTTCATTTTTATTTCATTTCTTATATTGGTATTGTGTTCTCTCTTTTTTAATTCATCCTTGCTGAAGATTCATCAATCTTATTGACCTTTCAGAGGACTAGCATTTTGCTTCATTGATTTTCCTTATTCCTTTCCTCTTTTCAATTACATTGATTTCTGCTCTTAGCTTTATTATTTCCTTTCACTTAATTTGGTTGTATTTTTCTTTTCCTTTTCTAACCTTTAAATCTGAAGCTTAGGTTATTGATTTGAGACTTTTATTCTTTTCTCTTATCAGTATGTAATATGTAAATAACCCTCTAAAAGATATTTGCTGCATCCCACAAATTTAGTATGCTGTTTTTTCATTTTCATTCAGTATAAAATATTTTAAAATTTTCTTTGAGAGTCCTTTTGTTGACCCATGGATTATTTAGGAGTGCTGCTTAATTTCTAACTTTTCCTGTTATCTTTCTATTAGTGATTTTCAGTATAATTACATTGCGGGCTGAAAATATACTTTGTATAACTTCAAATTTTTTAATGTCCTCTGATTTGCTTTGTGTTTCAGGTCATATCTTGGTGGAAGTTCTGTGTACACTGGAAAAAAATTGTGGTTTTGGGTGGAATTTTCTATTAATGTCTATTAAAACTGGCATTGTTGACTTATTTTATATCTTTACTGAGTTTCTGTCTTTTAGTTACATTGTTCCTGAGAGAGTATCAAAATCTCCAATTATAATCATAGATTTATATATATCTCCTTTTAGTTCCTTCAGTTTTTGCTTCATGTATTTCAAAACTTCAGTGTAAGATGAATAACATTTAGAATTTTTATGCCTTGTGAATTGATTCTTGTATCAGTAGATAATACCCTTCTTTATTCCTGAAAATTTTCTTTGCTCTGAAGTTTACTTTGATAATTATATAGCCACTTCAGCTTTCTGTTGGTTAGTGTTTTGCAACATAACTATATCATTATATTTGAAGTGAGTTTACTGTGGAAAACCTAGAGTTGAGTCATTTTTTTTTTAATGCTGACAATCTGTATCTTTTTTTTTAGCCTTTTTTTAAATGTTATGTTAATCACCATACATTACATCATTAGTTTTTGATGTAGTGTTCCATGATTCATTGTTTGCCTATAATACCCAGTGCTCCATGCAGAACGTGCCCTCTTGAATACCCATCACCAGGCTAACCCATCCTCCCTCCCCGCTCCCCGACAATCTGTATCTTTTAACTGGTGTGTTTAGACCATTTATTTATGTTTAATGCCTTTATTGATACTTTTGGATATAAGTCTATTTTTCTGTTGGGTGTTTTTTTCTTGTTCCCCTTCTTTTTTGTTTCCTATTTCCCCCTTTCTGGCCTTCTTTGGAGTCTTTGAAGATTTTTTAGTGTTCTGTTTTAATTTATCTATTGTGACTTTTTACTATATCATTTTGTATGACTTTTTTTTTTAAGTGATGGCTCTAGGGATTCCAAAATACATAATTAACTTTTCACAGTATAATTCAGCAGATAGTTTGCCACTTCAATTGGGATGTAAAAATCTTATCACCATTTAGGTCCCTTTGCCCTCCCCCTTTATACTATAATTGTCTTATATAGTATATCTATATTTAAATACCATCAATCAGTTATAATTTTTGTTTTTAATAGTCAAGCATATTTAAAAAAATTCAAGACAAGAATGGTCTATTATGTTTACCAAGATATTTACCATATTTACCTGTGTGGGTTTTTTTTGTGTGTGTGTGTGTGTGTGTGTTTGCTATTCTTTTTTTCTCAGGTTGTCTCAGGTTTCCTTCTAGTATCATTTTCATTCTTTTCGAGAGTTTCCTTTAGGATTTCTTTTAAAGAAGATATGCTAAAAATTGTCTTAGTATTTTTTTATCTGAAAATTTCTTTATTTCACCTTCGTTTCTGAAAAATGCTTTTGCTAATTTTAGAGTTCACTGTTAATAGTCATTAAGTACTGTAAAATTATGGTACCACTTCTTTCTGGCCTCTGTGATTTCTGATGAGAAATATACAGTCATTAGATTCATTGCTGTCTGTGGGCATGGGTGTTTGGATTTATCCTGCTTGGAGTTTGCTCTTCTATTTATAGATGTATGTCTCTAGCCAAATTTCATAAAATTTTCAGCCATTATTTCCTCAAATATATTTTCATCACTATACTTTTTCTCCTCTCTCTGACACTCTAATGACATGACATGAGACTTTCTGTTACTGTCTCACTGGTCCCTGAGGCTCTGTTCATTTTTTAATTTGTTCTTTCTATTGATTAGGTCAGGTCATTTCTATTATACCATCTTCAAGTTCACTGACTCTGCTCTACCATCTTCTTTCTGCTATTGAATTCATCCAATGTATTTTTATCTCAGTTATTTTGCTTTTCAATTCTCTCTTCTCTGTATCTTGTGTTTATTTGCCAAGATTTTTTTTTTTTAACATTTGTTGCAAGAGTGTTCACAATTGCTAGTTTGAGGATTTTAGTCTTTGTCCATAAATCCAACAATTGTGTCATCTTGTCATTGATGTCCATTGAAATATTCTTGGTTTATCATATGTCAGGTAGTTTTGAATTATATAGCAGAAATTTTGAATATTACATTTTGAGACTCTGAGTCAGTAAAATTTATGGAGAATATAGCTTTTTTGTTTTAGCAGGCAATTGATTTAGTTAGATTTAGGCCACACATCCCTACCTACCTCCTGTGGGCTATGGTTTCAATGTCAGTTTAGTTTTCAAAGTCTTGGTAATGCTCTTCAGATACGTTCTGGGTACCTACCACCCAGTCGTCAGTCTGGGGCCTAAGCAATGGTATGAGAACTGAAGTTTCTCAGAGTCTTTTGTGTGCTAATTAGAATCAGAGCATAGGGGCACCTGGGTGGCTCAGTTGGTTAAGTGACTGCTTTTGGCTCAGGTTAGGATCCTGGAGTCCTAGGATCAAGTCCTGCAACAGGCTCCCAGCTCAGCAGGGAGTCTGCTTCTCCCTCTGACCCTTCCCCCTCTCATGTACTCTCTCTCAAATAAATAAAATCTTAAAAAAAAAATCAGAGCCATACAGATACAGGTCAGGAGTGAGCTCAGGAGTTCATAAACAACTTTATGAAGTTGATTTCCCAAGCTCTTTCCTCTCCATCATTTCCCAGGTACTTTTTGATTCCTTGAGCCCCTTCTTTGCTTCTCTGTCTGGGGCTTTAGTGATACCTCTCATGTACTTTTGTGATTGGGCTCACATTCTGGTCTAGTAAGACAGAGGACAGAGAGAGAAAAACAGCAACATGATTTTGCTCTACCCTCTTTCAACTGCAGGTTTGCAGAATAGGGAATAAGTTTTCCTACTTTAGGAATTTGGACTCTTGCAGGATCTCATAGCAATTACTGTCAATTCTGCTATAGAATTTTTGGGGGGCTGGAACATGGCAGAACAAAAAAAATTTTCCCCACCTTAAGAGCTGCCTTTCCTATTCCTCAGCCAGTCTAGAGTGCTTCTCCTGGAGTTCAGTATGTCTGTGCCACAGTGCTTACTTGTGGGTTTCAGGCTTCACTGAATTCAAGTCACAGGCTGTTGGAGAAGAAAAATGGTAAATTCACTACTGATTCTGTGGTATTTCAAATTCTGGTGTTCTTCCTTGATGTGCCTGAAGCTATTTACTTTTAGAGTCTTCAAATAGTTGTCCAATATATTCCTTCTGGGCTTTATAGTTGTATTCAATATGAAAGAAAGAGTGGTTGGTTACTCCTTTTCATATTTATTTATTTATTTATTTATTTATTTATTTATTTATTTAAAGATTTGTTTATTTATTTGACGGAGTATGAGAGAGAGAGAGAGAGAGAAAGAGGGCCCACAAACAAGGGGAGCAGGAGAGGGAGAAGCAGGCTTCCCACTGAGCAGGGAGCCTGATGTGGGGCTTGATCCCAGACCCTGGGATCATGACCTGAGCCAAAAGCAGACGCTTAACAACTGAACCACCCAGGTGCCCTCCTTTTCATCATCAACTACAACCATTTTATTTACTTTTAATTAATTAATTTCAGTAGCCAGTGTGGGTAGCTATGGTAGTGGCTACCATATTGCATGGCACAGTTTTACAATGACTAATTATAAAAGCAATTATGAATTTCCCAAATTCATTAGACTCTACCATTTGAGTTCTCTAGAAGAACTAGAATATGCCTAGTGGTCAAATTATTAATCAAATTCTGTCAGGAGACCATGGAAATCGTTTCTAAAACAAAGATGAAAGCATGAGGCAAACTTCATGATAGAATTCACTTTATTTTTAGGATGCTGCTAAAATGCTTTTTTCAATATTGTAGACTTGCTACAATGTTTTATTGAAGAATAAAACTGAAGAACTGTTCTATAGTGATTTGTATGTACTCTTAGCAGTTAACCCCCCAAGGAATTGATGGTAAACCCACTTATGCTGAATTCTGGGCCATAATTTCAGGCATTCTGGGACAGTTTTAGTGTTATATTTATGATTGTATAGTCCCTAACTATAGACATGTCTTATTATCATACTTATTTTTCTGTTGTTTAAATGGAATCAAATATATATTTAAAGTCAGTGATGATTAAATATCAATTTCCACTGTCAATGATTTAGGTAAATCTAGGAGGAATAGATGTTGTCTCCTGGATATTCATTGTTTTCATTTTGATATTGAAAACATGTCCCTATTTTCCTTTTCATTTGTGTAATTTAATTTTGTATAGAGAGTTTGGTAGAAGTAATAAGAAAGCAGAAACCTCAGACAAATGTTGATTCTAGTTTTGTTTCTTAGTATTTCTACATTAATCAAAATTTATTTTATAGTGATATATAAGTTGCCTTGACAATTATGGAAACCTAAATAATCCACATAAGGGAATGATTGTATGGAGCCAAAAGATGGTCCTGTGAATCACAGGTCACACTCAGAGATTTTTGGGGGGGAATGTTTAAAGAAGTCTCCAAATTTTGGAGCTTTGGAAACCTGAAATTACCCATAACCAAAATATGCCTATTTTTCAGGAACACTACTGTCCTCTTCCACAAGTATTTGCTGAGTGACTAGTCTCTTTTAGACACTGGGGATATTACAATGAACAAAACCTGACAAAATTTTGTTTTCATAAAAGTCACACTCTAGTTTCTCTGCAATTTATGCCTTTGGGTAATTTGAGATTGATTGTTGAAACTGATTAGACTGGGTACCATAAGTACTAATGATCTGGGAAAAATTGCTGCCTACATTTGTATATCACAGCTCCTGGACATTAAGCACATGTTCCTTACTACCTGTTCTAGACAGTCTCAATATAGATGTTCTTGAGTATATTTTGTTTTATTTTAGTACAGGTCACTTTACAAAATGACCCAATGTGACTCTTTTAGTCTCTCTCATAGCCCCAGATCTTTCTGATACTGAAGGACCTCATGAAAACTCATACATACATAAGGTTTTTTTCTCACTTAATACTACACAAATAGTATATGTATAAATATATAGATACAGGACAAGGGAGGTACTATTATTCAATATAAATTGGTCCTGAGAAATAAGAGATGCAGGAGGATGAGAAAGTCAGGTAAGATAAACCATAATCATTTTTGCTTTTATTCTTCTAAAGGGTACTTATGACCCCAGTTTACAATGTGAAGTGGATGGGGAGGTATTTCACCACACATCCACCAGTTCTCTGGACACCTGTGGGTGTCCTATAATTCAACTCAGTTCTGACACTATCTACCCAAGATAGGATCAGATTTCACAGGTTGAAGTTGCAGTCTCACAAGAGTGTCCTTATGCACCGCCTCCCTGTTCCCCCCCCACCCTGCCCACTTCAGATGCCAGTTGCAAGACCAGGTTGTCACCTTATATTTCTGACTGACTAGCTTTAAATCAGAGGTTCCTACAACCCCTTCCTTGGGTTTGATTAGTTTGCCAGAGTGCATCACAACTCAGAGAAACATTTTACTTACTAGATCATTAGATTAATTATAAAAGGATATAACTCAGGGACAACCAGATAGAAGAGATGCATAGGGCAGTGGATGGGGAATGGGTGAGAAACTTCCATGCTCTTTGAGTGCACCACTCTCCCCAAATCTCCATGTGCCCACCAACCTGGAAACTCTTCAGACACTGTCCTTTTGGGTTTTTTATTGAGGTTTCATTACACAGGCACAAATGGTTAAATTGGTGGCCATTGGCCATTGACTCAACCTCCAGACCCTCTGCTCTCCCCAGAGGTCAAGGGGGTCAGGCTGAAAGTTCCAACTTTCAGATGGTAGGCTTGGTTCCCCTGACAATCAGCTCCCATCTTTAGGTGACCTTGGGGCATTCCAAAAGTCACCTCATTAACATGACAAAACATACCTTTATCGTCTTAACACTTAGAGAATTCCAAGTGTTTTAGAAGCTGTGTGCTAGAAAAGGGAACAAAAATCAAACATGTATTTCTAATCATAAATCACAAAATCACACTAACTAATGGTGATTGTCTCTAGGTTTTTATAACACTAACTGCCCCTAAAAATGTAAATGCAATATTGTTCTGTCAGGATGTATATGTTTTAAAGTTAGTTTATTTCTTTGGTATGAAAAGTAGTGAATCATGTGAAGTTCTAGAAGTTTGCCTAATTCACTAAATCCTGACATGGAACACAGCTTACTGATATGTTTGCACAGAGAAGAGCCCTTAGAGGTTAGAGAATTGGAGATGGTGTTACATCATGTGGGAGTGAAGATGGTTTCCTCATTGCTAGGCTGCCCCTTTGATCTCAAGATGACAAGGAGGCTGTGCACTCCTCTTTATAATGGGTACATTAAAAGGAAAAAAATGAGCAGGTGAATCTGGACTTTGACATTAGAGGGAGGTTCAAGCAGATAGGACGTTCAGGTCAAGAGGTATTGATGACAAATACAAGTAAGCTGGCTGTATGGTTTTTTTTTTAATTATGTTATGTTAATTACCACACATTACATAATTAGTTTTGGATGTACTGTTCCATGATTCATTGTTTGCGTATAACACCCAGTGCTCCATGCAGAACGTGCCCTCTTTAATACCCATCACCAAGCTAACCCATCCTCCCAACCCCCTCTAGACCCTCAGTTTGTTTTTCAGAGTCCATCATCTCTCATGGTTCGTCTCCAGCTCCGATTTCCCCCCCTTCATTCTTCCCCTCCTGCTAGCTTCTTCTTTTTTTTTAAACATATAATGTATTTCCTTCAGAGGTACAGATCTGTGATTCAACAGTCTTGCACAATTCACAGCCCTCATCATAGCACATACCCTCCCCAATGTCTACCACCCAGTCACCCCGTCCCTCCCACCCCCCATCACTCCAGCAACCCTCAGTTTGTTTCCTGAGATTAAGAATTCCTCATATCGGTGAGGTCATATGATACATGTCTTTCCCTGTTTGACTTATTTCGCTCAGCATAATACCCTACAGTTCCATCCACGTCATTGCAAATGACAAGATTTCATTCTTTTTGATGGCTGCATAATACTCCATTGTGTATGTATGTGTGTGTATATATATGTGTGTGTGTGTGTATATGTGTATATATGTGTGTGTATATATATATGTGTATATATATATATATATACACCACTTCTTCCTTATCCATTCATCTGTTGATGGACATCTTGGCTCTTTCCACAGTTTGGCTATTGTGGACATTGCTGCTATAAACATCGGGGTGCACGTACCCCTTCGGATCCCTACATTTGTATCTTTGGGGTAAATACCCAGTAGTGCAATTGCTGGATCATATGATAGCTCTATTTTCAACTTTTTGAAGAACCTCCATACTGTTCTCCAGAGTGGCTGCACCAGCTTGCATTCCCACCAACAGTGTAGGAGGGTTGCCCTTTCTCCATATCCTCATCAACATTTGTTGTTTCCTGTCTTGTTAATTTTAGCCATTCTGACTGGTGTGAGGTGGTATCTCATTGAGGTTTTGATTTGGATTTCCCTGATGCCGAGCGATGTTGAGTACTTTTTCATGTGTCTGTTGGCCGTTTGGATGTCTTCTTTGGAAAAATGTCTGTTCATGTCTTCTGCCCATTTCTTGATTGGATCATTTGTTCTTTGGGTGTTGAGCTTGATAACTTCTTTATAGATTTTGGATACTAGCCCTTTATCTGATATGTCATTTGCAAGTATCTTCTCCCATTCTGTCGGTTGTCTTTTGGTTTTGTGGACTGTTTCTTTTGCTGTGCAAAAGCTTTTTATCTTGATGAAATCCCAATAGTTCATTTTTGCCCTTGCTTCCATTGCCTTTGGCGATGTCTCTAGGAAGAAGTTGCTGCGGCTGAGGTCGAAGAGGTTGCTGCCTGTGTTCTTTAGGATGTTGTTGGACTGCTGTCTCACATTTAGGTTTTTCAACCATTTCGAGTCTATTTTGTGTGTGGTGTAAGAAAATGGTACAGTTTCATTCTTCTGCATGTGGCTGTCCAATTTTCCCAACACCATTTATTGAAGAGACTGTCTTTTTTACATTGGACATTCTTTCCTGCTGTGTTGAAGATTAGTTGACCATAGACTTGAGAGTCCATTTCTGGGCCCTCTATTTTGTTCCATTGATCTATGTGTCTGTTTTTGTCCCAGTACCATACTGTCTTGATGATGACGGCTTTTTAATAGAGCTGTAAGTCCGGAATTGTGATGCCGCCAGCTTTGCTTTACTTTTTCAACATTCCTCTGGTTATTCGGGGTCTTTTCTGGTTCCATACAAATTTTAGGATTCTTTGTTCCATTTCTTTGAAAACAGTGGATGGTATTTTGATAGGGATTGCTTTGAATGTGTAGATTGCTCTAGGTAGCATTGACATCTTCACAATATTTGTTCTTCCAATCCACGAGCATGGAACGTTTTTCCATTTCTTCGTGTCTTCCTCAATTTCTTTCATGAGTATTTTATAGTTTTTTGAGTACTGATTCTTTGCCTCTTCGGTTAAATTTATTCCTAGGTATCTTATGGTTTTGGGTGCAATTGTAAATGGGATCAACTCCTTAATTTCCCTCTCTTCTGTCTTGTTGTTGGTGTATAGGAATGCCCCTGATTTCTGTGCATTGATTTTATATCCTGCCACTTTCCTGAATTCCTGTATGAGTTCTAGCAGTTTTGGGGTGGAGTCTTTTGGGTTTTCCACATAAAGTATCATATCATCTGCAAACAGTGAAAGTTTGACTTCTTCTTGGCCGATTTGGATGCCTTTGATTTCTTTTTGTTGTCTGATTGCTGTGGCTAGGACTTCCAATACTATGTTGAATAGCAGTGGTGAGAGTGGACATCCCTGCTGTGTTCCTGACCTTAGGGGGAAAGCTCTGTTTTTCCCCATTGAGAATGATATTCGCTGTGGGTTTTTCATAGATGGCTTTTATGATATTGAGGTATGTACCCTCTGTCCCTATACTTTGAAGAGTTTTGATCAAGAAAGGATGCTGTACTTTGTCAAATGCTTTTTCTACATTTTTGAGAGATCATATGGTTCTTGTTCTTTTATTAATGTATTGTATAACATTGATTGATTTACAGATGTTGAACCAGCCTTGCAGCCCAGGGATAAATCCCACTTGGTTGTGGTGAATAATCCTTTTAATGTACTGTTGGATCCTATTGGCTAGTGTTTTGGTGAGAATTTTTGCATCATTATTCATCAGGGATATTGGTCTGTAATTCTCCTTTTTGATGGGTCTTTGTCAGGTTTTGGGATCAAGGTAATGGTGGCCTCATAAAATGAATTTGGAAGTTTTCCTTCCATTTCTATTTTTTGGAACAGTTTCAGGAGAATAGGTATTAATTCTTCTTTAAATGTTTGGTAGAATTTCCCTGGGAAGCCATCTGGCCCTGGGCTTTTGTTTGTTGGGAGCTTTTTGATGACTGCTTCAATTTCCTTAGTGGTTATAGGTCTGTTCAGGTTTTCTATTTCTTCCTGGTTCAGTTTTTGTAGTTGATACATCTCTAGGGTACATCCATTTCTTCCAGGTTATCTAATTTGCTGGCTATAGTTGCTCATAATATGTTTTTATAATTGTTTGTATTTCTTTGGTGTTGGTTGTGATCTGTCCTCTTTCATTCATGATTTTGTTGATTTGGGTCCTTTCTCTTTTCTTTTTGGTAAGTCTGGCCAGGGGTTTATCAACCTTTTTAATTCTTTCAAAAAACCAGCTCCTAGTTTCGTGGATCTGTTCTCCTGTTCTTTTGGTTTCTATTTCATTGATTTCTGCTCTGATCTTTCTTATTTCTCTTCTCCTGGTGGGTTTAGGCTTTATTTGCTGTTCTTTCTCCAGCTCCTTTAGGTGTAGGGTTAGGTTGTGTATTTGAGACCTGTCTTGTTTCTTGAGAAAGGCTTGTATTGCTATATACTTTCCTCTCAGGACTGCCTTTGCTGTATCCCAAAGATTTTGAACAGTTGTGTGTTCATTTTCATTGGTGTCCATGAATTTTTTTAATTCTTCTTTAATTTCCTGGTTGACCCATTCATTCTTTAGTAGGATGCTCTTTAGTCTCCATGTATTTGAGTTCTTTCTGACTTTCCTCTTGTGATTGAGTTCTAGTTTCAAAGCATTGCAGTCTGAAAACATGCAGGGAATGATCCCAATTTTTTGATACAGGTTGAGACCTGATTTGTGACCTGGGATGTGATCTATTCTGGAGAATGTTCTATGGTCACTAGAGAAGAATGTGTATTCTGTCGCTTTGGGATGGAACATTCTGAATATATCTGTGAAGTCCATTTGGTCCAGTGTGCCATTTAAAGTCTTTATTTCCTTTTTGATATTTTGCTTAGACGATCTGTCCATTTCAGTCAGGGGGGTGTTTAAGTCCCCCACTATTATTGTATTGTTGTCAATGTGTTTCTTTTCTTTTGTTATTAATTGTCTTATATAATTGGCTGCTCCCATGTTCAGGGCATGGATATTTAAAATTGTTAGATATTCTTGTTGGATGGAACCTTTAAGTAGGATATAGTGTCCTTCCTCATCTCTTATGACAGTCTTTGGTTTAAAATCTAATTTGTTTGCTATAAGGATTGCCACCTCAGCTTTCTTTTGGTGTCCATTAGCATGGTACATCATTTTCCACCTCCTCACTTTCAATCTGGGGGTGTCTTTGGGTCTAAAATGAGTCTCTTGCAGACAGCATATCAATGGGTCCTGTTTTTTAATCCAATCTAATAGCCTGTGTCTTTTGATTGGGGCATTTAGCCCATTTACATTCAGGGTAATTTTCAAAAGATATGAATTTAGTGCCATTGTATTGCCTCTAAGGTGACTGTTACTGTATATTGTCTGTGTTCCTTTCTGGTCTATGTTGCTTTTAGGCTCTCTCTTTGCTTAGAGGACCCCTTTCAATATTTCTTGTAGGGCTGGTTTCGTGTTTGCAAATTCCTTTAGTTTTTGTTTGTCCTGGAAGCTTTTTATCTCCTTCTATTTTCATTGACAGCCTAGGTGGATATAGTATTCTTGACTGCATGTTTTTCTCATATAGTTCTCTGAATATATCATGCCAGTCCTTTCTGGCCTGCCAGGTCTCTGTGGATAGGTCTGTTGCCAGTTTAATGTTTCTACCATTGTAGATTACAAATCTCTTTTCCCAAGCTGCTTTCAGGATTTTCTCTTTGTCTCCAAGACTCATAAGTTTTACACTTAGATGTTGGGGTGTTGACCTATTTTTATCGATTTTAAGAGGGGTTCTTTGTGCCTCCTGTATTTTGATGCCTTTTTCCTTCCCCAAATTAGGGAAGTTCTCTGCTGTAATTTGTTCCAATATACCTTCTGCCCCTCTCTCTCTTTCTTCTTCTTCTGGGATCCCAATTATTCTAATGTTGTTTCATTCTGGTATTGCTTATATCTCAAATTCTGCCCTCGTAATCCAGTAGTTGTTTATCTCTCTTTTTCTCAGCTTCTATATTTTCCATCATTTGGTCTTCTATATTACTGATTCTCTCTTCTGCCTCATTTATCATAGCAGTTAGAGCCCCCATTTTTAAAAAATTTTTTATTGTTATGTTAATCACCATACATTACATCATTAGTTTTGGGTGTAGTGTTCCATGATTCATTGTTTGTGTATAACACCCAGTGCTCCACGCAGAATGTGCCCTCTTTAATACCCATCACCAAGCTAACTCATCCCCCCACCCCCTCCACTCTAGAACCCTCAGTTTGTTTTTCAGAGTCCATCGTCTCATGGTTCGTCTCCCCCTCTGATTTCCCCTCTTCTATTCTTCCCCTCCTGCTATCTTCTTCTTTTTTTTTTTCTTAACATATATTGCATTATTTGTTTCAGAGGTACAGATCTGTGATTCAACATTGTTGTACAATTCACAGCACTCGCCATAGCACATACCCTCCCCAATGTCTATCACCCGGCCACGCATCCCTGCCACCACCCCACCACTCTAGCAACCCTCATTTTGTTTCCTGAGTTTAAGAATTCCTCATATCAGTGAGGTCATATGATACATGTCTTTCTCTGATTGACTTATTTCACTCAGCATAACACCCTCCAGTTCCATCCACGTCATTGTAAATGGCAAGATCTCCTTCCTTTTGATGGCTGCATAATATTCCATTGTGTATATATACCACATCTTCTTTATCCATTCATCTCTCGATGTACATCTTTAGAGCCCCCATTTTTGATTGCACCTCATTAATAGACTTTTTGATTTCGACTTGGTTAGGTTTTAGTTCTTTTATTTCTCCAGAACGGGTTTCTCTAATAACTTCCCTGCTTTTTTCAAGCCCAGGTAGTATCTTTAAAATCATCAGTCTGAACTCTAGTTCTGACATCTTCCTAATGTCCGTATTAAGTGGGTCCTTGGCAGTCGGTACTGCCTCTTGTTCTTTTTGTTTTGGTGATTTTTTTCTACCTTGCCATTTTATCCAGAGGAGAATAGATGAATGAGAGAACAAAATGCTAACAAGGTAACAATGTTCCCAGAAAGTATACTGTAAACAAATCAGAAAAGACCTGAAACCGGGGGGAAAGAAAGAAAAAAGAAAAGAAAAAAAAAAAAGAAAAAGAGAAAGATAAAAACAAACAAAAACAGAACAAAACAAAAAAAACCAGAATATGATCAAATATGATCAGGCTGGTGCATAGATCAGTGCTACACAGTAGATTTTGGGTGTATTTTGGTGTGTTAGAAGAAAGTGCCTCCCAAAATTTTAAAGAAAGAAAAACTTATATATGTACAAAAGTAAGGGTTATTATGATGAAGGGATGGAATATGAATGTAAAGATGAATATTATAAAAGATTTTATAAAAGGAATTGATAAGAAGTTGTTTGAAAAATGAAAGAAGAGGATTGAAAAAAAAAGGAGGAGAGAATGTGATCAAAGAGGAGACTAGAACAAAGCCATATACTAGAGATTTAGGGTATATTTTGATAGGTTAGAAGAAACTGTATCTCAAAATTTTAAAGAGAGAACAACTTATATATATATATATGCCAAAATAGGGTAACTACTATGAAGGGATAGAATATGACTCTAAAAATGAAAAATAAAAATGTTTTTTCAAAAAGGGATTGATAAGATGTTGGTTGAAAAAGGGAAAAAGAAAAATTCAAAAAAAAAAACAGTTAAAAAAATAACTTTGAAAGACAAAAGAATCATGGTAAAAAAGCTATGAATTCTATGTGCAGTATTCCCCTGGCACTGGAGTTCTGCCGTTCTCATTGATCCGTAAACTTGGTCTTGGCTGGCTGTTCTTGCTGATCTTCTGTGGGAGGGGCCTGTTGCCATGGTTCCCAAATGTCTTTGCCAGATACGGAATTGCCCCACCCTTGTCCGTCTGGGCTAAGTAATCTGCTCTGGTTTGCTCTTGGGAGCTTTTGTACCCTGCAAGCTCTCCGCACAGCTTTGGAGGACGAGAGTGAAAATGGCGGCCTCCCAATCTCTGCCCCAAAGGAGCTGAGAACTTGGGGCCCCACTTCTCAGTGTGCCCCTAGAGAAAAGCAGTCAGTCACTCCCGTCTCCCCGGTCTCGGGCTGCACTCTGTGTTCACCCAGCCTGTGACCAAGCATTTCTATCTCTCATGCACGACCCTATGCAGAGTCTCCAAACCCAGCAGATCCCTGTGGTGTGCTCCCGTGCCGCTCTTCCCCAGGGGAGGAAGGGGAATCTTCCTGGATCTGCCACTTGTTGGGTCTCTGCTGGAGAAGCAGTGGCCTGACTGTGCCACGGATCACGGTTTATGGCAACCCTGAGCTGAGAGCCTGCTCCTCAGCTCTGCCTCTGCAGCCAGCTTCCCTGCTCCAACACCTGGGACCTCTGCCACACTCAGGCATCCCTGGTCTTTCTGTGACCCTGAGGGTTCTGAGACCACCCTGTCCCGCGAGGGTTCCACCCCCAGCTTAGGCACTGGGGCGGCGTCCCTCAGTGGAGCTGACTTCTAAAAGTTCCAATTTTGTGCTCCGCGGCTCTATCACTTGCCAGAAGCGGCCGATGGAGGCCCCCTCCCCCGCCGTCTGTCCTCCCAAATATCACCTCAGATTCACTTCTCCGCACGTCCTACCTTCCAGCAAGTGGTCGCTTTTCTGTTCAGAGAGTTGTTGCTATTCTTTTCTTCAATCTTATGTTGAGTTGGTAGGTGTTCAGAATGGTTTGGTCCCTACCCAGCTGAATTCCTGGAACCAGATGAAATCCAGGTCTCCTACTCCTCTGCCATCTTGCTCCGTCCCCCTGGCTGTGTGGTTTTGAGGACTAGGTTAGGATGCACATTTTTGGAAAGTCTTTGACTAGAGAAGTAAGGTAGAACTCTAATGTTGGACTTATAGTGCTATTGGGCAAGAAATGAAGGCACAGATCTAGGACAGAATAACAAGATAATAACTTCTAGTAATCCAGCAACTAGAAGAAAGGTATGATATTACAAAAATATATTTTTGGATATCTATCCTATACCAGATACTGCTTTACTGAAGAAAATAGGCAAAGTGACTGCCCCCATGGAGCTGACCTTTTAGTGAAGAGAGATAGAAATTAAACAAGATGAACTTGTGAAATAATTGGCATTTTAGATGGTGCTATAGAAAAAAAAATAGGAGATAGAGTGCCATGGGAGCGATATGTATGCAACTTTAGTGTGGTTAGGGAGGTGTTCACTGAGAAGGTGATATTTGAGAAGGGTCCAAGATTAGAGAGTTCCCAGCCTTGAGGCAGATCATGCTAAGCTTCTTTTGGGTTTTTTTTTTTTTAAACAATTTTAACAATTACTTGAGTATATATAGGAATAGTCTCTGGGGTAGTGATGAATCTTGGGGTCCCAGCTTCGAAGATTAGGATCTCTGGTTCATGGAATTGAGAAGTCCTCTTTATAACATAACTGTGAAGAGGTGATAGGACTTAAGAATCCATTTGAGAATCTGCACGTGCTCAGGTTGGGAACTGGTATCCCTAGGAAATGAGGGACCTGGAAAAAGGATGCTAGGCAAATCAGTAAGATTTAAAGCAGTAACTGGGATGAGGGAATAGCTAAATCAGAAAGACTAGAAGCAAAACGAGTAACAGGGAATCTGCAGGAATAGCTTCCTGTGCTAAACTTGTGATGTACCATCCAGGTTAATCTCCCCCCACACACACCGACCCCCTTGGTAGATCTTTCTGGAATATAAAATATAAACTTATGGTGATTTTTGACATTTATGGGTTATACAATCATCCCTTAACAGCAGATCCACGTGCTTCAGTCTGACTTGGGTAGAGTTGCCAGATAAAGTATAGGATGCCTAGATAAATTTGGATTTTAGATAAACAATGAAAAATTTTTTATTATAAATATGCTCCAAATATTACATGGGGTATACTATAGTAAGTATACGTACACTCAAAAAAATTTTTTTTATTTTTCTGAAATTCAAGTTTAATTGAGCATATTTTCTTTGCTAAATCTGTCAGCCCTAGATTTGAAGCTGATCTGGAGGTTCAGATCGTGGTGGGCCACACTTTGAGGTATGTGCTGGAAAGCAAGACCTCCTTCTTCTTCAGTAGCATTTTGTTTCTTAGAGATATTAGTATCCTCCCCATCTGAAGTCTTTAAATGGAATTTACGGACTTTTTAGAAAACTGTATTATTTATAGCAGTGGTGTAAGTAATGGCTGATGATGAATTCTATTCCTCTAGAGCAGCATTTAAACTTTTAACACCATAGAACTTATCTAGGAAATATGAAATCAGAGTGGTACTAAGAGTCCTGAGCCATATCTAATGGGTCTCCCCTTTATCTTCTGTGGTGGCTCCTAAAGCGTGTCTCTGAAAACCTGTGACTCCTTGGTATTCACTTGGAAGACCACTACTTTAGCATCAAGAATTGGCTACAAAGATCACCATTTTTTTTTTTAAATTCCTTTCTACTGTATTTGGGATCAAGCATTCTAAATACTTTGGTGGGGATGAGGGAATCTAAAGGTATGAGACAATTTTTTTCTAAAGAAAAGAAATTTAAATGGAATATATTTCTAATGTTGAGAATGTCTGGAAAAAATATATTAACTTGGCAAGGAGGGGAGCTCCATCTCCCCACCACCCACACTTTGTTTTGCCTTGATATCTCTCATTATAATGCCCAAATTATTTTTTTCATAGGGAAAATTATTCCTAGCATAAAAGATGTAGCATGCGTTTTTATTTGCTTTTGATTAAAGTCTCACCCATTTTGAAGATCTGCAGATAATTACTGAAAGAGTCATAGGTCACTTAAGAATACTGAAGTACATCCAGACAATACATATGGTATTTTAATTAATTTCCTATCAGTTCTTTTCTTTGTGCTGTTGTCATTGTTGGACAGTTTAAAAGCCATATGAATGTACTTAATTATAGTAGGCTGTAGAGTGGGCAAGGCTATGTGGAAAATGCTATCTTGAGGAGTCAGGTTTATATTGTGATTCTTAGAATTCACTTTGAGAATAATGTGTTAGAATCAAGTGTACTTCTAAATTAGGGATACCATCTTTATTTCTGACTTAATTTCAAGTTAAATTACTATGTAGATTTGACACGGAATGTATTATCACAGAACAGGCCTTGGCAATCCTAATTCAGGCAGAACGCAATGCTGGAGAGTCTCAAGCCTTTGTCCTGGGCTGCCCCTTCCAGTATTCCTCCTCCATTCTTTCCTTTCTCTACACATTTCTTCCTGTCCTGTTCTGTCCATTTCTTTTCCTTTCCTTCTTTTCTTTCTTTCTTGCTCTGTAAATGGCCTTATCCATTCCTATCAATGTCCCCTTTTCCTCCACCCAAAAGTAATATCCCTGGTACTTGATTTATCCTTACTATTGGCAATTGGAGTATGGGCAGGTAGGCTTGGCAAATCAGGTGCTGGTGCCTGGGTTTGAACTGGAGGTTAGTGACTCAAAGAAGCAGGGATGGGAGAGAGTTTATCTGGGTGGGAATAACCAGCACCCAAATCTATATCCTGGGGGCAGTCTGAACTGTGGTGACAGTGGCCATATTCAGTGTCTGGGGCCAGCAGTGGCCCCTGCCAAGGCCTCAGTGGAAGAACAATAGCATGATTTTTACTGTTCTTGGCTGGCCAGCATTTTGTAGTTTTTGTTTTTTTTCTGGGTGTGTTTTTCCAAACTTCTTGGAAATTCCATGATATCTTTTCAATAAATTTCTTTTCTACTTAAATTAGCCAGAGTTGGTTCTTATTGTTTGTTGATTGCCATGATGTCCAGATTCATAATTTCAGCCCAGACTTCTTTTCTGAGCTTCAAATCCAAACGCCAACCTGAACTTTTCACTTAGATGTCTTACATTGGAGTCATCTCACATTAATGTGTCAAAAACTTGATTCACTCCAGTTAGGTTGGCATCTGTTGGGTGGTGGATTGTTCACTTGTATGTAGCTGCTCCAGGCCAGAGACCAGCAAATAGCCAGAACAACTGAGTGGGAGAATGAAGACCCTCTGAGAAGGGATCAAAGTTAACTTCTCAAGGAGCTCCTTCACTTGTATCTGACGATGTGTCCGTGTCCATCAGTGTTAACTTTCGATACCCATGCACACCCCTCCAGGCTGGCTTCATGCCACTCCTGTCTTTGCTGACTGTGCTGCAGACCCACTGGTCATTTTCAGGTTCTTGAACATGCCAAGTTCTTTTCATTATCAGGCCCTTACACAGGCTGTTCACTGTGTTTAGAAAGCTCTTCTCTTCACTTCACTAACTTATTTCTATCCTTTAGTTTAAATAGTATTTATTTGTCTTCTCTGATCCCTAAAACTAAATTATGTCTCCCTGATATCGTCTTTTATTTTCCCCTAGGCAGTAACTAGAACAATCTTTACAGGTTTTTACAGATTACAGAAAATACAGTCAAAATATTTTATTTGAAAGTCCGTATTTGGGTCTATATTTATTAGTTTAATGTCTTCTTCCTCCGTTAGACTACATGCTTCCTGAAGGTAAGGACATTGATCATTCTATTCATTGTATCCCTAGCACATGCACAGTGTGAGGAACAGGGTAGATGTTCAAGAAATATTTTTTGGAACAATGAATAAATAAAGGAAAATCTTAAATTTGGGAGATGTTGGTGGGGAGGAGAGGATAAATTACAAACAGGAGAGGATAAATTACAAGGGAAGCTTCATTGCTCCTGCCCTTTAATTAATTAATCAAATTATATCCCTATCTCATGAAAATAATTCTTTCTGAATGGTAGCATTGCCAATTCAAGGCAAATATAATCTGGTATATCGTTAAATGGAATATTGTAAACTTCTTACTCCTTTGCCTTTCTTAGCGCTGTCATATGTGTACCACCAAGGAATGCTAGCCTCCCAGGAGGCCTTCTCTGTCTGCCCTAGGCAGTTTTCATGAACTTCATTACTTACCCAGAGTGGTACTAAGTTACCCATCTTTCTCACCATCTCTGCTGCTCTTCTTGCATGCTTATCTGTCTGGTGTTGCTGAGGGCAAGATTTTAGTTATATCAGCTGTGGATTCCTTCTGCAGCTACTGCCTATTCACTACCTTGCACCACTACCATTCATAGCAACCTTCCTTTTCAGGTTGTACTGGGGTTCATTTTTCACCTTCATAAATGCTTTTACTGATGTGGATCTTTCCAGAAATGTTAAGGACCCTTCTTCTTTTTTAATTATTTTTTTTAAATTAACTTTTAATGTATTATTTGTTTCAGGGGTACAGGTCTGTGATTCATCAACTAAGGACTCTTCTTATTTATTGGAAAAGAAAAAAAAAATATGTTGATGGTATACAGGCATTTGGTTTCTGCCAGTTTCCTTCCTTTTTCAGATCCATAATGGACTTAGAAGACAATCCACTTGTGTCATGGTCTTCCTATTTCCCACTATGGGTTTCTACTTCTTACTCAGTCAGGAATAGCTAAGAGGAAGAAGTGTGAAATACAGTGTCCCCTTGATTCCTCAGCAATGAAACCTTCTCCATGAGGAAAAACATTGGTCAAATTGCCTTTGGGCAACTGCTTTTTCAGGAAACCACAGTATATACCTGTTTTCCCAGTCATCCTAACAGGCTGACCATTCTGAAAAAAGGGAAATCCTCTTTTCTCCCATACTTAGCCTTGTCCTATGCTTTCAGGCTTCCAGGCAAGCTTGTAGGTCACCTGAGGCCATTTGAAACATAGCTCCTTCAATCCCTGAACAGCTCCAGAGAAATGAATTATAGGTATGGACAGAGAGTTTAATTCATTAGCTTCTTGGAAGCTTGTTGTCCTTTTACAACATAACTCAATAACTTCTGCTACTTTTTTAATATGAAAAAATGAATTTTCTGACAAAGAACTTATTAGGAATTGTCCAAAACCTATGGAAAGGCTTGGACTGAAGAGATTCTTCTGATTTAGTTAGTTTGCAAATTGCTGGGGCACAGTTCTCTCTGATGATTATCCAAATGTTAGAGTCTCAGTAATGTCCACTTCTTAAAAATTGTAGTGATACACCCTTTAATACTCAGGATGAGGATTTGAATAATTGCCTTGAACAGAGAGCACTTCTGAGGAATGAGTGATTATGAATTCTAAGTCTTGAAGCTCCTAGAACTAAAAATATATGATCATAATACATTTTATTCTACCCTAATCAGTATTTTTTATGGATTGTATTATTCTTTACTCATTTAAAAATGTGTTTAAGGGATGCCTGGGTGACTCAGTTGGTTAAGCATCTGCCTTTGGTTCAGGTCATGATCCCAGGGTCCTGGGATCGAGGTCTGCATCAGGCTCCTTGCTCAGCGGGGAGCCTGCTTCTTCCTCTGCCTGCTGCTCCTCCTGCTTGTGCTCTCTCCCTCTCTCTCTGTCAAATAAATAAAATCTTAAAATAAATAAATAAATAAATAAATAAATAAATAAAAGTATGTTTAAGTTTGTAATACCAACACTGGTGGGGGTGGATAGTAACATGGACCACCCAAAATAATGATGTCCTTTAAATCAATGAGATGCTTTCTGTCTTAGAGAGTAGTAGACCTAACCTATCTCTTTATGTTTTGCTTGGGCTAACATTAAAACAGTTTACAATCTGGGGTGCCTGGTGGCCAAGTCAGTTAAGCGTCTGCCTTAAGTTCATGATCTCAAGGTCCTGGGATCAAGCCCTGCATGAGGCTCCCTGCTCAATGGGGAGTCTGCTTCTCCCTCTCCATCTGCCTCCCCCTCATCCCCTGCTTGTGTGCGCTCTCTATGTCAAATAAATAAATAAAATCTCAAAAAAAATTTACAATCCTTGAACTTATGCTAATGAGTGCTAAAGTAAATGATGTATAGGTGTTTTATGTTCCCAACTCCTGAGGGTCCCCTACTTTTTCCAGGGGCTAGCCCCTTACCATTTCTCCACCTTTCTCACAAGACTTTGACCATCAGCCATCCTCTCATCACTCTTGGCATATTCAGTTTTTACTTTCCGTTGATCATTTCTTCTAAGCCCATGAATATACACACACCAGTATCCCAAAATCTAAAACATTACACATACTAATTCTTTTAAACCTGATTTCTCTTCAAGCTGTCTCAACTCTCTCATTTCTTTAACTGCCAACCTTTTGAGATCATGATATATATTATCTACCTTCACTTCTTTGTATTTTACTCACTTTCCAAGCACTTAAAAACTGTTTTTGCCTTTACTTCTGTATTAGTTTCCTAGGCTACTATAACAGATCACCACATATACTTGGTGGCTTAAAACAACACAAATTTATTCTCTTACAGTTCTTGAAGATGGTGTTCCAAAATCAGGTTCACTGGGCTGAAACCAAGGTGTTGGCGGGACCTTATTCCCTCTGGAGACTTTAGGAAGAATCTGTTTCATTTCATTTTCCAGCCTCAAGCACTGTATTCTTTGTCTGCTCCTAGTGGCCATCTGCATTCTTTGGCCCACGGCCCATTCTTCCATCTTCAAAGCCCATAGTGTAGCATCTTCATGTCTCTCTCTCTCTGTTGATGTCATTGCACCATTTTCTCTCCTCTGTATTAGCTTTCCTTCTGCCTCCATTCTCTAAAGATACTTGTGATTACATTTAGGGTCCATCTGAAGAACCTAGGATAATTTTCTCACTTAAAAATCCTTAACTTAATCACATCTGGAATTTTGGGGGACCATTATTCAGCCTGCCACACTGTTCAAGAAATCAGTTCATCAGATTCCTGATCACAAACCTGATAGCATTACTCATCCTTTTTTTCTGCCTCTGTGTAGCATTTAACAGTGACTCTGGCTTCTTGAAGCATCCCTGTGTCCCACTTCTGTGTCAATACTCCTGTTTCTCTGACAACCATGTTATATCCTTCTCTTCCTCTCACTTCTAAATGTAGGTTTTCCTAAATATTGTCTCCTTAATTTCTCCTTTCTTGCTTTCTGTACTACCTTCCTTGACCATTTCATCCACACCCATGACTTCTTAATCTTCATATCCTGGTTAGATCCTCTTCAGGGCTCTGGCTCTCATCTAGGTGCATGCTAGACTTCTTTCAGACAACAACCCTGAGGTTTAGTAATGAGACTGAATTCATTACCACTCTCTCTAAACATCTGCCTCCTTAATCAGTATTGCAGTTAACGACTCCAGCATTAGGAAGAACCTCTTTCTCTTGCTTTGTCTTGGCCACTACCTTATTTCAAGTGCTAATTGCTTCTGATAATGAGCTATATCAGTAATTTCCTAGCAGATTTTCCTCCCTGTGATTTTTAGATATTCTTTGCTTCTAGAATCAGCTTTCTAAAGCCTGGCTGTAATGAGTGTAAATGTTGCATTAAAAATCCTGAGGTTCCCCCCCCGCATCAGCATGTTCTGATTAAAACCCAGATTTGTGGGCGCCTGGGTGGCTCAGATGGTTAAGCGTCTGCCTTCAGCTCAGGTCATGATCCCAGAGTCCTGGGATCGAGTCCCACATCGGGCTCCCTGCTCCTTGGGAGCCTGATTCCCCCTCTGCCTCTCTCTCTCTCTCTCTCTCTCTGTCTCTCATGAATAAATAAAATCTTAAAATAAATAAATAAATAAATAAAACCCAGATTTGTGAGGGGTGCCTGGGTGGCTCAGTTGGTTAAGCATCTGCCTTCAGCTCAGGTCATGATCCCAGGGTCCTGGGATGGAGCCCTGCGTCGGGCTCCTGGCTTAGCAGGGAGCTTGCTTCTCATCTCTTTGCCACCGACCCCCCCCCCCCACCCCGCAATGCTCTCTTGCTCTCTGTCTCTGTCTCTCTCTCAAATAAATAAATAAATAAAATCTTAAAAAAAAGAAAAAACAGATTTGTGGACTTCAAGGCTCTCTCCAACTTGATTTCAAGTGTAACTTATAGATGTATCCCCCATCTGTGTACTCACTTTAGGTCCTGCCACAACCTGCCAAATGTGCAGAGTTCATGTCTTTATGCCATTGTTTATTATATCCATTTCCTCATTTTTCTTTATGAAAACCTCACAATGCAGACCTCCACGCAAAACATAATGATAGCTAAGTATATTTTAAATTTAAATAATTATTCAATATTCTTCTTGCTTTGCCATTGCATAGAGCTAGTATTCTCTAATGGGCTTTGGGAAGTATTGCCCTTATCAAAATTGGAGGTCCTATCTGAATTTTCTCTTCGTGAAGGGAAGATGCCACTTAGCCAAAGGCCTAGTTTAAATCATTCATTTCATTCATTCATTCTTTCTTTTATACATTAATTCTACAACTCTTTATTGAATACCTACTATGTGCTGGACACTGTTCTAGGCCTTGGGGGTTAAAACAAAAAAACTAACATGGTCTCTGCCTTTCTGGAGCTTACAGATTAGCAAGGAAACAGTATTAATGAAAAACATCAAAATAAAGACAATGGTGTCTGTGTCAAGTACCAAGAAGAAGGGCACTTTTACTGGAGTGTATCAGTAGGTGCTGATTTAGTCTGGGGTTCATAAAAGGCTTCCCTGAGGAAATAATGAATGAATAGCAAAGGGGAGGAAGATAGTCTCAAAAGCCCTTATCCACATAATTTTTTTTTAGTTTCAAGTTTTTACTTAAATTCCAGTTAACATACAGTGTAATATTAATTTCAGGTGTAGAATTCAGTGATTCATCACTTACATACAACAACTAGTGCTCATTGCAGTCAGTGTCCCTAATTCCCATCACCCATTTAACCCATCCTCCCACTCACCTCCCCTTCAACCCTCAGTTTGTTCTCTATAGTTAAGAGTCTGTTTTATGGTTTGCCTCTCTTTTTTCCCCCATGCTCATTTGTTTCTTAAGTTCCACATATGAGTGAAATCATGTATTTGTCTTTCTCTGACTTACTTATTAGGCTTAACATAATAGTCTCTAGCTCTATCCACGTCGTTGCAAATGGCAAGATTTCATTCTTTTTGATGGCGGAGTAATATTCCATTGTCTATATATACCACATCTTCTTTATCCATTCATCAGTTTATGGATATTTGAGCTCCTTCTGTAATTTGGCTGTTGCAGATAATGGTGTTATAAACACTGAGGTGCATGTATCTCTTTGAGTCAGTATTTTGGTATCCTTTGGGTAAATACCTAGTAGTGCAATTGCTCGATCATAGGGTAGTTCTATTTTTGACTTTTTGAGGAACCTCCATACTGTTTTCCACACTGGCTGCACTGGTTTGCATTCCCACCAGCAGTGTAAGAGGGTGCCCTTTCTCCACATCCTTGCCAACATCTGTTGTTTCTGTATTGTTAATTTTAGCCCTTCTGGCAGGTGTGAGATGATATCTCATTGTAGTTTTGATTTGTATTTCCCTCATGATGAGTAATGTTGAGCATCTTTTCAAGTGTCCTTTAGCCTTATGTATGCCCCAATAGACATAGGAAAAATGTCTATTGCTGTCTTCTGCCTATTTCTTAATTAAGTTATTTGTTTTTTGGGTGTTGACTTTTTAAAGTTCTTTATATATTTTGGATACTAACCCTTTATCAGATATATCATTTGTAAATATCTCCTCCCATCCTGAAGGTTGCCTTTAGTGATTATTTCCTTTGCTGTTCAAAAGCTGTTTATCTTGATGAAGTCCCAATAGTTCATTTTTGCTTTATTTCCCCTTGCCTCCAGAGATGTATGTATTAAGAAGTTGCTATGGGCAATGTCATAGAGGTTACTGCCTGTGTTCTTTAGGATTTTGATGGTTTCCTGTCTCACATTTAGGTCTTTAATCCATTTTGAATTTATTTTTGTGTATGGTATAAGAAAGTAGTGCAGTTTTATTCTTCTGCTTGTTGCTGTAAAATTTTTACAACAACATTTGTTGAAGAGACTATCTTTTTTCCATTGGATATTTTTTCCCTTTTTGTCAAAGATTAATTGACCATATAACTGTGGGTCCATTTATGGGTTCTCTATTCTGTTCCATTGCTATATGTCTGTTTTTGTGTCAGTACCATACTGTCTTGAGCATTACAGCTTTGTAATACAGCTTGAGGTCGGAATTGTGATGCCTCCCACTTTGCTTTTCTTTTTCAACATTACTTTGGCTATTCCAGGTCTTTTCTGGTCCCATAAAAATTTTGATTGTTTCTTCTAGCTCTGTGAAAAATGCTGGTGTTATTTTGATAGGGATTACATTGAGTTTGTGGATTGCTCTGGGTAGTATAGACATTTTAACAATATTTGTCCTTCCAATCAATGAACATGGAATGTTTTTGCATTTCCTGTGTCTTCTTCAATTTCTTTCATAAGGGTTATATAGTTTTCAGAGTACAGATCTTTTACCTCTTTGGTTAGGTTTATTCCTAGGTGTCTTATTATTTTTGATGCTGTTTTAAATGGGATTGATTCCTTGATTTCTCTTTCTGCTGCTTGATTATTGGTATATAAAAATGCAAGAGATTTTCTGTGTGTTGATTTTGTATCTTGCGACTTTATTGATTTTGTGTATCAGACCTAGCAAATTTTTGGTAGAGTCTTTTGGGTTTCTACATAGAGTATCATGTCATCTGCAAATAGTAAAAGTTTGACCTCTTCCTTGCTGATTTGGATGCCTTTTATTTCTTTCTGTTGTCTGATTGCCCAGGCTAGGACTTCCAGTACTATATTAAATAACAGTGGTGAGAATGGACATCCTTGTCTTGTTCCTGACCTCAGAGGAAAAGCTGGTATTAGCTGTGGGTCCTTCACATGTGGCCTTTATTATGTTGAGAGATGTTCCCTCTATCTCTACTTTGTTGAGGGTTTTTATTGCGAGTGCATGCTCTACTTTGTCAGATGCTTTTTCTGCACCTATTGAAATGATCATATGGTTCTTGATTGATTTGCAAATATTGAACCACCCTTGCAACCCAGGAATAAATCCCACTTCATCGTGGTGAGTAATTCTTTTAATGGACTGTTGGGTTTGATTTACTAGTGTTTTGTTGAAAATTTTTGTATCCATGTTCATCAGGGATATTGGCCTCTAGTTCTCTTTTTTAGTTGGGTGTTTGGTTTTGGAATCAGGTAATGCTGGCCTAGAATGACTTCGGAAGTTTCCCTTTCATTTCTATTTTTTTTTTTTTTTTTGGAGTAGTTTGAGAAGAATAGGTATTAACTCTTCTTTAAATGTGTGGTAGAATTCCCCTGGGAAGCCATCTGGCCCAGGACTTTTGTTTTTTGGGAGATTTTTGATTACTGATTCAATTTCTTTGCTAGTTATCAGTTTATTCAAGTTTTCCATTTCTTCCTGTTTCAGTTTTTGTAGATTATATGTTTCTAGGAATTTATCCATTTCTTGCAGATTGCCCAATTTGTTGGCATATAATTTTTCATAATATTCTCTTATAATTGTATTTCTGTGGTGTTGGTTATAATCTCTCCTCTTACATTCATGATTTTATTTATTTGGATGCTTTCTCTTTTCTTTTTGATAATTCTGGTTAGGAGTTTATCAGTTTTTAAAGTTTTTTCATAGAACCTTCTGGCTTCATTGATCTGTTCTACTGTTTTGTTGTTGTTTCTATCTCATTTGTTTCTGCTCTAGTCTTTATTACTTCCCTTCTGCTGGCTTTAGATGTCATTTGTGGTTCTTTTTCCATCTCCTTTAGGTGTAAGGTTATGTTGTATATTTGAGATTGTTCTTGCTTTTTGAGGTAGGCTTGTATTGCTGTATACTTCCCTCTTATGACTGCTTTTGCTGCATCCCAAAGGTTGTGGACTATTTTGTCTTCATTTTCATTCGTTTTCATGTATTTTTAAATTTCTTCTTTAATTTCCTCATTGACTCAGTCATTCTTTAGTAGGGTGTTCTTTAGCCTCCATGTATTTCTGGTCTTCCCAATGTTTTTCTTGTGAAAAAAGAAACTTGACTTCAAGTTTCATAGCGTTGTGGTCTGAAAATATGCATGGTATGATCTCCATCTTTTTATACTTGTTGAGGGCTGATTTGTGACTCAGTATGTGTTCTATTCTGGAGAAGGTCCTCTGTGCAGTCAAAATGAATATGTATTCTGTTGCTTTAGGATGAAATGTTTTGAATATGTCTGTTAATTACATCTGGTTCAGTGTGTCATTCAAAGCCATTGTTTCCTTGTTGATTTTCTGCTTAAATGATCTGTCCCTTTGATGTAAATGGGGATGTTTAAGTCCCCTACTATTATTGTATTATTATCAATAAGGTCCTTTATGTTTGTTATTCATTATTTTATATAGTTGGGTGCTCCCTAGTCAAGGGCATAAATATTTACAATGTTAGATCTTATTGGATAGACCCCTTTATTATAATGTAGTGCCCTTCTTCATCTCTTGTTACAGTTTTTGGTTTAAAAATCTAGTTTGTCTGATAGAAGTATGGTTACTCCAGCTTTCTTTTGACATCCATATGCATGATACATATTTCTCTATCTCCTCACTTTCAATTTGTGGTATTTTTAGGTCTAAAATGAGTCTCTTATAGGCAACATATAGATGGGTCTTTTTTTTTTTATCAGTTCTGACACCCTATGTCTTTTGATTGGTATTGAGTCCATTTACGTTCTGAGTAATTATTGCTAGATATGAATTTAGTGCCATTTTATTACTTGTTTTGTCATTGTTTCTGGAGATTTTCTCTGTTTCTTTCTAGTTTTTGTCACTTTTGGTCTTTCTTTACCACTCAAAGAGTCCCTTTTAATATTTCTTACAGGGCTGGTTTAGTGGCCATGAAATCCTTTAGTTTCTGTTTGTCTGGAAATATTCTTGGCCACATATTTTCCCATTCTGCAAGTTGAATATGTCAGGCACTCTTTTCTTGTCTGCCAAGTTTCTGTGGAGAGATCTTCTGCTAACCTTATTTGTCTTCCCTTGTAAGTTAGGGACTTCTTTTGCTGCTTTTAGGACTTTATCTCTATATTTTGCAAATTTAACAACGATATGTCTTGGTGTTGTCCTGCTTTTGTTGATTTTGATTGGAGTTCTCTGTGCCTCCTGCATTTGGATGTCTGTTTCCTTCCCCAGATTAGGGAAGTTTTCAGCTATCATTTGCTCAAATAAATCTTCTGCCCACTTTTCCCTGTCTTCTTCTGGGACTCCTATGATATGAATGTTATTATGCTTTATGGAGTCACTGAGTTTCCTAAGTCTACATTTGTGTTCCAACTTTTTTCTTTCCCTCTTCTTTTCAGCTTCATTATTTCCCATAATTTTATCTTCTATATCACTTATTTGTTCCTCTGCTTCTTCCATCCTTGTGGTCATTACATCCAGTCAGTTTTGAATCTTAATTATTGCATTTCATTTCAGCCTGATTGGTTTTTAGATCTTTTATCTCTGTGGTAAGTGACTCCCTGGTGTCTTCTATGGTTTTCTCAAGCCCAGTTAGTGTCCTTATGATTGTTGCCTTAAAATCTGGATCAGTCATATTACTTATATCTGTTTTGATTATATCCCTGGCCGTGACCTTTTCTTGTTCTTTCTGTTGGGATGAATTCCTCCATCTTGGCATTTTGTGTAGGTCTCTGTCTTTCTCTCTGTGTTAGGAAAGTCTGTTATGTTTCCTGCTTCTGAGAGTAATGACTGTATGAAGAAGAAGCCAGGTACTCTCCAGAGCCTAGTGCTTCAGGAAGTGTCTCTGGTGTATGGTGGGTGCATTCTGCATTCTGCATTCTGCTGCTATGCACTCTACTCTGTCTCTCAGGTCAGTCCTCTGCAGACTTTCTCCTTGCCTGCAATGGGCAGTGTTTGGACCTTGGCCAGAGGTGAGTTTTAACTAGGTGAGCACTGTCTGCTTGTTAATAGAGACCTGATGCTATTTCCACTAGAGCTGAAGCTTTGCAGAACTCTATGGTCAGTAGATGTGGTATGTGTAGGTATTTGTGCTGGTGTTCTGGGGAAGGGGCCTGCTCTGCTGGTTCCCAGGCACACTTGTCCAGCAAAGCAGCACCTGCAGAGTGCAAGGGGGTGGGCTTGGTGTAAGTGGTTTAGGCCACCACTGTTGGCAATGTACTGCTTACTGAAGTTAGTTTGTGCTAAGGGGCTGAGTCAGAACAAAATGGCACCAGCCAGCTCCCAGTTCCCCTGAGAAGATAGTTCTTGTTTGATGCTGTCCAGCAAGCCCTTTCAGAAGAGTAAATAATCTCCCCTCGTGTGTCCCAGGTGTCCCCAAGATCGCTGCCTTCAATCTCTCTGTGTCTGAGCCAACTGCCTGTTTGGCAGTGCAATGTACCTTGGAGGGTATCCCAGGCAGGCCAGCTGAGTTTTAAAACTCCAAACTTTAGGGACCTAGCATGGCAGGGACCTGCACTGGTCCTATGAGGGAAGGTCTTGCTGCAGTAGGGTGATGCAGGTTTGTCCCAGAAGAGCAGTTGCACGAAAGCATGGGGTTTGTGGTAAAGCACAGGAAAGAGCCAGTGTCCAGGTTAGCTGCCCTCAGTAGGTGTGTTTGTGTCTATCCTGGGGGACAGGCAAGGGAAATGATGCCTGCTGGCTCTTTTGTCCCCAGAGAGGCAATGCCACCTCTCCCAGATGCACTCCAAGAAGGGGGAACTGTCTCTCCCAGTACATCCCAGATGATTTTCAGATCACACCTTTTGCACCCTGGGCTATCTGCCCTCCTTCTCCACAGAAGCACTGCAGTGCCCTCTGGACTCCACACCGGCCATATTGCAGACCTCTAAAACTCCAGTCTTTAAGCCCCCCGATGCTATTAAAAACTCACAAAAGTCAACCCCTTACATTTTCCCAGTCAATGACTTTGGGGCAGTGTTTTCATTGTGCAATCCTCTGTGCGCTCCTCTCTGTCTCTCTCTCACCTCTCTTCATGACCAGGGCTCCCTCCTTTCCACAGCATCTGCAGTCTGTTTCTCCCCCAAACCGTGTCTCTGCACCTCCTACTTTTACAGTGTTGCCTCTTCTCTTCCTCTAGTTGAGTAGTTTGTTCTGTAAGGCCTCAGATCAATTTTTTGGGTATTCAGAATAATTTGATATTTATCTAGCTGTGTTTGAGGGATGAGACAAGCCTAAGGTCCTCCTCCTACTACTCCATCTTAGCTTCTGCTCTTATCCACATATTACACAGAGATTAATTGGGAGGAGAAAAACCCACCTCAAATATATATTTAGGTATTCACTGGGAGTGTGCAGATTGTTAGATGTAGAGATTATATCCCTTAAATGTACCTATGATGATATAAAGCTACGTTAAGGCCAAAAGTGGCACTAAGAGGTAACAGTACTTGTAATGGGCGTACTGAGGTGTAAAATTCTTTATAATGCTATTTGGGATCCCATAAATAGCTTTGTGGGAAAGGTTGATATGTTTTCCTTTTCCAAAGTGTTTCCAAAGTGTTCCAAAAACACAATTCTTACTTCCTCAGGAGCACCTGGTTTGCTTATTGTTTACTCAACAGCTACAGAACAACTTGTTCTCTTATTTCAGTTTTTCTTTCCCTTTTAACCCCTGAGGTCAGAGAGTTGAGTGTTAATTATGCACCATATTTATTATCATTGTCATTATCAGTATACAAACTGTTTCTTGCTTCATTTTATTTTATATTTTCTCCCATCTTCCTTGATTCCTCCTGTTCTGCTGCCTACCTCACACGTCTCTTTAAATATACATGTATTCTATGCAGTGCATCCAAATGAACTTGCTGTCTACCCCAAGATGCTATTCACTTCCAGTCTTACAGGTCAGAACTCTATTAGTGGTTGCCAGAGATCCCACCTCTCAGATACCTCTGGACCTGCCCTCCATCCATACTGACACTTTTCAGTGGTTCAGACATTTGATATTTATTTCCTGCTATATTGTAACTGATCATCCTAAGTGATCTTCCTAACTCTAGTCTGATTTGCCAAATGCAGCCAAAATGACTTTTCTAAAACACAAATCTGATGATATAACTCCTCTGCTTTAATATCTTCCATTGCTCTGCTTTTTGGTGAAAGTCCTTAGAATGGTGTCAAGGCTTCTCCCATTCTCACCCCTGCCTGCAATCACTGTACATTTTTATAAACACACAATGCCTGCATATTGAGCTACTTGGCAGCCCTCCATATGTACCTCTTGTTTCTTGCTTCTGTACCTTGCACATGGTGTTCAAATGCAAAGATGACCAGAAAAAGATATTACAAATAGAAAATCCAACAATAGAACAAAGACACAGAGGAGAATCACTTGATTTTAAGTCAGTGTATTTTTAACCATATGCTGTTTATTTTATACACATAACAGACCCATTGGTTATAGTGATGAAGCATTAGGACTGTTGACATTTAAGGATATAACGAAGAGCATGAAATTCTGATAAATCTTCAAATTTAGTTTAAAATAATTTGTAACAACAAATCTATAATTTGGCAAACATGTAATTAAAATTCTTATGTAAGTGAAGCAAAATCTTGCTAAGAAATGTATAGGAGCACCTGGTTGTGCAGTTAGTTAAGTGTCTGACTCTTGGTTTGGGCCTGGGTTGTGATCTCAGAGATCAGGCCCTGCATGGGGCTCTGAGCTCAGTGTGGACTCTGCTTGAAATTTTCAATCCCTCTCCCTCTGCCCCTCCAACTCGTGCTCTCTCTCTTTCTCTCTCAAATAAATAATAAATAAATAAATCTTTTAAAAAAGGGAAAAAACAGAAATGCACAGAAATGATCATATTGTTTTTATGATTTCATTGATTGGAAATGAAGCCTATTTTCAGCCTTAGTATGTTACTTGCCAGTTGTATCCTGAGACTTTATCTTTCATCTTGTTATTTGCAATCAAAACTTAAGAATATAAAAATAATCCTGTTGAATTTTCTTAAGGCAAGGATTTCAAACAATGAAAACATTTAAAAATATATTTTTAATATTGAAACACATGCATATTTTATTTAATGTGTATTTTAACATATGCTGCCAACCTAAATGTTAGCAGGACTCCTAGAGATGAATGAGGAACTCCCTTTTGATTTGGTTCCCCTGAACTGAGTTCAGAAATGTCTTTGGACCAGGCTGCTATAGACTAGGTTTATGCCTGAGTGTACTTTATGTCCTGTACTCTGTGGTCATGTGTGTAACGTTGATAGCCCTGAGAGAGATGGAGTAACTGTGGGCCAGGTTAATATCCAGTTAGCCTACCTGTAGCAGCACTATGTCTCCAGCCTTGATCTTCCTGGAGAGGGATAGTGATCTTCCAGAAGGTATGATGTGACTCTTGCTCAGTTAAATATTATCAGCAAACCTGGGCTCCCAGGTGAGAACTCTGTCCTATGGGATGTTGCTGATTACCCTGCTGTGGACCTTGACTGCCCTGGCTTCCTTCAATATCCTTTGCTATAGAAACCCAGTTTGACTTATCTACATGGTGGCTGGGTCTAGCCTTTCTGTGAATTTTAGTCTACTATCAACATGACCAGCAGAGTGGTTGAGCATTATAATGTCATTTAAAAACATTTGGATTGGCGGTGCCTGGCTGGCTCAGTCAGTAGAGCATGCGACTCTTGATCTTGTGGTGATGAGTTCAAGACCCACTTTGGGGGTAGGGTTTACTTAAAAAAATTTAAAACATTTGGGTTGAATAATGCTTTCTCTCTCTCTCTTTTTTTTAAAGATTTTACTTAATTTGAGAGAGAGAGAGAGAGCGAGCAAGAGAGAAGGAGCAGGGGGAGGGGCAGGGGGAGAGGGAGAAACAGGCTCAATCTCAGGACTCCGGGATCATGACCTAAGCAGAAGGCATACACTTAACTGACTGAGTCACCCAGGCACCCCAAATCATGCTTTCTCTTAAACAATTAAATTTAGAGGTGTGTGTCATTTTTTAAGTGTTAAGAATATTTGTATTCTAATTTTGAAATTTTAATTGCATTAGAATTAAAAATATATTTATTTAAAATGGAAATATGTGTTTTTACTTAAAAATCACTTCTATGCCAAGCAAAAGTGATTATTTAAAGTTCCTATGTGGGGTGCCTGGGTGGCTCAGTAGGTTAAGCATATGACTCTTGATTTTGGATCAAGTCATGATCTCAGGGTCATGAAATTGAGCCTCGTGTCAGGCTCCATACTGGGCATGGAACCTGCTCGGGATTCTCTCTCTCCCTCTCCCATTGCCCCTCCCCTCCTCACTCACCCTTACTCTCTCTTTTGCTCAAGATAAATAAATAAATAAATAAATAAATAAATAAATAAATAAATAAATAAATTCCTATGGGGATAGACAAAAATTATTTAGGAATGTGAAAGTATTCATGATTCAAAAAGTTGGGAAATGTTGACTTGAGGGAAAAGCAATGCTATCCTAAACTACCCTGTTCTTGGTGGGAAATGAAAGAAGAACACGGAGATGATAGATCTTTTAACACAACCAGATTTTATAAGCATGTTGGAAAAAATCCAAGGGATGATTCAGCAGAGGTAATTAGTGAGATTAGATTCAAGAATTCTTCTCTCTATAATATTTTTTATACAGAAGCAATGCTAATTGAAAATTGTCACTATGTACTTAGCCCCATGCAAACAGATCAAAATGTTCCTCTTACAAATTCAGTGTGCCTCCTGTCCTAAATGTGGTTTCAATTTCAGGGAATTTGAAAGGAATAACCAGCATTGATATAATATTATCAATGTCCATTCTAATAAATTATTTTCACTGAGGTTAAGTGTGTTTCCAAACTTCATGCTTCCATCTATTTTTAATACTTTATAAGAGCTTATGAAAATTTTGAAAGTATCATTTTAAAATAATAATGAAATTAAGATACCAATTAGCAAGTGAATATCTTGCAAAGTTAAACTTTTTTTTAGGGCCCCATAAATTGGCCTTGCAGTGTGGAAAGATCAGAAATTGGAAGCTCCACCTCTGTGAGGACCTGAGAGTCTAATCAATAAATGTAACATTTTCACACTTTGCTTCACCTAGAACTAGAGATTGTATTAAAATGCTCTCAGAACAATTCTTCTCTTCTTCCAGGAAATAAGACCCAACTTGTAGAAAACACCACAGCTAATATTCAGTCCCTGAAAGTGAAAACCTTTTACTGAGGACAGTGACATGAGATGTATCATAGCTCCTGATGAGCAAAAGGCTGATTTTTATCTTTAAGACTGGAGACTGGGCAATAGTTACTGCTAAGAGTGGAAAGAGGATGGCAGCTAAGTATTCTAATCACAAAATGTACCTGTTAAACTTGGACTGAGAAGTGACAAACCCTATAAAATCCATTAGCTACTCAAAATTACCATCCTTTCTAATCTGCAGAAAGGAATAGAAAAGAGCCTTATTTTCTCTTTCCAAACAGGATATTACCCCTTAAGGGATTGCAAAAATCCAGAATCAGTCTGGGAACCAACCATGGCTTGTAGTTTTAGGGGAGAAAAAGTGTGGGATGTTTGCAGTTCTTCCTGAAATTAAGTGAGATGAAACCCAGCCTTATTCTGTTGTTGTACACACAAATTCTTCCTAAAAATTTGCAACTTTAATGCTCCATCTTAGCTGGAGAAATGCTAAATTACCTCATTCTTCCATGTTTTCTATTGTTCTCTCTTCCACTCAAAAAAGATGTCTGACCCACTGGTAATGTTCCTATCTGCTTTCACAATCCTTTACCATGTTGGGGCCATTTAGAACATTACATACATTAGATTGAGATAGCACTAATTAGACCTTTGATCAGTATAGCAGACTGATCTCATGTGAGTCACACTAAAACAGAAATACCGGGTAAAATATTTTAGAACATGTGTGAAAACCATAAAAATATATTTAAAAGATGTAGTGAAGTTTAAAAGCAAGATAGGGAGATTTCTGGGTGTGAGAAATGAAGTAGGACTCTCTAGTGGTTAAAGGGAGTTGAATCTGCATGGTACATCCCAGATGCTGGGGCAGAATCTTTAAAGGGGACTGGAAATCTTTGCTAATAACCAGCTCGCTGTTGTGACTAAAAGTGAGCTGTCCACTCCAGGCCAACTGAGTGAAAAAAGACAGTGAAACACTAAGATTTCCATATAAAGATGTGAGGGCCATATTTGTGAATATCTTATCATGCCCTTACTTTGGAGTCCCAAGATAGGTTTGATTTTGCATTTCCAGTTTCAGCTCCATAGATCTCCCAGAAAATTTCATTTTACCTCTATTCCATGAGATGTGCCATTTAATTTGTACCTCTCCGACTGTCTTCAACCTTTTTTTAAAAGCTTTGCAGCTCTATCCCTATCAAACTCTTTTCTTAGGGCACCTGGGTGGCTCATTTGGTTAAGCATCTGGCTTTGGCTTAGGTCATGGTCCTAGGGTCCTGGGATTGAGCCTCATGTCGGGCTCCTTGCTTGGTGGGGAGCCTGCTTCTCCCTCTCCTGTTCCCCCTGCTTGTGTGCTGTCTCTGTCTGTCAAATAAATAAATAAAATCTTTAAAAAAATCTTTTCTTGGGCAATCTGTGGCCATTATCACTTCAAATATTTCTTCTGCCCAAATTTCTTCTGTCTTTGGGCCTTCAGTTACAGATATGATGGAGTTTTTTTCACTATGTCCCATATGTCTCTTCTTTCCTGCATTTTTCATTGCCTTTTCTTTGTACTTACATGTTTTCAACTGACTTGTCTTCCAGTTTTAGTGATTCTTTCTTTTGCATGTCTTATATGTTGGTAATCATATCCATTGAATTCTTAAGTTTAGTTTTTTCAAGTCTAGAACTCTTGTTTATTTTGCCAGTTATCTTGAAAAATCTTTATTTTGTCATTTATTATCATGAGTTATTAATTATAGATTTGTAAAATTCCATCTCTGATAATTCCAATAAATATCTACCTTTGGGTCTGTTTTTATTGCTTATTTTTTCTTTGGATCCTGTTTCTTGGCATGCCTGGTGCTTTTTATTAAATATTGGACATTGTGTATGATACATTACAGAGGCTCCAAATAATGTTATCTTCCTCTTGAGGATTCTCTTTATCATCTAGTAGGCAGAAAAAGTGGTGGCAGATCATCACCTTAATACAATCAGGGATTAAAGTGACTAAAGACTTGGCTGGAGTTTTTTTGTTTTTCCCTTATTCCCAGGGTTTAGACCACCAGACTCAGTTGTTGGTGTATTTGTTAAAGGTCTTTTAAATGATACTGAACTCTACAAAAACACCAAAGATCAAATGGATCCTTCTTAGCAGGGATTTGTTTATCAGACTGCTTCCTACTTCTTCCCACACTTTGCCACCTTTAGTCAGGTGTTTCTAGTGACCTGCTCTAAGCCTTAACAGTACATTTTAATCAAATGGGAAGCTTTTAAAATTACCCATGCCTAGGTTACTCCCAAGACCAGTTAGAATATCTTGAGGTGGTAACCTCAGCAACAGTATTTTTTAAAGTTCTCCAGGTAGACCAAAGTACAGTCAGGGTCAAGTGCCACTTCCATGGACTTCTATAGTTACCATGGTGGGATTGGTTTCTGTGGAGTCATGTGAAATAGAATTACACAGTCACCCATCAAAATACTCTTTGTTATGTGTCCTTAAAGCTCTTCTATATGCTTTGTTTTATTTTTGGGGTCTTACCAATCCTATTTATTCCACAGATATTTACTTAGCACTTCTTCTTTGCCAGCACTATGCTACAAGAGTTTAGTGTATATTAAACAAGATCTTCTTTTCTTTAAGTAGCTTACAATCTAATGGGTAGAAATGGACTCATAAACAGTGAATTCACGGTGTGAGAAGTCCCGTGACAGGAATAAGTGCAGTGTGAGGCACCTGAGCTAGTCTTTGTGGATGATAGCTTTCCTGGAGGAGACATGATAAGGAAGATGGAGTAATTCAGGCAAAAAGTAAGGTGGAAAGAGGGGGAAATGACACAGGTAGGCAAATTCTTGAGGCAAAAAATACAAGGCACACTTAAGGAACTGCATGTTCCCATGACCACGTATTTCTCCTCCCTTTCAGTCATTTGCCACTAGAAGAGCTATATTTTCTGATTTCATTGGCTATATATATCTCAGTTGTTCTCTGCTATTTGTGTGTCTCTAGATTTTTGTAATCTATCTGGATTCTGAATGAGTCAGTTTGGGCTAATTTTTTTTTTTTTTTGCATATGCTTGTCTGATTTGCCATTTAGGTGTATGTTTTTATTTTTCCTAGATGCTTTATCTTGTTTACATGTGGCTCTTTGAAATTATTCCTAATTCATTGATGCAATACAAATTGTGCATTTGCTATGTGCTGGACATATTTCTAGGTACTGGTAATACATTGGAGACATAGCAGTAAACTGAACAGACAAGAGCCCCCATTCTCACAGAACTTAACACTAATTGAAAATCATTCTTAACAACCTCTGGCCACTGACCATAAAGTATATTTTCAAACCTCCCAATTAGGTTAAATTTCCAATCTTGTCCAGCATTTCTCATCTTGACTTTGAATTGTACATGCATGCTCTATTGCTAGTTGTGTTCTTGATGAGAAAATGTTTCATGTGTCCTACATGAGCACTGAGGTAAAATCCAGAACTTTTACAGGGCCAACAGACTACAGCTTTGGTTGCCACTTGTTTTTATAAATAAAGTTTATAGGTACATGGCCATACCCATTTGTTTAGGTATTATCTGTGCCTGTTTTCAGGCTACACCAGGAGTTGAGTAGTTATAACAGAGACCACATGACCTGCAAGCCTGAAATATTTGCTATCTGACCCTTTAAGAGAGCTTGTTAATCCCAATCTATCCTAGATCGTTTAACGTAGGTTATTAACACAGTCTTCCTGAATCCTCATTCTATGATCCCTTATTTTCTCTACTTTAGTAGGCATGTAAAGCTAATGTAAGTTTCAACTAAAGGGCGAAAGAGTATTTCTGTAAATAGGTTTTTCGAGTACAGGTATACCTTGGAGATGTTGTAGGTTTGGTTCCAGACCACCACAATAAAGTAAATATTACAATAAAGTGAGTCAAATGAATTTTTTGGTTTCCCAGTGCATATAAAAGTTACATTTACACCATACTATAGTCTATTATGTGTGTAATAACATTATGTCTAAAAAAATAATGTGCATATACTTTAATTTAAAAATACTTTATTTCTTTTTTTTTTTTTAAAGATTTTATTTACTTATTTGTCAGAGAGAGAGAGAGAGAGAAAGCACAAGCTGGGAGAGTGTCAGAGGGAGACGCAGGCTCCCCGCTAAGCAAGGAGCCTGATGTGGGACTCGATCCCAGGACCCTGAGATCATGACCTGAGCTGAAGGCAGTGGCTTAACTGACTGAGCCACCCAGACGCGCCTAAAAATACTTTATTTCTAAAAAAATTGGCTGAAACAATTTCTCAAAATAAGACAATGAAAGTTGTCCCATCAATTGACTCTTCCTTTCATGAATGATTTCTCTGTAGCATGTGATGCTGTTTGATAGCATTTTACCCATAGTAGAACCCAGGCAGCAGCACAGTAAAATTTGAAAGTTAAAATTACTCCTTAATCCGTGGGTGCAGAATGGAAGTTGTGCTATCATTTACTGATGAAAACAACATCAGTCTCATTGTATATCCCCATTGGAGCTCTTGGGTGACTGGGTACATTGTCAATGAGCAGTAATATTTTGAAAAGAATTTTTTTTCTGAGTAGTAGTTTCCAACAGCAGGGTCAAAATATTCAGTAAACCATGTTGTCAATAGACATGCTGTCATCCAAGCTTTGTTGTTCCATTTCTAGAGCACAAGAAAAGTAGGTTCAGCATAATTCTTAGGGGCCCTGGAATTTTTGGAATGGTAAATGCGCATTGGCTTACACTTAAAGTCACCAATTGTATTAACCCCTAACAAGAGAGCCAACCTGTCCTTTAAAACTTTGAAGTCAGGCATTCTCCTATCTAGCTATGGAAGTCCTAGATAGCCTCTTCTTCCAATAGAAGGCTGTTTTGTCTACATTGAAGATCTGTTGTTTAGTGTAGCCACCTTCAATAATGATCTTAGCTATGTCATCTGGATCACTTGCTGCAGCTTCTACATCAGCACTTGCTGTTTTACCTTGCACTTTGATGTCATGGAGATGGCTTCTTTCCTTAACCTCATGAACCAACCTCTTCTAGCTTCCACCTTTTCTAGTGGAAAACCACCTCACTCCTAGGTGAGGAAGCTGTAGTAGAAACTGAGCTTCTTCAACTCAGCCTTCACAGAGTTGAACAGAATTAGGGCCTTGCTCCAAATTAGGTTCTGGCTTAAGGGAATGTTGTGGCTGGTTTGATCTTTTATCCAGACCACTCAAACTCTCTCCATATCAACAATAAGACTGTTTTGCTTTCTTAGCATTTGTGAGTTCGCTGGGTTAGCACTTTTAACTTCCTTCAAAAAGTTTTGCTTTGCCTTCACAACTTGGCTGTTTGTACAAGAGGCCTAGCTTTCAGCCTCTTTTGGCTTTCAACATGCCTTCCTCACTAAGCTTAATCATTTCTAGCTTTTGATTTAAAGTGAGAGACATGTGACTCTTCTTTTCACTTGAACACTTAGAAGCCATTTTAAGATTACTAATTGGCCTAATTTCAATATTGTTGTGTTTCAGGGAGTAGGGAGGCCTGAGAGGAGGGAGAGATGATACAATAGCTGGTTGGTGGAGCAGTCAGAACACACATAACATTTATTGATTAAGTTCATCATTTTATATGGGCACAGTTCATGGCACCTCAAAACAATTACAGTAGTAATATCAAAGATCACTGATCAAAATTCACCATAATAAATATAATAAAAAAGTTTGAAATATTGCAAAGTTGCCAAAATGTGACAGAGACAGAAAGTGAGCAAATGCTGTTAGAAAAATGGTGCTGAGAGACTTGCTTAATGCAGAATTGCCATAAACCTTCAATTTGTAGAGACTGTAATATCTGTAGAGTGCAATAAAACAGAGTGCAATAAAATGAGATAGGCCTGTTTTAGAATAAAGAACAAATTTGGGCTGCTATTATTGCAAATTTCCTTGGTTTGCAAAAAAGCAGTGTTGTCTCAATACAATGGCCTGAGAGAAGAGATGGCAGGCATAGGTGGCATGTTCCTCCCAAATAAGGAAAGTATGCCACCACTCCTGAGTGAGCTTGTTTTCAGCTCATGAATCTAGAGCACTCTGGTATTTTAGTTAGGCCAAAATGAAGAAAATATCTTCCATTTACCTTTCTGTCTTCAGGTACCATGAATGTCTGCAGTGGGATTTGCAACACCAAATGTTGGGTTCTAGGAACATGATTTTGCCTGGATTAACTGCTCTAAGAGGGCAAAGATTGCTGTATTTTCTAAACTTAGTGGGTGTTGGGTATAGAACATATAATATTATGTGTACCAACTTTTTGGGTTTTTAAGATAGTGGGACACATGAGAAACTGATTTTTAATTCTGAGATCCAGAGGAACCACACACATTCCTACGAAAGATAATAACCCAGGCAGTAGCTGCTGAAAAAAACTCAACTATACTCAGGTTCAAAATAAGACACCTCTCTCTATGCCTGAGAAGAATAAAAGCTTTTGAAATAATGATAATAATGATTATAGGACTTTACTTGAGAACTTTGGATTTTAGTTTCTTTGAACTTTTACTTACAAGGACGAGAAAATTTTATTTGTGCTATAATGACTTTGGACATTAAACTCACAGAAGCAAGGCAATTTGATTTTGGATTGAATTGCTTTGGACTTTAAATCCTGTGGACTTTAACTTGTAAGGAAATTTAATTTGGGGACATTAATGTCTCTCTAGGAAATTTAAAATGGAAAGTAATTTGTATTCAAATGTATTGCTCTTATATGTGTTGGCATTTTTTAATGGTGTATCTTGATGTTTTTATTCAATCTCTTTGCAAAACCTTTGATGACCTATGTTGGATGTGGCCAGACATAACCTGAAATGAAAAATTTAGACATTATATGGCCTTAGAGTTAATTTAATTGGTGACCATTTTTAGAACATTCTAGGGGCAAATTCAGTGCTATTTACGAGTGTTATCCACAAAACAATCGTGGCTAGTATTGGGGGGAACGGCTCATGAAGTTGGTACAGAACTGTCATGATCCATTTCTGATCTCTTGTCAGAAAGAAATAACTACTGTCCTGGTTGACTACAGGCCAAATGAGTTAACAGAACAAATAGCTATGGAATTTCAGGGACAAATACTTCTCAGCCTCAGGTCTCCATGTGGAGGTGCTTCCCTAGAGTAAGTCTCCTGCCCTTTTGTCCTGTGGAGCAGGAAGGAAGTTCCTGATAAGTGACCATTATTGATGTAAGTTTCTCGATTGGGGCAGGGCTAATCTGTTACTGGAGGTTCTGTTTTCTGTTTTTCTTTTTCTACCCTAGAGCAGGCTTTTGTGGTCTGTGCACTTAAACTTTCCTGTTAGTAGCTTTCCCAAGTTTTAGACTTGCAGAGAGTGTTGGCAAGCCCTTTCTGTTCTTAGGCCTAAGCCACATTCTCCAGATATTTGTGTCAATAATAAAAGTGGTGTTTTGATTTGCATTCTGTTTACCCCTCAATGGGTTTAGAATGTGTGCAAGATGCATTTGACACATTGAGACCCCAGTTCTAGACTTTGACTTTGCTGAGCCCTGATCTTCTGGCTTGATTTCCCAACTTGATCTATGGCCTACAACTTGATCTTTTTTTTTTTCTATAGTGTATCATCTGCCAATTAGTGTCAATAATATAGACATGATTGTACTCTTCATTTGAAATGAAATTTGCTAAAAATTACTTAGGAATTAACAGTAAGGTAGAACAATGTATTGGAGTTGTGTAAATGGATGAAATAAACTGATAGGATGAGTTTGGAACCTTTTTTTTTTTTAAAGATTTTATTTATTAATTTGAGAGAGAGAGAATGAGAGATAGAGAGCACGAGAGGGAAGAGGGTCAGGGGGAGAAGCAGACTCCCCGCTGAGCAGGGAGCCCGATGTGGGACTCGATCCCAGGACTCCAGGATCATGACCTGAGCCAAAGGCAGTCATTTAACCAACTGAACCACCCAGGCGCCCTTTAGGGTATTAGACATTGTGAGATAAAGCATTCTATTTGGGTTGAATTTCTCACTTTTTATCCCAAAGTTTTGTATCATATAGATGGAGTAAAAGAACATTGTATTAAATTCCAACAACCTCCTGGTTGTAAATTCTCATGTCTGTAATCTAAACCCATCCTGAGAACCTGCCCACATGCTGAGGTTATTGCTTTTTGGTTTGTTTCTGATCAGCTTTTATTACTTTAGGAAATGTCTGTGTCCAAACTTTACAGATAGCAAATTCCACATAAAACATACATGGGTATAGTTCTTAATGTTCTTTTGTAACTTCTTGTTTCCTTTCAACCTAGAAAGTAAGTCATTTTTTTTCATATTGAAGAAAAATCACACCATTAGGTCTTCATGTTCAAGAGAATTTTCTAGTTGCTAAAATGTACTTCTAATTCTCTCTCATTCACTACACACTGGGGGATACTGCAGTCTAAGATTTTTATCTTCTTTTTAAACATCATATTTTAACATGGTTTACAATTATGTGTTTTTATGGCCTTTAATTTGTAATTTGTTGCAATTAAATGAAAGTCTTGGAATGGTTTTATATTAATATGTAAATAAAAACCCATGAATTTATCTGATCCAGGTCACAATAAAAAAATATATTTAAGTAAAAACTAGTGGCCAAATTATAAGTGGATATTTTTTGTCTTTTTTTTTTCTATTGCTATTATGGATACCAAGGGCCCAACTGCAGAAATATTTAATTTCTGAGTTTTATATTCTTCAAATATTCAGCAGTGTGGAAGTAGTTTTTAAAAGAATGATGTTTCATTAGTTAGCTAACCATAGGCCTTTTTATCTATTCTTGAAAAAGTGGCAAATAGACTTTACATCTTTTAAGTATCTATGAAGAATTTACCTTGAAAGATGGAAAAAAAATACTTCAAAGGCAAATACAACACAAGAACTGGTAAATCTAGTTCTCTACTCAGGGAAACTAAAAGCTTGACAGATCCTTTGTCAGCTACTAGTTATATTTTCAACTGATAATAAGAAAATACAGATAAACGAACTATGATTTCATGCAAGTCATGAACATAGTTACCATTTATCTGAGAAACATAATGTCTTTTGTTCAGTGCATGAGTCTTATTACCGTATATTTGTCTTTGTAAACATAGTGTCAGTGTATCTAAGAGCAAGAAATGATTTTTTTTTTCTACAGCCTCAAATGAACATCATCCTCTTGATTTTCTTCATTTTAATGGATTTTGAAATAATCATTGGGAAGTGGATCATAGCTGTAACTGCCAAGATACAATTTGGTCAAAGAAGCTATGTAGCTTTCATCCATAATCAGAGCTGGCAATCTCAGAGACATAAAGATCTCATGTTTGCTGGGTGAGTACTAATAAAAACCACCAAAAGAGTTCAAACGTCCCTTTAATGCATAAGTGCATTTGGAGAACTATTCAAGACCAGCTCATCAGGTGGTAGGTTAATGTTAAACATTATGTATACACACCAGCACAGCCAGACACTAAGTGTCTTTATTTTCTCTCCTTGAAATATGACAGTATTGCATCACTCTTTCCCATTATTTTTGGAAATATTGAAAGCTGAAACACATTAGAGTGTCTGCTACACTCCCAGTTTGAACAAATCGGTATGAAAATGCCTGTCTCAGCTATGCATCAGTGTGGGAAGAGATGAGGGCTTTTGTTTTTAGTAACCTTTCATTTAAATATCACATATTAACAGAAATGGGTAGGAATAATAGCATTTAGTTAGATGGCTGCTGAGACCAGAGTGATAAGCGTCTGAAAACAAACAACCCTTTCAAATGGAATTTAAAAAAATCAATGGTTTAAGAAATTTAATTCAGTGTTGGAGTAAGTAATGAGGGCAAGTATAATAATGATGGCAAGATGACTAGTTGATGTTTTGGGGTCAAATAGATCTGAGTTCAAATTCAGGCTCATCCATCTACTACTAGCTGTATAAGCTTTGAGTAAGCTAATTTTCTTAACATTTCTCTCTTTATCTATAAAATGGGAATAGATTAAGTTTGTATTTTTTTTTTCATTGTGGGGCGAGGATTAAGACAATATGTAAAAGTGTTTTAGCACTATGCTTGGTACATAGCAGAAACCCAGTGTGGGCTAAAAATGGTATTAACAACAGCAATAAAAATGCTGGCAATAGTAAGGAGCAGGAAGGGTTGGGAAGAGTACTCTTGTTTTAGGGGGCAGTAAGATTTATGGTATTTCAAGATACTAAGATAAGATGCATATTAGTGATTCAGAGAAATGAAATCCAGTGTGGTGAATTTGGGATCCTGGAACCTAGAATTTCAGCCTTAATCACCATCCCTGGGGATAGTGCATTCTCAGACAGAAAACCTGGTGACCTGTTTCTGACAAATTGGAATAGTGGCAAGGATGGGATGGGGGATGAGATACAAGGACTTAAGTCATCATCTGACAAGGGGAGAGGGTATTTTTTTTATTTATGTTATTATCATTCATTTTTCAGCTTTAAACTTTTCAAGGTGATGATTCAAAGAAAATTGACCAAAAAAAAATAAATAAAAGGAAAATAAGGGACAGGCTAGAGTAGAGGAATGAAAATATATTTAAATGTTGGGTTATGTGTCTCAGTGCTTTTGATGTAAATACATGATATTTAAAGAAAATTTGGAATATAGTGTTAATTGCTTCAGCATTTCTACAGGCTTGTGGTAGAGCTCAGGAATATGGATTTTTAACAAATACTGTGATTATTCTAGCTCCAATGTCCGTGGGCCACACTCTGAGAAACACTGTCATAGACTTTGCTACTTAAAGCATGGTCCATGGACCAGCAGCCTCAGCCTCCCTTGGCAGCTTGTTAGGAATCAGAATCTCAGGCTCTATCTCAGACCTATAGAATTGGAATCTGCATTTTAAGAATAACTCCATGGTTTGTACACACACAGTAACATTTGGGAAGCTCTGATCTAGATGCTTCTCAGTTCCTCAGTGACACTGTGCTGACGTAGGGGCCACAAATCCCCAGCTGCAGAGTGTCTGGTGGCACCTGGGACAGTGAACAGTTTATTTCCTTTCCTAAAGATGGAAGGTTTGATCAATGACCTGATTCCATCCAGCTGTGGAATTCTTAGATTTTAAAAATTATTCTAATATCAATTTCACCCAATATTAGTTCTTTTTTTTTTCTTTCCTTCAGCTTGTTTTCCCAAGCACCTTTCATTTCTCTTGTTTCCTTGTCAGCTTATACTGAGCTCCTTCTCAGAATAAAGCCTCCAACAATTGACTTGATACCTTTCTTTGCATATAGTGAGAATTAATTCCTTCATATTTACTCTATTCCTCCTATAGTTCAGAACTCATTTCTTTTTTTTTTCCTCTCCTTTCTTCAAATGTTCTCTGCCTGGCTTGCTATTTTATTCTTGTTTTCAAAAACAAAAATGGTCATGAATATTTTAAAAAAACACCCAATGAATAACCCCCAATAATGACTAAAACAAACATTTAACAGATTTTTCATAAATAAGATATAAGCCTAACAGAAAATATATGCACTTATTAATGAGTCATCACCAATGAGCTCAGCTGCTCCTGTGTGCATAGTGCTGAGGCTGGGCAGACACAGACAAGAAGACAGCTTCTGCTGGCAATCTGGTGGAGATTTCAAATATATAAACTGTAAAGTTCTTTTGTTATATAAAAGTAGAATTGTAAATCCTGGAAAATTAAAGTTTTAGGAAAATCTATCAATTATTCCACCAAAATAATATTTTCTCTTATTTTTCTCTCTTATTTTCTTCTACTTTCCTTTTTTTCCTTTCCTTTTTCTTTTTCTCCTTTCTGCTTCCTCTCTTTATTTGTCTCCTTTTCTTTTTTTGTTCCGTATCTTTATCATACTCAGTTTTTTCCTTACCAAGTAACAGCTGCAGAAGACATAGCACAGATATAATATAAGGCAATTAATGAATACTGCACCTTGGTTTTTAGGTACTTAATAATAATACTTTGATCACCCAGGACTCATAAAACCTGAATTGGGTGAAGTCAATCCTCTGGACATCCTCAATAGAGTGAATTTTGTGTTTTACACTTTTAAGCTCTGTGTATGATACTTCTGAGGATTCAGAGAAGGTTCTAAGGAGCAATCCATATTTCTGAATTGCAGCTGGTTTATCACACTCAAGATTAAAATCTTATCTATACTCTTACTGTTCTTGCAGCCATTTAAAAAACTTTTCTCATAAGTATTTAAAGAGGTTAAAATATTTAACCTAAAATGACACATGTATTATTTATTTTATTGTTCTTATGGAACATCCTTTTCTTTTTTTTTTTTATTATGTTATGTTAGTCACCATACAGTACGTCATTAATTTTTGATGTAGTGTTCCATGATTCATTGTTTGCGTAGAACACCCAGGGCTCCATTCAGTACGTGCCCTCCTTAATACCCATCACCGGGCTAACCCGTCCCCCCACCCCCCTCCCCTCTAGAACCCTCAGTTTGTTTCTCAGAGTCCATAGTCTCTCATGGTTCATCTCCCCCTCCGATTCCCACACCTTCATTTTTCCCTTCCTTCTCCTAATGTCCTCCATGCTATTTCTTATGTTCCACAAATAAGTGAAACCATATGATAATTGACGTTCTCTGCTTGACTTATTTCACTTGGCAAAATCTCCTCCAGTCCCATCCATTGTTGATGCAAAAGTTGGGTATTCATCCTTTCTGATGGCTGAGTAGTATTCCATCGTATATATGGACCACATCTTCTTTATCCATTCATCTGTTGAAGGTCATCTTGGCTCTTTCCACAGTTTGGCTGTTGTGGACAGAACATCCTTTTTGTTTGAAGAATGCAATGTGATATCCATAAGGGAGTTGGAATAATTGAGAACATGAGGAATAAAAAGAGGAAAGAGAGAGAGAGGATAAGTTTCTTCAGGGAAAAAGCAATATAGAAATTAACAGTAGTTGTTTCATAAAAACAGATGCAGCTAAGTTCTTGTTTTATGCAGTCACTGCAATGGCAAATAGAATTCCCAGCTCTTGGGAGGGGAGGTAGGGGACAGACTCAAATCTGGCATACTGGGGACCTTACCAAGTTTCACTGATTCTAAGACACACATTTTCCCCCACATTTTATCATCTCTAAATTAGGATAGCTCTGACAATGGATGGTCTGTTATTGTTTAACTGGTGGCACTTACCTCCCACCCCCTTTCCTAGTGGTACATAAAATAATGGTGTGGTTTACAGACAATGGCTACTGAGGTTCAGTGAAGTACAGCTATAGGGGTGATTTCAGTGATACCTAGATACATTCTAGCCCTTGTCCAAAATATTTGAGGATTGCAGCTGCTTAGGTTGCTGATGCCAAAAATTTCATCAATAGAACTTAATTTACTTTGTAACCTTTAACCAGGGGTGGGCACACATCAGGTTGTATCATTCACCTATTTCTTTGAATGAGTTTAGCAGAACTTTTGATTGTTGTATTCTTTGCAATTAGGTTTGCTAATATCACCTATTGATATGTGCTAGTACATGACGGTGCCTTATGTCCACCACTGTTTCTGATCATTAATGCTAATTTTTTAGGAACAGAACTATATTTAGCTTTAAGGTGGAAGACCCATCTTAGTTAACAGCAAAGCCATCTGAAGAATGAACAATACTGTAACTAACAAATCTTTGCACTTATCAGAATCAATCGAGGGATTCCACACCTGCTTCTTTGGTCACAGACTTACAATTTGTTCTTATCACCGGATTCTTGAGGAGTGCTTATCTCAGGGTAAGCCGGTACCTGAGATGCTCTCACCACATCTGAAAAAGTAGAGACTTTTGCTTGTCTATACACCTTAAAAGAGTGATGTTGAATGTTGGTGAACTGAGTTGTTTTTTTAAATCATCAGTCTCTGTGCCCATACACTGGAAATTTTTATTTTGGAAGAACTCTTTTATATTTTTTCAAGCAACCAGGAATTTTGATGTAGTTTAAAATAGAACATAGAGAATATATATACCTCGGAGAGAAATTGCTGCATCATGGGTTTTGCGTACATTCCACTTTAGTAGATATTGCCAAGTTGTTTTCCACCCTGGTTTTACCAGCAGTATATGAGAAATTCATTTGTTCCATATCTTCTCAGTCTTTCGAATTGCCAGTTCTTTTCATTTTGGCTATTCTTGTGGGTTGTAGTGGTAACTCATTGTGGTTTTAATTTGCATTTGATTGATGACTAATGTACCTGTTTAAATGGTCATTTGAATGGAATCCCCCAATTCACATCTTTTGCACATTTCTTATTTTTCTACTTAGTTGCTTGTTTTTCTTTTTGACTTCTAGAAACTATAGAAATTTCTTTTGTTATATATGTTGCAAATATTTTCTCCCATGTTATGGCTGGTCTTTTTATTCTCTTAATGGTGCCTTTTGATGTACCCCAATTTGTTAGTTTCCTCCTTTCTGTTTAGTGCTTTTGGGCTTCTGTTTAAGAAGACCTCTACTATATGGAAGTCATGAAAGTATTCTCTGACATTATCTTCTGGAAGCTTTATAATTTTACAGCTTATATTTAGATTTACATTGCACCTTGCTGTGGATCCTGACCCATGTCACCTAGATCTTCCCTTTCCCTTATCCATTCTCCCTTTAGGACCTTCTTCCAGGAGGATGCTGAGGCCTTTTTTGGGTATTACCCTGAGCCCCCTCCCCAAAAAGCCACCTTACCCAAAGTCCTGTCCCTTCCCTAGGGGCAACCTGTCTTCAGTGTCTGCTGAATGGATGGTATAAAGATTTGGCCCCTTTACCTAAATTGTAGGCAATTTTGAAGGGTCGACTCAGCTCGGAGCAACTCATGTGGTTGGTAGGGGCCTTTGCTACAGCTGCACTGCAGTTCAGTTTTTACTTGGACTAATCCTCTTCTTTACTCTCACATAAGTGTTGATCTTGAGGACATGCCCCGATAAACCTACTGGACACAAATCTTCACATCCTGGGGAATCTAGCCTAAGATGCAACTTGAACTGATGTTTATGAAAGGTGTCAAGTAAGGTTGTTTAGTTTTCCCTGTGGATGCCCTGTTGACCTAGTGCCGCTAATTGAAAAGTGGTTCTTTTCCCTTACCTGCAAAAAATCATAAATGTAGTGGTCATATTTGTCTGGGTTGGCATCTGAGCTCCAAATTCTGTTCCATTGATATATGTCTGTTCTTGGGTCAACAAATATTCTTGGGTCTAAAATTTTGCTCTAAAATTTTGATGTGTTGATATGTGATAGACTTGTTCTTTTTTAATAACAGCAATTCTTCTTCAATTGTTACACAGGTTTTAGAATAATCTGATCAAATTCCAAAAAAAATCAATTGTGATTTTGTTTGGGTTGGATTAAATCTATATATTACAATTTAAGAGAAAGAACATATTTCAATATCAGGTCTTTGACCTATGTACATTTGGTACCCTTCCATTTATTTTGTTCTTCACTTCCTGTCAGTAGGATTTTATAATTATCTGCATAGAGTTATTGCACATCTTTCAGTAGCTTTATTCTTTTTTTATGTTACATGTATTGTTTTTATTTTATTATGTTATGTTAATCACTATACATTATATCATTAGTTTTTGATGTAGTGCTCCATGATTCATTGTTGCGTATAACACCCAGTGCTCCATTTAATACGTGCCCTCTTTAATACCCATCACCAGGCTAACTCATCCCCCCACACTCCTCCCCTCTAGAACCCTCAGTTTGTTTCTCAGAGTCCACAGTCTCTCATGGTTCGTCTCCCCCTCCAATTTCTCCCCCTTCATTTTTCCCTTCCTACTATCTTCTTTTTTTTTTTTTCTTAACATATAATGTATTATTTGTTCCAGAGGTACAAGTCTGTGATTCAGTAGTCTTACACAATTCACAGAGCTCACCATAGCACATACCCTCCCCAATGTCTATCACCCAGCTGCCCCATCCCTCCCACCCCCCACCACTCTAGCGATCCTCAGTTTGTTTCCTGAGATTAAGAATTCCTCCTATCAGTGAGATCATATGATACATGTCTTTCTCTGATTGACTTATTTCGCTCAGCATAATACCCTCCAGTTCCATCCACGTATTTGCAAATGGCAAGATTTCATTCCTTTGGATGGCTGCATAATATTCCATTGTATATATACACCACATCTTCTTCATCCATTCATGTGTTGATGGACATCTTGGCTCTTTCTGTAGTTTGGCTATTGTGGACATTGCTGCTATAAACATCAGGGTGCACATACCCCTTTGGATCCCTACATTTATATCTTTGGGGTAAATACCCAGTAGTTCAATTGCTGGGTCATACAGTGGCTCTATTTTCAACTTTTTGAAGAACCTCTATACTGTTTTCCAGAGTGGCTACACCAGCTTGCATTCCCACCAACAGTGTAGGAGGGTTCCCCTTTCTCCGCATCCCCGCCAACATCTGTCGTTTCCTGACTTGTTAATTTTAGCCATTCTGCCTGGTGTGAGGTGGTATCTCATTGAGGTTTTGATTTGGATTTCCCTGATGCCGAGCGATGTTGAGCACTTTTTCATGTGTCTGTTGGTCTTTTGGATGTCTTCTTTGGAAAAATGTCTGTTCATGTCTTCTGCCCATTTCTTGATTGGATTATTTGTTCTTTGGGTGTTGAGCTTGATAAGTTCTTTATAGATTTTGGATACTAGCCCTTTATCTGATATGTCGTTTGCAAATATCTTTTCCCATTCTGTCGGTTGTCTTTGGTTTTGTCAACTGTTTCCTTTGCTTTGCAAAAGCTTTTTATCTTGATGAAGTCCCAATAGTTCATTTTTGCCCTTGCTTCCCTTGCCTTTGGCGATGTCTCTAGGAAGAAGTTGCTGCGGCTGAGGTCGAAGAGGTTGTTGCTTGTGTTCTCCTTTAGGATGTTGATGGACTGCTGTCTCACATTGAGGTTTTTCAACCATTTAGAGTCTACTTTTGTGTGTGGAGTAAGGAAATGGTACAGTTTCATTCTTCTGCATGTGGCTGTCCAATTTTCCCAACACCATTTGTTGAAAAGACTTTTTTCCATTGGATATTCTTTCCTGTTTTGTTGAAGATTAGTTGACCATAGAGCTGAGGGTCCATTTCTGGGCTCTCTTTTCTGTCCCAATGATCTATGTGTCTGTTTTTGTGCCAGTACCATACTGTCTTGATGATGACAGCTTTGTAATAGAGCTGGAAGTCCGGAATTGTGATGCCGCCAGCTTTGCTTTCCTTTTTCAACATTCCTCTGCCTATTCGTGGTCTATTCTGGTTCCATACAAATTTTATGATAATTTGTTCATTTCTTTGAAAAATGTTCATGGTATTTTGATAGGGATTGCATTGAATGTGTAGATTGCTCTAGGTAGCATTGACATCTTCACAATATTTGTTCTTCCAATCCACGAGCATGAAACGTTTTTCCATTTCTTTGTGTCTACCTCAATTTCTTTCATGAGTATTTTATAGTTTTCTGAGTACAGATCTTTTGCCCCTTTGGTTAGATTTATTCCTAGGTATCTTATGGTTTTGGGTACAATTGTAAATGGGATCAACTCCTTAATTTCCCTCTCTCCTGTCTTGTTGTTGGTGTATAGGAATGCCACTGATTTCTGTGCATTGATTTTGTATCCTGCCACTTTACTGAATTCCTGTATGAGTTCTAGCAGTTTTGGGGTGGAGTCTTTTGGGTTTTCCACATAAAGTATCATATCATCTGCAAACAGTGAGAGTTTGACTTCTTCTTTGCCGATGGATGCCTTTGATTTCTTTTTGTTGTGTGATTGCTGTGGCTAGGATTTCTAGTACTATGTTGAATAGCAGTGGTGATAGTAGACATCCCTGCTGTGTTTCTGACCTTAGGGGGAAAACTCTCAGTTTTTCCCCGTTGAGAATGATATTTGCTGTGGGTTTTTCATAGATGGCTTTTATGATATTGAGGTATGTACCCTCTATCCCTATACTCTGAAGAGTTTTGATCAAGAAAGGATGCTGTACTTTGTCAAATGCTTTTTCTGCATCTATTGAGAGGATCATATGGTTCTTGTTCTTTCTTTTATTAATGAAATTTTTTGTATTTTTATGCTATTAAAGATGTTACATATTTAAAAATAAATTTTATTTTTCATTTGTTTTTTTTTTACCATTTTTTTAAATTTTTTATTGTTATGTTAATCACCATATATTACATAATTTGTTTTGGTGTAGTGTTCCATGATTCATTGTTTGTTCATAACACCCAGTGCTCCATGCAGAATGTGCCCTCTTTAATACCCATCACCAGGCTAACCCATCCCCCTACCCTCCTCCCCTCTAGAAACCTCAGTTTGTTTTTCAGAGTCCATCATCTCTCCTGGTTCGTCTCCCCCTCTGACTTACTCCCCTTCATTCTTCCTCTCCTGCTATCTTCTTCTTTTTCTTTTTTCTTAAAATATGTTGCGTTATTTGTTTCAGATCTGTGATTCAACAGTCTTAGTCTTACACAATTCACAGCACTCACCGTAGCACATATCTTCCCCAATGTCTATCACCCAGCCACCCCCTCCCTCCCACCCCTGACCACTCCAGCAACCCTCAGTTTGTTGCTTGTACACAGAAATATGATTGATTTTCTGTGTGTTGACCTGACATTAATTGCCATGCTCCTCACTTACTGACTTTAGTAACTTATTTGTAGATTTTTAAATATACACACTTATTTCACAGTTAATAATAGTAAATTTCTTTTTTTATTTTCTAATCATTATCTTTCCTTGTAAAATAGAAATTTTATTTCTAATCATTATCTTTCCTTGTCCTTTTTTTATTTTCTAATCATTATCTTTATCTTTCCTTAAGACCTCTATTTGTTAATAGAAGTCATGTTAGCAGTCATCCTTAATCTTGTAAGGAAGGTTTTCAGGTTTTCACCAGTAAATATGATGTCTTCTGGAAGTTTATTTTCATAGATGTATGTGTTGGTTAGTTTTTGTTTGCCCAACTATATTTATTCTCCACCATCTCCACCTTCCTTCCCCTGTGCTTGGAAGCTGATTTGTGTGGACAGTGTCAACCAAGCTCCTTTGCCCGCTGCAGTCCTACTGGGTTTAGCCAATAGCAGATTAGAGTATTTATTCCTAGGGCTTCCTCCTGCTGGGAACAAATCCCTCCCTCCCTGTTTCCAAGGGCAGACAGATGGGTGTGCCATGTGCATTTGAGAAAGGCGAAGAGGTCCATTGAAGATGACTTGGTAAGAATGTAACTGTTAGAAGCAGCTTCCAAAAGGTGTTGATTTTTTACCCTTTTGTCTTTTAACTGCACATCTTAAAGTCATAAAGTGAGGCAATGTTTCTTCTTTGATTGCTGCAAAAGCAAATGATAAATCTCCTAGAATATTTGTACCTTCTAATAGTGTAGCTTGAAAAATTGTACTTTCTTGCTGGTTAATAGATACAAAGACATCTGTTTTTTTCCATAGCATTTCATTTTAATATCTTTTATGACACATTGTCTTATGTATTACAGTTTTTGCATTCTATTTTTACGTACTACTTGTATCCATAAGTTTCCTGTGGGCAGGTCTAATGTCTTATTTTTCTTTGCACAAGTACATACCCAATAATTACATTTTCTTCTTTCCTTTGAATTACTTTTCAATTGCACAAATAAAATTATGATAATAGAAATACATTCTCTTTGCAATTCTATTATGCTTACAAATTAAATATTTTACTTTTCCATAGTCCCTGCAAATCTATATTCACAGGTATAAAGTCACTATCATAGCATAGATACAATTATATATTCTACTTTTTCACTAATCATTATAGCATAAGCATTTTATGTCACATTCAGTAGATATGCCAGCTTTTACTTAACCATTTCTCTAATGTTGAATATTTAGATATCTTCTATATTTGTTTTATAAACTATGCTGCAATAAATGAAAAATTTCAGGATGATAATCTTGTCTTTTTTTTGTATTACTTTGTTTTTAATTCCAGGATGTATGGATATTATTAGAGTTATTATTCCATATATATGGATGTTATTAGAGTTATTGAAATATTTCTTTTTTTTTAAGATTTAATTTATTTGAGAGAGAGAGAGAGAGCACAAGTGAGGGAGCCCAGGCAGGGGGAGCAGCAGAGGGAAGAGGAGAAACAGGCCACCCTCTGAGCAGGGAGCCCGATGTGGGGCTTGATCTCAGGACCTGAGCTGAAGGCAGGCGCTTAACCGACTGAGCCACCCAGGCACCCTTCAATAATTGTTTGTTTAGATAAATATTATCTGGCAAAACAACTCTCTTATAATAGTTACCCAGCAATATTTTGTTGTAAGATGAATGAGCTAAATTCCCTATTAGTCTGAATTACTAAAGTTTTACATGCAGTCAGCCTCTAAGGTTATTTGACTTTTCTAGTAGTCCAGGCTGCCCATGTGTGAAATATAACTACAAGAAAGATTTTATTAATTAATTAATTAATTTATAATTTTTTGGCAAGAAAGATTTAAATCTTAATTATAAGTCAATACAGGAACATCATAGGAAAAGATAAAATAGAGCCATAGAACTGAAAAAAAAAAAAAGTAAACAGCAGTTGAGAAGTGGAAAAACCAGAGTTTGAATTGTTTCCTGAAGCAAACCTTTGGGTTGTTTTCTTTCTTTTTGGTTTCTGCAAAGTATAGCCCTCCAGTGGAGAACTTTCCCCATCCTAGGTGCTATTTAAGAAGCAACTGTGCTTTCACAAAAATCAGTTCTAATGTAGTTTCTCTCAAAAGACTCTGAGAAACAGAGCAGTGCATTAGTTTACTGACAAAAGAGATGGCAGAGTTGGAACCCGGGTGCCCAAGAAGAGGATTTCTTACCACATGAGGAGTAGCTGTGTTTCTGTCCTGGCATGTGTGGTGGGTCCATCTATGCCTCTCTCTTCTATAACTTCTGCAGTTACTTATTAAAGAGAAGTTATGAAAAGAAGTGTGGTAACCAATAAGATGGTGAAGTCCTTGAGGTGCATCTTACTGGCTTCAGTGTTTTTTATTCTTTAGGATTATAGAAGTAACACTCAGCACATTTTGGCCATCATCACCGTCACTGTTATTACCACCAACACCATCACTGTTGTAGTTTTTTTGTGGAGCTGTGAGAAAATTCTGTGTGTTCTATTGTTGATTTATACTTATATGCTAACCTTGAAAAATGATACTGGTTATTGTGGCAGTTTGCCTCCTCAGGAGCGAAGGCATGTGACTGAGAATTTTGAGGAGTGGAAAAGCTAGTAACTTTGATCCATTGCATTTAGGAGTATCAATCAACACTATTCTGAAAAGGGTTGTAGAGCCGGCTGGGAGAACTTTGGAGTCGAGTATGTCTGTCCGCTGTTGTTACTGAGGTTCAGACATCTGTACACAGTGAACTTGTCCCTTTTCTATTGTTTTACTTTCCTTGTTTGTTTCTCCTTTAGTTTCTGTTCATTTTTTAGCAAAGAGCCATTATGTAATACCAACTTGTCATAACTGAGGTGAGGAGAAAGAAAAGGAGGGGCTTTTGTCCACATTTAGGATAGAACCAAAGGTACACAACAGCTTACTCTGAAGAAGAGGTCTGGCCCCGGTGTGAGAACAGTAATCAACCAGGAAATTCTAAAGAGGGGCACCTGGGTGGCTCAGTCATTAAGCGTCTGCCTTTGGCTCAGGTCCTGATCCCAAGGTCCTGGGATCGAGCCCCGCATCATGCTCCCTGCTTGGCGGAAAGCGTGCTTCTCCCTCTCCCACTCCCCCTGCTTGTGTTCTCTCTGTGTGTCTCTCTCTGTCAAATAAATAAGTAAAATCTTAAAAAAAAAAAGAAAATTCTAAAGAAAAAAAAAGTAACTTGGAAGAAAGATGGGGGCATGTCTTACACAGTATTCCCTTTATGTCCAGGAATAATTAAAAGCAGTTGTGTCTGAGGAGAGAAACTGGGAAGCAGGATACAGGTGGTGCAAAAGACTAACTTTACTATACTCCTTTATTACTTGATTTTTAAAATATTGTGCACATATTATTATTTTTTTAAAGATTTTATTTATTTTTTGACAGAGAGAGAGAGAGAGAGAGACAGCGAGAGGGAACACAAGCAGGGGGAGTGTGAGAGGGAGAAGCAGGCTTCCCGTGGAGCAGGAAGCCCAATGTGGGACTTGATCCCGGGACCCTGGGATCATGACCTGAGCCAAAGGCAGGCACTTAATGGCTGAGCCACCCAGGTGCCCCTGTGCACATATTATTCAAAAGAAAAGTCAAACCTTTACTTAATGCTAAGTTTGAATCCAGTGAAACCAGAGATATGAAATCTTGTATTACTAGCAATTATACCTGTGAGCCTCTGAGACAGATTCAGTTGGTGGGCTCACTCCTACCTATATCTTTCAGTTATTCAAAGTTCAGATAATGCTTAGAAATAAAATAATCACAGTTCTTAAGATTTTTTTTTAAAAGATTTTATTTATTTATTCGACAGAGAGAGAGAGACAGCAAGAGAGGAAACACAAGCAGGGGGAGTGGGAGAGGGAGAAGAAAGCTTTCCTGCCAAGCAGAGAGCCCGATGTGGGGCTCGATCCTGGGACCCCGGGACCATGACCTGAGCTGAAGGCAGCCGATTAACAGCTGAGCCACCCAGGCGCCCCATATAGTTCTTAAGATTTTGTTTGCTAAATATAGTGATGAGCAGCATAACATTAACAAATTGCAGCCCAATAACCTGTATTCTGGTAGTCACCAGGAAGTTGAAATGACATTCACCTCAGTCATTATAGTGAATGGTTGCCATATTTTCATCTTGGGCTCCATCCTCTTAGACAAAGTCTCAAGTCTATCTCAGAGATAGACTTCTAATAGGGCTGCGGAGCTGGAAAATATTGTAGAATTGACTGTCAGTCTGAGGACAAGTGGTATGGGGAAGATGCAGCATGTCTAGGAGGAACTGGGATCTTGATTTAGTTTAAAGGGTGCTCAGAATAGCTTTCAGGGAGGAAGAAAGATGACATTGGAAGACATCCTTTCTTTTTCTCTGGCCTGGTCCTGGTGGTGGTTGAAGAATTGAATTATGCGCATCTCTTTTGTTGACGTTAATTTGGTAACTATTTTGGAGAATTTGCTGAGCTTTCCTATAGTTATTTTTATTTCTGTGTCAAGGATTTTTTTTAACTCTTTAATACATCTCCCATTGACTATATTTTCCCATTCCAGGGACCATACATGGGTGCTTATTTCATCCTTTGAATAACAAATGGTTTGGCTAGGTAGCCGGGCTGAAGCAAGTGAGGTGCCCAAAGACCAACTGCAGAGACGACAAAGGATGTAGTGACAGGGACACTGGCTCTGCAATTAGAATTTGCCATTGGGTTAATTCCTCTCCTTCCCCTGATATCCGTTTTTCATTTGAAATGGAAATAATTCTGCTGACCTCCCAAGATTGTTGTGAAGGTCATATGAAATGGGATAGATTAGAGTACTTGCTAAATTTCCAGTTCTAAAGGGATGTTAGAAGTTATTATTTTATCTAACCAGGAGGATAAGGAGAAGTAGGAGAAAGTTTGGACAGTTTATAGGTTAGAAATATAATCTTTGCATCTGTTTCCTTGCTTTGGTCATGTGTCATGTTCCACTATATTCCATATATCAGCAACCGAAAGGACCAAACGTTTCCTGAAGAGGTAGGTGGCCAGCTTGGGCATCTGTGAATTGTGATTTGATAGAGGTCCTGGGAAATTACCTGTATCACGGGGACGTGTTTTCATGGTACCTCTGAATCATTGTCATCTGTGCTATGCTCTGTCCAGGCACTTAGTACCACATGGACAGAATGTGATAAAAATTGTGTTTCTGGGAATTACTGTACACAGATGTCCTCATGTATAATTGCCCCTAATTAGTCACTTGAAGTCAACAACACAGAGATATTTTGGAGCATTGAACCATTCTTGGGAAGAAATTAAAGGTGCCTAAGAAGGAATCTTAGCCCCTTTCATGGTATTACCCATTTCATGAGCTCTGTAGACTCAACTTGTAATTACCTTTGATAGTGTGAGAATAAAATCAAAGGATCTATTGATATTTTTCACAAACTTTGACATGTGGGGGAGTAGTTTTTAAGGTTTAGCAAATGTTAATTGACCATATATTATGTGCCAGGGCATCACCTAGCACTAGGAAGAGAGAGCTGTTAAGAACCATTCTGTTCACTGAAGGAGCTCACGGTCTAATTTTACCCTTGGACAACTATAATAAAGAATAGGAGACCAGGACCACATAAGGAGCACTTTGTGAAGTGAGGGTATGCTGACAGGTAAAGGACTTCTTGAGAAAAAATTTTTAAGATGCACATCTTCTGAAGGGACCCTACAAAGGGGCTCTTGCTTATTACTATATCTTTTTTGGATATTAAATCTTCTTATAATGTTAAAAATAATTTCACTTGATATTGCTTATTTCCTTAAGCATATATATTCTTGTATATCCAAGCCATTTTATGGAGCTTTATAAATCTCTGTCAAATCATGGACTAATGTCCCTTTAGCTTTTTGTATTCCGAGTGACCGTTTTCCAATTTAGAATTCATAAGAGCTTTTGATTCTTTTAAGACCAGAAAATATCTTCCTTCAAGCAACAAAGAGCTCTTTCCAAATATCCACAGTTACAATACAGGACATGTCTTTAACATTGTTTAGAAGGGGTTGTTGGGGCCATTTGTGTATATTTTAGGGCTTGTAGTCTGTCGACTGACTGTGCCTTTGTTCCTTCCTTTATCTACTTGATATAATTCTCTGGGAGGCACTCTGCAGCTATCTCAGCCATGGTACTCCTGGCACAGGCTTATGTCTTTGAACTGCAGAGATCTGAAAGCAAGAAAGTTTGTGTGATGCTCAACCAAGAGTTCAGGAATTCTCTTCTGCACTCATCCAAAAATTTTTGAAACATTTTTTTAATAATCAGCCTCTTGAAATGTTGGGGAACATCACTGCTTTTCTTGATGCTTTGCACTTTACAATATATCTTTTAAAAAAATTGGTTAAGATGTGAGTTCTTAGATACTTGATGTATTATTCAGAACAAATTCGTTTGAAGGTGCATCAAGACCTTACCATTGGAGCTGCTTTTTCATGTTTCCTTTGTTTTAATTTGCTCAGTGTTTGGATCTCAGAGTCTAGAATTCATGGTGATGTGCTTATTCTGTTGGGGAAAAATGCCTTTCAAAATATCATTCAAAAAAGCAGAAGGCTTGCTCTTTTTCCTTTGTAGCCTTCATTTAAAGAACCTAGTTAATTGAGCCTTCTTGGAACTGTCATGTGAACTAAAAACTGTCTGAACCTGTTCAGAACTCCCTCTGCACTCTGCATCGTTTAACCATTGTCATATGCCAGGGCACATAGACTCTCAGAATCTCACATTGTTATTCATGGAATAAATGGCACTCATATCCTCAGAAGGGTTAAAGTATTTCATGGAACTCTTTACACCTGGAAATTATTTCCTAATCTTTAAAAATTATATTCAGTAACAATCTGGAATTTGGAAACCTTTTTAATTCTGTCTTTTGCATATTTGACTAATATCTTTGTCTGGTCAGGTTGCTATAACAAAATACCACAGACTGAGTGGCTTAAACAACATAAATTTACATCTCACTGTTCTGGAGGCAGGAAGTCCAAGATCAAGGTGCTGGCATATTCAGTGTCTGGTGAGAGCTCTCTTCCTGGTACAGATGGCCGCTTTCTTGCTTTGTCCTTACATGGCCTTTTCTCAGTGGTGCTCATGGGGAGACAGAGTGAGGTCTCCTGTCTCTTCCTCCTTTTATAAGGGCATTAATCACATCATGAGGGTCCCACCTTACCACCTCCCAAAGGCCCCACCTCCAAATACCATCACATTGCAGGGTAGGGCTTCAACGTATGAATTTGGAGGGATATAGGGAGATACACAAACATTTAATCCATAGCAACTAGCAACTAAAATGAAACAAAACAAAACGAAATGGAGTCATCATGTGCAAAAGTTCCTGAAAAAGTTGAATTGGTCATAGCAGGAGAATGAAGAATGTGTCTCATGGATATCAACATTGAAGTGTTATGAAGTCAGACTCAAGCAGCCTTCAAAAGGTGTTTTGTTATGGCCCAGCATGGAGGCAATGCTTTTGACCTTGGTTGTTACTTTGTAAAATGATGTATCCAGAACAGTATGGTAACCAAGAAAAAAACCCTTCATATTGGCTCCTTGCCTGAGAACACAACCTTAGAGTTATGTTGGCAAATCAAAGTAGTCAGCATGACGTCAGAACCATGCTTCAGTCTGCAAGAGGTGATTGTGAATGGGAACAGTCACCAGGATCATTACACTAAGTGAAACCCATGCAATCTGACTTCCTGTGTGATTAAAAAAAAAAAAAAAACTGGTAAAAGCTGGATCTTTTCCCTTCAACAATGTACCTGCCACCACTCGGCTCTCTGCTTCCTTACAATAATATGTATTTGAGATGAAAAGTATAGATTGACTCTTTGCACCTCGTTAAGCTCATCCTTCTGTCTTCCAAGCAGGAGTTTGTAAAAACTGGTAACTGCCTGAAATTTTGTCACAGTCCACTGAATAAGTAATTTCAGTTTTTCAAAAAATATTCATAGCAGTACTGTATAAAACATTTTATAGCCAAGTTTTGGCTTTCTTCACAGGGTTTCAGTGGCATAACCTGGAGGTAGCAGAGTTCAATTATTTCCACATTTGGGGTGTGTTTATGTGTGTCTGTGTAGATGGGGGGGTTAGGGAGTCCTGATACCTGGGAGTCATGGAAACGGCAGGATTTGACTTGCTAATATATTTCTTTATAGTAGAATTTTACTGAAGGATAATGTGGAAAAAATTCTATCCTTGGTTTTGCCTCTTCTTGTTTGGTGAACTTGAATAAGTCACTTGGTTCTTCTGATCTGGAATTCAATTTCCTCATCTATAAAAAGCAGGCTTGGATTAGACAAGGTCTCAGCTTCCTCCCAACCCCAAACTCTAACATGCTGCGTCTTTACCATTAAAGTCAAAGCTTCATGGAACAATCATGAACTTGGGAATCAGAAAAACTTGGATTTTTATCCCTGCTTTGTTTCTTGTTTGCTGTGTGAAACTGGGGAAACTTCATCCTTCTGATGGCCCATTTCTTCATTTTAAAATTGGAATTCCAGCATCCCTTCAGCATGGTTGGGAGATCTAAAGATATGTCAGGTATGTAGTATGGTACAGAGTAAATGCTCAGTATTGATGGTTATGATTATTAGTATTATGAGAAAGATTACTGTTCTTTCAGTTTGGCAGTGAGACTCAGGTAGAACTGAGCTTGGAGCATATGGTTGAATAAGGAAGTGATTGTTGGAAGGGAAAGATATCCTGGTAAGTGGTTTGTGATGCCACTAATGTTTGTAAAGCATTTGGAATTGGAGACCCTGTGTGTTTTATTTATTTTTGTTCTTCTTGATTGTTTAAGCAGGTGTTTCAAATAAGGCCCCCCATCTGTCTTCTCTCCTGTTCCCCAACTGTCACAAAGATACCTCAAGAATTGTGTGAGAACAGTCAGTCCCATGAGCCTATTTATTTACCCCTTTAAGTAGCTCCATTTCTTAGGACACCTAAGCTTCATTCAAATTTTGGACACCTTATTGTTGCTCTGTGATTTCAGTCACTATTAATAAATAGTAGTTTTCATTTGTTGGGCTCTGATTTATGCTGCCGCTCTTATATGATGTGCATATACTTCTTCTACTTCCATTTTCACAAAAATCCTTCAGTACTTTTGTCATGTATTCCAGATGAAGAAACCAAGGCTTGAAAAGTTTGAGTAGCTTACCAAATATAATTCATCCTTGAAGTTGGGGGAAATTCATGACTGTTTCTAAAATTTGGGTTGTTCCTACTAAGATTTACTACACCAAATCAAAACAGCCATTCAGTTTTTTTTTCCTGTTTTGTGTGTGTGTGTTTAAGTTATAAATTAAATTGAGCTTGATATTTAATACTTAGAGAAGTCTTCAACTATTTTGAGATAGCTAAAAACATTCTGAATAGGTTGTTTCCAAAATAGCTTAAACATTGCTAACTGGAATGTTTTGCCAGATCAACTCCATTGTAGAGATGAAAGAACATTTTAAGTATCATACAGTAAATCAGTGGCTGAATAAGGATTCGAATTTTGGACTCTGAGTTTCCCATCTGCTCTTTAATCCCCAAGCTACCTGAGTTCTAAATTTATATGGAATCTGAATCTGTATTGGTTTTGGAATAAAAATAAAAAAGGGAAAAAGATGCAGATTTAGTAACATCAGGGATTAGGATTTTAAACTTTTTTTAACCTCAAATTACTGCTAGTCAGTTTTATACCTTCTTTGCCTCAAAATATGGGCAATTTTTTGTGTTCAATTCATTACTATACATCACATATGTTTAATGCTAATCGTTTTCTTTATGGCTTTTCACAAATCCTTAAAAGTCTGACTTGAACCTTGAAGATATAATGTAACTGAAGTTTATGGGTATCATTTGAGCTGAGCATCCATGTTAAAAAGGCTGTAATAATGATTATGAATAAATGTATTCAATAAAGAGAAATATGACAGACAGAACTGCCACTTCAACTAATAGAAGAGAATGATCAATACCAACCCTGGTAAGCAGCAGTAACAGTAACCAACCCAAAGAATCATAAAATCTTGGTGAATTGTAAAATATGGACTAGTTCTTTTTGAGATATTTCTAAAACTTTTATTAGATTGAAAATGTGCTTTTCAAACAGGATTCTGCCCTTCTTTTATTTTTTTAAAGATGTATTTATTTATTTTTAGAGAGAGAGAGTGCAAGAGAGTGGGAAGAGGGGGAGAAGGAGAGAGGGAGAGGAAGCAGACTCCTTGCTGAGCACAGAGCCCAATATGGGACTCAATCCCACAACCCTGAGGTCATGACCTAAGCTGAAATCAAGCTGAAGTCAAGATGCTCAACTGACTGAGCCCCATCGCTTCTTGGCCTTTTGGCTAAGATCAAGTGTAGTATCTGTTCTTATCAGTTCAACTGACGGAGCCACCCTGCCACCCCAGATTCTGCCCTTCTTACACTGTTTTCACTGGCTAAAGGCAACAGTTTATAATCTAGAGATTTAGAGAACATACATCAAGCACAGTGTATTAATCTGGTTCCTATAGTAGTAATGCAGCATAACGAACAAACCCTAAATTTCATTGGCTTAACATAACGATGATTTATTTCTTGTTCCTTGCTCTGCTGGTCAGCTAGTGTGGTTCTGTCCCAGGCTGTGGGCTGAGTTCAAGTCTACTCCAAAGATCTTTTGTTCTAAGGTCAGTAGTTACTTGAGGCTTTTTCTTCTCATAGAGGATGTCATAATTCCAAAGGGCAAACAGATACATGTGATGCTTATAGCTGGGAACTGACAGTTTCACTTCCACTCACATATAAGAGAAAGCAAGTCGCCTATCTGAGCCCAACTTCATTGGTACATTGAAGTATTTGCTATGGTTCATCTCACAGTGAAGCATGATAAGGATATGGAGGGATGAGAAATTGAACAAATAATAAAATCCAGCACATGTAATGGCTAAGTGAAGCTTTCTGAAAACACAGAGAAAGTAGAACCATAAAGTTTATAACTGTGAATCAGTGCTGTTTCTACCCACACTGGGACTTGACTGTTGTTTACTTAGTTCTCTGGAAATTCTAAGGGGAAAGGGGATAGGAAGAAAAAGTTCCACTTGGTTAAGAGACTTGCCTTCATGCCAGCAGAGATGATTTATTGAGATGTGCTACAGAATCAGGTTAGCCCCAGATTGTTGGAGTCTATGAGCCTGTCAGCCCATGAACTACTCTGCTCATTAGTATTATGTACTCGATGAGTGCCTCTTAAGTTCATGGCATGGAGCTAGGTGCTTTGGGAGAAAAGGGAAGTAGTGGAAATTAGGAGAGAATTGAATAAATCCAGGTAGGAAAAGATGATGTTTTGTAAAGGGAAAGTCAGGAGAGAATGGATGTAGTAAAGAGGGTTGATATTCAGGCACTAATGTTCCTGAGGAAGGAGGGAAGTTAGGGAATGCCTACACAGGGGAGGAAAAATATCTTTTTCCTTTACCCTTCTAAATGAGAGGCCCCAGATTAACAAGAGAAAAGCATACACATTTATTTAATAGAAGTTTTATGTTAGCTGGGAGCCTTCATGAGGAAATGAAGGACTGAAGAAGTGGTTAAACCTTGAGTGTTTTTGTGCTAGGTATGATGAAGAGTCATGGAAAAATGTGATTGGACAGAAAAGAGTATGAGCTTAATGCAGTTCTGGGAGAAACTGTGAGCACTGTTCATTCAGATTGCTCTTGGTGTTCCTGTGTCTTCAGAGATAAGGATACTCCTTTCCTCTCAGTGTAGGGAGGAGGGTACCTCTCACTTCAGGGTCTGTGACCTGTCAGAAAATCCTTCCTGCACTTGTCAACTCTCCAATTCTTTCAGCTTGAAATATTCAATGTGCCAAGTTGCCATATTTTCGGATAACTTGTCCTGACTGCTGTCACCTGTGATTAGAATGGGAAGACAGTGGTGCAAGAGTTGGTGATTCAGTCACTTAACAAATATTTACAAATATCTTTAGTGTTCCAACTCAGGAAGTATATTATGTGTCAGGAATACAAAGAAGAAAGACACAATCCTTACCCTCAAGTCTCTGAGAGGGGGAGTCATACAAGTGAATAGATAATTATTAAGCAGCCTTTTAAGTTCAGAGATAATGGTAAACATAAAGTCCTTCAAAGTACGATAAAGGTATGTAGTGAAGACCTCAGAAGTTAGTAGATACTTCTAGGACCCACTGACATTATGGCAGGGTCCAGAAGGACTTTAGATCATGATATAGGCTTCAACATAAAAGTATAAGTGATGGCAGAGGAACAAAGTTAGTGATCAAAGAGTCTACAGCATTCCGAATTTATTTTATTTTATTTATTTTTTTAAAAGATTTTATTTATTTATTTGACAGAGAGAGACAGCGAGAGAGGGAACACAAGCAGGGGGAGCTGGAGAGGGAGAAGCAGGCTCCCCACTGAGCAGGGAGCCTGATGCAGGGCTGGATCCCAGGACACTTGGGATCATGACCTGAGCCGAAGGCAGATGCTTAACGACTGAGCCACCCAGGTGCCCCAAGTATTCTGAATTTAAATTGGGGAGAATGGAAGAAGGGATGGCAGGTCTGAAAACTTGGGGAACAAGTTGTGGGGTCCAAACCCTTCACTTCTCAGGGAGAAACTGGATTGTGAGTTCCCTTCCTGGTGTGTGTTGCTGTGCTAGAGGTGGGGTTTATGGCAAGATTGTGTCTTGGCCTTTCCTACCCATTTTGATGTGCATTTTTTTTTTTTTTTTTACCATTTATCCAGTGTTTAGATGTCACTGAGCTGGTTTCTGGATTTTTTTCAGAGGGAATTTTTCCATATTTAGCTTTGGTTTTGGTGTGTCCCTGGGAGGAACTGAGTTCATAAGCCTGCTATAGTCACTGTCTTGAACCAGAACTCCTTTTGAAGTCACATCCTCTTATTTGTTTATTTTATTTATTATTTATTTATTCCCATTTATTTGCTTGTTTGTGTATTTATTTTCCCAGTATAATTAACATAAAGTGTTACATTAGTTTCAGGTGTATAATATATTGATGCAACAACTCTGTACATCACTCAGTGCTCATCATATATGTACTCCTTAATCCCCATCACCTATTTCACCCCCTCCCCTACTTCACCCCCTCCCCTACTTCACCCCCTCCCCTACTTCCCCTCTTGTAGCCATCAGTTTATTCTCTATACTTAAGACTTTGTTTGTTGGGGACACTTTGGTGGCTCAGTTGGTTAAGCATCTGCCTTCGGCTCTGGTCATGATCTCAGGGTCCTGGAATCAAGTTCTGCATCGGGTTCCCTGCTTGGCTGGGAGTCTACTTCTCCCTCCCCCTCTGCCTGCCGCTCCCCCTGCTTGTGGGCATGCTCTCTCTGACAAATAAATAGATAAAATCTTAAAAAAAAGGGGGGGTTTGTTTTTGGGTCTCTTTTTTCTTTGTTTTGTTTCTTAAATTCCACATATGAGTGAAATCATATGGTATTTGTCTTTCTCTGACTTATTTCATTTAGCATTATACCCTCTAGATTCATCCATGTTGTTGCAAATGGCAAGATTTTATTCTTTTTTATTGCTGAAGAATATTACATTGTATATATACCACATCTTTTTCATCCATTCATATATCAGTGGACAGTTGGGCTACTTCCGTATGTTGGCTATTGTAAACAATGCTCCAATAAACATAAGGGTGCATATGTTTTTTTTGAATTAGTGTTTTTGTATTTTTTGGGTAAAAATACCCAGTAGTGGCATTACTGGATCATATGATAATTCTACTTTTAATTTTTTAGGGAAGCTCCATCCTGTTTTCCACAGAAAGTCACATTCCTTTTAAGTGTTATCACTGACTACTTTTTAACTAAGCAACTATCTCATTAAGATACCCTGCCTCTTCAAGTGCTTTGCATATTCTTGAAGAACAAGGGAGCTTGGTGTGCATTGCTCTTACCATTTTTTTTTTTTATATGCATGAGATTTAGTGGAGTGGTATTGAAATATATTAGAGATAAATAAGAGAATATAGTGAAATGGGTGAAAATGTGTTTTGTCATAGGTCTCTTTTAGAAAGATGTGGAATAGTGAATCGAGCAGAAATTTCTGAGGCAAAAAGGATCAAAAGGAAAGTAGATATAGACATTCATTTTTATATAGATGAATGGTGAAAATTATATAAATGAAACAAATAAATGGAATCAATACATAGTATTATAGTGTTAGTTTTAATAATCATACTTATAGCAGTGACTCAATATATAGAAATCTTTTTAAGGTCTTCAGAGATTGGCTTACACTCCTGTTAAGCATGCCACGGACTTGAATGTAATTGTTTTCAGGGTAACATGAGTGTAAAATAAATGAATTTGCAGAAGAATTTTATTATAGTTCATGAGCACTTTTTTTTTTGTTGGACATAGTCTCAAAGATATTCTGAGGAGAAGGTCTTATAGGTGAAATAAATATAGAAAAGTCTAGTACTTTACGTAAAAATCCATCACTATATTGAAAACTGAATTGGCTGAGAATACATTAAACATAGGAAAGAACTGGGCATTAATTAAATGTTGATGTACAGGAGATATTAAAGATCTCATCCAATGATAGCCTCTTATAGCTTAGCCTTTATTATAATACTGGAAGAAAAATGTTTCTATATAGGAACAAACAAACCCAAAACTTCCCACCCACCCACCCACCCAATCTAATAAAAAAACAAAAACCAAACAAACAGTTCTGTTGACTTTTTCTGTTTTGTTTTACCATACCTTTTGAACATGGGAACTTAAAAGATATTTAGTGAATAAGTAAGAAAAGGAAGGGGTGGTTAAATAATATAGTGAGGAAATAATGCATGAAACGAAGGTTTGGTGGAGATAATCTCTCTTAAAATGACCTTAAATATGACTTTACTACAAATTGAGAAGAAAAAGCATTTTTTGGTGGATTTTCAGACCTATAATTTAAAACCTCATTATATTAATATTTAACCACTTTACTTCACATCTGGGTTGCTTTTTCTTCCCTCTGAATTTGGGCTGTTATGGCTTGAAGTTTGAAATATTGTAAATATTGTGGTGTTAGTGCTTTTAGTTCCACAGCTCTCAGTATGTTCAGAGTGCTTTTTCATTATGGGATAAGTTTATTGGGAATCTTCTAAATGCTTAATCATAGCTCAGGCAGTTTAGGGGATTTTGAAAAAAATGAAAATAAATACAGAAAAATCTGGATAAAGAGGACACATGGAATTAAATATGTCAGGGACTAAAAACTTAATGAAAGGGGACAATGTCAGATGGTTTTGGGCAGACTGTAGAATCTTTACCATATGCAAGTAACAGATAATTTAGCACACAGTATTGTGAACTGGCACAGTTTGACAGCATGGCCCTACAATTTTGGAATGTCTTGTGCCATCACCTCATTTGATTAATGAGGAAACATAAGAGCCTTTTCAAAGTCACAGAACTATTAGTGTGAAGGCTCTAGATTTTCAGCACTGTGCTTTCCTTTTGTCATAGGAATAATATCCTTCCCTAGTATGAACAGTTGGGTGGATACACCTGACTTGAGTATATCCTCACATTCATCAAATATTTTGTGGGGGCTTTTGGTAACTTACTTCTTATATGCATGCCTTAATATCCTTGTCTGTAACAATCAACATAATATTTGCTTTCTAAAAAACAATCTCTACAAAAACATTATAAAGATTAGTGGGGAAATGGCTCTAAAAAAATACTGAGTTTCTTATTTGCAAAATTAAGAGGTTAATTGAACCAGATGATAGCAAAAATTACTTCTGGTTCTAAAAGAGACAGACCCACAATTACTGAAAAGATGAGAACCTTTGTCTTCACTTTTCCTTGATGACTTCAGTTCATCCTTTGAAACTCAGTACTTTGGCATCAGCTTCTTCTTTTCGCTCCTGGTACGGGGTGGGTACAACTACTCCATGCCCCCATAGTCACCTGTGCCTACTGCTAGTATTTTCCTCACTATGTGTATCAGTCTTCCTCTATTTAAATGAGTTCTTTGATGTTGGATGCTATGTTTAATTTAACTCTGAAACCCAAATGCTTTGCACAGCATTTGGAACTGAGTATGATCAAAACAAATATTTGTCAAATCAATGAGAAAACCTAAGATGTTTTCAGCTTCTGAGTTTGCTGGTGATGACTGGGCTAGCACTTAGACATGATGGTCAGTGTGTGTGAGGTTCTAGATTATTAAGTAAATTTTAAGTGTAGGACTATCTCCCCTACCCTAGAATTGGATTAGAACTAGAATTGCCATTTGACTGCCTGGCAAAGAAAAGTTCCTGTTTAAAATCAATTGTTTAGGGGCACCTGGGTGGCTCAGTCAGTTAAGCGTCTGCCTTTGGCTCAGGTCATGATCCCAGTGTCCTGGGATCTAGCCCCGCATTGGGTTCCCCGCTCAGCAGGGACCCTGCTTCTCCTCTGCCCCTGGCTTTCTCTCTCTCTCTCTCTGTGTCTTTCATGAATAAAATCTTTTTTAAAGAATCAGTTGTTTATATCTGGTGGTAAAGGGAGAATCAGAAAGAGAATGAGATACATGATCAAAGATAATGGAAAGGGAAAGGAAGGTGAGTTCAGGATAACACTATTTATATGAACTGAATCTGTAATCATCATTGCAATTAATGTCATGGTAATTATTTGATATCAGAATGTCACTCACATTTTATATAAACGTTACTGAAATATTTTTATGAGCATAGTGAAAGCCTTTATTCTTAAAGACATGTCAGTGAAAGATATGGATAGTGCATGTTTTTATCAGTTTTCTAATAAGCAAGGAAATAAAGCACATGCTTATTTTACTTAATTGAATTTCCAGTTATATGTTAGAGTTATATTTAAAATATAACCAGAAATTAATGCCCAGTGGAGAGAGGAGTTGAAGGAATTAAAAGTAAAAATTATGTTTTAAAAATACTGTTTCTAAAATAATGCAACATATGTTAAGAAAAAAGAAAAAGAAGAAGATAGCAGGAGGGGAAGAATGAAGGGGAGTAAGTTGGAGGGGGAGACGAACCATGAGAGACGATGGACTCTGAAAAACAAACTGAGGGTTCTAGAGGGGAGGAGGGTGGGGGGATGGGTTAGCCTGGTGATGGGTATTAAAGAGGGCACGTTCTGCGTGGAGCACTGGGTGTTATGCACAAACAATGAATCATGGAACCCTACATCAAAAACTAATGATGTAATGTATGGTGATTAACATAATAAAAAAATTTAAAAAAATAAAATAAAAATACTGTTTCTAGGTTTCAAATGAAATAAAGGTGATAAAAACTAATGTATCATTGAAGATCCAATATAAATTGTAAGGACTTGGCTCTTCACTGACTATAGAGGTAATTTATTAGAAAATAGATCAGACTGTACCACAGAGAAGGAAATTTTCAAGGCATCAGATGGTAGTTGGACAGGATGACCTTTATTGTCCCTTCCAACCCAGAGATTCTGTAAATTGATGAAAACCCAGTAATGAGGAAGGTGCTAATGACACACCATAGTGCCCTCTATTTTTAAAATGAATATTTTAAATGTCAATAGGTTATTTGTTTTCAATGCCTCTAACTTTTATCATAAAAAAATTCATGTTACCATTTCTCATTCAAGCTCCTAATGATAGACTGTGACCTTTTTCTGGGGGAGAAAGAAAGCCGAGTCTGTCTGAATTCTTGTTACAAAGAAGTAATGCAAGTGAAAGAGGTTCTGATTCCCCAAAGGCTGCTAAATGACACCCTCCAACTATAACCTGCTGGTCTCCAGAGGGTAATTAAATTGCAGATGAGGAATATATCTGTGATTTATTTTTAGGAGACCAGGCTGGAGAAAATAAAATACACCTGACCTTTAAGTTTTTAGGTTTGTAGGGGAATTATTAGTGAAGTTAGTTGTGACTTTAGATTTTCAGTATTTGGTAAGAAATTTGCACAAGTTAACAGTGATGTTTGCTCTAATGAAATCTTAATGGTAGATTATAGACATGGAATAAGAAACTATACTGAAATTGCCACAATAGTTTGCTGCACTAAATGCAGATATTATGGCCCATTTATGAAGAAGTGTCCTTAAAATTTGTAGTTGTATGTGCATGTTGGCAAATAGGTATATGAAACTGATCAGGTTAGAAGAAATCACTCCAAACTTGGCAAATGGGCAGAGGAGAGCAATCCTTAGGTGAACTAGTTTCTACCATGTGTTTTTAGTCAACTTTACTAAACTTTACTAAAGTGTTTACATTGCATACATTGGTTGATTTTTTTTTAAAGATTTTATTTATTTATTTGACAGACAGAGACAGAGCGAGAGAGGGAGCACAAATAGGGGGAGTGGGAGAGGGAGAAGCAGGCTTCCCGAGTAGCAGGGAGCCTGATGCGGGGCTTGATCCCAGGACCCTGGGATCATGACCAGAGCCGAAGGCAGACGCTTAACCATTTGAGCCACCCAGGAGCCCCATATTGGTTGATCTTTTAAAAGGGTTTAAAATGTTTAATTATATGAACTTGGCATTTTGGCATTTTCTCCTTTTTAGAAGGTACATGAGAAAGTTACTTGGTTAGATGCCAGCTTTAGCTCACTGAATATGAAACCTTTATTAGTTTTTTTCTTAGGTGTGTGGGAAGATATAATGTAAATTTGGAAGCAAGTTTTTATTTTACTAAATTCATTAAAGTTTTTCTTTATACATTGCCTGGGGGATATTAGGAGGGTGATTAAGAAAACAGGTGTTTACAATTTAAGGACATACCTTATGGATAGCAGCTCGCAGAACTTCTAAGTGTGGGTGACAGCTTTGCAAGTTACAGGATACCAAATATTGGCTTCGGGAAAGAGAATTGTGATTTCCTTTTCAGCAAATCTAAAAGTGTTTGGATACATTTAGTATGGGATAGATTAAAAAACTGAGCATTCTCCATTTTGAGTTTAAAAACAACAGAATTTTGCATGTAAAATTCCTTTTGTGGGAAACTGATTCCATGAGATAACTGTGTGTGGAACGTGAAAGAGAGGAGAAAATTAGGACAAATAGATGTCTTGGTTTTTTTTTTTTTGTAAATAGATAATAGGAATGAGTAAGAATTAAAATTTAATATTTAGTTAAAGTCAGCCCCATCTCCAGCCCAGGTTAATAGACTTGCACGTTTCTGACCTGATGTGAGCATCAGGAGGAAAGGGTATATTATGGAAGATGGTGGTTCTGGAGTGCTCCTAATTTAACGTCCAAGTGTTCTTGATGGGGAAAAACTGAAATTGTCAGAATTGTGATAGAAATGCAAAAAATTAAGCAAAATAAGCTATGTAAATTGTGAAACATACTCTACATCTCAATTTTCTCTGTGGTAGGGTAACAATTACAGATTTTCCATCTAGCTAACAGAGGGCTCTACCTCTATCACGTTAAATTATCTCTGCCTTCTCCTTCCCTTGCAATTATGTTTTTTTTTTTTCATGCTTACATCTGTGTTCTAAGTGGGAATGTCCGAATTAAGCTACTGCTGTTGCTGATGTTGCTTTAGCTCCCACCAAGGAATCTAGCACTTCCTATGTGAAAAGTCTGAACTAAAGAAAGCCTTTACAAAAATTTAGGTTCTTTGACTCTCTCAAAAATCCTGTGAAGTCAGTAGTTTCATTAACTCCCTTACATGAATGAGAAAACGGAGGCTTAGAAGGGTTTGAGGCAGACAGTTCAGCTGCTTAACCCACGTCTTAACTACTGTCCCACAATTTCTCCGATTTTAATGACATTTGCCTTTAGAAGTTTTAGAGGTTTAAAAGCCCTTGTTTCGGCCTCACTGTCAAGACTGTCAGGACCTCCTCTGCTAGGATGTCGTTTCCTGGCTTGTTTCATATCAGACACATCATCTTCTACTTGATCTCTGAGCCTGGCTGTTGTGAGAAGACTCTATCCGTGCTCTCCTCTTCCCAGGTTGAACCCATAATGTGTGTGGTCTATTAATTATTAATTAAACAACTATTTGCATGCCTGCTATTGGATGCTAATTTTGGAGACCCAAAAGATGGGTAATGCCCAGCCCCTGTGATAAAGAGGGGAAGATAAGTGGACAGGAGTATAACTTAATAACAAAGTTATTGTTAATGTTCACTGTCTTCTTATTGAGGAGGAGTTTGTTGGTATGACATCCAGACTGCCTTATTCATTTTCTGGCAGATGTTCTGCTTTAAGCTCCTTATGCCTTTCTAGCTTGACTTTTTTTTTTTTTCCACTTATAGTTCTAGAATTGCATTGAGATTCATTTATTAGGAGTTTTAGGAGATGAATAAAGAATTCTCCTTTTTCCCCACTTGTGTTTAGAACCAACTGATATAGACATAGATATCCAATAGATGGAGATAAAATGTTTTATAATATCTATAAAATTATTTGGAGATTGTGTCTGAGGTCAGCCAAATGAGCTTTTGAATACACCCTCAATGCAACAGGCAGCTCTAGGAAACCACAGACCAAAGGGCCAGTCCCCTGCTACTGCATAGTAGGGAGAAGACCATACATATTTTCTCTTCTAATACACAGATCATGAAGAAAAGAGAATGAGACAGGAGAAGAGCTGAGCATGGCTGGGTGATTCTAACACCCACCAATTAGAGGGAAGGGTGGGGGGTGGTGGAGAGAGGACAGAATGTCATCTACTGGAGGTCTCACTGCATAGACACATGAAGAGCAAGAAACAAACGTTCCCTCCAACACATGAGACTGGATTGAAAAATGTGGTTAAAAGATCTCAATCAAATGAAAAGCCATATACAGAAATAGGCAATTCTAAAATAGGGAGGTTGCTTTTTTTTTTCTTTTTTTCCAGATTTATTGAGGTATAATTGACAAAATTGTAAGATACTTATAGTGTGATGATTTGATTTGTGTATACATTATGAAAGGATTTCTTTCATTGAATTAATACATCCATCACCTTATATCTTTACCTTTTTATTGATGAGAACATATAGGTTCTACTCTCAAAAAATTTCAGTTATACAATATAGTGTTACCATTATAGTCACCATGTTATATATTAAGTTCTCAGACGTTATTCATCTTATAACTGAAAGTTTATACCCTTTGCCAACATTTCCCTGTCCCTGGCAACCACTTTTCTATTCTGTTTCTATGAATTTACATTTTTTGTTTGTTTATTTGCTTTAGAGTCTACATATAAGTGATAACCATGTGGTATTTGTCTTTGTCTGGCTTATTTCACTTACCATAATGCCTTCATCCATGTTGTCACAAATGACAGGATTTCTTTCTTTTTAAAGGCTGAATGATATTCCATTATGTCTATATATACCACACTCCCGTATTCACTGCAGCGTTATTCACAATAACCAAGGTAAGGAAACAACCATTCCATTTGTTGATGGATACTTAGGTTGTTTTCATACCTTGGTTATTATGAATAATGCTGCAGTGAACCTGGGAGTGCAGGTATCTCTTTGAGATAATGATTTTGTTTCTTTTGAGTATATATCCAGAAGTAGGATTGCTAGATCATGTGGTAGTGGTAGTTCAGTTTTCAATTTTTGAGAAACCTCCACACTATTTTCTATAGTGGTTGTACCAGTTTGCATTCTAGGGAAGTTAGTTTTATAATGCAGGTCCCAGTGTTGTAGAAAGCATCAGAGATAGATTCCCAGAGAAGATAGATTCCCAGAGGACACTAGTTGACTCCTGAGGAGGGAAGATGAGTTTGCTAAGGAGACAGCAACTGGGGCAGTGCAATCATGTTCTGGCAGAGGAATAGCACACATACAGGTTCTGAGGCTTTTTGTATTTGGAGAATTAAAACTGCTTAGATATTATCAGAGTGTAATTGTCAAAGATGGGATAATATGGCAGAATATGAAGCTGGAATGGAGACAAAGTTGGTTGACTCCCTATCCGCTGCTTTTGAGGGTGGCTGTGTTTGGGGCCTTTAGGTGACTTTTCTTGAAGCTCTGCCCGTTGGCCTAACATTGTGCCACCCGATGAGAGATTCTCAAGGCACCTTTGCTTTAAGTGTGGGTGGACTTTTTTCTCTTTCTTCATCTCAGCCTCACAATTCTTGAGATCATATTACCCCCACCTTGTACTTCCAGGAAAGTCAGAAGCAATTCTAAAAAAAGGTTGGAAATAGGAAGCAATTTCTAATTTAAGACTATTAGCTTTTCCTAATTTAGATTCAGTGTTTATATTTTTAGGGTAGATTAGAAAATTCCATTGCTTTGACAGGCAACGGTGATCTCAAACCCTGGGTCCAGATGGCCTTTTGCTGCTAGCACTGCATTGATGAATTCACCACCAGGTGACCTCTAATACCACAGCCTTTTTGATTCCAAGCCAGGCTGATCTGAGAGGAGGGTGATAGAGCTTACTTCATCCCCTGAGCACACTCATAAAATATTATCTGGCTCTTGGAGGAGTTTATCCATCACGGAGCCTGTCAGATAGTTTGGTGTGCTTAGCATTTCAAATTTATATGAACTGAAAGCATTGAGAGGTTTGGAGGATAAATCCACATTTCTTAGTTTCGTTTGGCATTTTGAAATCCTTTGCCAGACCAGCGAAAAGTTACATTTACCACTTGGATTCATTATGCTGACTTTTTCATAAGGAATTATTCTTTTTGATAGTGTGCAATAGTTTTTAAAATATTTTCTTATACATTAGTTCATTTATCTTGACAGCAAATCAGTAAGACAGGGCAATAATTGCTTTCTCCATTTTACAGAAGTGGATACTGATGTTAGAGAAGTTAAAGTGTATCTCTTAGACCAGTGCTGTCCCAAAGGAATCTAATGCACACCACATATTTAGTTTTAAGTATTCTGAGTGCCACATTAAACAAAGTAAAAAGAAACAGGCGAAATTAATTTTTTTTTTAGCCAGGTGAAATTAATTTTAATAATATATTTTATTTAATCCAATGTGTCCAAATGTTATCATTTCTGCATGTAATTAACTTAAGAATTGTTAATGAGATACTTTCTATTGTATTTTTCTTTCTATGTCTTTGAAATCCAGTGTGTAATTTATACTTAAAGCAGGTTTTAGTTCAGACTAGCCACATTTCAGGTGCTTACTAGCCATAAGTGGCTAGTGGCTCCTGTACTGGACAGTACAGACTTAAATAAAAACTGTACTGCTGCCTTTTCTACTGTGCATTATATTGACCTACTATTAGTTTGGCTAATGGAGTAGGGTTGTATTTTCAAGAGTTGTGATAAATCTAAATAACTTCATATCAAACTTTTTCTTGTTTTCTCTGAGAATATTTATCTTTGTATCACTTGATTATTTCCACAGATGTGGTCTGTGAGCCCTTGAGTATTCCCAAATAGAGGAATTGAGCAGAAACCCACAGATAATGAACAAAGAGCTCTAATCAACACTCCTTGAGCATCCAGTTAGTAATGAGTAAGTTCACCTTTGTATGTTAGGAATGAAGGAGTCTATCCAATAATCTAACATTTGTGTGAAAATGCTTATATAAATGGATTTTCATAAGGAAAACTTTCTAAATGAAATTAAGAATTTACATCTAATCCTTCTCTGGCATCTTTCTTTGCTTTGGCCCTACTATTTTCAGTCTGTGTAGGCCAAAATTTCATTTCTATTGATTGTTTAGTGTGGGTGGAATAGGTTGGCAGACATTTTTATTGACTAAATGAAAGATAATGCCTTCATGAGAGTCATCATCTGTTTTCCTGAAATAGCAACTCTACATTTTCCAGGTAGCTAAAAGGAAAAATCTCAGCCACTCTAGACAGCTACTTCAGAATTTTATTTCTATAGTGGTTCAAAGATCTGTAAATCTTAGATTTTCAAACATGTAAGCTTACATGTATGCTTGATTCTAGGGGGCTCCTAGAATCCTTCCCTTCAGAAAACCAAAACCAAAACCAAAATAAAACAAACAAACCCCAAATACTTTTGTTGAAAAAAACTTCCAGAGAGAGAGCATTTGGAACTTCCAGATAAAATAAGAGTCTATTGTTTTCCAGTCCTTCTGGACTAAGCACTGAACTTTACTTTCTCTTAGTGTTTACTCTACAAAGCTAGCCTTTTGTGCTATTGCCAACCATCTGTAGTCACTTGCTCAAACTAACCCATTTCGTGAAATCTCTAATTCCCCTAATTAGAGGTAACGTTTTCTTCTCTTGGTTCCCATAATACTTTGTTTATATTTCTACTATAAAAATAATTACATTGTCTTCTATGTTATATTAGGTTGATTCAAATGTGAATGCTGTTTTTGTAGATAAAAAACGTTCACTTTCATATGCTTTAGGCTACTATAATTAACTTACAGAATTCTGAATGCACACACACTCATATATATCTATGGGGCAGAATCTGTCTCAGGTTAATTTCTGAATATCCCATAGCATCTTGGCCATAGTAGCCCTTCAATAAATGTTTGTTGAATTGAACTGAATGAAATAAAAATGGAATGGATGTTGGGGAAATAGAATCATATAAATCACCCCTCTTCTCCATAAAACTCATAGATTGCATATGCCTTGCAGGTTTTGAATTTCAAAGAAATTGAGAGACTTCAACCTGATGCTTTGATATGTTGATTTAAGTAGAGGATATCAAAGGAATTGGAAGTAAACAAATTCCAGAATTTAGATAATACTAGTTATAAGCAGGGAAGCTATTGTACTGCAGATAAATGGATTGTATGTACATGTGCTATTTTTATTTAAGTTTTTTTTTTTTGTGGGGGGTGAAATCTTTAACAAATTGAGAATAAGACATACTCTTCCTCTTGCCAAAAACAACTGGTGTGAATGATTTGGCTGATTAAACTGAAATGGACAATTTTATATTTGTTCATATGTGATAAAGATACATAGAGAAACCATGTGTTATTTTCATATTCTATTTTTATATTGAGATTTAATGAAATCATGATTTAAAAAGCCAGGCAGTTTCAAAATCAATAAACTGTTCTTTGAATTTGCTAATTTTCCTGTGTACACCTGTTCAGCAGGTGTGACAGGATTATGACAATGGTATTTCTTTACATATCTGTGCCAAAGACAATTTCATTAGGCATTCTGAAGGAAGAAGCATCTGTGGATTTGATGTATCTAACATGAATTTTTTATATGAAGAATCTAGTCAGTTTGAAATTCAAGGTCTCTGAATTCTCAATTAGACCTTGGTCTCAAACTGTGGCTAAATAGAATATGAGTCAAATTGTGTAAGATAAAGTTCATACTTTGTCTTGGGCAGTTATACATCACCTCCTGTGGCCATGGAAAAAATATTGCAATAAATGTCAAGAATGGGCTCTGGATTTGCTGCCCAAATTTTCCTTTAGAAATGAAGAACCTATTCCCCAGCTGCTGGAAGTGGTACCAGCAGATGCCCCTCAGTTCTTAGCCTTTTTTCGGAAGTGCCTTAACAGAGAAGATCTACATTGTCCAAGGTTATGTCCCTTCCTGGAGAAACCTGCATCCTATGAATGTCAATGCAGAGGTATAAAGTTCAATACTTCTCATTCCAATTCAGGATTAGAAGGGTCATCTAAGCTTCAGAGTCCCTAGGCGGGGGTGGGGTGGGGGGGATCATCTGAGTTGACTTTGGATTTGTTGAAGCCAGGTTCTGCCTTTGCCCAGTCCTGCTTCATTCCTTCCTCTTCCTTTATGCAAGGATTGATCTCAAGAATTTTTCCAGTAGGTTTCTTGTATGCTCATAGCTGTCTCAGAGTCTATTTTTGTGGAGCCCAATTTATGACAATATCAAATTAGGAGAGAAGAGAAATGTTCTGAACTGATAGAGACTTAAATAACACTTCAGGCTAAAGAAAATTTATAAATTACCAATTCCTTCCATAGTATTGATAAGAGACCCAGGTGCCATCAGTCACTTGCCCATGGTTGGTGCTATCACAGCAGTGGTTTGACTTCAGAGTCTTCTTCTTTTGGCTGCAAAGTCAATAAGAGGTTCTGCCTGCCCTTTGTGTTTCTGTTTAGCCAGTTCTAGTGTGAGGTTACCTATATCTCTGATCTATAATTGCCCAGCAAATCAGATCAATTGAGTGATTTAATAGATCCAGAAAATTCTCCAGAGGCAATGTCTAAATTTGAGTTTGAGGATATCCCGAAATATTCTGACTTGGGTAGGAGTGGTTGTTTTTTGCTCTCGTCTTTGGAGTTCATTGCAAACAACTTGAAATCCCAGTCATTCTAGAGTGTTTTGTGAGGGATACCTGAATAGAATCAGAATAATACTTGGACCATTTCATGCAGGTTGGAGTCTTCTGGATCCATCACTGGAGAGATCCAGTTCCCTGGCCTTGCTTTTGTAGTTTGCTTCAAGATAGTACAAAACTGACTTACTTGACCACTGAAGGGTATATATACCTGTGCATTCTTTTGAATGACCTCCACATGACATAGAGCAAGTCGTTCAGGGCTAGTTTTGTTCTCAGTGCTACCGTTCTGTGTGAAAATGCACCTATCAGAGGCAGTCTCCCATTTTGAGCTCCCTCTCTTTTTCTTTCTGTCTTCTGTGTTTTAATTTGAGTCTTTTATAATTGTCTTGGAAGATTCTTATTAGTTGTTGCTTTAAGAATTAGTCCAATTATTCTGAATAAGCCACCGTTTCTGTTGTGAGAAATTTAAGAAAATAGTCAACCTTATCCTAAATAGACCTGATATTCTGCTGCCATTGCTCGTTTCACCAGGCTGGTAAAAAGAAACTGAGAATCTGCATCCAGAATGCAGATGTGGGGATTTGGAAGAGTATTGAGAAACATGATACTCTCTTTACATTTTTTTAGGTGTTATACTTAGAAAGGGAAAGCAAATCCATTTTTTTTTTCTGTGTTCCTTAAGAGCAGAAATAGAGGCTAGAAATGAGAGGAGGACAGAGGAAGCATTTTCTAATAAATATTGTCTCAAATTGAAATGGTCTTACTAGGTAATGAGCATGATCTGATTAAAGTGATCTGAGGCATGTACTTGAGACATTTTCTCTTGGATGGAGAACTTCATGGGGTAGATCACTATGTTGGTGCCCCCCAATGATCATATCTTTCGGTATCTATACCCTGTGCTATCCTCTTGCATAGTAAGGCTGAACTCAGCCACATGGCTTCTTCTTGCCTTTGGGAACATTGGCAAGCATGATCCAAGCAGAGGCTTGTTGAGTGCTTTTACCTTGGAGCTTGTCATTTGGGAACATTCCCTCTTGGGAGCAAGGCATTGTGCCATAATGAAGCTTGGGCTGGAATACTCAACTATGAGAGGCTATTGGAGGGAGGCTAAACTCCCAGTTGAATGCAGCCACATGAGTGATTCCATACCACAGAGAGCAGGAAAACTACCTAAGCAAGCTTAGAATCATGAGAAATAATATGTTGTTATTGTAAGCCAATAAATTTCAAGGTGGTTTATTATGCAGGAGTACATAATGGAAATACTGAATATATTACATTATCTCTGGGGTCTTCCCCAATTCTTATGGTCTCCAACAAATTGTAAATAGTGGGAGAAAGAACTTGAAAAAGCATATGGTATGAGCTACCCTCTAGATACTGTGGTTCATTCCTTCACCTTGGGGAAATGTACATTTAAACTATCTCTACTTTGTGACAATCTGACAAGTACATAAATACCTCCTGCAAAAGGAACACCTCATCCATCCTCCTGTGCTGATTAATCCTGATTGTCTGGCAGATTGTGTGGATATGGAGATGGTATTCTGGCTTCAAGTTGAGATGAAAATGAAGATAGCAAAATCTCCCTCAAATTGTCACATTTCTGAAACTTCAACAGATGTTAAATGTAGTTTAATCAACGTTGATTGATTCCACACACTGTTTTCTCATCTGTGAAGTGAGGTTTCCACAGCCAGTTAGTGGGAGAAAAGGAAAAGTTAAGCAGAATATAAATCAATGTGTCCATTTTAAAATTAATTAGATAGGATTTTATATTTGCCTTACATTTTTTCTTAGTAACTATCATTTGCTCTTTTTAAGAAATTCTTGCTAATCAAAGCTCATTTTTTGTCTTTCCCACTAGAGTTACAAACCAGCCGTATAAGTGGGAAGATATAGATCTTCCTCCATGTGTTTGATTTATCCTGAATGTTGGCGAATTCACAGATCAGAGCAGGAGTTTGATTTTAGCTTAGGCTTTAGGAAATTTTTTATGATGTCAATATGGAAAACCATGAGGGTAAACTCAACACATTGTAGTTTGCTTGTATATTGTACCTTCACTTATTTATTTTGGGGCTATAGTGAGAAGATATGTTATTCTTCCTGTTAACTGATTATTTAAGTTGGGTGATTAATGCTTACTCTAGTGTGGTCATCCCATGTTTTGTGGTTCCTTAAAAGCTCTGCTATAAACTGGTGTTAAAAATACTGCTGTGAATAGTACCTGTGTTCAGTTAATCACTGCTTAGTCAAGTTTCCAAGTTTGGCCCCATGAAAAGGCCAGTGTCTGCTAGTTCCTGACTTTCAGTTGGGCCATAACCCTAATCTTACCTCACAAGTGGAACATCTGTCATCACAAAGGAAACAAGATGGGACCAAGGATATCTCAGGCATAGTCCTCACTCCTTCTGGAAAAGTACCTAAACACAGAGGCCCTGTTTCAAATTTGAAGCATACTCCATGAGATAAACTAAAGAAACATAGCACATCTTTCAGAGGAAGTGTGAAGGGTAAACTGAAATGATAACAAGAGGCAGCTTGTTCCTTTCCTTACAGGTTAGTGAAGGATAGTGGTGACGTTGTCCCATGCACTCAATATTGGCATCAAGACTCTGAGGGGTCCTTACTATGCAAGGGTAGGGATGTTGCCCAAATTGGGAGGCTAGGAGCCTCCTTGGGTTAGGTCCTGGTCTGCTATAGGAGAGAAGGCTCGATTGCCAACCTCCAAGCCTCCCTGGTGCTTGAGCTCCATTCTGCAGCAGCCTGGCATTGTTTGGACATTCTTAAGCATTCAGGGTCATGTAAAATTACATTTCCTGTGGTGTGTCTATTTTTTCCAGAAGCTTACCATCTGCAACCAAAGGGAGAACCCCATCACCAATAACAAAACACTATGGTCCCCATTTTCTTTCTTCCAAACCCTTTCCAACTGACCAAGAATGTGACTTGGTTTGCCAACCCATTCGTAGGGTAGAGAGTGAAAATTGTGGGACTTTGGGTGTAGGTATATGTGTGTTTAGGAGGTAGGGAATGTGAAGGGGCAATAGCTGTTGTTTTATATTTTATATTATTTATATATATATATATATATAAAATATATAATATATTATAAAATTAGTCAAAGTTTGTACATTTCTAAAAGAAATATCATATGTTAGATTCTACACCATCACATATCTTTAAAGTCCAGTTTATCTTTGTCTGAAGGGAAAATGTGTTATTTTAATTGCAGTGTTCACACTAAAGGGATATTAAAAACAGCTTGAAAAGAATAAAACAGTTAATACTTTTTGAATGCTTATTGTATTCCAGACACTTTACTTTTATTAACTAATTTATTCTTGTAACAAACCTATAAGGTCCTATTATTGTCCATATTAACAGCTAAGGAAACATAAGTGTAGAGAAATCATTGGAGCTGGTCCAAGGACGTTCTGGCAGACTAAAGATGTCCACAAATTCTTTAATGCTCTCCCAATGGTAGGAGTTCCCTCCCCTTGAAACTCAGGGGCTCTGTGTCCGCTTTCACTAATAAAATAGGCAAGAGTAACACTTTGCCATTGGGTCCAGGCCTTAAGGGTTTGGCAGCTTCCACTTCCTGTCTCTTGGAGCACTTGCTCTTGGAGTCCTGAGACACATGGAAAAGTCGGATGACCTTGAGGTCATCATGCTGAAAGGAGGCTGAAGGGAGCCAAGTGGAAGGGCCACGTACAGAAGGACTGATGCTCAGTGAGCCCCCTGTTGTCATGGTCACAGCTCCCAGCTGTTCAAGTCATCACTTGCACCCATAGACGTCATGTACACAGATGACCATTTTCTGCTGTGCCGTCAGAATTCCTGACTCACAAATTCATGAGTAAAATAAATGATTATTTTAAACCACAGAGTGTTGGGGTCATTTGTTACATAACAGCAGATAAGCAGAACAGTCACACAGCTATTATGTATACAACCCAAGTGGATTTAACCCAAGTGACCTGGCTCCAGAGTGCATGTGCTTAACTAGTATTCTCTACAATATATATGTTACCCAGGATGTTGTGCTATTTTAGTTCAAACAGCAACTCCCCCACCCCTGCAACACACTGCGTGGGCTTTTTCTTTAGCCTGCTTTATTCTCCTTCGACACCCTACCACCACCTGACATCTTGTGTCCTGTGTTCATGCTTGTTTAGTGTCCATTTCTCTACCCTCCCCCACTCGAATGGATGATACAGAGGTTTGCCTGAGCTGTTGACTGCTATATCCCTAGCACCTAGAATAGTGCCAGGCATGAAGCAGGCCCTAAATATTTTTGACTGAATGAATAAATGATAGAAATGTTTCATTTTAAAGTCAGTAAAATGGGAAATGCCTTTTACTTCAGTCACTTGAGACATTCTGTGTAGCTATTCTGGTTTACTCTTCAGTGGGGAGAAATAGAAAGGTCAGAAAGAGAGGGTCTTGTGAAGAAAATGATGATATATTAACCTCATAAGACAATTACCTGAGTCTCAACCAGGCTAGGAAAAGCAAGAATGGCAAACAGTAAAAAAGCAATTGTGATGAGCTGCATGTTATTGAAGATGATATTTTTCCTGGCAGTAAATCTGATAGTGAAATCTGCAGTGAGAATGTGCAGCAGAGTGCCATTCCATAAAAGTAAGCTACTCCCTGGGGGTGGCTCAAATATGACACCATTCTACTTGGAAGAATTTGAGTAATGACGGGATGGCCTCCAAGAGTTCCATTGGCTGGAATAATTAAATAGGTTAAACTAAATGAAGCAAGGAAAATTATTTTGTGGGTAATAGAAGAAAAATAAGGAAACTAGACCTTTCTAGAAACCCTAGAGCAAAGATTGACCTCTTCAGATTCTAGTGAGGTATTAGGAAAATAAATCTAAATGATACATAGTAAGTTGAAAGTATGACATAAATGAAGTCCTATTATTATTGTATCACTCTTAGAGAGATTTTGTAAGTGACTTAGGGGAAATGAACTGTTCAATACGGAGATGGTGACAAGTTGGGAAATGCCTACAAATAGAGCCTCTCTCAACCAAGGGTTTGCTGTCTGTTTTGTATGTTAGTCATTCTGGCTTCCAGAAGAAAGAGTTAAGCCTGAATAATATAAGAGATTTAAACACTTTAATGAATGATAACAAGACAAAAAAGTGATCTCACTAAGAAGTTGTCAGTTTCTAAATCAATTGAGAGGACTGAAGTTAGACCAAAACTAAATATATTCAGCTAGGTGTGCTGCAATGGGAACTGGGAAGCTGCTTTCCATATGGTGTGGGTAAGTATTAAGCTCCCTCAGGAAATTGAAACAATTCTCTGTGGCATATAACTCACGTTTCATGGTGTGAATTCTAGAATTGTTTTAAAAAATTGGCACATAAAACCAAAGCTGTAGCAATAGTCTAAAGTAAGGAGAAGAGTCACTTCCTCTAAACACAAACATCCAGTTCAATATTTATGAGAAAAGAGAAGTTGGGTGACCGAAAATCAAAAGGTTATGTTCTTTACTTAATGAATTGAGTTATTTTTTTTCTAATTACACAAGTTATGTCAGATAAATGGCAATCATGAAGTATAGTTCACAAAAAGTGCCACGTGTTTTACTAATTCTATGGTCTGGATAAGCACTGATGAAATGTAAATGTCAGTGAATTGGGCCAAGAATTGAGAATTGATTTGCTAGAGGGCCACTTTGGCCATATTTATTTACTGCCATCAGAGTGTCTTAAAAACCCTGATCCTCTTCCATTTATATCATTTGTTTTATTTAATCTCCAAAAGACAAGGGCCAATGCAAATGTTTTTAAAATGAAGATAGAGAGATTCTAGCAATTGTCATGCATACATTTCCATAAATATTTTAAAACATCTGGATTTGTGGTGTTTTTTATTTTACCAGGAGAAGATTGGCATGTGATTGAGATAATTTTACATATTCTTATATTCTTATTCCTCACTGATTAGTGGTTGTTGCTACTGTTCCAAAAGGAAACAAAAAGCCTATTAAAAAAGAAATTTGTTCCATTTGTATTTGTAGGATGAACAATGATAGCTCAATTCATTCTGGGTGTTACTTATTAATACATTAAGTATTTGTGGCTGAGTAATGATAATAAACATTGACTATGTTGCTTTACTTGTTTCAACTCATTTGGTTCTTATATCAACTTAACCCTATTTCAGAGATGAGAAAACAGAGGCATGGAGATGTTGGGTAACTTTGCTGAAGTTGGGAGCTAGTAAGTGGCAGAACTGGGATTAGAGTACAAGGAGTTTGATTTGTAACCCAGTCTGTACTCATAAGCACTAGGCTATAATGCTTCTCAAACAGTGCATGTGGTAATTTTGTATTTTGCCTTGTAAGTCTTTCAACTGAATTAGTATGTCAATGTTGAAATAGTATCAGTTCATTTATTAAAGAATAAAGATCTTTTCTTTCTGTCATGCTCTTGATGCAAAGAATACGATAATTAAAATTTTATGGCTTGTTTAGAAGGTGACATGTAAGAAGTAAGAAATAGATTTCTTTAGGTTGATATGATGTTAATGCTGGTGGCTGGGTTGGGGTGAGGGGGAGCAGGGGAAAGATGGCTTAACCATAGCAGTTTGTCAGAAGGAAGTGACTCAAAGTGACATTTTACAGTGTCACAGTAGAGTTCATATGTACTCCTGCTACCTATAATGAGTGTTATAGAAAGAAAAATAAATAGGTAGATTTTGGAGCCTGTGTTGTTTTATGTAGTTGTAAGGAATATGCATAAACTAAAATATTACTGCCATTTTGCAGATGGAGAAATTGAAGAGTAGAAGCTGCTTTAAGATGTTAGAAATTAGAAGCTGAGACAGTTTGAGAAACAAAAATTTAAAATGATATAAAATTAGAACTTGAGAGATTAGATTACAGTACCAAGTCATCTCATGTTACAAGATGATAAAATGAGGCTTGATGGTTTTCTAGGTTTTCTTTTTTTCTTTTGAATGTGTGTATGTATTTGTGTATTTATATACCTTACTTTGTTCCCCCAAACCCATGAATACAAGTAGAGTACATAAGGGCTTTTATGAGCAAGGAAATTATGGTAAAGAGAAAATAAAAGAACAATAAGCTACAATGACAGGTGAAGTTAGAACACAAAATGCATGTTATGAGTTCTGAAACACTGTTGGAGGGCCATTTGGCTTTCAGGTTTCTAGCAGCAAACACTAAGACAAAAATATGAGCCACAGTGTCCATGAGATAAAACATCACTTTTTCAGAATAGCACAATTATTCCTGGTTCTGAGCCTTAGAGAATTTATTCTAAAGGACCACATAAAGAGGGGTGTGCTTATAAAATGAACAATATCCTCAAAAATAAATATCATAAGCTTCATAGGACTGTTTCTTTACTATCATTCTGTGCAGACTTTTGGCAGAATAAATCAGCACAATGTAGCAGGAGAATTTTATGAGCAGCTGAAGCAAAGCAGGCCAGGTAGGAAAGTGTCCCAATGTTCTCTTAAGGAGGAATTTTCAAGTTTTAGAAGACATACAAAGAACATATAATTCAGGTAGTTCTGCAGAATACATATTTCTTCCAATCAGACTTTTAACCAAGTGCTGAGTAGCAGTGAGTTTGACATTATTCTCTACAGTAAGTGTTTGAGGGGTAGTCTGTGTTTTGGTTAAGTGCAGACCCACATACCTGTAAGCATCAGAGTTCTTTGAACTGAGGGAAGGCTTGCCACACTGTAGGAGCTCTTGTATTCTCTTTTGCACATATTTTTCCCAGTATAATATTTATACCTTATCTTTTTAATAATGTATTTTTCCATGTAGAATTATGGATTTGCATGTGTTAGAGTAGGAGGCCACTCCAACTCCTTGGAGTGATGGATTGAGCAAGTACTGAGGAGAAAGCCAAGATTTCTCCTAAAAATAATTTTAAGTCTATTCCAGCTCATGAACAGATGGGTGACCAAGGCCCTCAAAACATGGCCACAAAAATTTTAGTTTGGAACAATTTCAAAGTGGGTGTTAACAAATGCCCATCATGGCCATAAAAATAAACCTCAGTAAGGGATTCATAGAACATCTAAACATTGAGCAATGTAATTTCCTACAGAATGCTCTTAGATAAAATAATAAAAAAATATACCCCTAATGCCTGAATGAAGTGTAACCATACATAACCATGTAGAGATCCATACGAATGCACCTATGGTGATCATGTGGTATGGTTGCCTGGATAGGCCTGGATACTGCCTGTTGTCCTGGCATGATTCTTAATAGTACCTCCTTTATTGTGAAAAGTGTTCTGGCTCCTTTGATGCCTTTTGGTAATATTTGTACTTAAAGATGTTTACTGAAAATTTTATGCTAATGTTAAGCACTTTTATAGAAATTTTGCTTTCATGTTGCTTACTGGTTCTGCCTCCTGAATTTGGGGAGATGAAGAAACAAAAATGATCATTAAAAATCTTTAAAAATAATGCAAATTTTCATTTTAACATAGTGTTGAACACCTTTAATGTGTGTGTGTGTGTGTGTGTGTGTGTGTATTGCACTAATTGTAAACTTTGGAGGCATTTCAGTGTTGTGAAGATTCACTGCCATTGTAAAGGTCCTGGAATTGCCCATTTGTCTCTGAAGATGTACTTAAACCAAATGAAGTACTTCCATTGGAAGGCTTATGTTGACCTTATAGCTGTATATTAATCTTCTAAGTGTTAAATAAAAGTGTAACTTCTGGCACACATACAACAACATATTCTGGATAAATTATATGATCACACTACCTTTACCTGATTCTTCTTTTGGGAAGTCAATGCTAAAGAGAGGCACATACATGCTGCAATCATACACTATTTTTTATTGAAGTATGATTAACATAGAATGTTATATTAGTTTCAGGTGTACAATATAATGCTTCAGCAATTCTGCACATTTCTCAGTGCTCATTTTTAATGATGGCCATTGGTAGGATGCCCTGCCCTGCATAGAATACTAACCTGAGAAACCAAGGCTTCCAATTTATTGATGAGAGCTTGCCATACATTTGAAATAACCATTAAGGAATTTGTGGACAGAAGGGGAAGCTCTATAATATAAACAATAAATGGATCCCATCCCAAGTACTAATAGATCATGTAAATATATGAGGAAAAATTTGAGCCCGTAGTTTGGAGTGTTCCTTGAGTAATTCTGAAGTAGAGAAATCTTCCCCCAAGAGGTAGCTTTATATGTAGATTGAACCTTTAAAAAAATCAGCCGTATAATATGAGGAAGTAGTGTCCTAATACAATCCTAGAGGTGACTGGGTTCACAAAGTTCAGAGAAATTGACCTTGGTTTGTCCATCTGGGACAAGTATACATCCTACGGATCAACTTGAATCTGAATTTGAATAACCTCTTTCACCAAATTTATACTTTAGTAACTTTTTTCACATTAAGTCCTGTTGTATATCTAGGGGCCAAAGTCGGGCCCTTCTGCAAGGATTTATTTACCCAAGTTCTTTCAAGGCACAGAGATTTAAAATTACAGGAAGAAATCCTGACTCCCAAGTGTTATGACTCAGTTTCCTTGTACAAATGCTAATAAAACGATAACTGTGAATGTGCTAAAATGTGAAGCAATGCATTTGATTTGAATTCTTCCCATTGGTAAGGAAACCACTTGTAATTACTTTCCAAAGACCTTCAGCATCTGTACCAGGAAATTCTACTGAGGTAGAATTGATCATCCCTGTTTTGTGTGCTCACTGAATCCTCCACTTACATCTGTTATTTGTATCTGCCACTGCCACACATTAAAGTATTTATATATCGATCTTCTATGAGACTTTGAATTCAACAGTAGCAAGGACTGTGACTTATTTGCCTATGCTTTTCCAACACTTAGCACAGGGTCTGTGTTGAATAAATGGAAAGATGTGTTTTATCCATTTCTCTCACTTTTTTTTTAAAGATTTTATTTATTTATATGAGAGAGAGAGAATGAGAGATAGAGAGCACAAGAGGGAAGAGGGTCAGAAGGAGAAGCAGACTCCCTGCTGAGCAGGGAGCCCGATGTGGGACTCGATCCCGGGACTCCAGGATCATGACCTGAGCCGAAGGCAGTCGCTTAACCAACTGAGCCACCCAGGCACCCCTTCTCTGACATATTTAAGTAGCATTTTTTTAAAGTCTAAAAAATTATGTGACAGACATCTACCACTCATATTTACTACATATTAGTTTTTCATTTTGCTTCAGATAATTTTATTTTTAAGGAAATAAAAGCTTACAGCTTTAACTAAGTCTCCGTTCCCCATTCCACTGGGTTATCTTCCTAGAGATAACCACATCCTGAAGTTGATTATGCCATTATTGACACATATTTTTCTTTATTCGTATGCCTGTGTGTATCCATAAAAACAGCATTGTTCAAAGTGTTTTTAAATTTTACATGAGTGATATCATATAAATGTTTTTATAACTTGCCTTATTAATTTGATATTTTGTTTTCAATATTCATCTATATTGATATGTATAGATGTAATTCTTTCATACTAATTGCTGTATTCTATGATATGAGTCCACCATGGCTTATTTATCCATTCCAGAATTGATAGAAATATTAAGGTTGTTTTCAGATTTCCCCAGTTATGAGCCATGCAGCAACAAATGGAACATATCTCACTGAGTACATATGTATTTCTAAGGTATATAAATATTAAAAGGAATTTCTGGATTTTTCTGGCTAATCACATTGTTAGCTCTCTAATGTGGTGTAGTAATTTACACCACCACCAGCAGTGTATAACTGTTCTTATTTCCCCATCTCACCATTCTTGGATAATCCAACTAAAATTTTGTGTGAAACATCTCATTGATCATTAGTGAGATTGAAAATCTTTTCATTTGTTTATTATACATTCATGTTTCCTCTTCTGTGAATTGCCTGTTTATGATCTTTTCCCATTTTTCTTTCTTTCTTTTTTTTTAGATCTTATTTATTTCAGAGAGAGACAGAATAAACAAGCAGGGTGAAAGGCTGAAGGAGAAGCAGGCTCACCGCTGAACAAGGTGCCCAATGCAGGGCTCAATCTAGACTCTGGGATCATGACCTGAGTCTAAGGCAGACTCGAAACCAACTGAGCCACCCACGTGCCCCTCCCATTTTTCTGTTGAGTTGTCTTTTATTATTGAGTTTTAGGTATTTATTTGTTCATGTATTCTTGATCTAAACCTATTGTCAGTTACATGAGTTGGAAACATATTTCCTAGTCTGTAGCTTATATTTTAACTTTAATGGATCTTTTGTCAGACAGGGATTTTAATGCAACTAAATTTCTTAGAGTTTTCCTTTATTTTGTGGGATTTTTGTGCCTTGATTAAGACAATCTTTCAAACATAGAGACAATGCATATTGTCTTCCAGAGCTTTTAAAGATTTGCTTTTCATACTTGTGCCTTTAATAAATCTGAAACTAATTTTAGCATGAAAAGAAGCAAAGATCTAGTTTTGTTTTTTTCATATAGATAGCATTTCTTTTTTTTACTGCACCATCCTCCCTTCACTGATTTGAAAGTCACATGCCATACACCAAGGTTTCATATAAATGTAGATCTGTTTTAGCTCTTGATTCTGTTCTACTGGCTTATTTATATATCCCTGCCCCAAAGCCTTTCTAATTTTGATAATTTTAACTTTTTCAATATGTTATGTTATCTGGTAAGGCAAGTTCCTTCCCTTATAGTCTTTAAAACTACCTTGACTATTCTTGGCCTCTTTTTCTTTAATATGAACTTTACGATTATCTTTTTAAAATCAATGAAAAACACTGCCAAGGTTTAGAAAGGATTATACTAAATTTATGAACTAATTCTAAAGGAATTATTATATAGAATTTCCATATCTATGACCATGGTCTGTTCATTTAGTTTCTTCTTTTAATAAAATTTGTAATATTTTTGTTTCAGAGAGGTCTAGAATATCTTTTTTCGGATTTATTTATAATTGTCTTACAATATTTGTTAGTATTATATGGGAATCCTTAAAAATTAAATTTTCTAATTAGTTGTTTATAATGTATAACAATTTTAGAACTTAAGAAGGGTAGTGATTGCAGAACATTGTTAAAGTACTAAATGCCTCTGAATTGCACATGTTAAAATAGTTAATTTTATGTCATGTAAATTCCACCTCAACTAAAAACCAATATACCAAATATTAAATACTTATTAAGTTCTAAAACATTTTTGTCATCCAAAGAGAAAACCTTATACACAATTAGTAGTTACTCCCCCTCACCTCATCCCTTGGCAACCACCTGTTTGCTTTCTGTCTCTATGAATTTACTTATTCTGGATATTTCATATAAATGGAAGTATCTAATATGTGACTTTTTGTGTGTGGCTGCTTTCACTAAATATGTTTTCAAGGTTTATCCATGTTGTAGCATGTATCAGTACTGCATTCTTTTTTATGGCTGAATAATTTCTTTGTAGGTATATATCATATTTTGTCTATCTACTCATCCCTTGATGGACATTTAGCATGTTTCTACCTTTTGGTTATCATGAACTGTGCTACCAAGAACATTTGTGTACAACTATTTGTCTGTTTCCAGTTCTTTTGGATACATAGCTAGGAGTGGAATTGTGGGTCATAAGGTAATTCTGCCTGACTTTTTAAGGAACTGCCAAAGTGTTTTCCAGACTGGATGCAACATTCTACATTTCCAACAGCATGTATGAGGGTTCCAATTTTCCACAACTTATTATTATTGTTTTAATTATAGCCCTTCTGGTCGATATGAAATAAATGATACCTTACTGTTGTTTTGATTTGCACTTCCCTAATGACTAATGATGTTGAGCGTCTTTTCATGTGTTTGGCCATTTATTTTTTTATTTTTTTATTTTTTATTTTATTATGTTATGTTAATCACCATATGTTACATCATTAGTTTTTGATGTAGTGTTCCATGATTCATTGTTTGTGTATAACACCCAGTGCTCCATTCAGTACACGCCCTCTTTAATACCCATCACCAGGCTAACCCGTCCCCCACCCTCTTCCCCTCTAGAACCCTCAGTTTGTTTCTCAGAGTCCATAGTCTCTCATGGTTCGTCACCCCTCCTATTCCCCCCTTCATTTTTCCCTTCCTGTTATCTTCTTTTTTTTTTTAACATATAATGTATTATTTGTTTCAGAGGTACAGGTCTGCGATTCAACAGTCTCACAAAATTCACAGCACTTACTATAGCACATACCCTCCCCAATGTCTATCACCCAGCTGCCCCATCCCTCCCAGCCCGCCACCCCTCCAGCAACCCTCAGTTTGTTTCCTGAGATTAAGAATTCCTCATATCAGTGAGGTCATATGATACATCTCTTTCTCTGATTGACTTATTTCGCTCAGCATAATACCCTCCAGTTCCATCCATGTATTTGCAAATGGCAAGATTTCATTCCTTTGGATGGCTGCATAATATTCCATTGTATATATATATACCACTTCTTCTTTATCCATTCATCTGTCGAGGGACATCTTGGCTCTCTCCACAGTTTGGCTATTGTGGACACTGCTGCTATAAACATCGGGGTGCACATACCCCTTCGGATCCCTACATTTGTATCTTTGGGGTAAATACCCAGTAGCGCAATTGCTGGATTGTATGGTAGCTCTATTTTCAACTATTTGAGGAACCTCCATACTGTTTTCCAGAGTAGCTGCACCAGCTTGCATTCCCACCAACAGTGTAGGAGGGTTCCCCTTTCTCCACATCCCCGCCAACATGTGTCATTTCCTCACTTGTCAATTTTAGCCATTCTGACTGGTGTGAGGTGATTACTCACTGAGGTTTTGATTTGGATTTCCCTGATGCCGAGCGATGTTGAGCACTTTTTCATGTGTCTGTTGGACATTTCGATGTCTTCTTTGGAAAAATGTCTGTTCATGTCTTCTGCCCATTTCTTGATCGGATCATTTGTTCTTTGGGTGTTGAGTTTGATAAGTTCTTTATAGATTTTGGATACTAGCCCTTTATCTGATATGTCATTTGCAAATATCTTCTCCCATTCTGTCGGTTGTCTTTTGGTTTTGTGGACTGTTTCTTTTGCTGTGCAAAAGCTTTTTATCTTGATGAAGTCCCAATGGTTCATTTTTGCCCTTGCTTCCATTGCCTTTGGCGATGTCTCTAGGAAGAAGTTGTTGCGGCTGAGGTCGAAGAGGCTGCTCCCTGTGTTCTCCTTTAGGATGTTGACGGACTGCTGTCTCACATTTAAGTCTTTCATCCATTTTGAGTCTATTTTTGTGTGTGGTGTAAGGGAATGGTCCAGTTTCATTCTTCTGCATGTGGCTGTCCAATTTTCCCAACGCCATTTTTTGAAGAGACTTTTTTCCATTGGACATTCTTTCCTGTTTTGTCGAAGATTAGTTGACCACAGAGTTGAGGATCCATTTCTGGGCTCTCTTTTCTGTTCCATTGGTCTATGTGTCTGTTTTTGTGCCAATACCATACTGTCTTGATGATGACAGCTTTGTAATAGAACTGGAAGTCCGGAATTGTGATGCCGCCAGCTTTGCTTTTCTTTTTCAACATTCCTCTGGCTATTTGGGGTCTTTTCTGGTTCCATACAAATTTTAGGATTATTTGTTCCGTTTCTTTGAAAAAAGTGAAAGGTATTTTGTTAGAGATTGCATTGAATGTGTAGATTGCTCTCGGTAGCACTGACATCTTCACAATGTTTGTTCTTCCAATCCATGAACATGGAACGTTTTTCCATTTCTTTGTGTCTTCCTCAATTTCTTTCATGAGTATTTTATAGTTTTCTGAGTACAGATTCTTTGCCTCTTTGGTTAGATTTATTCCTAGGTATCTTATGGTTTTGGGTGCAATTGTAAATAGGATCGACTCCTTAATTTCTCTTTCTTCTGTCTTGTTGGTGTATAGGAATGCCACTGATTTCTGTGCATTGATTTTGTATCCTGCCACTTTACTGAATTCCTGTATGAGTTCTAGCAGTTTGGGGGTGGAGTCTTTTGGGTTTTCCACCTAAAGTATCATATCATTTGCAAAGAGTGAGAGTTTGACTTCTTTGCTGATTCAGATGCCTTTTGGCTGGCTGTTCTGGCTGATCTTCTGGGAGAGGGGCCTAGTGCCATGGTCCTCAAACGTCTTTGCTGGAGGCAGAATTGCCCTGCCCTTGCCAGGAGCTGCGCTAAGTACTCTGCTCGGGTTTGCTCTCCAAAGCTTTTGTTCCCTGCAAGCTTTCCGTACAGCTTTGGAGAACAGGAGTGAAAATGGCGGCCTCCCAGTATCCACCCCAGAGGAGCTGAGAACTTGGGGCCCCACTCCTCAGTGAGCCCCCAGAGAATAGCAATCAATCTCTCCTGTCTCCCCGGTCTCCGGCCGCACTCCATGCTTACCCAGCCTGTGACCAAGCATTTCTATCTCTGGCACACGACCCCGTTTGGAGTCGCCAAACCCAGCAGATTCCTGTGGTGCACTCCCGCACAGCTCCTCTGGGGGGAGGAAGAGGAGTCTCCCCAGATCTGCCACTTGTCTCCCTGCTGGAAGAGCAGTGGCCCAACAGTGCTGCAGATCACAGTTTATGGCAACCCTGAGCTGAGAGCCCACTCCTCTGCTCCGTCTCTGCAGCCAGCTTCCCTGCTCCAATACCTGGGAGCTCTGCCGCACTTAGACACCCCTGGTCTTTCTGTGACCCCAAGGGTCTTGAGACCACACTGTCTCAGTGAGGGTTCCCCTCCCCCTCTTAGCCACTAGAGCAAAGTCCCTCAACAGAGCTCACTTCTAAAATTTCCAATTTTGTGTTCTGCTGCTCTATCACTTGCTGTTAGTGGCTGACAGAGGCTCCCTCCCCCGCCATCTATCTTCCCGAATATCGCCTCGGATACACTTCTCCGCACGTCCTACCTTCCAGAAAGTGGTCGCTTTTCTGTTCAGAGAGTTGCTGCTCTTCTTTTCTTCGATCTCCTTTGATCTTCTCCTCTTCTTCGACCTCCTTTGTAGGTGTTCAGAATGGTTTGATCCCTATCTAGCTGAATTCCTGGGACCAGACGAAATTTAGGTCTCCTGCTCCTCCGCCATCTTGCTCCTCCCCTGTTTGGCCATTTTTATATATCTTTGGGGAAAAGCCGATTCAGGTTCTTTGCCCATTTTTAAATTGGTTTGTCTTTATATATTCTGGATCCTAGACCCTTATTAGATATATGATTTTCTCCCAGTCTATAGGTTGTCTTTTCACTTTAAGAGTGTCCTTTGATGTACAAAAGTTTTTAAATTTAATTTAATTTAATTTTTTTAAAGATTTTATTTATTTATTTGAGAGAGAGAGAGAGAGAGAGAACGAGCAGTGGTAGAAGGGTAGAGGGGGAGAGAGAGAAAGAGAGAAACAGACTCCCCGCTGAGCAGGGAACCCAATGTGGGACTCCATCCCAGGATCCTGGGATCATGACCTAAGCCAAAGGCAGACTCAAAACTAACTAAGCCACCCAGGCACCCCAAAAGTTTTTTAATTTTAATGAAGTTTAGTTTATCTATTTTTTTTCTGTTGTTGCTTGCATTTTTGGTGTCTTATCTGAGAATCCATTGCCAAAACCAAGGTCATAAAGATTACCCCTATGTTTTCTTCTAAGAGTTTTATAGTTTTAGGTCTTACATGTGCTCTTGCTTTAGGTGTTGATTTATTACATTTATTCTACAGATGAGAAGACTTGATGTGGTTTATCAATCTGATTTTCTCTTAAAGTATTATCTTTTGTTTAACTACTATATTTAGTTTTAATTTTAATGGCAAATTTTCTTTCCTAAAACTTACATACACTTTTTTTATAGCATGCTTTAATTATATTTCCCATTCCACATTAAATATCCTTATTTTATTTTAAATGTAATTATTTTACAGTATTTTGCTGATTAGTGTATTACATCAATTTCTTGGTTGTGCTAATCCTCTTGGTTTTTGGTCCGCTAACTCTTAGAGTAAATTGTTTCCTTGAGTAGCTTATGAGTTTTGCCTTGTGAATTTTTCCAACTGTAGTTATTATTTTTCATCAATCCTGAGGGTTGTGAAAGTGTTTTCCAGAGCAGTCTTATTTTTGCTTTCAATGAATGTATGAAGAGTCTCACCAGTCTATGTCCATTTTTAAAAATTAATTTCTTGGTTGAGGATTCTCACACCATTTATGATACCTCCTAAGGTGTCAATTCAGATTTGATATCTTATCTATCATGTATCTATCTATCTCTCTATCCTCTATCTATCATCTATCTATCTATCATCTATCTATCTATCTATCTATCTATCTATCTATCTATCTATCTATTTATCTATCATCTATCTATCATTTTTGCTGGAGAGTCTTGCACTGAGATTTACTTCTTTGTGTGATATGGTTTTCTAGTCCCTTCTGGGGGTCCAGACTTTCTAGGATACTAGATTTTGGTAGATGATATCAGTTAGCATATTTCATAGCTTTGAGGCAATTGTCTTCTTTTTAGTGTTGTGTTAAATTCCCAACTCCTCGTTCATAGGGTCTGTATTATCATCTGATATCCCCCCTGAGCTATCAAAGTTCCCTCTCACAGCTTTACAACTCTGACTTTAAGTTACTCTTCATTTCTGGTACTTGAGGATTTTATTCACTTATTTAACAGATTTTTATCAAGCATCTACAACATGTCAAGTACTGTTCTAGAACTTGAGCTATCTCTGAATAATTAGACATATTTCCATCTTTACAAGTTTATATTCTAGCAGTAGAAGGATTAAAAAGTAAACATATAATAAAAAAGGAAATTATATAGAATCTTAGAAAGTGATAAGTGATATGGAGGAAGAAAGAAGAGCCAGATAAAAGAATTGGGAAGGGTGGAAAAAGAGAGGCAAGGTGGAGTATGAAGTAGTGTTTTAGGAGTAAGCTTCATAGAAAGGTAAAATTCGAGCAAAAGTTTAATGCAAATGATGTGAGCCAAGCAGCTTTCTAGAGGAAGAGTGTTTCAGATAGATGAAACAGCAAAGTAAAAGCCTCCATGTGTGAGGGAGATGCTTCATGCATTCTAGAAGTAACTTGGATGCCAGTGTCACTAGAGCTGATTAGTTAAGAGGGAGGGTCCTAGGAGATGAGACCAAAGAGACAAAGGGAGAGGACAGATCATGTAGAGATTGAAAGCTCTTATAAAGACTCTGGCTTTTAGCTTGAGTTGTGAAAAGAGTAGCAACTTGATCTGATTTAGGTTCTTTTTTTTTTTTTAAAGATTTTTTATTTATTTATTTGAGAGAGAATGAGAGATAGCACGAGAGGGAAGAGGGTCAGAGGGAGAGGCAGACTCCCTGCCGAGCAGGGAGCCCGATGTGGGTCTCGATCCCGGGACTCCAGGATCATGACCTGAGCCGAAGGCAGTCGCTAACCGACTGAGCCACCCAGGCACCCCTGATTTAGGTTCTAAGGAGATTACATTAGCTATGTGTTGAGAATAGGTTGTAGGGGTCAAGGGTAGATGTAGGGAGATCTGTTGGGAGGGTACTGAAGCAATCTGGGAACAACACGGTAGCTGAAGAGGTAGTAAGAAGGAACAAGCAGCAGTTTCCAGAAGGATTGGATATGGGCTAGGAGAGAAAAGAAAAATAAAAAAAGAGTTAAAGACAACTCTTTCCTTTCAGCTGAGCTATATATATGTAATATTCATTATCATTATTTCCTTAAATCTAGCATTCCTCTCTGATCTTAGGAGCAGAGTAGCCCTGTGTTACTTCAGCTGACTATATTCTAGGACTGGAAGCCAATGAAGTGAGTTTTAAAATGTCATCTTCTGTTTAAATGTGCCTTTAAACACTTTGTTATATATTCTTAGAAGTTTTGGAAAGTCCAAGCTTTTTAAGGAAAGTCTCTGAGAGAGCTGAATTGTTTTATCCTTTTGAGATGCTGCTAAGGATGTACTCACTGCAAATGGATGGGAACAACAGCAGGTAGCTCCGTGATGAGAAGGGTTTTTAATTCCTTAGATATTTCCTGGCAAAGAAATAAATATTTGGACAAAAATATAGGCAGGGTTTTTATCTTGATGATTGGCATAATGCAGATATAGAGATTATATTTTTCTTTGATTTTCTTTCAACAAAAGGAAAACAATTCAGCGTTATTAAAAACCCTTTCTTTCATTAGATTAATAGAGTTCTTTCACTTGAGAGAATCAGCAAAATATTCCATGACAATAGGACTTTTTGTATTTATTGTCATTGCTTGGTAAACAGTGTCTGAGGAAACCAAATGGTTTTGGGTCAAGAGACCATAACTAAGGCACTACCCAGTGGAAAAAAAAGATCAAAATCTTTTGTAGTGTTTGTCTTGAAAAATTTAGGAAAATTCATACTTAGAATCTAAGGTGGATGTAGCAAGATGTTTATTACTCCCACAATATCCACTTCCTTTCTGTTTGAGAAAGCCATTTAAGTTTTTGGTCAAAAATGTTAGCAGAGTAAAATTGTGGGCATGGTAGCAGATAGATACCTCTTCATGAGAAGTGTGTAGTGACCACCTTTTCCTACAGACATTAAATATTGATTCTCTTACTGTGGTTTCCCAGCCTTGTCCTCTAGTACCTAACTTCTGTTTCCTTATTGCACTTGAAATGAAATGGGATCAAGGCAGGGGAACTTCTTTTTCAGAGTGTTACTTATTTCAAGGGATGACAAATAATGTAATATTTACCCAAAATAGTTACTCTTCTCAAATCTCTAAGGCTGACTAAAATTTACTGTTTATTTAAAAAATAATTTTGATTTCAATAGTGTCTACAAATAACCCATTAATATCCTTTTATTTTCCCTTAAGGACAGTGGCTTCCAAACTTTACCTTGGGCCACCCCCAGAATTCTGATTCACTTGTTTTGGGTGGGGCTCCAGATTTACATTTCCAACATGTTCCCAGTGGGTTTGGGTGTCCAGGTGTTACCAGGTGGTGGTGGGTTGTGGAATTCCTCAGTCCTTGTCTTCTCCAAGGAGCGAATTCAGTTGAGAGACTAGATAGTTAAAGTAGCAAGGGTTTTTTTTTTGACCTTGATATAATTTCTTTTTTTTTTAATATTTTATTGTTATGTTAATCACCATACATTACATCATTAGTTCTTGATGTAGTGTTCCATGATTCATTGTTTGTGCATAACACCCAGTGCTCCACGCAGAACGTGCCCTCCTTAATACCCATCACCATGTTAACCCATCCCCCCACCCCCCTCCCCACAAGGGTTTTTTGTTGTTGTTGTTTGTTGTTTATTTTTTTGGTTTTTTGTTTTTGTTTTTAGCAAAAGTGACAGTACACTCCAGAGACAGAAGTGCAGGGTGACCTGAGGATGGGTAGCAGTGTGCTGAGTTTCTCATTGTGTTCTTTTATGGGGGTTTGTTTGGTCTCCTTCATCTGATTTTGTTATTATTGCTCTACCCTTGGATCTGCCTTGGTTTTCTCCCCTCTAACCTTTCGCCCAAGTTTGTGTTAGTTATCTTTCCACAAGCGCCTAGCCACAACCCACGGGGTGGGGAGCAAACCATAATGCAAATAGTATTATAATGATATTATAATAACCTGGTGTTACTAGCAGACAAGGTCTTTCTTAAGTGCACATGGTCTAAAGTTGGGGCAGTCCTATAGCTCATATCTTCTACTTTATCAGTTGTATTAAACCACAAAAGGGGTTGATCTAAGGGAGATGGGGTGGTTTCTGTGTGGAAACCAGATGGTCCCTGGCAATTGTCCATCCGGCATCCTCCTTTCTCCCCTCCTGCTCATGTCTATCTAACTGCCTACTCTAACACAGGAACCATCCTTTGACGGCCTGAAGTCAGTGGTTTTCAAGCTTGGTGTACCTTCAGTACCTTGGAGAGCTTTCAAAAGTTCCAAGTAACTGACTGCACCCCAGGCCAACTAAATCAGAATTCTGGTATGTGTTTGGGGTGAGTTCTGGTATCAGAATTTTTAAAGCTTCCCAGGTGATTCCAATATGTGCACAAGTGTGGGACCTCTGCCTTTAGGTCTGCTGACTGGCAGCTGGATGCCCTTGACATATCGATTACCATTAAGCTCCCTGTGTGTACCTGGACTGGTTTCACCAGATCTCCATGAACTCCTCCCTGGAGTCAAAGTCTTGAGTGAAATGAGAAATAGGACAACACTATACAAATATAGAACTCTTACCATCAAACTTGTAGCAAACATTTTGACGTGTATAGGTTTAACAAAGAGTAGAAATTTTTCCATGTTGTCACTTGGTACGAAACTAAAAATTAATTATTGGAGCTGAATTTTGCACAATGGTATAATGAAGAGGGAAAAGACACTCTTACTTTCAAAATGTCTTTTTGGATTATGCTGAAACATTATGATATAACCCAGGATCCAAAAATCAACTTTTGTGAATATTTAGACTGTATGTATGGAGAACCAACTTAAAATGGGCAAACTGATTATAACTTGATTTTATTTAAGCATCAGCATCAGATTTCTGTTTCTTTGTCATTGTTGAAGTCACCAGAATCTTTCTCCTCAAAAATACCCCCTTGACATTGGCATGAAATTATAGATAAAATTATAGATAAAAAAGTGTAGTTAGGTGAAACCATAGAATGCTTACAGACCATTCTGAACATAAATTAGTCAAGGACTTACAAATTTTTTGATGACACACGGGACTTGAGTTTAAGAGAAGCTCTGAGTTTATGCATTTGCTATGTGACCTTAGATAATTCACTTAAACTTTTTGATGCTGAGTTTTTTTATCTTCAAATTGGGGTTAATGACACCTACTAATGAGGATTACTGGGAGGATGAAGTGAGATAATTATAGGACACTGTTTGTTAAGTTGCAGAGTAGTATATAAAATAAACATATTGTGTTCAAAATAAAACACATTAGTAGGATAATTGTTTATCTTTTAGTAAATGCTAACAAATTTCAGTAAATATTCACTAGACTGAAAGACTTTTGAGGGTAGGGGTTATACACTTATATTTGTACACTCACTATGTAGCACAGAGCTTGGGACACAAGAAAAGCTCAATTAATAATCACTGAGTAAATCACCATCTAGACATTTTAGCTTAGTCCCTTTTATGACCAGTAGCTCAGGTTTACATGAAAACAAGGTAGTAAGCTAGGGAACAAAACTTTTCATTGTGTGAATATAATTGATCTCTGAGGATTAAAGTTCTGCCTTTTCCATCATTAGCACCAGAATCTAACCTCCTCAGTTAATGGGATCAGACACAAATTTATACATGTGTAAGGTACATCTTTCACTTTCGAGCTATGAGCACTCCTAATTTAAGACCCAAATAGCTAGTAGAGAAAAATAACTGTTTTATGTTATCAGAGGGATTGGTAGTTGACATATTTCATTTTTCCTATGGCCTAAACTGCTTTTCTGTAATAAATTAGTCATTGGGTAGGGAATTACTAATTCTTTTAGGCCATATGATTTAGACCATTCACAAAATGAACACCTAAAAATTCAGAGTTATTGATTCTTTGTGAAGGATTCATTTTCTATAGCACCTGGAAGATATTCTGGAACCAGAGAGAGACTCTGTGTCATTATCACTTTGGGTGTTTATCTTTGTTATACTGAAAGCAAAAATAAGGGTTTGTGTGGGGGGGCGGAGGCAAGAGATCAAGCTGAGTCATATATTTCTAGGCATATATGGGGATGGATAGACTAGGGCTACAGAAGCCAATTTATTAAATTAGAAATAAGGAATCTTGTTATTAATTTATCAGAGATCTATTATCAAATTAAGATCAAGGAATCTTAAAAGCAGATAAGTTATCCCAAAGGAAAGGAAATTGAGGGAGTATAAATTTGGTGTAAAAATAATTTATTGATCATTCGAAAGGATGGGAAATTTTATGTATGACCCATTTTCCAGTATTCCTAGTTTAGGCTTATCATCAACTGAATTGTGTACCCTCCCCTTCCCCCCCCCAGCCACATTCATATGTTGAAGACCTAATCGTCAAAGTGACTATATTTGGAGGTAGGATCTTTAAAGAGGTAATATAAAAGAGGTCATAAAGGTGGGACCCTAATCCCACAGGACTGCTATCCTTATAGGACTGCTGCACACAGAGAAAAGGCCATGTAAAGACACAGTAAGGAGGTCCTGTCTCCAACTGAAGAGAGAAATCTCACCAGAGACCAACTCTATCAGCACCTCGATCTTAGACTTTTAGACTTCAAGCCACCCAGTCAGTGACATTTTCTTATGGCAGCCCCAGCAGACTAATTCAGGGCTGACTTAGTCTGTTCATGCTGCTATAACAAAGATACCATAGACTGGGTGGCTTAAACAGCGAACATTTATTTCTCACAGTTCTGGAGACTGGGAAGTCCAAGATCAAGACATCAGCAGATTCTGTGTCTTATGAGGGCCTGCTTCTTGGTTTATGTATGACAGTATTGCTTTGTCCTCACATGACAAAAGGGGTGAGATGCTCTCTGGTGTATCTTTCATAAAAGCACTCATCCCATTTATGAGAACTCCACCTTCATGATCTAGTCACCCCCTGAAGGCCTCACTTCCTAATACAATCACATTGGGGGTTAGGATTTTAGCACATGAATTTAGAGGGGACACAAACATTCAGTCCATAATAAAGGTTATTATGGGTTTGTGTTTGATCTTTAGAGAAAAAGGGGTAGTTGTAAGAGGAAGGAGAGAAAAGATGTATATTTAAAAATTCTCTAACAGATGCTAACAGAAGGTAGCACAAAAATGAGAATGAGAATTCCTCACTTTCTCGTCAGAACAGCTTCAAAACCAAAAATGATCCCATTGGCATTAATGGGGAGAGTACCATGGGCAGCACCAGGAACCAGCACAGTAACATGTCTTGGCGCATTGAAATCTCCATGTAGTTAAGCTTAGCACAGCTCATCTTATGTGGGTACAAGTTGGACGTCAACCAGCACCAGTGGGATGGCTACAGCAGGGGAGGCCTTGGTTATTATTCACAGAGACAGGGACCCAAACCCAAGAGAGAAAGGAGAACATGAGTAATTAAGAATTAATTAGGAGGTGGTTCAAGATGGCAGCATAGGAAGATCCTGAACTCACCTCCTCCCATGGATACAAAAATTTACAGCTACATCTGGAACAATTCTCTCTGAAAAAGACTTGAAAATTAGTTCAACAGCTCCTCCACAACAAAGGATAAAAGCCATAAAAGAGAGCCACATCAAGATGGATAGGAGAGGCAGGGATGAAGTCTCACCAACCTCCCACCACCCCCCTTGTGGCAACACACAATTGGGAGTTATATCACAAATACAGGGTTTCTCCATGAGGAGAGAGGTGTTTCTGCCCCACATCAAGCACACCAACCCTTTGGACGTGCACCGGGACCTGTACCAGAGGGACAAGTTCTCAAAACATCTGAAACCCAGGAGAACATAGGGCTGTAGGGAATGGATAGTCCTCTCTTAAAGGGCTCATGCATGAATTCACTAGCCCTGGGATCCAGTACAAAAGTAGCAGTATGAAAAACACCTAGACAACTTGTGAAGGAAATTCCTTTTTTAACCTTAAATTGTCTGCCAGAGGGGCAGGAGCCTATTGGGACTTTCTCCAGGGACAGAGGCACTGGTGGGCACCATTTTTACTTTCTCCCTCTACCTAGTGCCAGAATTAGTAGGAGCCATTTTTGCACTCTCCTCCTAACCTGATAGCAACAGTGGATGTGTCCACTCCAACACTGCTCCTATAGCCCCACCAAAGCTGCCAGTTTTTAGAATTGTTGCCACGGGGATATCTCCAGACTCCCTGGTCTGGAGTCCAGCAGGGTCTATATTGCTGTCCCACAGAACTGTATATATTTGCATACCTTAAAAGTGGCTTCCTGAGGGACTAGCTTCCAATCAGCCTGAATCTAGGTGCTGACTGAGATCCCTCCCTCTGTAACACTCACAGATCTTGGCACACAATTGAGACCCATCAATAACTGAGACCTATCAAGAGTAAATCAGGCTGCTTAGACAATCAAAACGTTTAAGAGAGAGCCAAGAGCTAGGGCATGTTTCAATGATAAGGTTTATCTCCTACACAGGACCACCCCCCCTTCAAGACTGGGAGAGATAGCAATTTTGCCTAATATGTAGGGAAAAAAAGAGTCAAGCAAAATGAAGAAACAGGGGAATCTATTCCATATGAGAGAACAGGATAAAATGCCAGAAAAAAACCTTAATGAAATGGATGTAAATAATTTATCTGATAAAGAGCTCAGAGTAATCATCATAAGATGCTCATTGGACTTGGGAGAAGAATGGATGAACACACTGAGAACTTCTCAAAGAGATATAAAATACCAAACAGAAAGTCATAGAGATGAATAACATAGTAACTGAACTGAAAAATATACTAGGGAGTTTCAACAGCAAACTAGATGAAACGGAAGAAAGAATAGGTGACCTAGAAGAAAGGAAAGATTAACCAAACAAAGCAGCAAGAAGAAAAAAAGAATTTAAAAAAGTGAAGCTAGCTTAAGCAACCTGCAGGATAACATCAAGTGGAATAACATTCACATTATGAAGACAGAGAGAAAGGGGCAGGAAGTGTATTTGAAAAAAATAATGGCTGAAAATTTACCTAATCTGGGGAATAAGATCAGACATCCAGATTCAGGAAGCCTAGAGAGCTCCAAATAAGTTGAACTCAAAAGAGTTAATATCCAAAATATATAAAGAACTTACACAATCTCACAACAACAACAAAACAAATAATATGACTAAAATGTGGGCAGAGGACCTGAATAGACATTTTTCAAAAGAAGACATACAAATGCCAACAGACACATGAAAAGATGTTTAACATCACTAATCATCAGGGAAGTGCAAATCAAAACCACAATGAGCTACCACCTTATATTTGTCAGAATAGCTGGAAATAAAAAGTTGAGAAATAACAAATGTTGGTGAGAATGTAGAGAAAAAAGAACCTCTGTACATTGTTGGTGAAAATGTAAATTGGTGCAGCCTACTGTGGAAAACAGAATGGAGGTTCCTTGAAAAATTAAAAATACAAATACCATATAATCCAGTAATTCCACTACTGGGATTTACCTAAAGAAGACAAAACTGCTAATTTGAAAACCTATATGCACCTCTATTTTTATTGCAGCATTATTTACAATAACCAAGATATAGAAGCAACCCAAATGTCCACAGCTGAATGAATGGAGAAAGAAGATGTGATGCATGCATACATAATGGAGTACTACTCAGCCATAAATGAAATCTTGCCATTTGTGACAACATGGTTGGACCTTGAAGGTATTATGCTAAGTGAAATAAGTCAGACAGAAAATGAGAAATATAGTATGATTTCATTTGTATGGGTAATCTAAAAAAACAAAACAAATGAACAAATGAAACAAAACAAAACTCATAGATACAGAGTACAGATTGGTGGCTGCCAGAAGGAAGGGGGTAGTGGTATGTGTGAAATTGGTTAAGGTGATCAAGAGGTACAAACTTCCAGTTATAAAATAAGTAAGTCATGTGGAAATAATGTGCAGCATGGTGACCATAGTCAATAATACTGTATTACATATTTGAAAGTTGCTAAAAGGGTAGATCTTGAAGGTTATCATGAGAAAAATGTTTCATAACTCTGTAAAATCATGGAGGGTAACAAAATTTATTATGGTAATCATTTTGCAGCATATACATATATAGAATCATTTTGTTGTACACCTGAAACTAATATGATGTTATATGTCAATTATACTTCTCGAAAAAAAAAATTTTTCCTGAACACATATGAGGCACCTTCTGGAAACTCCCTAAAATAACTGGAAGATGAAGAAATTTTGAAATGATTTTGAAGCCTTGTAGTAGTGAGTGTGTTTATTTCACTAACTTAATGGAACAATGTTGTGGCACATATAGAATGGCAATATTAACATAAATGTTATGCCATCCAAACTGAATAAGGGTAGGGGCACCTAGGTGGCTCAGTTGGTTAAGCATCTAACTCTTGATTTTTGGCTCAGGTCATGATCTCAGAGTTGTGAGATCAAGCCCGGAGTCGAGCTCCGCACTCAGTGGGGAGTCTGCTTGAGATTCTCTTCCTCTCCCTCTGCCCTTCCCCCCACTTGCACACTCTTTCTCTCTCTCTAAAATAAATAAATAAATCTTAAAAAAAAAATAAACTGAGTAAGGATATAACTGAAGACCATAGGAGCTAGCAAGAGAAAATGAAGTGTTCCCTGTGGCTGAGCACTGCTGAAGGAGATGCACTTGAGCAAAAGAGGTGGGAAAAAAGGTTATGGTCAGACTGTTGATTTTGGTTGGCTGTGGTGTGTTCCTGTTGTGATTTTTGAAAGTGGATGGCTGAGGCAAAGTGGAATAAAATATAACTGGAAATAAAGAGGTCAAAGAATTGATGTAAAGACATTAGGAATGCCATCTATGTGGACATTAAGGTGTCAGGGATGATGGAGGGAGCTGAAGTCTTCAGTGAATGGGGGAGGATGGCCAGGAGTTCAATAAACTACATTGAAAATAAAGAAGAGTTGATATTGCCAAATGGTAAGCTTAGGGTAGGAGGGACTTCGCACTGGAAGGGGAAGTGATGATCTGGAAGAAGCAGTGGGGAGTACAGGAGATACTGATTATGAGCACGGTGGGATATAAGAGGAAAAACAGCCTCCATTTTAGAGGGTCTTGGGGAGGCAGTGCCTTCAGGGAGCTAAGAGTCATTAAAGCAAGTGGGTAGTAAAGAAGAGCTTGAAGATGCAGAGGGGTCTTTGGTCACATATTAAATCCCTGAAGGGGAGAGAGTCTTAGATAGAATAGAGAGGATGCAGAGAATTGCAGTGAGTATAACCAAGTAGTGGTAAGAGCCAAGCAAGAAGGATCTTTTGGTAAGTGCACACGAGTGTTAGTGTGAGTGTGTGTGAACCATCCAGTACCCTGTGCTGGGTTGCCAACCCTGAAGTTTGAGTGAGTGCCCCTGTTGGCTGTAGTCATAACTCCAGTTGTCTCCAGCAGACCTGTCAGTTTGAGAGTAAAGGAATTCAATGAGAGCTGCTTCTGGTGGGTGTTGTTCTTTGAAAACTAACCTAAATCTCTCCTTCTGGTCCCATAGAAAAAGCTACATTCTATTAATTTTTCAGTGTAAAGGAAGCAGAAGACCAGTGTAAAAATAATACTATTCTATTCAGAGCACTTATAGAGAAAAGAAATTAATTTTTTAAACTGTGAGATAATGTACAAGAAAACTGAACATGTAGTTAGAGGCATGGTGAGCCCTTAGTTACAGTTCTCAAGTTTATTTTACCAGTTCTTCTGTATCATATTTATAGAACATTTTGTTTCAGTCTGTAAGACAGCTACTACATTCATTGCAACAGCATAAAATGTAGTTTCCATAAGGTGCCGTATATACAAATATACACACTTCATTTAACTCAAAACGAGTGTCATAGTTTAGGAAATAATTTTCAGGAATGATTAGAAAATAGTTCCAGGGATAGATAAGAACATTTCTAAATAAACCTCAGGGTAATTCGATGAACATTTTACTGTTATGAACTTTTTATCACAAACTGTTCTTTTATTTTCTAAAATAAAAAGAATTACATGGAAAAGATGAATTGCAATTTTTAAGGCAAGAGAAAATTGACCTCATCCATCACTACACCACCTTGCAGGAGGACAGAAATTCCAGATGCTTTGGAATAATGGACCAGAGGTGAGAGAAGCACAGCATGTTCAATGGACTAGAAGTCATATGCAGAATGAGAGCAAAAGTTCAAGTTGAGAGGACAAAGTGAATGAAAGATTAGGCTAGATAAATAGGTGGGGACAGATCATGACAACTTTATATTTCTTGCTGAGAAGTTTAGACTTATTATGAGGACCATGAGGTCTAACTGATGGCTACTAGGCAAAGGAGTGGCATGGCCAGAAATATATCTTTAACATATCTGTTTAATAGCTGTGTGGAAGGTGGTATGGAGAGAGACTAGAAAGAAGACTGGTTAAGATATAGTAACTGGGGGAAGAGATGATGCGAGCCTAAACAGCAAGGGTTGGGGAGGAGGGACAGAAATTTGAGACATATTTGGTAGTTTTGAGGATGGCCCCACTACTTGTCTCAGGACCAGAGACTCAAGCCAAGTGCAGAAGAGGTTTGATCCCCGAGTCTTTCTTCCTTCTTAATATCTTGCTAAGTTATCCCTTCCCCTTTAAGAAATTTTTTTCTAGGCGTTGAGTTTGATAAGTTCTTTATATATTTTGGTTACTAACCCTTTATCATATATGTCATTGGCAAATATCTTCTCCCATTATGTAGGCTGCCTTTTAGTTTTATTGTTTCCTTCACTGTGCAGAAGGTTTTTATCTTGATGAAGTCCCAATAATTCATTTTTGCTTGTGTTTCCCTTGCCTCTGGAGACATGTCTAGTAAGAAGTTGCTATGGCTGATGTCAAAGAGGTTGCTGCCTGTGTTCTTCTCTAGGATTTTGATGGCTTCTTGTCACAAACTGATGCAGCTACTCTGGAAAACAGTATGGAGTTTCCTCAAAAAGTTAAAAATAGAACTATCTTATAATCCAGCAATTGCACTACTTGGTATTTACCCAAAGGGTACAAAAATACTGATTTGAAGGTATACACATGCCCCAATGTTTATAGCAGCATTTTCAGTGATAGCCAAATTATGAAAAGGGCCCAAATGTCCATAGACTGATGAATGGTTAAGGAAGAGGTGAGTTGAGGAGTTAAGATGGAAGAGTATTAGGGGGACACTGGATTTACCTCATCCCTCAAACAGCTGGATTGATGTCAGATCATTTGGAATACCTGGGAAATTGATCTGAGGATTGGGAGAATGATCTGCATAGTTGGAGGGAGAGAGCATGGCAGGTGTGAGGTGTGTGGATGCAAATTGGGGGGGAGAAAATCTCATTGCTGCAGAGGGCAGGGAGCCCTTTCCACAGAGAGAGAGAAGGGAGAGAGAGAGGGGGAGAGAGAGTGGCACGTTGGGTTCATGCAAGAATAACACCTCCTCGGGACCACTGACCGGGAAGTAAAAGGAACTGAGTGTTGCAGGGTTTTGCAAGCAGCTGTGGAGCTCAAATTCTGAGATTTTAGTGGTCTGAGACATTTGCCAGAATTGAGCTGGAACATGTGCTCCTGGGGAGAAGGAGGGCACAGGCCTGGGAGTGGACAGTCTGGTATAGTATCCCCTGGGTTGCACTGGGAAAGAACATTAACCTTCCTGGAGTACATATGGAAGAGGTTGTATTGCCTCTCCAAGGGCAAAAGACTCTGCAGATGCCTTTGAGTAGCCACTGGCAGGGGACAGAGGTGCACAGGAGGTAAATAACCTGGTTGCTGCTTTTTGCTGTGCTTCACCATAGAATCTGGGCACCCGTGCAGGTGCGTGACTTTCTCTGGGACAAAATGGCATAGACATAGCATGGCAAGGCTGTCCTCTGGAGGAGGGCATGGGTCCGTGCCATGCCCAGTACTTTAAGATTTGGAGTTTTGAATCCCAGCCACATGCCAGAGATAAAACACAGGAGAGCTGTGGCACTGGGCACACTGACAGCCCCAGGCACAGATGGGGTGATATCAGAGCTCTGACGGAAGACTGGGACACAAGAGGGGAGATTGTTCACTTTTCTGTGAGGAAAGCCTGAACAGTGGCAGGCACAAGATCTGCTGTCCAGAGAAGGGGATAGAGTGTGGTGGTGCCATCTTCCCCATTGCCACCAACAGGGTCAGACTTCAGTAAGCAACACAGTGCCCCCAGTGGAGGTGGGAGCTGCTTACACCAAACCCCACTCCTCTGTACCTTGCAAGTCCATGGTCTTGCACCTTTAGGGCAGGTCTGACTGTGAGCCAGCCCGTCTCGCCTCTCTCCCAGAACACCAGCACAGGCACCTCTCATCCACCAAGTATACTGATACAGAGTGCTCCGAAATGTCAGCTTCGGTCCTGGTGGAAATATGACCAGGTTTTTTTTTTTTTTCTTCTTTTTTTCCTTTGGAATCAGGTTTATCGTTTTTTCTTTGTTTGTGTTTTGGTTTCCTTTTCCTTTCTTCTTCTTCTTCTTCTTCTTCTTCTTCTTCTTCTTCTTCTTCTTCTTCTTCTTCTTCCTCTTTCTTCTTCTTCTTCTTCTTCTTCTTCTTCTTCTTCTTCTTCTTCTTCTTCTTCTCTTTCTTTTTGATCATGCTTCTTTTTTTCTTTTTCTTTTATTCCCCCTTTCTTTTTCTTTGGAATCAGGCTTATAGTTTTTGTTTGTCTGTTTGTCTTTGTTCCTTTTCCTTTCTTTCTTTTTGGGGGTGGGATTAGACTTTTCTTTCAGCATTTCTTTTTTTCCAGGCTTATTTTAACAAACAAATCAAAGCAGACCTAGTTAAAGGCCCAAACACTCCCCATTGCAAGCAAGGTGGAACTTTGCAGAGGACTGACCTGTGGGAAAGAGCAGCCAAAATGAAACAGCAAAGGGCACACAACATACAATAGAAACACTTCCTGAAGCGCTATACCCTGGACAGTCTATGAGCCCTTCTTAATACAGAATTATTCTCAGGAACAGGAAACATACAAAATGACAAGAGAGGAATTCTCCCCAAAAGAAAGATCAAGAAGAAATCACAGGCAGGGATTTTCTTAAAACAGCAATATATGTGAACAAGAATTTAGAGCAACAGTCATAAGAATACTTGTGGGGCTTGAAGAAAGCTTAGAAGACACCAGAGAAACCCTTGCTGCAGAGATAAAAGACCTAAAAGCTAGTCAGGCCAAAATAAGAAATGCTATCACTGAGATAACAAAACCAACGGGATGTAATCACAAGGAGGATGGAAGAAGCAGAGGAATGAATAGGTGATATAGAAAATAAAATTTTGGAAAATAATGAAGTTGAAAGGAAGAGGGAAAGAAAACTATTAGATCATGAAGGTAAACTCAGGGAACTCAGAGATTCCATAAGGTGCAATAATATCTGTATCAAAGGAATCCCAGAAGAAGAAGAGTGGGGAAAAGGGGCAAAAGGTCTATTTGAACAAATTATAGCTGAGAACTTCCCCAATCTGGGGAAGGAAACAGGCATTCAAATGCAAGAGTCACAGAGAACTCCACTTGCCTCAAAATCAACAAAAGTAGATTAACACCAAAACATATCATAGTGAAACTTGCAAAATACAAAGATAAAATGAGAATTCTGATAGCAGCTAGGGACAAAAGGTCCTTAACCTACAAGTGTAGGCACATAAGTTTAGCAGCAGATCTGTCCACAGAAACTTGGAAGTCCAGAAGACAGTGGCATAATATATTCAACATACTAAATGAGAAGAGTATGCAGCCAATAATACTTCATCCAGCAAGGCTGTCATTCAGAATAGAATGAGAGAAAAAGAGTTTCCAAGACAAAAACTAAAGGAGTTCGTGAATACTAAACCAGCTCTGCAAAAAATATTAAAGGGGACCCTATGTGTGAGAAAGAGAGACCAAAAGCAACAAAGACTAGAAGGGAACAGAGACAATCTACAGGAACAACAACTTTACAGGTAATACAATGGCACTAAATTCATATCTATCAATAATTACTCTGAATGTAAATGGACTTAGTGCTCCAATCAAAAGACATAGGGTATCAGAATGGATTAAAAAAACAACACTTTATCTATCTGCTACTTATAAGAGACTCATTTTAGACCCAAAGACACCTCCAGACTGAAAGTGAGGGGTTGGAGAATGATTTATCATGCTAAAGGACATCAAAGAAAGCTGGAGTAGCCATACTTAATATCAGGTAAACTAGATTTTCAGCTAAAGACTGTAACAAGAGATGAAGAAAGGCACTAAAGTGGTCTATACAACAAGAAGGTCTAACAATTGTAAATATTTATACACCCCAACTTTGGAGCACCCAAATATATAAATCAATTAATAACAAACTTAAAGAAACTTACTGGTAATAATACAATAATAGGGGACTTTACCATCCCACTCACAGCAATGAACAGATCATCTAAGCAACAAGGAAACAACAAAGAAAATCAACAAGGAAACAACAGTTCTGAATGACACACTGGACCAGATGGACTTAATATTCAGAGCATTTCATCCTAAAGCAGCAGGATACACATTCTTTCCTGGTGCACATGGAACATTTTTTAGAATAGATCACATACTGGGTCATAAGTCAGGCCTCAACCAGTAAAAAAGATTGAGATCATACCATGCATATTTTCAGATCACAGCAGTATGAAACTTGAAGTCAACCACAAGAAGAAATTTGGAAAGACCACAACTACATGGAGGTTAAAGAACATTCTACTTAAGAATGAGTGGATTAACCTGGAAATTAACAAAGAAATAAAAACACACATGGAAGCAAATGAAAATGAACACACGACAGTCCAAAACCTTTGGGATGCAGCAAAGGCAGTAATAAGAGGGAAGTATATAGTAATACAGGCCTTCCCCAAGAAGCAAGAAAAGTCTCAAATACACAACGTAACCTTACATCTAAAGGAGCTGGAAAAAGAACAGCAAATAAAGCCTAAAACCAGCAGAAGAAGGGAAATAATAAAGGTTAGAGCAGAAATAAATGATATAGAAATAAAAAAAGGCAGTAGAACAGATAGACAAAACTAGGAGCTGGTTCTCTGAAAGAATTAACAAAATTGATAAACCCCTAGGCAGACTTATCAAAAAGAAAAGAGAAAGTACCCAAATAAATAAAATACTGAAAGAAAGAGGAGAGATCACAACCAACACCACAGAAATGCAATTAGAAGAGAATATTATGGGCAATTATATGCCAACAAATTGGGCAATCTGGAAGAAATGGATAAATTCCTAGAAACATATAAACTACCAAAACTGAAACAGGAAGAAATGGAAAACTTGAACCAGACCCATAGCCAGCAAAGAAATTGAATCTGTAATAGAAAATTTCCTAACAAACAAGAGTCCAGGTCTGGATGGCTTACCAGGGGAATTCTACCAATCATTTAAAGAAGAGTTAATACCTATTATTCTGAAACTGTTCCAAAAAATAGAAACAGGAGGAAAACTTCCAAACTCTTTCTATGAGGCCAGCATTACCTTGATTCCAAAATCAGACAAGACCCCACAAAAAAGAGGATTACATACCAATATCCCTGATGAACATGGATGCAGAAATTCTCAAAAAGATACTAGCAAATTAAATTCAAGAGTATATTAAAAGAATTATTCATGATCAAGTGGGATTTGTGCCTTGGCTATAGGTGTATTTCAATATCTACAAATCAATCAATGTGATATACTGCATTAATAAAAGAAAGAATAAAAACCATATGATCCTCTCAATAGATGCAGAAAAAGCATTTGACAAAATATAGCATCCATTCTTTTTTTTTCTTATGATTTTATTTATTTAACAGAGGGAGAGAGATAGATATACATAGAGAGAGAGCACAGCAGGGGGAACATCAGAGGGAGAGGGAGAAGTAGGCTTTCTGCTGAGCAGGGAGCCCAATGTGGGGCTTGATCCCAGGACTTTGGGACCATGACGTGAGCCGAAGGCAGACACATAACAGACTGAGCCACCCAGGCGTCCCTACAGCCTCCATTCTTGATAAAAACCCTCAACGATGTAGATATAGAGGGAACATACCTCAATATCATAAAGGCCATATATGAAAGACCCACAGCTAATATCATCCTCATTGGGGAAAAACTGAGAGCTTTTCCCCTAAGGTCAGGAACACAACAGGAATGTCCATTCTCACCACTGTTATTCAACACAGTACTAGAAGTCCTTGCCACAGCAATCAGACAACAAAAAGAAATAAAAGGCATCCAAATTGGCAAGGAAGAAGTCAAACTTTCACTATTTGCAGATGACATGATACTCTATGTAGAAAACCCAAAAGACTCCACCAAAAAATTGCTAGAACTGATAAATGAATTCAGCAAAGTCAGCAAAGGATATATATATATATATATATCCTATATCAAAGGATATAAAATCAAAGTACAGAGATCTGTTGCATTTCTATACACCAATAATGAAGCAGCAGAAAGAGAAATCAAGGAATTGATCCCATTTATAACTGCACCCAAAATCATAAGATACCTAGGAATAAATCTAACCAAAGAGGTAAAATATTTGTATGCTGAAAGCTAGAGAACACTTATGAAAGAGAGGCACAAAGAAATGGAAAAAATATTCCATCCTCACGGATTGAAAGAACAAATGTTGTTAAAATGTCTATACTACCCAGAGCAATCTACACATTCAGTGCAATCCTGATCAAAACAACACCAGCATTTTTCACAGAGCTAGAACAAACAATCTGAAAATTTGTATGGAACCAGAAAAGACCTGGAATAGCCAAAGTAATGTTGAAAAAGAAAAGCAAAGCAGGAGGCATTACAGTCCCAAACTTCAAGATGTAATCCTCAAGATAGTATGGTACTGGCACAAAAACAGACACGTAGCAATGGAACAAAATAGAGAACCCATAAATGGACCCACAACTACATGGTTACTGATCTGTGACAAAGCAGGAAAAAATGTCCAGTTGGAATAAGATAGTCTCTTCAACAAATGGTGTTGGGAAAACTGGACAGCCACATGCAGAAGAATGAAAATGGACCACTTTCTTACACCATACACAAAAATAAACTCAAAATGGATGAAAGATCTAAATATAAGACAGTAAACTATCAAAATCCTAGAGGAGAAAATGGGCAGCAACCTCTTTGACATTAACAAATTAGCAATTTCTTACTAGACATGTCTCCAGAGGCAAGGAAAGCAAAAGCAAAAATGAACTATTGGGACCTCTGCAGGATAAAACCCTTCTGTACAGCAAAGGAAACAATCAACAAAACAAAGGCAACTGACAGAATGGCAGAAGATATTTGCAAATGACATATTGATAAAGGGCTAGTATCTAGAATCTATAAAGAACTCATCAGAATTAACACCCATAAAATAAATAATCCAGTTAAGAAATGGGCAGAAGATATGAATAGACATTTCTCCAAAGAAGACAAACAAATGGCTAACAGACATATGAAAAAATGCTCAACACCCCTTATCATCAGGGAAATACAAATCAAAACCACAATGAGATACCACCTCACACTAGTCAGAATGGCTAAAATTAACAACTCAGGAAACAAGATGTTGGCAAGGATGTGGAAAAGGGGAACCCTCTTACACTGTTGGTGGGAATGCAAATGGCTGCAGCCACTCTGGAAAACAGTATGGAGGTTCCTCAAAAAGTTCAAGGTAGAGCTACCCTATGACCCAGCAATTGCATTATTAAGTATTTATCCAAAGAATACAAAAATGATGATTTGTAGGGGCTCATGCACCCCAATGTTTATAGCAGCACTATCAATAATAGCCAAATTATGGAAAGAGCCCAAAGGTCCATTGACTGATGAATGTATATATATATATATGTACATATATATACACACAATTTTATTATTTTTTATTATTTATTAATACTGAATATTACTCAGCCACCAAAAAGAATGAAATCTTGCATTTTGCAATGATGTGGATGGAACTAGTGTGTGTTATGCTAAGTCATTCAGAGAAAGGCAAATACCATATGATTTCACTCATATGTGGAATTTAAGAAACAAAAAGAGATGGACATAGGGAAAAAAAGAATTAGAGGCAAACCATAAAACAGACTCTTCACTATAGAGAACAAACTGAGAGTTGCTGAAAGGGAGGTGGGTAGGGGATGGGTTAAATGGTGATGGGTATTAAGGAGGGCACTGGTTGTGATGAGCACTGGGTGTTACATGTAAGTGATGAATCACTAAATTCTATACCAGGAACTAATATTACACTGTGTATTAATTAACAGAATGTATTTATTTTTTTTAAAGACTTTATTTATTTATTTGAGAGAGAGAGCATGAGCAGGTGGGGAGAGGCAGAGGGAGAGGAAAAAGCAGACTCCCCGCTGACCAGGGAGCGCGATAGGAACTCTATCCCAGGACTCTGGGATCATGACCTGAACTGAAGGCAGCCACTTAACCAACTGAGCCACCCAGGCATCCTCTAAAAGGATTTTAAATTAGAACTTGAAACAACAAAATAATTTTTAACTTAATTTTATTTTTTTATCTCTTCCTCTTGTACAGAACCCTAAGTATAATATCCTGATACCTTTTATATTTTTTTCAGCAACTCATTCCTTTTCTTTCTCCTAACTTGTATGAGTACCATAGATATTCCCATTGATTTGAAAGAATACTGGTCTTGGGGCACCTGGGTGGCTTGGTTGGTTAAGTGGCAGACTTACAATTTTGGCTCAGGCCATGATCTCGGGGATCGTGAAATAGAGCCGGCATCAGACTCCATGCTCAGCAGGGAGTTTGCTTGAGCTTCTCTCCCTCCGCCTCTTCCCTAACTCACACGTGTCTCTCTCTCTCTCTCTAAAATAGGTAATAAATCTTCTTTTTTTAAGAGTACTGACCTTGCACAGGATTTGTGAGGTCCAGAGCCTAATTCTTTCTTGAAAATGGGGTAAGATATTTCTTACTGTGCTGAATTTTTCTGTAAAATCCCTGAAAAAGTCTAAAAATGCTTAATCTGTATCTTTCTACTAAGATTTAAAACATCTAAAGGAAGGAATAATAATAATAAACACAATTTTAAAAATTTATTTATTTATTTATTTAATTTCTACACCCAACATGGGGCTTGAACTCAGGATCCTGAGATCAAGAGTTGCATGCTTTTTTGACTGAGCCAGCCAGGTACCCCAAGCACTTTTTTAAAATGGGTTTTAAAATATATTGACTCACTTGTTCTTGGGTAGTCACAGTCCTATGTAGTAAGTACAGACTTCATTGTACAAATGTAGAAATTGAGGCACAGAGAAGTTAAGTAAATTATACAAGGCCACACAGATAGTTAGTGGCAACTTGCCTAAGGTGAGTTTCGAGGTAGAGAGCCAGGATTTAAACCCAGTCTGTGTGGCTATAGCGCCCAGGCTTTTAAGTACTACACCTTGTTAACTCTCAATAATTGTAGTATACTGTAATAGCTAGGGAGGAGAGAATTTTTTATGTGAGAGAAATTCCCAAGATGCTTACCTGCTAGTCAGAGGTGAGAATAATATTTCTAGGTCAGGGTCTTTGGAGATTGCTAATATTTTACTTGTTATTACCCATGGGGGTGGAGATTTTCTATGGTTACCTTCATTCTTTGTTGTTCCCCTACCCCAAGTCTTCTAAGGTTGCCAGTATAGCACACCTATTTCAAACAAATTTCCCCATTGTTGCTTATGACAATAAACAATTGTGAAGATCTAATGGTCTCAAGTTGTCACAAGAAGGGAATAGTTGATATAGGGAGGTTAGCTAGCTAGCTATCCATCCATTATCTATCTGTCCATCCATCCATCATCTGTCTATCTATCTATCTACCCACCCATCCATCATCTATCTTCTAATCATCCATGCAACCATATTCCTATATATTCCTTGGCTTCTATGGGCCATATACTTCATTTGGCCCTTTAACATAATTCAATCATTTAATTCTTAAAGGATTATAACACCAGTATTTTATGGATGGAGAAACTGAATCTAAGGAAGAGATTCAGGTTATCAAACCCAAAACCAAGGTTTGTAGTCAAATTTATCTGATCCCAAAGTATGTACCCTTTTCCTTTACAACGTAGTTCTTATGCTAGGTCATTTGATTTTTGGCTTAGATATTCTACTTATTAGACTACATTATTGCTGGTTTAAGGTCTTCCAGATCATCCTTGTAATTATCTCTAAAGAATATTTGCAAATTCATCTTTGTTTTTCCCAGTATTGCTTATGAAAACTGTAATATACTAAGAAGAAAACCTATTCCATATAGGCAAGTAAATGTACAAAACCTGCAGGGGATACTAAAGATAAATTTTACTTCTGTTTCAGATGGATTGTATAGGCGCTTGCCCTTTCTCTTACTCTGTGAGAGTTTTTAGAAAAATCAGTGTAGATAGAGTAGCAATGTCTGTGTTTCCATATACAACATAATTAGCCTATTAAACTCATTTTAATGATAATATGCTTACTCTGTAATCAATTAAAACTCCATTTCAGTGATATCCTATTAGAACAGTGCCTAGCTTTATGTAGAAGGAATAAATGAATTAGATAAGGCTTATCACCTTTTTTGTCTCACACCTGTGATACCTGATGTCACTCAGACTGTCTGGTTGCTGTGGCAATAAAAAGTATTGAAATTTCATCCTGATTAAAAGAATTAAATATTTTAAGACACACAGTTTTTTCCTTTGAGCTGTATTTGCTACTCAAGCTGATGATCAAACTACTTTGCCACATAATAACCAAGACAGGTAGTATTATCTTTACTCATGGCACCTGTACGTGTAAATTACCTTGCCAAAAATAAATAATAATGCAAAAATGAGCAAACAGTCACAGTGGACCACATGCATAATAGGATCAAAATGAATTGCTAGTTCATTCCCTACTACACTGTTTTCATAGATCTTAGATGGGGAAGGACTCTGAGTTTTCAGAAGAATGCTTTTTCAAGGATTTCTACCTGTCATTGGCTAAAAAACAAGGTTCACATAAATAGTTTTCCTTTCTTTCTTTTGGAGGAGGGGAGAGAATGAATTTCCTATTAGTTCAATTCAGAATTTATTATGCACTCACTCTTTAGTGATAAAGGAACTTAATGTCATTAATAGAGATGATCTTTACATTTTGTTCCAGAGTAAGGCATTTACTGAAATTAGATTGTAAATTCCAAATGTGTAAACATGTCTTAGGATTTTTATATAACTGTACTCCTGCTCTGCTTGCTTATTGGTATTTATGTCTGCTAACTCCTGTTAATTGGTTAATGTTTGTAAAGTGCTTTTGAAATGAAAAGCTAATGATCACTCTGCTGTAGGAGGTTGTGGGTGACTGCTGTGACAGCTTGCTGAGGGTGTCTGCTGGGGGTTTGACGCTGAGAGCTTGCTGGGATAATGAGGAATCCCTGGAGAGTTCTATGTTCCTGCTTCCCGAAGACTTTTGCATTCCATTCTCCTGGTATTGCTAAGTCAGTCTGGACATGATAAAATCATCATTCTTGCAAAGCTGCGAGAGGAAGGCTTTTCAAAGACTTTTTACCCTCTTTACCACTAGAGTTTGCACTAATGCAGTTGGATGGTATCTATATTCCATTATGAAAAAAGCCATAATAATAATAGGAATACATTAAAAGTGCAAAAAAGCTATTGCTCTTAAAACTTAGGGGCATATGTTTTATTATTTTATCTTTCTCCCCCTGCAGTTATAAGCTTAATGGGAACCACATTTTTTTTCTTTATTTTCATGTTTTGAAATGTAAGACATATATTTGTCAAAAAGTTGGCTAAGGAAAACATAATTGTTTTTGAAATGATAAAATTTTCCACCCATTTCTACAACAGACCTATAGTCAAAGGGAAAATAGATTTTTTAAAAATTGAAATTAAATTTTTTTGCTGTAATTATTGAATTTTCTGTTACTCCATAGGAATGCATTGAAAATGGGATTTTTTTTGCTTTTAGATAATAAATATTAAATAATATTAAATTATAATATTGATTTTCTTTTTGTTGGCTTATATGCCTGCTTTTGGTAAGATCTATTTTTTATATTTCCTGGATCTCTTCTAATCTTACATATTAGCATTCCTTAGTCACAACAATGGTTCACGTCCCTGACATCACAGTTCCTCTAGGGCCTCTCTCCGGGGTTTGTACAATTGGCCCAATAAAGGAAAGTGGCATCCAGAGAGAACCACTCCATTTCCCAGAGTTCCCTCACAGAGACAAAACATCTTCCAGTTATTTATTTTTAATCAGCTGGTAATCACTGCACTACTGAGAGTGAGTTTCAAAAGTGACAAAGCAGATACAAGTCCTGCAGCACTTAAAATTGACTCCTTAGCAAGGAGCTACTCTGAATTTTGCCCAAAATAGTATATTTCTGTACCTGTTGTTTAAATGAAGATCTGTTCTGAAGCTCTGCCATACTTACCAAGGTTAACTTTTAAGATCTTAAACGTTTTAAAGCTTCTTACAAAATTAGAAAATGCTTCATACAGAGTAACTAGGAATACAAAAAAGCTAAGTAAGAAATGCTTACATCAATTTTTACAGTCAAGAAAAATTAGAGAAAGCCAAATGGCCCTAAATATAGACTACTTAGAGAAATGATTGCACAACCATTTAATGTGGTATTGTGCCACCATTATGACAACATGGGGAATGCTTATGTTATTATATAAAGTAAACAAAAAACAGAATAGAAAAAAATTATAAAATATGTTCTTCACTATGTAAAATATTCATAGAAATTACTTGGAAGGAAATATTGCAAAACACTAAGAATAATTGTTTTCTTTCTTAATGATTACTTCACATTTTTCAAAGTTTTTATGATGAACAAGTGTTTTTCTTTTTTAAAGTAGATGCTTAAAACATACAAAAGTATAGAGAATGATATAAAATAACAGCTGTGTATCTATATGTAATTTTGCATGCTAACTTCTTAAATCTCATTTGCTTAGATATTTTCAGTTTTTTGAGAAAAAGCATTTGATTTCTCTGTCTTTTTTTCCTGGAGGTAATCACTATTCTGAGGTTTGTGAGTTTTATATTTTTGTTACATGTGTAAACATCCATAAACAACATATAGTATTATGTGTATTTTAAGCTTATCCACAATAATAGCGGTATACATATCATTCTGCAATTTGTTCACTCACCTATATTTTAAAGATTTATTCATGATGACATGGAGAGCCAGCTTGTTTTAAAATGATATATATGGGGCGCCTGGCTGGCTCAGTCAGTAGAGCATATGCCTCTTGATATCAGGGTTAGGCGTTCAAGCCCCATGTTGGGTGTAAAGATTACTTAAAAAATATAAAAATCTGGGGTCCTGGGATTGAGCCCCGCATTGGGTTCCCTGCTCAGTGGGGAGCCTGCTTCTCACTCTCCCTCCACTTGGGATAATTGTCATAGGACATGCCTAGACAATTATCAAAATAATGGGAGAATACTCAGCTTTGAGCCCAAGCTAAAACACTGCGTGCATCCATTTTAAAGGGGATAAAAAGTTGCATAAAAGGTTATCTCTTAAACAGGAATGATGGCTATCACACCTACACATTGCTTTGAGAACAAAAGTTTCCAATAGAGCAGGCACTCTGGGCTGTAGGGAAAATACCATCACCTGGAAGTTTCTTATTTGTTTCTCTTTACAAATAATGTTATTTCTGTAGTCTGTAATCCTCCTGCTTCCACTTATCACAGTCTATGAGTGTAAATGGCAGAAGTCTATATCCTTAATATAAGAGGTCTTACCAAAGTCTAAAAAATAAAATAAATAAATAAATACAAAATAAAATCTTTTAAAAAATAAAATAAAATAAATCTTTTAAAAATGCTGTATAGGATTCCATTGTATTGATACACAGTCATTTATCTATTCATCCTCCCAGTAATTCTCCAAGTAGTTTACTCTCCAAATTTGTTTTAAATTTTTTGGTCTTATAAAATGCTGTAATTAATATTCTTAAAAGTCTTGTACACATTTGAGAGTCTCTCTGGGGTATACCTAGAAGTGGCATCATTGGGTTTAAAAATATTTATAACTTAACTTAGATTTTCCTGAATTATTCTCCAATTTATACTCCCAACAGCTGAATACATGAGGTACTGTTTCCCGACATTCTTGTCAACACTTGATATTGATAAATATTTGCCAAATGGACAAATAGAAAAGAATAGTTTTTAAGAGTTTTTATTTGCCTTTCCCTATTTATTAGACTTTAGGATTTACTTTGATGTGAATTGTCTCTTTGCCCATTTTTCTATTAGGTCATTTGGTCATTTCCTAATTGTTTTTGAGCATTCACAAAAGAGTTGGGGTACCAATCTTTGTCCTTCTATGTGTTGCAGATTTATTTTCCTAGTGTGTAAATTGTCTTTGTTTCTTTTAGGTTTCTTTTAGGTTGTTTTAAGGTTTTTTTTTGGTGAACAGAAGTTTTAAATTTTAATATAGTAAAATGTGTTTACATTTTCTTTATAAATTTATGCCTTTTGTGTCATTTAAAACATACGTCACTCTCCTGAGGTCATAAATACATTCAATATTTTCTTTTAAAAGAATTTATATTTTTTGTGCTGTGATGTAGAAATCTAAGTTTATTTATTCCTTGTATAGCTAGCTATTATCCTGACACGATTTGTTAAATGGTCTGTTGCTTCCATACTATGCAATGCTAGTATTATTAGTTAATCTTATGTTAACTTTTCAAATATGAGTGGGGGGTTGTTTCTGGCCTTTGTTGTATTTGTCTATTTGATTATTCTTGTACTACTACACCACTATCGTAATTATTATAGCTTTATACTATGTTGGTATTTATTAGAGCAGGTCTGTTTACCTTAGTTTTCTTCTTAATTGTTTTGCCTATACTGAACATTTTGTTCTTTCATATACATTTTATTATCACCATATAAAGTTCTTTAAACAACGATTTGAAATTTGGATTGGATTTTTGTGGATTTGTAGATTAATTTTGGGAAGACTGACATGCTCAAAATACTGAGTTTTTCCATCTGGGAATAGTTTATTTCATCATTTAATTAGGTCTTTTATACTTTAACATTTTATGGTTCTTTATACATCTTTTTATTGGATTTTTTCCTATTATTGTGTATGTATGTGTAAAATATTACTACAAAACTGCATTTTATAAATGGAAGTCTCTGGTCTAAAGGAACTCTTCATTTTTTCTATATTAATATTTTCACAACCTTGTTGATCTATTTTATTATAAGTTGATCTATTGATTCTCTTGGGTCTCCTACATAAAAAGCCATATCCTTGACAAATAATGGCAAATATATTTCCCCCTTTTCCACTTATATTTCTGATTTCCTTTTTCTTGTTTATTGGTCTCTCAGAGTCCACTATCTACAAAATGCACTCATCCCTTCTTTCTTAAAAAATGGGGATTGAGTAACCTAAGCTAAAAAACTAAATTTTGCAGTCTCCCTTATCTATAAGGATAGCTATTGAAAAGTATATAGAAGTAATTGGGTTGGGGGCACCTGGGTGGCTCAATTGGTTAAGCATCTGCTTTCGGCTCAGGTCATGATCTCAAGTCCCGCATCGGGCTCCCTGCTCAGTGGGGAGTCTGCTTCTTTCTCCCTCTCACTCTCCCTCTGTATTCTCTCTCTCTCTCTTTCAAATAAATAAATAAAATCTTTAGAAAAAAAAGAAGTAATTGGAATGAACTTCATGAAAATTCTTTAAGGGACAAAATGACTCCTATTTTAAGTGCACCCTTTTCCTTTTATCCTGATATCTTCCTTTCTGAGGCTTGGAACATGGATAGGATGTTTGGAGCTTCAGTCTCCATTTTGGGATCATGAAGTACCCCTGAGAATGTAAGCAAATTTTGAGAATGATGGAACAGAATGAAAGAGGAACTTGGGTCATGATGAATTTATGGAGTTGCAATTTTCGATCAGCACTGATTACATCAGGATTTCTTTCAAGCAAGAAGGAAACCCTACTGTTTTGTTTAAGGCACTATTATTTATGTTTTCTGTAATATACAGCTAAATTTAGTGATAAATGTACAGAGTACTGTGTCTTCAGTAGCACTTTGGTAGAAGTAATAGGTAAAGTATTGTCTTTTTCTTAAGTTTAAGAGAAAATGCTTCCAGGTTCACTATGAAGTTTGTTGTTTGCTCTGTTTTTTGTAGACACTTTTTCAACATGTTTCCATTCTTTTCCTGGTTATCTAAGAGTTTTTATTATGAATCGTTGTTGAATTTTGTTGACTGCTTTTTTTCTGTATCATATCATACAGATGATAAAATAAGTTATACATTTTTAACCACTAACGTGATGATTTACATTAATAGAATTTTCTAATATCTTATCTTCCTTTCTTTTTTTTGTTTTTTCTTTAAAATTTTTTATTGTTATGTTAATCACCATACATTACATCATTAGTTTGTGATGTAGTGTTCCATGATACATTGTTGTGCATAACACCCAGTGCTCCATGCAGAACGTGCCCTCTTTAATACCCATCACCAGGCTAACCCATCCCCCTACCCCCCTCCGCTCTAGAACCCTCAGTTTGTTTTTCAGAGTCCATCGTCTCTCAGGGTTCGTGTCCCCCTCCAATTTACCCCTCTTAATTCTTCCCCTCCTGCTATCTTCTGCTTTTTTTTTTCCTTAACATATATTGCATTATTTGGTTCAGGGTACAGATCTGTGATTCAACAGTCTTGCACAATTCACAGCGCTCACGATAGCACATACCCTCCCCAATGTCTATCACCCAGCTGCCCCATCCCTCCCACCCCACCTCCACTCCAGCAACCCTCAGTTTGTTTCCTGAGATTAAGAATTCCTCATATCAGTGGGGTCATATGATACATGTCTTTCTCTGATTGACTTATTTCACTCAGCATAATACCCTCCAGTTCCATCCACGTCGTTGCAAATGGCAAGATCTCATTCCTTTTGATGGCTGCATAATATTCCATTGTATATATATACCACTTCTTCTTTATCCATTCATCTGTCGATGGACATCTTGGCTCTTTCCACAGTTTGGCTATTGTGGACATTGCTGCTATAAACATTGGGGTGCACGTACCCATTCGGATCCCTACATTTGTATCTTTGGGGTATATACCCAGTAGTGCAATTGCTAGATCATATGATAGCTCTATTTTCAACTATTTGAGGAAGCTCAATACTGTTTTCCAGAGTGGCTACACCAGCTTGCATTCCCACCAACAGTGTAGGAGGGTTCCCCTTTCTCCACATCCCCGCCAACATCTGTCGTTTCCTCACTTGTTCATTTAAGCCATTCTGACTGGTGTGAGGTGGTATATCACTGAAGTTTTGATTTGGATTTCCCTGATGCCAAGTGATGTTGAACACTTTTTCATGGGTCTGTTGGCCATTTGGATGTCTTCTTTGGAAAAATGTCTGTTCATGTCTTCTGCCCATTTCTTGATTGGATTATTTGTTCTTTGGGTGTTGAGTTTGGTAAGTTCTTTAAGATTTTAGATACTAGCCCTTTATCTGATATGTCATTTGCAAATATCTTCTCCCATTCTGTCGGTTGTCTTTTGGTTTCGTTGACTATTTCTTTTGCTGTGCAAAAGCTTTTTATCTTGATGAAGTCCCAATAGTTCATTTTTGCCCTTGCTTCCCTTGCCTTTGGCGATGTTTCTAGGAAGAAGTTGCTGCGGCTGAGGTCGAAGAGGTTGCTGCCTGTGTTCTCCTTTAAGATGTTGATGGACTCCTATCTCCCATTTAGGTCTTTCGACCATTTTGAGTCTATTTTTGTGTGTGGTGTAAGGATATGGTCCAGTTTCATTCTTCTGCATTGGCTGTCCCAATTTTCCCAACACCATTTGTTGAAGAGACTTTTTTCCATTGGACATACTTTCCTGCTTTGTCAAAGATGAGTTGACCACGGAGTTGAGGGTCCATTTCTGGGCTCTCTATTCTGTTCCTTTGATCTATGTGTCTGTTTTTGTGCCAGTGCCATATTGTCTTGATGACAGCTTTGTAAAAGAGCTGGAAGTCTGAAACTGTGATGCCGCCAGCTTTGCTTTTCTTTTTCAACATTCCTCTGGCTATTTGGGGTCTCTTCTGGCTTCATACAAATTTTAGGATTATTTGTTCCATTTCATTAAAAAAATGGATGGTATTTTGATGGGGATTACATTGAATGTGTAGATTGCTCTAGGTATCGTTGACATCTTCACAATATTTGTTCTTCCAATCCATGAGCATGGAACATTTTTCCATTTCTTTGTGTCTACCTCAATTTATTTCATGAGTATTTTATAGTTTTCTGAGTACAGATCCTTTGCCTCTTTGGTTAGATTTATTCCTAGGTATCTTATGGTTTTGGGTGCAATTGTAAGTGGGATCGACTCCTTAATTTCTCTCTCATCTGTCTTGTTGTTGGTGTATAGGAATGCCACTGATTTCTGTGCATTGATTTTATATCCTGCCACTTTACTGAATTCCTGTATGAGCTCTAGCAGTTTTGGGGTGGAGTCTTTTGAGTTTCCCACATAAAGTATCATATCATCTGCAAAGAGTGAGAGTTTGACTTCTTCTTCGCCGATTTGGATGCCTTTGATTTCTTTTTGTTGTCTGACTGCTGTGGCTAGGACTTCTAATACTATGTTGAATAGCAGTCGTGATAGTGGACATCCCTGCCATGTTCCTGACCTTAGGGGGAAAGCTCTCAGTTTTTCCCCATTGAGAATGATATTCGCTGTAGGTTTTTCATAGATGGCTTTTATGATATTGAGGTATGTACCCTCTAACCCTATACTCTGAAGAGTTTTGATCAAGAATGTATGCTGTACTTTGTCAAATGCTTTTTCTGCATCTATTGAGAGGATCATATGGTTCTTTTCTTTCTTTTGTTAATGTACTGTATCACGTTGATTGATTTGTGGATGTTGAACCAACCTTGCAGCTCAGGGATAAATCCCAATTGGCCGTGGTGAATGATCCTTTTAGTGTACCGTTGGATCCTATTGGCTAGTATTTTGGTGAGAATTTTTGCATCCATGTTCATCAAGGATATTGGTCTGTAATTCTTTTTGATGGGGTCTTTGTCTGATTTTGGGATCAAGGTAATGGTGGCCTCATAAAAGGAATTTGGAAGTTTTCGTTCCATTTCTATTTTTTGGAACAGTTTCAGAAGAAGAGGTATTAATTCTTTAAATATTTGGTAGAATTTCTCTGGGAAGCCATCTGGCCCTGGGCGGGTTTTTTTTGGGAGATTTTTGATGACTGCTTCAATTTCCTTAGTGGTTATAGGTCTGTTCAGGTTTTCTCTTTCTTCCTGGTTCAATTTTGGTAGTTGATACATCTCTAGGAATGCATCCATTTCTTCCAGGTTATCTAATTTGCTGGCATAGAGTTCCTCATAATATATTCTTATACTTGTTTGTATTTCTTTGGTGTTGGTTCTGATCTCTCCTCTGTCATTCATGATTTTGTTGATTTGGGTCATTTCTCTTTTCTTTTTGATAAGTCTGACCAGGGGTTTATCAATCTTGTTAATTCTTTCAAAAAACCAGCTCCTAGTTTCGTGGATCTTTTCTACTGTTCTTTTGGTTTCTATTTCATTGATTTCTGCTCTGATCTTTATGATTTCTCTTCTCCTGCTGGGTTTAGGCTTTATTTGCTGTTTTTTCTCTAGCTCCTTTAGGTGCAGGTTTAGGTTGTGCATTTGAGACCTTTCTTGTTTCTTGAGAAAAGCTTGTATTGCTATATACTTTCCTCTCAAGACTGCCTTTGCTGTATCCCAAAGATTTTGAACAGTTGTATGTTCATTTTCATTGGTTTCCATGAATTTTTTTAATTCTTGTTTAATTTCCTGGTTGACCCATTCATTCTTTAGTAGGATGCTCTTTAGCCTCCATGTATTTGAATTCTTTCCGACTTTCCTCTTGTGAATGAGTTCTTGTTTCAAAGCATTGTGGTCTGAAAATATGCAGGGAATTATCCAAATCTTTTGGTACTGGATGTGACCTGATTTGTGACCTAGGATGTGATGTATTCTGGAGAATGTTCCATGGGCACTAGAGAAGAATGTGTATTCTGTTGCTTTGGGATGGAATGTTATGAATATGTCTGTGAAGTCCATTTGGTCCGGTGTGTCATTTATAGTCTTTATTTCCTTTTTGTTCTTTTGCTTAGATGATCTGTCCATTTCAGTCAGGGGGGTGTTAAAGTCCCCCACTATTATTGTATTGTTGTTGGTGTGTTTCTTTGCTTTTGTTATTACTTGGCTTATAAAATTGGCTGCTCCCATGTTAGGGGCATAGATATTTACAATTGTTAGATCTTCTTGGTGGATAGACCCTTTAAGTAGGATATAGTGTCCTTCCTCATCTCTTATTACAGTCTTTGGTTTAAAATCTAATTTGTCTGATATGACAATTGCTACCTCAGCTTTCTTTTGGTTTCCATTAGCATGGTACATGATTTTCCACCCCCTCACTTTCAATCTGGGGGTGTCTTTGGGTCTAAAATGAATCTCTTGTAGACAGCATATCGATGGATCCTGTTTTTTAATCCAATCTGATAGCCTGTGTCTTTTGATTGGGGCATTTAGCCCATTTACATTCAGGGTAACTATTGAAAGATATGAATTTAGTGCCATTTTATTGCCTCTAAGTGACTGTTACTGTATATTGTCTGTGTTCCTTTCTGGTCTGTGCTGCTTTTAGGCTCTCTCTTTGCTTAGAGGACTCCTTTCAATATTTCTTGGAGGGCTGGTTTCGTGTTTGCAAATTCCTTTAGTTTTTTTTTTTTTGTCCTGGAAGCTTTTTAACTCTCCTTCAATTTTCAATGACAGCCTAGTTGGATATAGTATTCTTAGCTGTATATTTTTCTCTTTTAGTGCTCTGAAGATATCATGGCAGTCCTTTCTGGCCTGCCAGGTTCTGTGGATAGGTCTGTTGCCAATTTAATGTTTGTACCATTATAGGTTACATATGTCTTCTCCTGAGCTGTTTTCAGGATTTTCTCTTTGTCTCTGATACTCATAAGTTTTACTATTAGATGTTGGGGTGTTGACCTATTTTTATTGATTTTGAGAGGGGTTCCCTGTGCCTCCTGGATTTTGATGTCTGTTTCCTTCCCCACATTAGGGAAGTTCTCTGCTATAATTTGCTCCAACACACCTTCTGCCCCTCTCTCTCTTTCTTCTTCTTCTGGGATCCCAATTATTCTAATGTTGTTTCATCTTATCATATTGCCTATCTCTCGAATTCTGCCCTCGTGATCCAGTAGTTGTTTCTCTCTCTTTTTCTCAGCCTCTTTATTTTCCATCATTTGGTCTTCTATATCGCTGATTCTCTCTTCTGCCTCATTTATCCTAGCAGTTAGTGCCATTTTTGATTGCACCACATTAATAGCCTTTTGATTTCGACTTGGTTAGATTTTAGTTCTTTCATTTCTCCAGGAAGGGTTTCTCTAATAACTTCATGCTTTTTTCAAGCCCAGGCAGTATCTTTAAAATCATGATTCTGAACTCTAGTCTGACATCATACGAATGTCTGTATTGAGTAGGTCCCTGGCATATGGTACTACCTCTTGTTCTTTTTATTGAGGTGATTTTTTCCATCTTGACATTTTTTCCAGAGGAGAATAGATGAATGAGAGAACAAAATGCTAACAGGGTAACAATGTCCCCAGAAAATATACTCTGAACAAATCAGAAAAGACTTTGACACCAGGGGAAAAGAAAGGAAAAGAAAGAAAAAAAAAAATGAAAACGAAAAAGAAAAAGATAAAAACAAACAAAAACAGAACAAAACAAAACAAAAAAACAGAATATGATCAAATATGATCAGGCTGGTGCATAGATCAGTGCTACACACTAGATTTTGGGTGTATTTTGGTCTGTTAGAAGAAAGTGCCTCCCAAAATTTTAAAGAAAAAAACTTATATATGTACAAAATAAAGGTTGATACATTGAAGGGATGGAATATGGCTGTAAAGATGAAAATTATAAAAAATTTTACAAAAGGAATTGATAAGAAGTTGTTTGAAAAAAGAAATTAGAGGATGAAAAAGATAGAAAGAAAGAAAAAAAGGGGGAGAGAATGTGATTAGACAGGAGACTAGAACAAAGCTCTACACTAGAGATTTAGGGCATATTTTGATCTGTTAGAAGAAACTGTATCTCAGAATTTTAAAGAGAGAGCCACTTATATATATGCCAAAAATAAGGGTAAGTACTATGAAGGGATAGAATATGACTCTAAAAATGAAAAATAAAAATGTTTTTTTAAAAAAGAGATTGATAAAATGTTGGTTGAAAAAGGGAAAAAGAAAAATTAAAAAAAAGTTAATAAAAATAACTTTGAAAGACTAATGAATCATGGTAAAAAAGCCATGAATTTTATGTGCAGTATTCCCCTAGTGCTGGAATTCTGCTGTTCTTGATTGGTAAACTTGGTCTTGGCTGGCTGTTCTTTCTGATCTTCTTGGGGAGGGACCTGTTGCCGTGGTTCCCAAATGTCTTTGCCAGAGGCTGAACTGCCCCGCCCTTGTCAGTCCAGGCTAAGTAATCTGCTCGGGTTTGCTCTCAGGAGCTTTTATTCCCTGCAAGCTTTCCCTAAAGCTTTGGAGGACGGGAGTGAAAATGGCGGCCTCCCAATCCCCACCCCAGAGGAGCCGAGACCTCCGGGCCCCACTCCTCAGTGTGCCCCCAGAGAAAAGCAGTCAATCACTCTCATATTCCCCGTCTCTGCCCGCACTCTGTGCTCACCAGGCCTCTGAATGAGTGTTTCTATCTCTGGCACCCTACTCAGCGTGGAGTCTCCAAGCCCAGCAGATCTCTGCGGTGCGCTCCCGCACCACTCCTCCCAGACTCCCAAGGGGAGTCTCCCTGGATCTGCTGCTTGTTGGGTCCCTGCTGGAGGAGCAGTGGCCTGACTGTGCCTCGGATCACGGTTCATGGCAACCCCGAGCTGAGAGCCCGCGCCTCGGCTCTGTCTCTGCAGCCGGCTTCCCCGCTTCGATACCTGGGAGCTCTGCCACACTCAGGCACTCCCGGTCTTTCTGTGACCCCGAGGGTCCTGAGACCACACTGTCCCGTGAGGGTTCCACCCCCAGCTTTGTCACTGGAGCGACGTCCCTCAGAAGAGCCGACTTCTAAAAGTTCTGATTTTGTGCTCCGCTGCTCTATCACTTGCCAGAAGTGGCCGACGGAGGCCCCCTCCCCCGCCGTCTATCCTCCCAAATATCGCCTCGGGTTCACTTCTCCGCACGTCCTACCTTCCAGAAAGTGGTTGCTTTTCTGTTCAGAGAGTTGTTGCTATTCTTTTCTTCAATCTCCTTTTGAGTTGGTAGGTGTTCAGAATGGTTTGATCTTTATCCAGGTGAATTCCTGAGACCAGATGAAATCCAGGTCTCCTACTCCTCTGCCATCTTGCTCCGCCCCTCTCTAATATCTTATCTTTCTTATATGTTTTTTCACTTCTGGGCTAAACTCTGGACAGTAATAATAAACTGTCTTTCAGTATACTATTACTTTTAAAAATATATTGCTTAATTTGATTTGCTAATAGTTCTGAATTATTCATATAATCTTATCTGTAAAACTGCTTTGGCCAGGGATCTTTTGGTGGGTAAAATTCAAATTATTTTTGAGTTGTAGATAAGATTCACATTCTTTAGTGGTTATACATTTTTTTCATTTTCTATTTCTGCATGAGATAACTTTGCTATTTTTATATTTTTTTGAAAATTTTGTATTTGTATCTTTTCATATTTTTAGTGTAAAGTTGTTCCTTATAGTGTCTAATTAATTTTTATTTATGGTTTTATCTATCCCCATGTTCACTGCTGGTATTTGTTATTTGTGCCTCTCTATCTTTTTGTTGGGAGACATCTCAGAGGCATGTTCATTTTCTTTAGTCTTTTTATTTTTACATCTTTCCAATTTTATTGAATAATAATTGACATGCACCACTGTATAAGTTTAAAGGGCCCAGCATGATGGTTTGACTTACATATATTGTGAAATGATTACCACAATAACTCAGCTAACATCTTTCTTTTCATGTAGATAAAATAAAAAGGGGAGAAAGGAGAAAAGAATAAAGGAAAACAATTTTTTCCTTGTGATGACAACTCTTATGATTTGTTCTCTTAACAACTTTCCTACAGCAGTGTTAGCTGGAGTTATCAGGTTGTACATCACACCCCCAGTACTTATTTATCTTATAACTGGAAATTCGTACCATTTTACCACCTTCCTCTGATTTCATCTGCTTCTGTTCTCTGCTTCTGGTAACCCCAAGTCTGATCTTTTTTTCTATGTATTTGTTTTTGGTTTTTTCCTTGTTTGTTTTCGGTTTCACATAGATGTGAGATCACACAGTATTTGTCTTTCTATGTCTGACTTATTTCACTTAGCATAATGCCTTCAAAATCTATCCATTTGTGGTAAATGGTAGGATTTCCTCGCTTTTTATGGCTGGAGAATATTCTGTTGTATATACGTACCACAGTTTCTTTATCCATTCACTTACTAATGAACACTTAAGCCCTCAGGGATCTTGACGTCCATTTCTCTCCCCGGATTTGGGAAGTTTTCAGCCATTATTGCTTCAGGTATACTTTCTGAGCCTTTCTCTTTCTCTTCTCTTTCTGGAATTTCCATAATGTGAATAATACTTCTTGTCATTGTGTCCTATAATTCCTGTAGGCTTTCTTCACTCTTTTTCATTTTTTTTCTTTTTTTTTCCTACTGGCTGGATAATTTCCAATGTCCTTTCCTCTAGGTCACTGATTCTTTGGCATGGTTGAGTCTACTTTTTAAATTCTCTATTGAGTTCTTAAGTTCAGTTGTTGTATTTTTTTAGTGTAGCTTATGTTGTATTATAAGGAATTGATAATGAGCAAATGAACATGATAATTTGAGAAAATGTTAAATTTTCAGAAAGTAATGAAATAGAATGATTTGACAGAGTTGGACTTGATTGAGTATGGTGATGCTACCTGAAATAGGACAGCCAAAGAAGGCTGTTTGAAGGGATCACATTTAGACCAAAACTGAATGAGAAGCTGCCATATATAATTATTTTTGAGTGATTTTTATTTAATTTTTATTATGTTCAGTTAGCCACTGTATAGTACATCATTAGTTTTTGATGTAGTGTTCAATGATTCATTACTTGTGTATTACACCAGCACTCATCACAACATGTGCCCTCCTCATTTTTTAACTCTAGGATTTCTTTTTTTTTTTTAATAATTGTGATTTCCTTGATGAACTTCTCATCTTGTTCATGCATTGTTGTTCTAATTTTGTTTAGTTGTCTGTCTGTTTTCTTGTAGTTTACTAAACTTCCTTAAGAGGAGTATCCTGAATTCTTTGTCTGACAATTCATAGATCTCCATTTTTTTAGGCTCAGTTATTGAAACTTTATTAGTTTCCTTTGGGTGTCATATTTACCTGATTTTTTGTGATCCTTGATTCCTCATATTGGTATCTGTACATTTGAGCAGTGTAATTACACTACTCTTTCAGACTTGATAGATTTACTTTGGCAGAGACAGTTCTTCACCAGCCAGCTCAGTCTGGGTTTCTGGGTGATTCTGTTGGTAAAGTTCTTGGGAAACAGGGACCTGGTGTTATCGTCTAGTTTGGGGCAAAGCAGCTGTTTAAGCTCTGAGGACAAGGGTGGATGGGTATGCCACTGGCTGAGAACAGTTGGACAGGGCTGCTGTCTTTGTGTCCTACCCAAATGAGGCTGTAGGATGGGCTCCATAGTTGCCTGGATTCTCTGGTTAGACTTACTAGATGGCTGGAACTAAGTTCTACCTTCAGTAGTTGATGGAGCTATGAATTAGCTACCCTGCTTTGGCAGAGCAGCAGGCCAGGACCCAGGGCCTGTATAGTTCATTGTTTGGATGATTGTTAATCATTGTTTGGATGATTCATTGTTTGGGGACCTGAATCAGACCTGAGCATGCAGTGAATTCCGTGGTCATCATTGAGGCCACTGGTCTTGATCTGTTGATAGGGAAATCATGTGCTATGCTCTCTGTACAAGTGCCACTATAGGGCTATTGAATGTCTACACAGTTTCCCTTGTGCTCTGGTCAGGTTCCTTAGACAGACAGGTTGAAGGCTATATTCAGCACTGAGCAGGGCTATGAAGTATATTTCCTGTCTGGGTGCAGTGAGAGAAGCAGCTCTAAAGCCAGGAAAGCTGTTTGTTGTCTTAACTCAAGCTGATTCACACCCCAAGTTCTCTTGTCTGAACATGGCTATGGACTTTGAAAACTATCAGTTCTGCTTGTCTACCTTGTGGCTTAAGTGATGCCGGCCTGCAAAGCTTCTAGGATAGTCTCCAGCTCTTCTGGTTAAATGGGGTCAGAAAACACTGTCCACAGTGGGTGGGGCTATGTCTCAGCTTCTTGTCTGGGTGTGGGTGAACCAGGCTCTCGTACTTCCTCATTTGAGAATCTAAATCAGGCAGACCTGCACCCCACCAAGTGCCCTAGTCAGAGTGTGCTCCTGACTTGGTTCTGCAGTTGAGCAAAACCACAGGGTATGATTACTAATTGGGCACTGCAGGTATCAGTTTTGTCTGCCAAGATCCATGTGCTGGTTGTTGCAAGCCCCTCCTCCCTCCTCCATCAAAGTCAGATTCCTGGTAGTAGTTGAGCACCCCCAAATTCCCCACACAATCCTGTGTTGTGTGATCAGAGGCTCCCTCAAAGTGGCTCCCAGTGCTGGGAGAGCTGGTTGTCTGCCCCCCCCCCACCGCCAAGTTTCTCTTTTCCCACTGGAGGGACTGGAGGCAAAGGGGGACCTTTCTCTGGTACTGAACTGGCCTAGGGGAGGGGCAATGCAGTCAACGTGTAGCTGCTTCTCTTGCCCTAATGCAGTGTGCCTTGGTCCCTGCGGTACAGAGGGTGCTTCGGCCTTACCCTGTGTTCTAGGATTCTCTCAGTGGTGTGTTTTTCTTGAATAGTTGTTAGTTGTTCTTGTCAGGGTGGGGAGTGAAGTGAGGAATGACTTATATTGCCATCTTGGTGACATCTAAAACTGTTTTTATTCCACATCCTATGTTTGTTTTTTTTAATTTCATTAAATCCTGCGAATGTTCTTATTTTTGCCTATTCAGGGCTTATCTTGTTGCTGTTATCTGGCTTTTTGAGTTGAATGCTTAGTTCATTTTTTACCCCTAGTATATGTGTTTAAACAACACATGTTGGGGCGCCTGGATGGCTCAGATGGTTAGGCATCTGCCTTCAGCTCGGGTCCTGATCCTGGGGTCCTGGAATCGAGCCCCACTCTGGGCTCCTGGCTCTGCCTCTCTCCCTGCTCATGCTCTCTCTCTCTCTATCTCTGTGTCTCAAATGAATAAATAAAATCTTTAAAAATAATAATAATAAAAAATAAACAACACATGTTACCTGTGAAGATAGGGGTAACCTGAGTAGAAGAATGAGAACTCCCTCTGCAAGAGATTCAGACTCCTTTGTTAAGCAACCCACTGGAGCTGGAGTCTAGGGCATAGTAGGAGAAGGTAAGGCTGGGTCCCAATTATGAAAGGCCTTGAATGAAATATTTATCTTCATTTGTTTCAGAGATTTTTTTCCCCCTAATTAAGAAAAAATGAGCTTTTTCACTTTATCTCTTTATTTTTTTAAGCTATACATGATACTAACTATAGTAGTCCACCCGTACCCACAGGAGATACATTCCAAGACCCCCAATGGATATCTGAAACCACAGGTAGTGCCAAACCCTGTACATACTGTTTTTTTCCTATACATATGTACCTATGATAAAGTTTAATTTATATATTAGGCACAGTAAGACACTAACAACAATAACTAATAATAAAATAGAACAATTGTAACAATATTAAAAGTTATGTGAATCTCTCAGAATATCTTATTGTACTGTACTTACCCTTCTTCTTGTGAAGATGTGAGAAAATGAAATGCCTACATGATGAGATGAAGTGAGGTGAGTGACATAGGCATTGTGATGTAGTGTTAGACTACTACTGACCTATTGACAATACATCAGAAGGAGGATTGTCTGCTTCTGGACCACTGTTGACCATGGATAACTGAAATAGCAGAAAGTGAAACCATGGATAAGAGGGGATTGCTGTATTAGGTAATTAAGATAATCAAGACCTATGCTCCAAAATATCATACAGTGAATAGATACAGGATTTTGGTCCAGTTCCTGCTCTTAGACATGTGAAGGAAAAGGCAGTTCTACCTTGAATTTCTTAAGGAACCCCAGTACTACTTTCCATAATGGCTGTACCAATTTACATTCCCACCAACAGTGCACAGGGGTTCCCTTTCCTTCACACCCTTGCCAACACTTGTTATCTCTTGTCTTTTTGATGATGGCCATTCTAACAGGTGTAAGCTGATATTTCATTGTGGTTTTGTTTGCGTTTTCCTAATACTGATGTTGAGCACCTTTCCATTTACTTGCTTACCATTTATATATTTTTCTTTGGAAAAAATATCTATTCAGTTCCTCTGACCATTCTTTAATTGGATTGTTTGATTTTTTTGCCATTAGGTTGCAGGAGTTCTTTACTTATTTTGGATATTAACCTCTTATCAAATATATGATAGAGAAACTGACAATTTGCATCAACTCAGTAGATGCCTACATTTGGGTTTTATTTTGATTTCTTTAGAGTCCTTGCTATATACCTAATTTTCTTTAATAGTTAACTTAGCCAATGAAATAAGAATTGATCTAACTGATTTACTCTAATGTAATTGTATTGGAAGAAATAAGAGTTTTTGAAATTCTGGTGCAAAAAAATAACTCAGGAATATTATTTTTAGTGATGCCATTAAAACATAATACTAGGAACTTTATCCCTGAATGAGATAGATATAGACTAAGCCAGGCTCTGCAGTTTTACTATGACAATTTCACATCACATGCTATTTATGCTACTTGTGATTTTCTGAAAGAGATACTAATAAGACTTGCAAATTAATGTGCTTAGCATTTTACTCAAAAATAATGATTTCGTTCTTCACCTTTATTTATAATCACTGAAGAGTTATTAAAAGGAGCAAGATGGGGAGCTTTCACTAAACTGGTGAAGCTTATTAGAATACTTTCTAGACTAGTATGAGGTAAGAGGAAGAAATTAGGAAGCACAAGCCCAAGGTCTTTTAATATTCATTTATAATTATGTGTATGCTAGACCCAGAAATTCACAGGAAAACATTTGTTATTCTAGTCTTCATTTTAATTAAAAATTTAAGTAAATGAGATCTTTTATTGCATGCTACTCAGTTTTTACTTAATCTTTGTTCTTTTATTCAACAAATCTATTTCTATCTATCATTCTACCTATCTAGATATTTTAATGCCCACTAGACATTGAATTGAAGTACAGTGAAACATATGTGGTTCCTTTGATCAATGCTTTGCTATTTTATACTTTTGCTTGCCTAGATTTTGGTACCTAGGTCATCTTTAAAATGGTTTATCTCTGGTTTGAATTTGTGAACTGCAAATGCACCCAACAATCTGATCATGTGTGATATTTCTGCAAATGTGAATAAATGAGGATTAATTTCATGTTATCTACTGCAGTCAGATCCCTTGCAGATCTGAAGCTAAATTGCAGAAGTGTATGGGTGATACATCAATATAGTGTGATGCTTTACTCATATTTCTTTGTCTTCAATATTTAGAGATCTGAGTATTTGAGAAATAATGTAAATTATGAAAAGTATTAATAATTTTTCTAAGATTATTTTTGGTAAACTTGTAGGTTTAAGTCCATTTAATACAATTAGGGGAAGAAATTGCAATTATTTTTGCTGGATTTCTTAAAGCTTTACAAAAGATGCTATACTAGATGGAATTCAAAACATTGAAATGTAATTGTTTAATTGAAATTGAAAGTCTGAAGAGAGTACTGTATGGTGATTTTAGGCTCTGAAAAACAAAAGACTCATTGTTTCACATGAAGTTATTCCATTAAATAGCTCTTTTGATTTTAGCTTTTAGAAGCAGAACCAGAAAGATATTAAAAAAAAAAAAAACAGGAGAAGGAAGATGACTTGGAGGAAGAGCAAAGCATAATAATAATAAGTAAAAATAATAATGAATTAATTAGGAGAGGAAATTATTACCTGGAAACATTAACCATAAAAAATTTAGCTGGCATTTGTCACAACAGTTTCAATGTTGGGTACAAAAGAAAACATAGTTAGCTGTGAATTTCAAAACAGAAAGGAATCACCAAATCTAAAAGTGGTATTTCTTAAAATGCTTCCATTCACTCAGCAAATATTTATTAAGTGTTACTATTTATCAGGCTCAATATAAAGCAGTTCCTTTTCTAAGGAGCTCCTAAGGGAGGTTTTAGGTTCACAGAAAAATTGAGCAGATTGTATAGAGAGGTCGTATTCATTCTCTGCCTCCCCCCACTATCAACATGGCTCACCAGAGTGATATATTTTACAGTGGATGAACCTGCACTGACACATCATTATAACCCAGACCCAGAATTGGCAGTTTACCTTAGGGTTTGCTTTTGGTGCTGTACATTTTATGGGTTTTGAGAAACGTATAAGGTTATAGTATCATGCAGAATAGTTTCACTGCTCTAGAAATCCTCTGTGCTTCACTTCCTCACCCCTCCCTTCCCCTTATGCTCTTATGTTTTAAGTCATATTATATGTCAGTGTGTGGTTAAAATTTCCATTTACACTGCAAATTTGAATGTGCATTAAAATATGCAAAGAATATACTTGAAAGCTAGACATTAATGCATATTTACCAAGGTCAGGAGCTTCATATAGATTGTTATTATTGCTCATGTTATAATGCAGTTTTTAGTAACAAGTTATCAAGGTTGAAGCTTTGCTGCTATGGAAGTTCCCCAGTGTAATTAAGTTCATTCCTCAAGTCTTTCAGGATAAAGCACATAAATAGTGCTTTATCAGGTGAACAGACAAACCTATATCAACTTATAGGACAGATTATTTCTATTTTAGCATAGTAAATTATTTCAATTTGTCACAATGAAAACTTACCTGGTATCCAGGGCCAAAGGTCTTTGACTTGAAAGCCATCACCTGCATTTGGATCTAATCATTTTGGGAGGTGTATGTGTGTGTGAATGTTCAGTAAATTTTCAGCATCTGAGATCAAAATAAGAAAGAAGTAAACCAGCTGGGGAGTGGGCAGGAAAAGATGGCAATGGATTTATTTTTTTAATGATAGAAAAAAAAAAAGAGCAGTAGACAGATGACAGAACCAAATGGGGGAGAGAAAAATAAGTTAGTAGAGAGGCAATACAAAGGTGCAGGAGGAATCGGGTCATTTTGGAGAAATGCAATGAAAAGTGGCTAATGGCATCAGGGTCCTCATGGCAGAAACAACTTCTTTTTTCTCTAATGGGGACCTGAAGAGCCCCGAGCAGCGATGTGTGTCTGTGTTGCTATTACTCACTGACTTTTACCCCTGGCTGAGAAATAGAGGATTCTCTACCCATTACTTCATTTGGATTTTAACCAAGGCCAGGAATCTATTACTTTATATAGGGTGGTTGAATTTTTTTTTTTTTTTAGCTTCATCTCTCCTGCTTTTAAAGATTGTTATTGTTTCAGCTTAAGCTAATTAGCCCAGGGTTCCTAATTTAGGAACCTCTCTAGGAAAACCTTTGAAAACCTTTCCCAGGTGGGCAGAGAGGTTTGATGGATTAAATGTCAAACTGCAGTCTGTCGATGTTTATGGAATAAACTGGTCTTCAATAATAAATGTTTTCTGGGAGCCGAAGGAAGTACATGATGCATAAGAAGCCACAGAACTAAAATGTTAACATTGAACTCTAATCTTGCCACATCTTCACATAATATGTTTTAGAGAATATTTTTATTTCTCATAATAACTAAAGTGTAGTTTGTGGGTCCATTTGCAAATTTGTACAACCCACACTCCTTTCTTTCCTGATTTGGGGGAAAAAAGTTCCAGCAAAGAAGATAAATTAGATAATTAAGATGCATTGCTATGATGCTATTAGCATGATCTTTTTTTTGTGGGATGATTGGTAAAACATTGTTTGACAATATATGTTGAATATTCTTTTATAACAATATAGCTTTTATTAGAATGGCAAGAAATAGTAAATGATTTAGAGCTTCTGAAAGGGTCTGTTGGATTCTTACCAGGACTTGATAAATAAATGGCATTCATGCATAATTGCACTCTAAACACATGGTTTTTGAGTTTATTGGTATTCCATTTTCTTGATATCTCTTTCAGCCACTACCTGCATTTTTATTGCTCACTTTGGAACCTTTGTTTCTCATTTAGGCCATTATTGGCACAAACATGAAGAATATATGAGGAGGTGGGGAGGAAAGAGAGAACATAAGAGAATGACAATTCAAATAAGCCATGTCATGGTCTAATTCTGCACTAGAATTAAGTTTGGTTATATGAACTGGCAATTTCTAAAACTGTTTCTGTGGGAGCATGTATCCTGGGTTCCAAACAGATGAACTACAGGCAGGATTTGGAGTGTGGTAATGGTGATGGGGGCAGGGTTTGGGCTTTGTGAGGATGGGTGGCTCCTCTTATATTATTATTACTATCCAGGCACCTGTCACACTGTCTAGTGATTGCTTACTTGATGCTATACTTCACTAGACTTCACTAGATTGTTAGCAACAGGGCTGTCTTTGATGCCTTATAGAGTGCCTGACACACAGTAGGCATGAATACTTGTTTCCTGGATGAATGAATGACAGGAGCAGAAAAATCTCTGCATCTGAAACAGTCATAAAAATAATAGCAATAATAATGCTAATGATAAAGCTAATAGCTAATACTCACTGAAAGTTAACTATGGGCCTGCCAACTCTTTGAAGTACTTTTATGTGTTAACTCATTTAATCCTTACAATAGTTAAATACTATCATTATAGATGAGGAAGCCAAGGCAGAGAGAGCTGCTAAGCAGTTTACACAAGGTGTCACAGCTGAAAAAAGTGTGCTGGAACCAGGATTTGAATCCTAAACATCTAGCTCCAGAGATCATGCTTATTTTTACTACAACAATAAGCAACAAGCTCAGGCCCCCACTCCCATCCCGTTTGCTTCAGGTATTTGTGATACAAGCAGACTCTACTCTTGTCGTGAGCTATGGTCAAGGCTGCAGTGAAACTGACATAAAGATGAATGAAACATGGGCAAAGGTAATTTGGTGTGGGAAGAATTTCAGTCATGTGGGAGAAGGAAGACCTGGATGTAAACAGCAAACTGTGGCCTGCATACCCTGACTTGGTTGATTTCTCCCTGTAGCCAGGCTTCGATGACCATGGACATTCCTGTGAGCCTCTGGGAGGAAATAGGGAGCCAGCAGGGGCCCCATATAATCTTTGCACCATTTCTCTGCTAATTTAGAAATAAACTGAAGTGAAAGCCACTTTCAACTGAATTCAGGTTGTCATTGTCCCTAGTTTTCCATCTTGGACCAGGTTCTGTGTTATGATCAACTTTTTTCTAGGCAATTCACTTAATACCTGTCTCCCTCATTTGTAAAATAGAGATAATATACTCCCTACCTCACAGGTTATTGTTGAGATTAAATGGGTTAGTATACATAAACCTTTAGTAAAATGCTTGGCACATAATAAGTGCTCAAAAAATATGAACTCTTATTCCTATACAACATTATATGCTTGAAACTTCAATTTAACTGAATTTTTAGCACTGGGATAATTCCAGTTCAACTAAAGTCATGGGATAACCATATCAGTTTACTCTTCCCTGAGCTGAAAAAAAAGTGAAGGAACAAGGCACTTAGCTTTTAAGATAGAGGAAATGAGGCAAAGTAAGATCAGTGGACTTATTAGGCATCACAGATAATCAATGCACGATTACTGATCAAGCCTGATAAAGAATTCTTAGGCAGTTACTCTAATTGGACTGTGCTTGTGGCATGTGTGTATTGTGTTAGAATGAATGGTAATAAGCCTGGTGAATTTCAGGAAGGAAGACCTTCTGAGAAGACCCATGACCTATTTCCATATTCCAGATGTCCAGTAGCCCAGATTTTCGTAATGACTTTTACCTGCACTTTATAGCAAAATTAAACTCTATATACCTTGTAGATCTCACTGGCTGATGATTACTAGTAAAATGCTTTCTATCTGATGCACAGGGAGAAATGATCTGTATGACCTATTCCATCTAAGTCTCCGGAGTGTTTTTTTGTTGTTGTTGTTGACAACTTCTTTTCAGAGAAGGAAATCCCATTTTTACCAGAGATTTGCGATTTGGTTTCCATGCAGTGGAAGGCCAGAAGCCATCGAGTCTCTTGAGTTCCAAGAGATCTTAGGGACGAGCTGGTCTAAATCTCACACTTGAGTGATAAAAGAGGTCAAGAGAGCTTCAGGAATTTGAGCAAAGTTATACAGCTGGTGGGAGAGGAGAGGTGGCAGCTCTGGCCTGATTTGGCCCCAAGTCCCATTGCCTCTGCTACTCTTCCTCCTGTTGTCTGAGAATGATTCCATATGAAGACTGATTGGGAGATTGTCCAAATGACCATGACAGTGGTGTCTAAGGATCATCCTGACAGCTATGTGGGATTCCATACACTTCCTTTTCCATCATCCTTACCTTGGAATTTAGCACCTGAATTGACCAAATATTTGGAAATTTAAGAATTTTTAAAATCTCCTCAAAATGGGTAGTTTAAATAATAGTTGCAGTTTCTAAGAGAGTTAGTTATATTTTGGACTTTTTGGAAATAAGACCAAAAAAGAACATTAATAGGACCTATGCTTCTTATTTGTATGGTTCAGAACTTGGCATCTTTTGGCATCTGTGCCATGCATGGAACTCAAAAATATTTGAGTGGGAAGGCTAGGGTCTCAGGAGTGTCAATTTACTGTCCTTGGGAGGTGACAGGGATTTTAGACTATTATTGGGCTATAGGAGACAATGCACAGGATGACACTTGAATGAGGAGAAGGCAAGGGCACCTTCAGGAAGAATATTTTTGGTTAGTTAAATTTTTTTTTTAAATTGAATTCACTTTTTTATTAGAACCTTTTTTATAAAATGAAATACCATTTCTTTCAAGAACCAACTTCCGAGAACAGTACATTCTGTTTCAAGTATGATTTTGATTTACTCACAAAAAAATCTTGTTACTTTTTTTTTCAAAAACATGACAGGCAGTAAAATACTGCTTCTAATTTATTTTATTTTTTAAATTTTTTTATTGCTATGTTAAGCACCATACATTGCATCATTAGTTTTTGATGTAGTGTTCCATGATTCATTGTTTGTGCATAACACCCAGTGCTCCACGCAGAATGTGCCCTCCTTAATACCCATCACCAGGTTAACACATCCCCCCACCCCTCTCCCCTCTAGAACCCCCAGTCCATTTCTCAGAGTCCATCGTCTCTGATGGTTCGTCTCCCCCTCCGATTTACCCCCCTTCATTCTTCCCCTCCTGCTATCTTCTTCTTTCTTTTTTTTTTTTAACATATATTGCATTATTTGGTTCAGAGGTACAGATCTGTGATTCAACAGTCCTGCACAATTCACAGCATTCACCATAGCACATACCCTCCCCAATGTCAATCACCAAGGCATCCCCTCCCTTCCAAACCCCATCACTCCAGAAACCCTCAGTTTGTTTCCTGAGATTAAGAATTCCTCATATCAGTGGGGTCATATGATACATGTCTTTCTCTGATTGACTTATTTCACTCAGCATAACACCCTCCAGTTCCATCCACATCGTTGCAAATGGAAAGATCTCATTCCTTTTGATGGCTGCATAATATTCCATTGTGTATATATACCACTTCTTCTTTATCCATTCATCTGTCGATGGACATCTTGGCTCTTTCCACAGTTTGGCTATTGTGCATATTGCTGCTATAAACATTGGGGTGCACATACCCCTTCGGATCCCTACATTTCTATCTTTGTGGTAAATACCCAGTAGTGCAATTGCTGGATCATATGGTAGCTCTATTTTCAACTTTTTGAGGAACCTCCATACTGTTTTCCAGAGTGGCTACACCAGCTTGCATTCCCACCAACAGTGTAGGAGGGTTCCCCTTTCTCCGCATCCCCGCCAACATCTGTCGTTTCCTGACTTGTTAATTTTAGCCATTCTGACTGGTGTGAGGTGGTATCTCATTGAGGTTTTGATATGGATTTCCCTGATGTGGAGTGATGTTGAGCACTTTTTATTGTGTCTGTTGGCCATTTGGATGTCTTCTTTGGAAAAATGTCTGTTCATGTCTTCTGCCCATTGCTTGATTGGATTATTTGTTCTTTGGGTGTTGAGTTTGATAAGTTCTTTATAGATTTTGGATACTAGCCCTTTATCTGATATGTCATTTGCAAATATCTTCTCCCATTCCGTCGGTTGTCTTTTGGTTTTGTGGACTGTTTCTTTTGCTGTGCAAAAGCTTTTTATCTAGATGAAATCCCAATAGTTCATTTTTGCCCTTGCTTCCCTTGCCTTTGGCGATGTTTCTAGGAAGAAGTTGCTGTGGCTGAGGTCGAAGAGGTTGCTACCTGTGTTCTCCTTTAGGATTTTGATGAACTCCTGTCTCACGTTTAGGTCTTTCAACCATTTGGAGTCTATTTTTGTGTGTGGTGTAAGGAAATGGTCCAGTTTCATTCTTCTGCATGTGGCTGTCCAATTTTCCCAACACCATTTGTTGAAGAGACTGTCTTTTTTCCATTGGACATTCTTTCCTGCTTTATCAAAGATGAGTTGACCATAGAGTTGAGGGTCCATTTCTGGGCTCTCTTTTCTGTTCCATTAATCTATGTGTCTGTTTTTGTGCCAGTACCATACTGTCTTGATGATGACAGCTTTGTAATGGAGCTGGAAGTCTGGAATTGTGATGCCGCCAGCTTTGCTTTTCTTTTTCAACATTCTTCTGGCTATTCGGGATCTCTTCTGGTTCCATACAAATTTTAGGATTATTTGTTCCATTTCTTTGAAACAAGTGGATGGAATTTTGAGGGGGATTACATTGAATGTGTAGATTGCTCTCGGTAGCATTGACATCTTCACAATGTTTGTTCTTCCAATCCATGAGCATGGAACGTTTTTCCATTTCTTTGTGTCTTCCTCAATTTCTTTCATGAGTATTTTATAATTTTCTGAGTACAGATCCTTTGCCTCTTTGGTTAGATATATTCCTAGGTATCTTATGGTATTGGGTGCAATTGTAAATGGGATCGACTCCTTGATTTGCCTCTCTTCTGTCTTGTTGTTGGTGTATAGGAATGCCACTGATTTCTGTGCATTGATTTTATATCCTTCCACTTTACTGAATTCCTGTATGAGTTCTAGGAGTTTTGGGGTGGAGTCTTTTGGGTTGTCCACATAAAGTATCATATCATCTGCAAAGAGTGAGAGTTTGACTTCCTCTTTGCCGATTTGGATGCCTTTGATTTCTTTTTGTTGTGTGATTGCTGTGGCTAGGACTTCTAATACTATGTTGAATAGCAGTGGTAATAGTGGACATCCCTGCTGCGTTCCTGACCTTAGGGGGAAAGCTCTCAGCTTTTCCCCATTGAGAATGATATTCGCTGTAGGTTTTTCATAGATGGCTTTTATGATATTGAGGTATGTGCCCTCTATGCCTATACTCTGAAGAGTTTTAATCAAGAAAGGATGCTGTACTTTGTCAAATGCTTTTTCTGCATCTATTGAGAAGATCATATGATTCATGTTCTTTCTTTTGTTAATATATTGTATCACGTTGACTGATTTGTGGATGTTGAGCCAACCTTGCAGCCCAGGGATAAATCCCACTTGGTCATGGTGAATAATCCTTTTAATGTACTGTTGGATCCTATTGGCTAGTATTTTGGTGAGAATTTTTGCATCCATGTTCATCAAGGATATTGGTCTGTAATTCTCCTTTTGGATGGGGTCTTTGTCTGGTTTTGGGATCAAGGTAATGGTGACCTCATAAAATGAGTTTGGAAGTTTTCCTTCCATTTCTATTTTTTGGAACAGTTTCAGGAGAATAGGTATTAATTCTTCTTTAAATGTTTGGTAGAATTCCCCTGGGAAGCCATCTGGCCCAGGCCTTTTGTTTGTTGGGAGATTTTTGATGACTGCTTCAATTTCCTTAGTGGTTATAGGTCTGTTCAGGTTTTCTCTTTCTTCCTGGTTCAATTTTGGTAGTTGATACATCTCTAGGAATGCACCCATTTCTTCGAGGTTATCTAATTTGCTGGCATAGAGTTGCTCATAATATGTTCTTGTAATTGTTTGTATTTCTTTGGTGTTGGTTCTGATCTCTCCTCTTTCATTCATGATTTTGTTGATTTGGGTCCTTTTTTCTTTTTGATAAGTCTGGCCAGGGGTTTCTCAATCTTGTTAATTCTTTCAAAGAACCAGCTCCTAATTTCGTTGATCTGTTCTACTGTTCTTTTTGTTTCTATTTCATTGATTTCTGCTCTGATCTTTCTTATTTCTCTTCTTCTGCTGGGTTTAGGCTTTATTTGCTGTTTTTTCTCTAGCTCCTTTAGGTGTAGTGTTAGGCTGTGTATTTGAGACCTTTCTTGTTTCTTGAGAAAGGCTTGTACTGCTATATACTTTCCTCTCAGGACTACCTTTGCTGTATCTCAAAGATTTTGAACAGTTGTGTTTTCATTTTCATTGGTTTCCATGAATTTTTTTAATTCTTCTTTAATCTCCTGGTTGACCCATTCATTCTTTAGTAGGATGCTCTTTAGCCTCCATGTATTTGAGTTCTTTCCGACTTTCCTCTTGTGATTGAGTTCTAGTTTCAAAGCACCGTGGTCTGAAAATATGCCAGGAATAATCCCAATCTTTTGGTACCGGTTGACCTGATTTGTGACCTAGGATGTGATCAATTCTGGAGAATGTTCCATGGGCACTAGAGAAGAATGTGTATTCTGTTGCTTTGGGATGGAATGTTATGAATATGTCTGTGAAGTCCATTTGGTCCGGTGTGTCATTTATAGTCTTTATTTCCTTGTTGATCTTTTGTTTAGATGATCTGTCCATTTCAGTCAGGGGGTGTTAAATTCCCCCACTATTATTGTATTGTTGTCGATGTGTTTCTTTGCTTTTGTTATTACTTGGCTTATAAAATTGGCTGCTCCCATGTTAGGGGCATAGATATTTACAATTGTTAGATCTTCTTGTTGGATAGACCCTTTAAGTAGGATATAGTGTCCTTCCTCATCTCTTATTACAGTCTTTGTTTTAAAATCTAGTTTGTCTGATATAAAGATTGCCACCCCAGCTTTCTTTTGGTGTCCATTAGCATGGTAAATGGTTTTCCACCCCCTCACTTTCAATCTGGGGGTGTCTTTGGGTCTAAAATGAGTCTCTTGCAGACAGCATATGGATGGGTCTTGTTTTTTAATCCAATCTGATAGCCTGTGTCTTTTGATTGGGGCATTGAGCCCATTTACATTCAGGGTAACTATTGAAAGGTATGAATTTAGTGCCATTGTATTGCCTGTAAGGTGACTGTTACTGTATGTTGTCTGTGTTCCTTTCTGATCTTTGCTGCTTTTAGGCTCTCTCTTTGCTTAGAGGACCCCTTTCAATATTTCTTGGAGGGCTGGTTTCGTGTTTGCAAATTCCTTTAGTTTTTGTTTGTTCTGGAAGCTTTTTATCTCTCCTTCTATTTTCAATGACAGCCTAGCTGGATATAGTATTCTTGGCTGCATATTTTTCTCGTTTAGTGCTCTGAAGATATCTTGCCAGTCCTTTCTGGCCTGCCAGGTCTCTGTGGATAGGTCTGTTGCCAATCTAATGTTTGTACCATTATAGGTAACATATCTCTTCTCCCGAGCTGCTTTCAGGATTTTCTCTTTGTCTCTGAGACTCATAAGTTTTACTATTAGATGTCGGGGTGTTGACCTATTTTTATTGATTTTGAGAGGGATTCTCTGTGCCTCCTGGATTTTGACGCTTGTTTCCTTCCCCACATTAGGGAAGTACTCTGCTATAATTTGCTCCAATATACCTTCTGCCCTTCTCTCTCTTTCTTCTCCCCTGGGATCCCAATTATTCTCTTGTCGTTTTGTCTTAGGGTATCGCTTATCTCTCGAATTCTGCCCTCGTGATCCAGTAGTTGTTTTTCTCTCTTTTTCTCAGCCTCTTTATTTTCCATCATTTGGTCTTCTATATCGCTAATTCTCTCTTCTGCCTCATTTATCCTAGCAGTTAGTGCCCCCATTTTTTATTTCACCTCATGAGTAGCCTTTTGATTTCGATTTGGTTAGATTTTAGTTCTTTTATTTCTCCAGGAAGGGTGTCTCTAATAACTTCCACGCTTTTTTCAAGCCCAGCTAGTATCTTTAAAATCATGATTCTGAACTCTAGGTCCAACATCATACTAATGTCTGTTTTGAGTAATTCCCCGGCAGACGGTACTACCTCTTGTTCTTTTTGTTCAGGTGATTTTTTTCATCTTGTCATTTTGTCCAGAGGAGATTAGATGAATGAGAGAAGAAAATGCTAACCGGTTAACAACGTCCCCAGCAAATATACTCTAAACAAATCAGAAAAGATCTGAAACCAGGGGAAAAGAAAGGGAAAGAAAGAAAAAAGAAAGAGAAAAAAAAAAAAAGAAAAAGAGAAAGATAAAAACAAACAAAAACAGAACAAAACAAAAAAAACCCAGAATATAATCAAATATGATCAGGCTAGTGCATAGATCAGTGCCACGCACTAGATTTTGGGTCTGTTTTAGTCTGTTAGAAGAACGTGCCTCCTAAAATATTAAAGGAAGAAAGACTTATATATGTAGAAAATAAGGGTTGATACAATGAAGGGATGGAACATGACTTTAAAGATGAAAATTATAAAAGATTTTATAAAAGGAATTGATAAGATAAGCTGTTTGAAGAAAGAAAGAAGATTAAAAAAAAAAAGGGAGCGAATGTGATCAGGCAGGAGACTAGAACAAAGCCATACACTAGTGATTTAGGGTATATTTTGATCTGTTAGAAGAAACTATCTCAAAATTTAAAGAGAGAACAACATATATATATGCCAAAAATAAGGGTATCTACTATGAAGGGATAGAATATGACTCTAAAATGAAAAATAAAATTTTTTTTTCAAAAAGGGATTGATAAGATATTCGTTGAAAAAGGGAAAAAGAAAAATTCTAAAAATAAAAGTTAAAAAAATTTAACTTTGAAAAACTATTGAAACATGGTAAAAAAAAGCCATGAATTCTATGTACCCTATTCCCCTAGCGCTGGAGTTCTTCCGTTCTCATTGATCGGTAAACTTGGTCTTGGCTGGCTGTTTGTGCTGATCTTCAGGGGGAGGGGCCTGTTGCCGTGGTTGCCAAATTGTCTTTGCCGGAGGCGGAATTGCCCCGCCCTTGCCCAGTCCGGGCTAAGTAATCTGCTTGGGTTTGCTCTCGGGAGCTTTTGTTCCCTGCAAGCTTTCCGTACATCTTTGGAGGGCGACAGTGAAAATGGTGGCCTCCCAATCTCTGCCCGGAGGAGCCGAGAACTCGGGGCCCCGCTCCTCAGTGCGCCCCCAGAGAAAAGCAGTCAGTCACTCCTATGTCCCTGGTCTCAGGCCGCACTCCATGCTCATCCGGCCTGTGACCGAGCGTTTCTCTCTCTGGCACACAACTCGGTGTGGAGTCTCCAAACCCAGCAGATCCCTGTGGTGCACTCCCGCGCCACTCCTCCCAGGGGAGGAAGGGGAGTCTTCCCCAGATCTGCCGCTTGTTGGGTCCCTGCTGGAGGAGCAGTGGCCCGACTGGGCCGCGTATCACAGTTTATGGCCTGAGCTGAGAGCCCGCGCCTCGGCTCCGTGTCTGCAGTCGGCTTCCCCGCTCCGATACCTGGGAGCTTTGCCACACTCAGGCACCCCCGGTCTTTCTGTGACCCCGAGGGTCCTGAGACCACACTGTCCTGAGAGGGTTCCTCCCCTCGCTTAGCCACTGGAGCGACGTCCCTCAGCGGAGCTGACTTCTAAAAGTTCCGATTTTGTGCTCCGTGGCTCTATCACTTGCCAGAAGCGCCTACGGAGGCCCCCTCCCCCGCTGTCTATCCTCCCACATATCGCCTCGAATTCACTTTTCTGCACATCCTGCCTTCCAGTAAGTGGTCACTTTTCTGTTCAGAGAGTTGTTGCTATTCTTCTCTTTGACCTCCTGTTGAGTTCGTAGGTGTTCAGAATGGTTTGATCCCTATTCAGCTGAATTCCTGAGACCAGACGAAATCCAGGTCTCCTACTCCTCCACCATCTTGCTTCACCCCGGTTTGGTTAAAAATTTAACCCTAGAGATAGGAGAGAACCAAATTCTCCAGGTACATTTCAATAAGTTTTGGTGAGTAACCTTAACCATAAAAAATCATTTTTGTATTATTCTGTTGACAAGAAAAAAGTATGACAGGCTTAATAAGATTTCTGGCCTATTATAGGTCCAACTCAATGCTTTTCAGAATGGTAAAACTTGTAAAACTCTTGTAAGCATAAATCCTCATGGGTTTTATTATATGATTTTTAAACTGTGGGTTTTAAATGGCAATTTTAGTTTCTTAAAATTTAAGATAACTTTTATAAAAATAGAGGTAGGAGGATTACATTTCCAATAAGAAAAATACAATAAGATGAAGAATAGAAATAAAAATGGAAATTATTAATAAATCTGTAGTGTGCTACTATTTGAGTAGTTCCCCATATATCACTGTATTGTGTTATGTACTATTCTCTCAAATTGTATCCTCTTTTAACATAAACTTACTAAAACATATGACATTGGAACCATGAGGCTTTGGTAGTTGTTTGAAAGATGTGCTTATCTTTCCAGAGCTATTATGAATTTAGTGCTGCCAAATAGTATGGAAGAAAATCTGATTCAGTCGAATTTGTATACATTTGTTTTTATGTGGGAGGAAAAGTAACAATTAAGGACTCATTTCATTAAACTAGAAAATTTTGTGAGGGAAAAGTAAGGGAAAAATCAATCACACATTTGCATTGTGGAAATAAACTGAATTTGTAAGCATTAGATGTGCCTTCCATACTTATTAAGTAGAAGACTATTTTCTGGTTCATTTAGTATATTTCCACAAATGTTTTCAGAGCTTATAGAGAACAACTATTGGATTCATTTAGTCATTTATTCCACAAATATTTATTCAAAACCAATCAGTTTTCTAATGGCTGGGGATAAACAATGAATTTGTTTTTAATGCCATCCAGTCTATGGTATTTTGTTGTAGCAGCCTGAACAGACTAAGACGGAAAGAATGGGGGTGGTAAATGTAAGGGAAGTCTGGGAAGACCTCACTGAAAAGATAATATTTAAGCAGACTTTAGGAGTTGAGTGAGTGAGCCATGTCTTAGAATGCATAGGGAACTGCAATACAAGGCTCTTGGGGAGGGAAGGTACTTGGCTTTTTTCCAGAACAGCAAAAAGACAAAGTAACTGAAGCAGCAAGAACAAGCAGATATTAATAAATGAGTTCAAGGAGATAAACAGTGGCCTAATTTAGGGGGGAAATGGAAAGCCATTTTAAGGACTATGTGTTTTGCTCTGAGTGAGATGAAAGGTAATTTCTTATGAGCAGCATAAGAAAATGCTCTGAATTCTGTTTTAATAGGATCATTCTAGTTCTGTGTGGAGAACATACTGGCAGGACTGGAGCAAGAGAGAGAAAGAGGATATCAGTACATGATGGTGGCTTTGACGGTGGAAATAGGTAGTAGCAATAGAGGCTGTGAGAAGCTGGATTGTGGATATTATAGTTTCAAGGTAGAACCAACAGAACAGACTGATAGATTGGATGTGTCCTGTAATAATAAGAGAGGAATAAGAGATTACTTAAATTTCTTGATGTAGACAACTGGAATGAAGGAACTTTCATTAAATGAAATGGGGAAGTGTCTAGAATGCAGGTTTGGGGGAGAAGATCAGTAGTTTGTTGTAGGAGATACTGTTTGAGAAACCTATTAGACAACCAAGTGGAGATAAAGAATAGGTTACTGAATATAGTGAGGTTCAAGGGGAAGATCCAGAATTGAGATATAGATTTGAGAATCAGAAGCTTGGAGGTAATATTTAAAACATGAGATGGGTTGCAATCACTAAAGAAATGGTTATTGATGGAAAAGTCCCAGGACTGTGCTCTGAGGACACTTCAATATTAAGGTGTTAGGAATAAAACAAGAAAAGAAGATTGAGCAGTAGACAGTGAGGTGTAGGAGGAAAGGCAGGTGAGTGTGATATTTATTTCTGGAATCTCTTCTGTTACTTTGATCTATAAGTCTGTCCTTTTTCCAGTATCATATTGTTTTTGATGACTTCATTATACTTATTCTTAAAATCAATTAGTATGATTCCAACTTTTTTTTCAAAATTGGCTCTTCCAGTTCTTTTGCTTTTTCATATACAATATACAATCAGCTTTTAATTATTTTCAAAAAACCTGCTCAGATTTGGATTACAATCATATTTTATCTCTAGGTAAGAAAGGAGAGAACTGGCATCTTTAATTTTATTAGTCTATCACTCCACAAATGTGGTGTAATTCACTGTTTATTTAGACCCATTTTGATATCTTTCATCAGTGCTTTCTAATTTTCAGAATACAGATCTTACACATATTTTGTTAGATTTTTACCTAATTCCTTCATGTTTTTGAAGCTATTATGAATATTTTTTCAACTTCCAAATGTTTGTTGCTCTATATCACACATTTTTGTTAACTTCTTGGAGATTTTTTAAGGAGACAATATTCTTGTCCATGAAAAAGATGATTTTGTTTTGTCCTTTCCTATTTGTATGCCTCTTATTTCTCTTTCTTTCCTAATTGTGCTGGCTAGGACCTCCAGTCGCATGTTGAATATAAATGGTTAGAGCATATTATGTTCCTTAGATAGTCTTATTCCTGATTTTGGTGGGGCAAGGTGGATTATTCAGACTTATATCATTAAGTATTATTTACCTGTAATATGTGCATTTCTTTCTAAGCACTGCTTTAGTTTGACTTATCATATCTTGATATGATGCATTATCATTTTAAATTCTTCCAAAACATTTTCTATTTTCCTTTCCTGTGATTTTTTTTCTTTGATCATGAGTCAATTAAAAACATGTTGTTTCCAAACATTTAGGGATTTATAAGATATTATTCTGTTATTGATTTATAGCTTCTTAATTCTGTTGTGTTCAGTGAACCTACTTTGTATAACTTTAAATTTTTAAAATTTGTTAAAATATGTTTTATGGCTGAAAATATGCTTTATACTGATGCATGTGCATTTGCAAAGAATGGATATTCTGCTGTTGATTAGCAGATTGCTAGGTAAAATTGGATGAAAATATTGTTCAGGTCTTTATATCCTTACTGATTTTTTTCCCTTATTTGTTCATTTACTAAGAGAAGAATATTGAAATCTCCATATATATTAGTGTGTTTATGTGATTCCAATTTATTTCCACTAATGGCTTATTAGGCATCCCTTCTTTTTATTTTATTTAATGGTTGCACTAGGGTCTTCGTATACATTTTCAACTTATTACAGTCTATCTTCAAATGATATTATACTACTTCACAGTATGTATTCACACATGTCTGTTCATGCTCATGGGCACATTATTATTTATCCAGCTTATCATTGTTTGAGGTTCCCAGACTTGTAATTAGTTTTCTCAAGCATTATCTTTCAATTATTTCCTCTGCTCCATTTTCTCTCTCTTCTTATGAGTTTTCAATTATAATATGTTAGACTATTTGATAGTCCTATAGCACATGGATGCTGTGTTCTGTGTTTTTCACTTCATGCTTCAGGTTTTAATTTTGTATTTCAGTTTAAGTTAACTAAGTCTTGCATCTGCTGTGTCTAGTCTACTGTTAAGAGGGCGTGGGAGTTGGTCTTATGCAGGAGAGTCTGAGCAGACCTCTGTAAGATCTTGTGTTCAAGCAGATTTCCTCCTCCTTTCTTAGGGATGGATGTCCCTTGCTTCTACTCTTTCCTCAAAAGCAATGTACCTTTGCTTGGGACAGGTGACAAGAGAGGTTTTTGTTTCTCCCTTAATGGGAGGCTGCTTTTGCTTGTAGCTAGGTGTAGTGCAGGTGGTGAGTGTTAAGCAAAGGGATTCCCAACCTCCTCCCACCACAAAAGATAGATAGTTTTTCTTCTGTCCCTTGACCAACTGCAGTTTGCCATTACCTAGGGCCTGGAGATGGGAGGGTTTTCTGCCCTTCCTCCAGCAGCTTAAAGCTATTGGTATTTAAGAAAAAAAGTCTAGGATTTTGATGGATTCCTGTCTCACGTTGAGGTCTTTCATCCATTTTTAGTTTATCTTTGTGTACGGTGTAAGAGAATGGTCAAGTTTCATTCTTCTGTATATAGCTGTCCAGTTTTCCCAGCACCATTTACTGAAGAGACTGTCTTTATTCCATTGCATATTTTTTCCTGCTTTTTCGAAGATTAGTTGACCATAGAGTTGAGGGTCCATATCACGGCTCTCTATTCTGTTCCATTGGTCTAAATGTCTGTTTTTGTGCCAGTACCATGTTGTCTTGGTGATCATAGCTTTGTAAATATAGCTTGAAATCGGGCAATGTGATGTCCCACGCTTTATTTTTCTTTTTCAACATTTCCTTCGTGATTCGGGGTCTTTTCTGGTTCCATACAAATTTTAGGGTTGTTTGTTCCAGCACTTAGAAAAATACCATTGGTATTTTGATTGGAATGGTGTTGAAAATATAGATTGCTCTGGGAAGCATAGACATTTGAACAATGTTTATTCTTCCAATCCATGAGCATGGAATGCTTTTCCATCTTTTTGTGTCTTCTTCAATTTCTTTCATGAGTGTTCTGTAGTTCCTAGAGTATAGATCATAGGCAGTAACCTCTTCAACATCGGCCACAGCAACTTCTTTCAAGACACATTTCCAAAGGCAAGGGAAACAAAAGCAAAAATGATCTTTTGGGACCTCATCAAGATAAAAAGCTTCTGCACAGCAAAGGAAACAGTCAACAAAACAAAGAGGCAATCCACAGAATGGGAGAAGATTTTTGCAAATGACACTACAGATAAAGGGCTGGTATCCAAGATCTATAAAGAACTCTAACTCAACACCCAAAAAACAAATAATCAAGTTAAAAAATGGGCAGAAGACATGAACAGACACTTCTCCAAAGAAGACATACAAATGGCTAATAGACACATGAAAAAATGTTCATCATCATTAGCCATCAGGGAAATTCAAAGCAAAACCACACTGAGATACCACCTTACACCAGTTAGAATGGTAAAAATTGACAAGGCAAGAAAAAACAAATGTTGGGGAGGTTGTGGAGAAAGGGGGAACCCTCTTACACTGTTGGTGGCAATGCAAGTTGGTACAGCCACTTTGGAAAAAAGTGTGGAGGTTCTTCAAAAAGTTAAAAATAGAGCCACCCTATGACCCAGCAATTGCACTCCTGGGTATTTACCCCAAAGACACAGATGTAGTGAAAAGAAGGGCCATATGCACCCCAATGTTCATAGCAGCAATGTCCACAATAGTCAAACTATGGAAAGAGCCAAGATGCCCTTCAACAGATGAATGGATAAAGAAGATGTGGCCCATATATACAATGGAATACTACTCAGCCATCAGAAAGGATGAATACTCAACGTTTGCAACGACATGGATGGGGCTGGAGGAGATTATGCTAAGTGAAATAAGCAGAGAAAGTCAATTATCATATGGTTTCACTTATTTGTGGAACATAAGGAATAGCATGGAGAACATTAGGAGAAGGAAAGGGAAAATGAAGGGGGGGAATCAGAAGGGGAGACGAACCATGAGAGACTGTGGACTCTGGTAAACAAACTGAGGGTTTCAGAGGGGAGGGATGTGGGGTGATTGGTTAGCCCAGTGAAGAGTATTAAAGAGGGCATGTACTGCATGGAGCATTGGGTGTTATATGAAAACAATGAATCGTGGAACACTACATCAGAAACTAATGATGTACAGTATGGTGACTAACATAACATAATAATAGAGAAAGAAAGAAAGAAAAAAAAGAAAAGAAAGAAAGTCTAGGAAGGAAGGTTGGCTTTCATTTGTGTGGCACCAGGGGCTCTCTCTAAGTTCTACGTCCCTGCCCCTAAACTTTATTGTGAGCACCAGGTGGAGGTCAGGGGAAAAGAGGTAGCAGTGAGTTCAATCTCAGCTTGTTTCTGAGGGTCCAAGGGATGCTAGCCCATACTTGGTCTTTAAGAATTTGTTAACATTTTAGCTATTTTCTTCTAGACCACTCTGATGATGGCAGCCCTTCCTCTTGTTCTCTGCCAGAATTACAAACTTTTTACATCTCATCTCTCCTCACAGAGGCCCTTCACTCTGGAATTCAGTTCACCTGGTTGCCTTGCAAACTTAGCTCTCTAATGGACTTTAGTAAAATTATGATTTTGTGGATTATCTAGCTTTGCCTCATTGTTAGAGTGCAAGTAATGCTCTCTTGTGACTTTCAATATCTGATTTGACTGTCTTTAGTCTCTTAAGATATGCGTTAGGGTTTCCTACCTTTCCATGTAGTCTTAGAAGAAAGAAAATCATGCAGAAATCCATTAGATTTGCAATATGGTGGTCATTGGTGAGTTGAGAAGTGCAGTTTCATTGGAATGGTGATAGCCAAAGCTTTGTGGTGGTTCTTTTGTGATTGCTTCACATTCTCAGTGCTGGAGGTAGCCAGGTGTCATGTGAGAGAATGAGGGAAGAATTGTTGAAAGTTTGAGAACAGCTCCAAGGCTGTGAAGGAGTCATCTAAGATGGACTAAGATTTGAGAATAGATTATTTTCTATAATCCAAATAAAAAAGTAAATAGAAACAATAATAGTAAAACTTTTCCTTATTTCTCTGTGACCTTCCATCTATTATCCTGACAGAAAAAAAAAATATTTCATTGCCTCATAGTTACTTCTCTTTTGTACTATGAAATACTAACACATGCATTGAAATATTAAAATCAATTATCCACTTATTTGGCATCATGTGGAAAAAGCTACAGAGATGTTCATGATTCCAGCTATTTTTATATTATGTAAGTGTTGGCCTAGTATGAAAAATCTTTCTAGTACCACTGATCCAAATTATTTGATGAATGAGGAAACAGGCAATCATTATGGTTTATTGGCTTGAACCCTTTCTTGGTACTTCCAAATAATATAATTAACTACTCTGATGGGAAATATTTAGAAAATTCCCCAAATGAATTATGACATTCCTGGAACCACATTGTAACATTTCTTTTTCTTCTTATAGGAACCAAAGATTATAATAGATTATGACCAATTTTCTTTTTTTTAAAATTTTTTATTATGTTAATCACCATACATTACATCATTAGTTTTTGATGTGGTGTTCCATGATTCATTGTTTCTGCATAACACCCAATGCTCCATGCAGAACATGCCCTCTTTAATACCCATCACCAGGCTAACCCATCCTCCCACCCCCTCCCCTCTAGAACCCTGTTTGTTTTTCAGACTCCATCGTCTCTCATGGTTTGTCTCCCCCTCCGATTTACCCCCCTTCATTCTTCCCCTCCTGCTATCTTCTATTTTTCTTTTCTTTCTTAACATATATTGCATTATTTGGTTCAGAGGTACAGATCTGTGATACAACAGTCTTGCACAATTCACAGCCCTCATCATAGCACATACCCTCCCCAATGTCTATCACCCAGCCACCCCATCCCTTCCCCCCCGCAGGAACCCTCAGTTTGTTTCCTGAGATTAAGAATTCCTCATATCAGTGAGGTCATATGATACATGTCTTTTTCTGATTGACTTATTTCGCTCAGCATAATACCCTCCAGTTCCATCCACGTTGTTGCAAATGGCAAGATCTCATTCCTTTTGATGGCTGCATAATGTTCCATTGTATATATACACCACATCTTCTTTATCCATTCATCTGTTGATGGACATCTTGGCTCTTTCCACAGTTTGGCTATTGTGGACATTGCTGCTATAACCATTGGGGTGCACGTACCCCTTTGGATCCCTACATTTGTATCTTTGGGGTAAATACCCAGTAGTGCAATTGCTGGATCGTATGGTAGCTCTATTTCAACTTTTTGAGGAACCTCCATATTGTTTTCCAGAGTGGTTGCACCAGCTTGCATTCCCAACAACAGTGTAGGAGGGTTCCCCTTTCACCACATCCCTGCCAACATGTGTCGTTTCCTCACTTGTTCATTTTAGCCATTCTGACTGGTGTGAGGTGGTATCTCATTGAGGTTTTGATTTGGATTTCCCTGATGCTGAGTGATGTTGAACACTTTTTCATGTGTCTGTTGGCCATTTGGATGTCTTCTTTGGAAAAAATGTCTGTTCATGTCTTCTGCCCATTTCTTGATTGGATTATTTGTTCTTTGGGTGTTGAGTTTGATAAGTTCTTTATAGATTTTGGATACTAGCCTTTTATGTGATATGTCATTTGCAAATATCTTCTCCCATTCTGTTGGTAGTCTTTTGGTTTTGTTGACTGTTTCTTTTGCTGTGCAAAAGCTTTTTATCTAGATGAAATCCCAATAGTTTATTTTTGCCCTTGCTTCCCTTGCCTTTGGCGATGTCTCTAGGAAGAAGTTACTGTGGCTGAGGTCGAAGAAGTTGCTGCCTGTGTTCTCCTTTAGGATGTTGATGGACTCCTGTCTCACATTTAGGTCTTTCAACCATTTAGAGTCTATTTTTGTGTGTGGTGTAAGGAAATGGTCCAGTTTCATTCTCCTGCATGTGGCTGTCCAATTTTCCAACACCATTTGTTGAAGAGACTGTCTTTTTTCCATTGGACATTCTTTCCTGCTTTGTAAAGATGAGTTGACCATAGAGTTGAAGGGTCCATTTCTGGGCTCTCTTTTCTGTTCCACTGATCTATGTGTCTGTTTTTGTGCGAGTACCATACTGTCTTGATGATGACAGCTTTGTAATGGAGCTGGAAGTCTGGAATTGTGATGCCGCCAGCTTTGCTTTTCTTTTTCAACATTCCTCTGGCTATTCAGGGTCTCTTCTGGTTCCATACAAATTTTAGGATTATTTGTTCCATTTCTTTGAAACAAGTGGATGGTATTTTGAAGGGGATTGCATTGAATGTGTAGATTGCTCTCGGTAGCACTGACATCTTCACAATGTTTGTTCTTCCAATCTATGAGCATGGAACGTTTTTCCATTTCTTTGTGTCTTCCTCAATTTCTTTCATGAGTACTTTATAGTTTTCTGAGTACAGATCCTTTGCCTCTTTGGTTAGATATATTCCTATGTATCTTATGGTTTTGGGTGCAGTTGTAAATGGGATCGACTCTTTAATTTCTCTGTCTTCTGTCTTGTTGTTGGTGATATAGGAACTGTATAGCCACTGATATCTGTGCATTGATTTTATATCCTTCCACTTCACTGAATTCCTATATGAATTCTAGCAGTTTTGGGGTGGAGTCTTTTGGGTTGTCCACATAAAGTATCATATCATCTGCAAAGAGTGAGAGTTTGACTTCCTCTTTGCCGATTTGGATGCCTTTGATTTCTTTTTTTTTGTCTGATTGCTGTGGCTAGGACTACTAATAGTATGTTGAATAGCAGTGGTGATAGTGGACATCCCTACCACGTTCCTGACCTTTGGGGGAAAGCTCTCAGTTTTTCCCCATTGAGAATGATATTTGCTGTAGGTTTTTCATAGATGGCTTTTATGATATTGAGGTATGTACCCTCTATGCCTATACTCTGAAGAGTTTTGATCAAGAAAGGATGCTGTACTTTGTCAAATGCTTTTTCTGCATCTATTGAGAGGATCATATGATTCTTGTTCTTTCTTTGGTAATGTATTGTATCACATTGACTGATTTGCGGATGTTGAACCAACCTTGCAGCCCAGGGATAAATCCCACTTGGCTACGGTGAATAATCCTTTTAATGTACTGTTGGATCCTATTGGCTAGTATTTTGGTGAGAATTTTTGTATCCATGTTCTATGACCAGTTTTCCTAAGCAAAGTGAAACAAAGTCAATATGCCATTTTCTAATCTATAGAAATGCATATCTTCATTGAGGGAGCTGTAACACCTGCATATCATCTGCTCAGAGGCCTTCTGTTAGAAATTCTTCTTGCTTTATTCTTATTATTTTTTGTGCAACCAATGTCTCTGGGTAGATTGGTAGGACAAGAGAGATCTGTCCCTCTGTATCTTGTCAAATGAATATTATAATTGGATTTCACCATGGGCCCAGAGCTGTGGGCTGTGTATATGTGTTTGGGGGGGGGGGTAGTGTACATCCCTCTGTCATTCTCCTCCCAGACATCAAGTGAACAATTCTGGCTATGTTTGTACAATTAAAGATAACCACATTTAAGGAAATGCCTGGAGGCAGCTAGGATAATATCTAGATATTGCTAAACATTGTATATGGTGGGGGGAAAGGGATTCAGAAAACTTTTGATTATTTCTCTTATTGACTTGCAATTTTCATGTACAGCTTTGAGAAGAATCAAAGTTAGGTTTCTTACAGAGAAGGGAATAGATAATACCAAGTTTTTAAACCTAGAACAACTATACACAGCTAAACAGCTCAGGTCTCTAAACATGCAAAAACTTTTGGAAAAAAAAATTGTACAAAGGGTCAGTAATTTGAGTAGGTCAGCAAACATTTGAATTGCAGTGATCTTTGCATCATGACTGAGTTCCACCACAATTTAATCTCATGAGGTCTTCCATGAATAACACATAAGATCACTCCATAGCGCTGATCTCCACATCCCAAACCCTTGATCTCTTGCACATTTCATGCTCTGTTGCTTCTTGACTATTGGACAGCTTAATTCAGTCACTCATCGGTCTCCTAAATGTATTATTGGTGTTAGCAGTTTGCACTCACTCTTCATTACTCTTTGTGGTGAGTGGTATGGATTGAATGTTTGTATCTCTCCAAAATTCATGGTGAAGTCCTAATATGATGGTATTTGCATGTGGGGCATTAGGGAGGTAATTAGGTCATGAGGGTGGAGCTTTGATGATAGGATTAGTGTCCTGATAAGAAGAGGAAAAGAGCCAACTCTCTCTCCATCATGTGAGGATGCAATGGTGGGTGTCTATAAACCCTCACCAAAAACCTGACCATACTGGCAACCTGATTTCAGAATTCTAGACTTCAGAACTATGAGAATTAAGTGTTTGTTGTTTAAGCCACCCAGTCCATGATAATCTGCTATAGCAGCCCAAACTAAGACAGTGGTTTCTTCTTGAACCCCTTTCTACTCTAGAATATGTTATGCATGTATCTTTCATGCATGACTAACTACTTTTATTTAAGGCCCCTACTCAGTATTCATACCAAATGAAAGATCACAGTATAAAATTAATTTCCAGATCTATGGTAGTTAATGCTCAGAATTGTATCCTTCTCTGGGATAGAAGTGTCTAAAGAACATGAAATTATTGTTTCTGCTCAAGTGAACCAAAACCTTGCTGCATTCTACACATTATAATTGACTCATTTCTCTGCACCTGATTTGCTGTCTGTGCACTGCCTGGCTCTTCTATGTCCATGTGAAATAGTCTTTGATCATCTCATCATACACAGGTTACAGTTCACCTCATCTTCTTACTCAGTTTTTCAACCTAAACTGGAATCTCCTCATTTGTGTTGCCCCAGCTTGGCTGCTTTTATGTAGTGCAACAACAATCTCTCCTAGAAGTTACATGCTCAGAGGCATATCTACCAGGATTTTGAATATAGATACACAATTTCTTCCAGATTTATATCCATAAATCTCTACCTGTATTAATTTCAAAGTCTTTAGATTTATACAGATTTAGATTAAGTTCTGAATCTGCCACTTATCAACTGTGTGAACTTGGGCAAATTGCTAATATTCTCTGGGCCTCAATTCCATCTTCTCTAAATGTTTTATTTGTGCATAGGATTGTTTTGAGAATTAAGTAAGATATTTATGTAAAATGCTTAGTACAAAATCTGGTACATAAGGCATATGGTATATGCTCAATAAATGTTAGCAATTACTAATATTTTTGTTATGGTTATTAATAAATGATGTTATGACATTATGATAATGGAAATTAATGACATCAATATAGTAACTAGCAAGGTGTGGTGGACATTAACAGTGTCCACAAATATTTAGTTCTCTTCTCATTCTGGGTGTACTGGAGGATTAAAATTCCCAGTCTCTTAAAGTTAAGCGTGACCATGCAACTTACTTTTGGTTAATGAAACATTTGAGAGCTGATATGTGACTCAATATCATTTTCTCATCTCTTTCTCTTTCTGTCTTGGTTATTGGGTAATCATTTATTGATAAGGCTGGGCCAACTCATGGAGCACTGGAAAGTTTAAACCATTTAGATTTTGGTATTATTACCAAAGCATAATTATATTACTGTGACTTATTTATAAAGTCAGTGAAGAAAAAATTGATAACATAGGTGATTGTTTCTTGGCTGAGCTTGCCTACAAGGAAAGTTAGAATTTCAGCAGTGGTCAGAGGAACTAAATCTAGGATTGGGCGGCGAGTGATTTAAATCTATCCTAAGGACTTTGGTGACCACATGCTTTAGCTCATAGCAGAGAATGATGTGGATACTGAGCTAGGTCAGGTGTAGCCACCATCTCAGTTCTAGGGAGAACACTATCCAGTCACTGGGGTATGAAAAAGAGTTCCAACTCCTGGGAAGGACAAGCCTGCAACGTAACCACCTATAGAAAGGGTTTCAATGAATAATTCCAGCCCCAGAAGGTGACCCAGAATATCTATAAGAAAAATGAGGCAGAAATCCAGTTCTTGAACTTGGTAAATACGGTGGGTTTGTGGCAGAGGGGTAGAGTTTGATAGAATGGAAAAGAGAGAAGTGCTGAACTATTCTCTCATTTGGAATAAAATACTAAAATGGTGCATTGTGTTTTAAAAAACTTTAAACTGAAACTATTAGACAAATGAAACCCAAAATGCCTGAGGAAGTAGTCATACAATTAAATAGTCATAAATTAAACCTAGTATAGACTTCACTCTTGAAATTTCATTATGGCTTGAGAAAATTTTAGTAATTTAAAAATATTGTAATGTAGTAATTAACCATGAATTAGTATAGCTTGAAAGGGAGAAACTGAACCCTGTCAGGAAATGATCAGGTCACAAAAATTATGAATTTTATATTGCAGCTCTGCAGAAAGTTTGAAGAGAATGAATCCTTAGGGATTTTTACTTGTCTGTCAGGAAGAATAAACTGATGGAGTGAACCATGCCAATTTAAAGGTTTAGTGAGCTGTAGCAAGAATATTATCAGTAAAAATGGCTGTGTGTTATGTGAGAATGCCACCTCCTTCAGATTTCTTATAAATAGCTCCAGGTCTTGCTGCCATGTGGGTCCTGCTGAATTTTTTTCCCCCTTTCTCTGGTTATCTATGGACAAATATGACATCTATTTTTCTGAAGTTTGCTGAAGAAATTTTTACTGCTGCTGCTGCCCATTGGTATAATTTCTGAGGTTGCTAGGGACCAGTGTTGGGGAGATTGTAGCAGGTGCCCAGAAGAGAAAAATCCCCAAATAACATAGCTTGAACAAGATATAAGTTTACTTCTTTCTTTCATAAAAACATTATAGGGCAAGTACAGTGGCTTCCTGGCCAATAGGGACTCAGGATCCTCTGAGGTGAAGCTCTGCCACTTTAGTTGGCCTTGTCTTCAAGGTCATCTCTTTTGTTGCAGGCCATGAATAGGAGAAAATACAGAAGGGCAAAAATATGCTTTTCCCATTCCAAGAGCTTTCATTAAAAGAAGCATTTCTATTCACATTTCATTGGCTTAGACTTAGCCACATTGCCATGCCCAAGGGAAGGTTGAAAATGCAGAACTTAATTCCAGGCAGCAGGTGGGATTTCCTACTACTCTGCTAGTAAAAACACAAAGAATAGATACCAGAAGGCAATTAGCTATCTTTTTAAAAATTTTTTTATTGTTATGTTAATCACCATACATTACATCATTAGTTTTTGATGTAGTGTTCCATGATTCATTGTTTCTGCATAATACCCAGTGCTCCACGCAGAACGTGCCCTCTTTAATACCTATCGCCAGGCTAACCCATCCACCCACCCCCCTCCCCTCTAGAACCATCAGTTTGTTTTTCAGAGTCCATCGTCTCTCATGGTTCATCTCCCCCTCGGATTTACTACCCTTCATTTTCCCCCTCCTGCAATCTTCTTCTTCTTTTTTTCTTAACATATATTGCATTATTTATTTCAGAGGTACAGATCTGTGATTCAACAGTCTTGCACAATTCACAGCGCTCACCATAGCACATACCCTCCCCAATGTCTATCACCCAGCCACCCCATCCCTCCCACCCCTCCACCCCTCCAGCACCCTCAGTTTGTTCCGGAGATTAAGAATTCCTCATATCAGTGAGGTCATATGATACATGTGTTTCTCTGATTGACTTATTTCACTCAGCATAATAACCTCCAGTTACATCCACGTCGTTGCAAAAGGCAAGATCTCATTCCTTTTGATGGCTGCATAATATTCCATTGTGTATATATACCACTTCTTCTTTATCCATTCATCTGTCGATGGACATCTTGGCTCTTTCCACATTTTGGCTATTGTGGACATTACTGATATAAACATTGGGGTGCACATACCCCTTCAGATCCCTGCATTTGTATCTTTGTGGTAAATACCCAGTAGTGCAATTGCTGGGTCGTACGGTAGCTCTATTTACAACTTTTTGAGGAACCTCCATACTGTTTTCCAGAGTGGCTACACCAGCTTGCATTCCCACCAACAGTGTAGGAGGGTTCCCCTTTCTCCGCATCCCCGCCAACATGTGTCATTTCCCACTTGTTCATTTTAGCCATTCTGACTGGTGTGAGGTCGAATCTCATTGAGGTTTTGATTTGGGTTTCCCTGGTGCTGAGTGATGTTGAACACTTTTTCATGTGTCTGTTGGCCATTTGGATGTCTTCTTTGGAAAAAAAGTCTGTTCATGTCTTCTGCCCATTTCTTGATTGGATTATTTGTTCTTTGGGTGTTGAGCTTGATAAGTTCTTTATAGATTTTGGATACTAGCCTTTTATGTGATATGTCATTTGCAAATATCTTCTCCCATTCTGTCGGTAGTCTTTTGGTTTTGTGGACTGTTTCTTTTGCTGTGCAAAAGCTTTTTATCTAGATGAAATCCCAATAGTTCATTTTTGCCCTTGCTTCCCTTGCCTTTGTCGATGTTTCTAGGAAGATGTTGCTGCGGCTAAGGTCGAAGAAGTTGCTGCCTGTGTTCTCCTTTAGGATGTTGATGGACTCATGTCTCACATTTAGGTCTTTCAACCATTTGGAGTCTATTTTTGTGTGTGGTGCAAAGAAATGGTCCAGTTTCATTCTTCTGCATGTGGCTGTCCAATTTTCCCAACACGATTTGTTGAAGAGACTGTCTTTTTTCCATTGGACATTCTTTCCTGCTTTGTCAAAGATGAGTTGACCATAGAGTTGAAGGGTCCATTTCTGGGCTCTCTTTTCTGTTCCACTGATCTATGTGTCTGTTTTTGTGCGAGTACCATACTGTCTTGATGATGACAGCTTTGTAATGGAGCTGGAAGTCTGGAATTGTGATGCCGCCAGCTTTGCTTTTCTTTTTCAACATTCCTCTGGCTATTCGGGGTCTCTTCTGGTTCCATACAAATTTTAGGATTATTTGTTCCATTTCTTTGAAACAAGTGGATGGTATTTTGATGGGGATTGCATTGAATGTGTAGATTGCTCTCGGTAGCACTGACATCTTCACAATGTTTGTTCTTCCAATCCATGAGCATGGAACGTTTTTCCATTTCTTTGTGTCTTCCTCAATTTCTTTCATGAGTATTTTATAGTTTTCTGAGTACAGATCCTTTGCCTCTTTGGTTAGATATATTCCTAGGTATCTTATGGTTTTGGGTGCAATTGTAAATGGGATCGACTTAACTTGTCTCTCTTCTGTCTTGTTGTTGGTGTATAGGAATGCCACTGATTACTGTGCATTGATTTTATATCCTTCCACTTCACTGAATTCCTGTATGAATTCTAGCAGTTTTGGGGTGGAGTCTTTTGGGTTGTCCACATAAAGTATCATATCATCTGCAAAGAGTGAGAGTTTGACTTCCTCTTTGCCGATTTGGATGCCTTTGATTTCTTTTTGTTGTGTGATTGCTGTGGCTAGGACTTCTAATACTATGTTGAATAGCAGTGGTAATAGTGGACATCCCTGCCGCCTTCCTGACCTTAGGGGTAAAGCTCTCAGTTTTTCCCCATTGAGAATGATTTTCGCTGTAGGTTTTTCATAGATGGCTTTTATGATATTGAGGTATGTACCTTCTATGCCTATACTCTGAAGAGTTTTGATCAAGAAAGGATGCTGTAGTTTGTCAAATGCTTTTTCTGCATCTATTGAGAGGATCATATGATTCTTGTTCTTTCTTTTGTTAATGTAGTGTATCACGTTGATTGATTTGTGGATGTTGAACCAACCTTGCAGCCCAGGGATAAATCCCACTTGGTCATGGTGAATAATCCTTTTAATGTACTGTTGGATCCTATTGGCTAGTATTTTGGTGAGAATTTTTGAATCCATGTTCATCAAGGATATTGGTCTGTAATTCTCCTTTTAGATGGGGTCTTTGTCTGGTTTTGGGATCAAGGTAATGGTGGCCTCATAAAATGAGTTTGGAAGTTTTCCTTCCATTTCTATTTTTTGGAACAGTTTCAGGAGAATAGGTATTAATTCTTCTTTAAATGTTTGGTAGAATTCCCCTGGAAAGCCATCTCGCCCGGCCCTTTTGTTTGTTGGGAGATTTTTGATGACTGCTTCAATTTCCTCAGTGGTTATAGGTCTATTCATGTTTTCCCTTCTTCCTGGTTCAATTTTGGTAGTTGAATCATCTCTAGGAATGCATCCATTTCTTCTAGGTTATCTAATTTGCTAGCATAGAGTTGCTCATAATATGTTCTTATAATTGTTTTTATTTCTTTGGTGTTGGTTGTGATCTCTCCTCTTTCATTCATGATTTTGTTGATTTGGGTCCTTTCTCTTTTCTTTTTGATAAGCCTGGCCAGGGTTTCTCAATCTTGTTAATTCTTTCAAAGAACCAGCTCCTAGTTTCGTGCATCTGTTCTACTGTTCTTTTGGTTTGTATTTCATTGATTTCTGCTCCGATCTCTATTATTTCTCTTCTCCTGCTGGGTTTTGGCTTTATTTGCTGTTTTAGCTCCAGCTCCTTTAGGTGTAGGGTTAGGTTGTGCATTTGAGACCTTTGTTTCTTGAGAAAGGCTTGTATTGCTATATACTGTCCTTCAGGACTGCCTTTGCTGTATCCCAAAGATTTGAACAGTTGTGTGTTCATTTTCATTGGTGTCCATGAATTTTTTTAATTCTTCTTTAATTTCCTGGTTGACCCATTCATTCTTTAGTAGGGATGCTCTTTAGCCTCCATGTATTTGAGTTCTTTCCGACTTTCCTCTTGTGGTTGAGTTCTAGTTTCAAAGCATTGTGGTCTGAAAATATGCAGGGAATGATCCCAATCTTTTGGTACCAGTTGAGACCTGATTGTGACCTAGGTTGTGATCAATTCTGGAGAATGTTCCATGGGCACTAGAGAAGAGTGTGTATTCTGTTGCTTTGGGATGGAATGTTCTCAATATGTCTGTGAAGTTCATTTGGTCCAGTGTGTCATTTAAAGTCCTTATTTCCTTGTTGATCTTTTCTTAGATGATGTCCATTTCAGTCGGGGGTGTTAAAGTCCCCCACTCTTATTGTATTGTTGTTGATGTGTTTCTTTGCTTTTGTTAATAATTGGCTTTTAAAATTAGCTGCTCCCACATTAGGGGAATAGATATTTACAATTGTTAGATCTTCTTGTTGGATAGACCCTTTAAGTAGGATATAGTGTCCTTCCTTATCTCTTATTACAGTCTTTGTTTTAAAATCTAATATATCTGATATAAGGATTGCTACCCCAGCTTTCTTTTGGTGTCCATTAGCATGGTAAATGGTTTTCCACCCCCTCACTTTCAATCTGTGGGTGTCTTTGTGTCTAAAATGAGTCTCTTGCAGAGAGCATATCGATGGGTCTTTTTTTTAATCCATTCTAATAGCCTGTGTCTTTTCTTTGGGGCATTTAGCCCATTTACATTCAGGGTAACTATTGAAAGATATGATTTTATTTATTTTTAAAAAAATTTTTATTGTTATGTTAATCACCATATATTACATCATTAGTTTTTGATGTAGTGTTCCATGATTCATTGTTTGTGCATAACACCCAGTGCTCCATGCATAATGTGCCCTCTTTAATACCCATCACCAGGCTAACCCATCCCCTTACCCTCCTCCCCTCTAGACCCCTCAGTTTGTTTTTCAGAGTCCATCGTCTCTCATGGTTCGTCTCCCCCTCTGACTTACTCCCCTTCATTCTTCCCCTCCTGCTATCTTCTTCTTTTTCTTTTTTTCTTAACATATGTTGCATTATTTGTTTCAGAAGTACAGATCTGTGATTCAACAATCTTGCACAATTCATAGCGCTCAGTGTAGCACATACCCTACCCAATGTCTATCACCCAGCCACCCCCTCCCTCCCAAACCCCAGCACTCCAGGAACCCTCAGTTTGTTTCCTGAGGTTAAGAATTCTTCATATCAGTGGTGTCATGTGATACATGTCTTTCTCTGATTGACTTATTTCACTCAGCATAACACCCTCCAGTTCCATCCACGTCTTTGCAAATGGCAAGATCTCATTCCTTTTGATGGCTGCATAATATTCCATAGTGTATATATACCACCTCTTCTTTATCCATTCATCTGTCGATGGACATCTTGGCTCTTTCCACAGTTTGACTATTGTGGACATTGCTGCTATAAACATTGGGGTGCACGTACCCCTTCGGATCCCTACATTTGTAGAAAGATATGAGTTTAGTGTCATTGTATTGTCTGTAAGGTGACTGTTACTGTATATTGTCTGTATTCCTTTCTGGTCTATGTTGCTTTTAGGCTCTCTCTTTGCTTAGTGGACTCCTTTCAATATTTCTTGTAGGGCTGGTTTCGTGTTTGCAAATTCCTTTAGTTTTTGTTTTTCCTGGAAGCTTTTTATCTCTCCTTCTATTTTCAATGACAGTGTAGCTGCATACAGTATTCTTGGCTACATATTTTTTTCGTTTAGTGCTCTGAAGATGTCATGCCAGTCCTTCCTGGCCTGCCAGGTCTCTGTGGATAGGTCTGTTGCCAATCTAATGTTTCTACCATTATAGGTTACATATCTCTTCTCCCGAGCTGCTTTCAAGATTTTCTCTTTTTCTCTGAGACTCATAAGTTTTACTATTAGATTTCGGGGTGTTGACCGATTTTTATTGATTTTGAGAGGGGTTCTCTGTGCCTCCTGGATTTTGATGCCTGTTTCCTTCCCCACATTAGGGAAGTTCTCTGCTATAATTTGCTCCAATATACTTTCTGCCCCTCTCTTTCTTTCTTCTTCTTCTGGGATCCCAATTATTCTAATGTTGTTTCATCTTATGTTATCCTTTATCTCTCGAATTCTGCCCTCGTGATCCAGTAGTTGTTTATCTCTCTTTTTCTCAGCTTCTTTATTTTCCATCATTTGATCTTCTATATAGTTAATTCTCTCTTCTGCCTCATTTATCCTAGCAGTTAGTGCCCCCATTTTTTATTGCACCTCATGAATAGCCTTTTGGATTTCGACTTGGTTAGATTTTAGTTCTTTTATTTCTCCAGGAAGGGTTTCTCTAATAACTTCCATGCTTTTTTCAAGCCCAGCTAGTATCTTTAAAATCATGATTCTAAAGTCTAGGTCCAACATCTTACTAATGTCCGTATTGAGTAAGTCCCTGGCAGACGGTACTACCTCTTTTCTTTTTGTTGAGGTGATTTTTTTCATCTTGTCATTTTGTCCAGAGGAGATTAGATGAATGAGAGAACAAAATGCTAACAGGGTAACAACGTCCCCAGAAAATATACTCTAAACAAATCAGAAAAGACCTGAAACCAGGGGAAAAGAAAGGGAAAGAAAGAGAAAAAGAAAAAGAAAAAGATTAAAACAAACAAGAACAGAACAAAACAAAACAAAAACCAGAATATGATCAAATATGGTCAGGTTAGTGCATAGATCGGTGCCATACACTAGAATTTGGGTGTATTTTGGTCTGTTAGAAGAAAATGCCTCCCAAAATTTTAAAGAAGGAAAGAGGTATATACGTACACAATAAGGGTTGATACAATGACGGGATGGAATATGAATAAAGATGAAAATTTTAAAAGATTTTATAAAAGGAATTGATAAGAATTTGTTTGAAAAAAAAAAGATTTTTTAAAAAAGGGAGAGAATGTGATCAGGCAGGAGACTAGAACAAAGCCATACACTAGTGATTTAAGGTATATTTTATACGTTAGAAGAAACTGCATCTCAAAATTTTAATGAGTGAGCAACTTATATATATATACGCCAAAAATAAGGGTATCTACTCTAAAGGGTTAGAATATGACTCTAAAAATGAAAAATAAAAATGTTTTTTAAAAAAAGGGATCGATAAGATGTTGGTTGAAAAGGTGAAAAAGAAAAATTAAAAAAAAAACAGTTAAAAAAATTAACTGTGAAAAACTAAGGAATCATGGTGAAAAAGCCATGAATTCTATGTGCAGTATTCCCCTAGCGCTGGAGTTCTCTCGTTCTCATTGATCGGTAAACTTGGTCTTGGCTGGCTGTTCCTGCTGATCTTCTGGGGAAGGGGCCTGTTGCCATGGTTCCCAAATGTATTTGCTGGAGGCAGAATTGCCCCACCCTTGTTGGTCCAGGCTAAGCAAGCTGCTTGGGTTTGCTCTCGGGAGTTTTGTTCCCTTCAAGCTTTCGGCACAGCTTCAGCACAGGACGATAGTGAAAATGGCGGCCTCCCAATCTCTGCCCTGGATGAGCTGAGAACTCGGGGCCCCCACTCCCCAGTGTGCCCCCAGAGAAAAGCAGTCAATCACTCCCGTCTCCCCAGTCTCGGGCCACACTCCATGCTCACCCGGCCTGTGACCGAGCGTTTCTATCTCTGGCACCTGATCTCGTGTGGAGTCTCCAAACCCAGCAGATCCCTGCGGTGCGCTCCCATGCCGCTCCTCCTGGGGGAGGAAGGGGAGTCTCCCTGGATCTGAGGCTTGTTGGGTCCCTGCTGGAGGAGCAGTGGCCCGACTAGGCCACGGATCACATTTTATGGCAACCCGGAGCTGAGAGCCTGTGCCTCGGCTCCATCTCTGCAGCTGGCTTCCCCGCTCTGATACCTGGGAGCTCTGCCACACTCAGGCACCCCCGGTCTTTCTGTGACCCCAAGGGTCCTGAGACCACACTGTCCTGCGAGGTTTCCACCCCCCGCTTAGCCACTGTAGCGACGTCCCTCAGCGGAATCGACTTCTAAAATTTCCAATTTTATGCTCCGCGGCTCTATCACTTGCCAGAAGTGGCCAACGGAGGCCCCCATCCCCCGCCGTCTATCCTCCCGAATATCGCCTCCGATTCACTTCTCCGCACTCCTACCTTCCAGAAAGTGGTCACTTTTCTGTTCAGAGAGTTGTTGGTATTCTTTTCTTCGATCTCCTGTTGAGTTTGTAGGTTTTCAGAATGGTTTGATCTCTATTCAGCTGAATTCCTGAGACCAGACAAAATCCAGGTCTACTACTCCTCCACCATCTTGCTCCGCCCCCACAATTAGCTATCTTTGTCATAACTACCAAAGCTACTGGCACAAGTGCTATTGAGAATTTTATTTCAGCGTCCCAAAGCTTTTTATCCTAAATCAAAACAATATTTTTTATCAATAAATATGTATTCATTATATAACACATGGAACAAACAGTGACAAAAAGGAAAACTATTAAATATTTTCTCTAATTGTACCATCCAGAAGTAACACTATTGACATCTCGGTATATATCCTTTCATTATTTCATACATATTTATGCACCTATGTATCTATTTACATAAACTAATGAATATATATAGTATACTGTAAATATACAGAGATATATAAACATACATTTAATTTGGCCATATAATATTATTTTATACATTTTTTACTTACAACATTTCCTTATATCAATAGTTTTTTGTGGAATAGAATTCAAAACTTTTTAGTCGTCTATAGTATTTTATTATATCAAAGAGTTATCTCGACTTATTTATTTATTTTTCCTTGACTAATCTAAATGATACCCAAATATTCTATAAATATATTATACCTGATGTACTTTATTTGATGATGAACATTGTGTTTTTATTTGTTTAGATTAATTCCTTAGTATGAATTGTTAACAATAGAACTGTTTAGGCATAGATTTTATATTTTGACAGCTTAATATTATGTGTCACACTTATACATTTGTATTTAGATAATTTTTATAACAAGAGTATTTAGTAAAACTAAATCTAAAACAAAATCTAAATTATATAATACCTTATGAAACTAAAGGAGTTTACACAGGCCTTTTACTTTTTATTTTTTATTTTTGAAGATCTTATTTATTTGACAGAGAGACAGCAAGAGAGGGAACACAAGCAGGAGAAGTGGGAGAGGGAGAAGCAGGCTTCCCGCTGAGCAGGGAGCCCGATGCGGGGCTTGATCCCAGCACCCTGGGATCATGACCTGAGCCAAAGGCAGATGCTTAATGACTGAGCAACCCAGGCATCCCAAATTCTTTAATGTGTAAAAAAAAAAGTTCACTTCAGAATTATAGATGAATTCATCCCTGTTTTTTAAAGTTTTACAATTATAAATATCATGTGGAACAAGGGTCTCTTCTCATTTCCAGTGGGAGACCTCATCCAATTGATTCTTACTTCATAATGTCCCTTATAACCACTGAGCTGGTGATAGGTATCATATTCATCTTTGTATCCTCAGCTGCCAGAGTTCTGGTATATAACAACCATGAAGTGGTTGCTTAAATTTTTTCCCCCATTCCTACTGCCATCATCTTGGCCTAGCTGCTCTTTGTGCTTAGAATACTATAACAGATTACTGAATTTTTTTCTTGTACACTTGACTCTGATACCTGACTACCCCTACCCTCCCCCCAAAATCATCTTACATATATTGCTAACCTGATAATTCTACCTAAATTAATGCACTACTACCTAGCTCAAAATATTTTTAGTCAAGGGGATGCCAGAAGCTTAAAATTTTTCTACTTAATTTTCCCTGTTGTTCTAAGCAAAATTTCTTAGATTTGCCTCATCCTAATGATCTGGAACTTTTTATATTTTTAAAGATTTTATTTATTTATATATTTTAGAGAGCGTGCACACAAGAGCACGTGTGTGAGTGGGCGGGGGCGGGAGGACCGGCAGAGGGAGAGAATCTCAAGCATACTCCTCTCTAAGCTTGGAGCCTGATACAGGGCTGGATCTCACAGTCCTAAATCATTACCTGACCCGAAACCGACTGAACCACCCTGGTGCCTGTGGAACTTTTTAAGCTTATAAATCCTCAGGCTACCCCTGAATCAAAATCCCCACAGGAAGAACCTAAGAATCTCTATTTATGAAGCCTCCTACCTATGATTAGGTACTTGTGGTCCTTGTACCAGCAGCATTAGCATCACCTGGGAGCACATGAAAATCTAAGTTTTGGGCCCCTCCCTTCTTTGAGGTGGGGCCCATAGTTGTGGTGTAACAGCCTTTCAGGTGATTCTGATGTATGCTAAAGTTTGAATAACATCAAACCAACCTCTAACAGTGACTTAGGGCAGTGGTTCTTAAATTTGGCCGCACACTAGAATCACCTAAGGAGCTTTAAAAAAAAGATACTAATGCCGGGACTTTACCCCCAGTTAGTCTGATTGAATTGGTTTGGGGTACGGCAAACCTTTGGCTGGACTATCATGGATAATGAGGCTGGTGTTCCCTGCCATCCACAATCACTTCACAATTTTGTTTATTTAGTCTTGCTGATTGGATTTATAAGCAAAGGCTTATTAAATTTGAGTGCTTGAAATAAGCTTATGACTTTAAAATATCATTGTTTATTGGGGTTCTGTGTAAGATTTAATTTAATCTTACATTTTTAAAAAAGATTTTATTTATTTGTCAGAGAGAGTGTGAGCGAACACAAGCAGGGGGAGTGGCAGAGGGAGAGGGAGAAGCAGGTTTCCTGCCGAGCAGGGAGCCCGCTGCGGGACTCTATCCCAGGACGTTGGGATCATGACCTGAGCTGAAGGCAGCTGCTTAACTGACTGAGCCACCCAGGTGTCCAACACAGGCAGTTTTTTAAAGGCTACTTTAGAGTGTTAGTGTTTATAAGTTTGCCTTAAAAATAACAACACAACAGAAAAAAAAGATGACAGCAGCAGACACTTCTGGCATCATTATCTTTCATAAGATGTAAATGAATCGAGAATTCTATCTTAATATTTCTTTTTGATGTCAGCATTGAATAAGATATTTTCTTTCTTGCCTAAGGAAATACTGACTGTGTTTATGTACACTGGAAATTATCACTTGCCAGTAATACAACAGAGAGCATGGGACATTGTATATGACTGTGTAGGAGAAAACAACTCCTTTGCGGGGCATTGTTCTCAGCATGTGAGAAGACATCATTTTCTCTGCCTTGAATTCTAGCCTCTGTCATTAGCTTCAGATTGATTGAGTGGGGGAATGCCAGAGACAAAAACACCTCATTTATAACCAATTCAAACTCTCTCTTAAGACATTTGAAAGTAAGACCAAACTTAGAAAAATCAGACATTTCAAAGTAGGCTGCTTATAATCGTCTTTGGTATATCTTATACATCTTCTTAATTAACAACTTGGAGAAAGCTAATCACCAGGGACCCTCAGAATAGTTTAATTGTCCATAGAAGGACCAAAGCCCTGAAGGGCTTTCTAAAAAGAGAATGCTGAATGTGTGTATTTGACTAGCAGGGGGTTGAAAGAATTTTTAAAGATGTAGTTGTTAATATGGACAAGGGGAGAAAAGGATCTACTCAATAATTATAATTAGAGATTTACATTTGTGAAGAAATCCTTAAAATTTGCTTAGTATTCCCTTTGCATGATTTCATCCCAAATAAGCAATTTAACAGATCTCATCCTTGAGAAGTTACTCATTTTTATGGGTTGGAATATACAGCATTTACTCCAAGAATCATTTTTTTTAATTTTTTTTCAGACTCTGAAAGAATTACTTTATAGTAAAACTTCCAGTTAGGACATTTGCATTGAAAGACACAATGCATTTTCTTTTTCTTAAGATGCTATAGAGATAGAATAAGGGGTGCTTATTGAATGCTTATTCGGGATCAAATCCTTCATGTGTGTTGCTTCTAATCTTCACAACACATCTGCAAAGGAGGGATCATTATTATTCTTTTATAATTGAGGAAACTGAGTTTCAGAGAGGATAGAAATTTGTGTCATGTCTCACAGTTACCACATGTCAGAAGTAGGACTAGAACTTAGGGCATTTAGGTCAAAGGCACCAGGATGATTCCCTAAGGAAGGCATTGGCTATTGGATAGAGAAGATTAAATAAAAGGTACAACTGCATAGAATGACTCTTGAAAAGTACACATGAAGACAAAAAACTCACAAAACTTCCAAGTATTACTTCTGTGTTTGTTTTTTATTATTTAAAACAAAAATCTGGTGAAAATGGGAAGTTTCAGAATCAAATATTAGTCAATACATACACTATTATGATTGAAAAGGGCACTTAGCATCTTAAATTTTTGGAAATTGGTTCTTGAGCATTTATTCTGATTTGATCTATCTGTAAAATGGAAATATATTTTTAGTTAACTGATGAAATAAGTGGTTAGTTTTCTTATGAGGGCCTCATTATACTTCAAGGTTTATAGCAGTGTCAGCTTAACACTTACTGAAGGCTCCAAATGTATCAAGTGCTAAGTAGATGAGAACTTAGACGATTTAGGAAGGAATACTTTGAACAAGATGGGAGTATAAATAGCATCATATTTTCACGTAGGGCTTTTTATTCATTTGTAATGTTCAAATGCAGGGATATCCATAGTGCAACGTTTAAGGAGTCTGATATGTTTAGTTCTTGAGAGGCAACATACTTTAGTGCTTATGGTCTCCTGAGCAAGGTTTCCTGGGTGCAAATCCTGAAATCCTGAATCAGTCATTCAGCAGTTGTGTGTTTTTTATGGATAGTTTAACCCCTCTGTGCCTCAGATTTCTTATCTTTAAAATGAAGCTAATAACAGTACTTTTCTCACTGGGTTCTTATGAGGATTATATGTGTTAATATTTGTGAAGCATTTAGAATACTTTATAATAGATAGTGAGTGCTATGCAAGTTTGATACTTGTTTTAGGAAACAGTGTATAAAGCCGGATACTTGGGTGAACAAGAACTTTATTCATACCACGTGATTCTGAAAATGCAATTCAGCAATTTATTCAATTTCTTTAGTGTCAGAGAGGTGAAATAAGTTTCTGTGGTGATATGATTGTGTTTAAAAGAACTCATTCAAACACAATTTTGGTGGGATTAGAAGTCCTTAAGATGATTTGAAATTGGTTTCCTCTCTCAGCTTAAATTAAGGAGGAAGTAGAGTGAGATTAAGACTTTGACCTTTACAATATCAAGAGCAAAGAATATATCCTAAATAATTCCAGAGAAAAAGAATGAGAGAATTGAAACTGCATCTACTTCTCAACAGGTAGACATTGTGCTAGAGGACAAGGAGACCAGTTTCAAAAATTCGAAGGAATATTATTTTAACCTAGAATTCTTTACCCAGTCAAACTTTTAATCAGGTGTATAATGGGATGCCATTTTCAGATAGCCAAAGGCTCAGAAAGCTTACCTACCATACTTCCTAAGCCGTAATTTAGAAGTTACATAAAGATGGGCTAGCGCAAAATGAGGAGCAAACTAAGAACAACATATGGCAGCTGGGAACATTTAATTTCATTCAGGAGAGTAATGAAGCACATTCCCATGATGATGGCTAAGCAGTAGGCCCTGAGGACCATTGGTTCAGGGTGAGCAAGAGGATAGAGGACCAGTAGGGAGGAAATGATGAAAAGGAATTTAAAGAAATTTGGTAATGATCTTGAGAGACTGGATCTGTTAAGGCAGACTATATAAAGAAGGAAAGGCAATTAGGAAAAATTTATAAAACATATTCACTGCTCTTTTGGTCCAAAGGCAACATCGTGTTTTTTTCCTTCCTATCACTTCTTTCTTGATTATGTTGTTGGCTTCCATATGGTACATTCATTGAAGTAAAGCTCTCTGGCTCCTCACTTTTGTGTACTGAGAGTGTGGTGGTGGTGAACTGGTCACATCCTCCTTCATAAAGCCTAGAAGGGTTGCATTGCCTCTTCTCAAGCTAAGATGGGCCAAACTCAGTGTGTGGCAACTACTACAGCAGTCACCAACCATAGACAAAACTGATGGGATAGTGAATATCTTGTTAACAGGGTGACAAATTGGTTAATCTTTTGCTCAGGAAAGAACAACTTTCCTTCCTTCTTTCTTTCTTTCCTTCCTTCCTTTTTCTTTCTTTCTTGCTTTTTTTCCTAGAGAGAGAGAGAGAGAGAGAGAGAGAGTGTGCAAGCACACATGAGCAGTGGGGGAGGGGCAGGCTCCACACCCAGCATGGAGCCCCATTCAGGGCTCCATCACAAGACCCTGAGATCATGACCTGAGCCGAAATCAAAAGTCTGACCAAATGAACCACCCATGTGCCCCAAGAACAACTTTTCTTATCCACATCAGGCAACTGCTTTATTGTGAAGGGTAGAATCTGTCATCACAGTGAGCTGAGACTTTGAGATATGGATTTTCCATGTGCTTGCTCTGGATGTGCTGCTGTACCACAGGCTTCCAGTACACACTTCCATTTTCATACTGTGATCTTGTTAGCAGCGTGTGCTATTTTAAAATTATAGCTTGATTAAATTTTCATTAAGCTAAAAAATTTGGACTATGTGCATCAGTATATTTGGGCTTTAAAGTATTTCTTTATAAATAAAAACTGAATCATTATATCAAAGAACACATTCAATACTTGGATGCCAAAAGTGGCACTCCACATTGAAATATCTTGAATTCTAATGATGACTCATCCATTATCAGACAATCAGTTATATATGATCTTTTTGCAGTTAGGAAGGTTCAGGAAAGATGGCTAGAGGTGCATAATCTTGGAACTTTAATGTTTTCCTCATAATTTTTCCTATAAGTTATTTTGTCAGGTGATAATAGCTTCTCTCAGAAACTGGCTTAACTCTGTATTTCAAACTTCCAAAGAAAAATGATATAATAATTCTTATGAATTATACCAACTCTGACCTTGAGAAGCCTATTTTAAATATGACAGAAAAGTTTCAGGTGACTAGTTCAGGCAGTATCAATTAGTTTATCCATTTTCTCCCTTTAAAGGATTTGTGTTACTTCCTGGTGCAGCCTTATAACTAATTTGTAATTATTTTTAAAGAACTGAGGAGAGATTAATGTTCCAAATCTAAGTTAAAATGAGTAAAAGATGTCGTCTCTGAGAGAAAGAACTCTGCTATACTACCTGATAGATCAGACATTCATTATCAGACAGTTATATTTCTCTCATTACTAGAGAAAACTGACTGCTGACAGAAATAATGATAATCTTATTTGCTAAATGATTTTTCATTAACAAAAGCAACTGTAATAAAAAAACAAACACCATATAGATATTGAAAGCACATAAGAAGAACATGCTATTAACGTTGTCCAACAGAAAATCAATAGCAGTGATATATTTAGGTCAGTGGTCTAGCAGTGTAAAAGATGGGGGATAACATTTAGTCCTCATTTAGCCAGGAACAGAAAGAGTAAATTGTTTCAGGTATTTCTATATTTCTTCTTAGAAACTTGATTTTTTTTTTATGAGAGAAGAGTTTTCCTATTCAAATGGCAATTCTGCACATGTATGAGGCAGTGTTTTTCTGCCTTCTTAAAATAACCTTCTCAAATGCAATTAATGTGACAGAGACCCAATTAGAGGCAAATTAAGTGAAGTGAAGGTCAGAATGTAAGGACCTATGATACATGGTTGATGAGATAATAACAAAGATTTGGAGGAATGACATGGCTTTTATAAGCATCAATTTGGAGTTTTCTCACTTAGAGAAGAATAGATGTATGATAAATTGTAAGCTGCCTTTAGGACTGACATCACCCACATTTATCAAATCTACCGTTTATCTGGCCCTGCCATATTCTCACTTTGGTAGTAGCTCCATTAACTTACATTTTAAGAATCAGGTGGTCACTGTTTTTTGATATAAGTCCAAGTAATTTATACTCTGAAACCTATCAGATTGCCATCAATTGAAACTTGGCTTTATATTTACCTGGAATCAGCAGTGTAATATTTATTTTTTTTTAAGGATTTTATTTATTTATTTGCGAGAGAGAGAGAGAGATAGTGACAGAGAGCACAAGTGGGGAGGAGAGGGAGAAGCAGACTCCCTGCTGAGCAGGGAGCCTGACATGGGGCTCAACCCCAGGACCCTGGGATCATGACCTGAGCTGAAGGCAGACACTTAACTGACTGAACCACCCAGGCACCCCAGCAGCATAATATTGAAAATATTACATCAACCAGCTTACTCCTAAAACATGCCCAGAGAATAATAAAGCACACTTCTATGATGACAGCTATGCACTAGTCCCAGGAAGCGATTGGTTTAAATTTGAATAAACCATGCAGGTACAAAGGGGGATACTAAGAAAAATGGTTTGAAAGAATTTGGTAATTATTTGTATTAAGGCAAACAATAGAAGAAAAAAGGTAATTAGAAAGTACTTGAAAAATATATTCTGTGTCTAATGAGCTCAAAGGAATCACTAGACATCTCTTTTGAATCACTTCCTTCTTGATTATGCTGTCAACTTTTATGTCACCCATTCACTGAAATAAACCTCTCTGTTCTTTACACTCTTCTAAGAAATGATCTGTTTTTCTGTTCTTGGATATGGTCTGGCTGTAAGGTCAGGAGCAGCTTTGACCATCTGGGTAGTTTCCTGAAGCCTAAGTCAATGCGGGGAAGAGAGCAATGGCAAGAGAATCATAGGGAGACCTAGGAGAGCCCTGTGCCCTGCCCTGGGTCTGCTTTAGGTTTATTTTTATGTGAGAAAAACAGTCATCATATCATTTATTCCAGTTTGAGTCTGGGGTTTTTGTTAATTGTGGCTAAACGATCCATTCACAAAAGCAAACCCTCATTAAACTTTACAAACTATGTTAATACGCTATGTGGGTGGGAGAATTAAAGTCAAAAAGACAATCATGTAGGTACGTGAGGCCCATCTCCTTTATCCCAGTTTCTCGAAGTCTTTAGGCTAATTGGAAACAGGGGTCCTCTCTGTTGCAACTGTTTTTTCTGAGTCCCTCCCATCAAGATAAATATACTTGTTTTATGTCACATCTTCTTAGGGCTTAGTTCTTGGATCTCTTGGCGTTGCGGTCATCAGAATTGAAATTGCAAGGCACTCAGACTGTAAGAGGGTGGAAGGCTGTCAAAATAGAGCAGAAACGTTCTCTCTGGGGCTCTCTCTCCAAGAGGGATTTGCATACCCCACAAATCCTATCTTCAGTTTATTGGTGAGCTATCCTCCTCTGTACTATTTAGATTTCTCTACAAGGAATCAAGTCTTTACAAAAGGGAAGCAGAGATTAGCTATCTTCAGTGTACTAGAAGATTCCTTTGTGAGATTTCTCTGTAAAATCTGAGAATGAGGCTCTTGCCTTTACTTCCCTTGTTCTTTTTTTCTTTTCTCCTCCTCCCTCCTGTCCTTCTTCTTCTTCCTCCTCCTCTTCCTCTTCTCCTCCCCCTTCTTCTTCTATCTACTCCTCTTCCTCCTCTCCTTCCTCTGCTTTCCTCCTCCTCCCATTCCTCTTCCCTCTCCTCCTCCCCCCTCCTCCCTTCTCCCTCCTTCTCTTCCTCCTCCTCCTCTCCCTCTCCGTCTCGCTCTGCCTCTCCTTCTTCTTCTCCCATCTCTTCCTTTTCCTCCTTTTTTTTTTTTGATGCTGCTTTGAAATATTAGATAGACTAAAGTGGACAATAAGGATTCTTCCATTCAACGAAAGAAGAGTTACTTCCGGTCTAAAACTCATTCTTGAGATGAGTCCGGTCAAACTAAACTCTCAGGCTTATAAGAGACAGAAAGACCTGCTCTCTAAACAGAATGCTCCTAAAATCATGTTTTTATATTAAAAGGAGCATTGTTTTGGAAATAGTCTAAGAAAACAGATTTCATTTGCCCTATTAACACCACCTGTTGTGTCTCCTAAGAATTCTTATTGAGAGATTTCGGAAGATTCATGTAGAATTAATTGTGAAAGTTAAATTTTTTAAGAAAGTCATCTCCTGTATCTTGTGGTATAGGGGGATTGTTTGCAGGGCTACTCAGTAGTCATTCCATTATGCTTTGTTGGAAGAAGTGACTGAATTAAACATTATGAGGTATAAAATAGCATCAGTACAATAATTCCAATCAGTTGATGCAAGAAGTGGACTTGCTGTTACCCTTGAAGAGAATTTTGGCCTGTGGCACCACTGGATTGTTTAAGTATCAGGAACTTACTTTGTGAGTCAGTAGAGGATCTTTGTAGGACCAAGTTCAGGGAAAATCCTTGCCTGATTAGGCCACAGTTTATCTTTGCAACGGATTGCCAAACACTACACATTCTCCTTTATGAAAGCAAACTAAAAGGATATATATATATATATATCTCACAAACAAATTGCTAACATAATAATATTTTAAGGTTTGCCAATCTTGAGTTTGCTGACCTTTTTATCCTTTTCTTGGCTAGAACATATTTTGTTACTAATTAATTGCAGAGATTGATATTTTAAGATATTTAGAAGCAGAAACAATTAAGAGTCTTACAAATCTTATAGTTCCCATTAAACGTAATATCCCCTCCACCCAATAATGTAGATTTAATATATAATACTTCTAGCCTTCCTTATGCCTGATATGGGCCCCAGAACTGGCATTGCTTTTTGGTGGACTAAAAGGCAAATGGTAGAAAGGTTTTGTCCATAACCTAGAGCCAAACCCCTGGGAAGAATAGTGGGATACTTTTAAAATAAAAGATGGGGGAGATTCCCCAAGACAGGACCGTGGATCAGGAAGGAAATCTCTTTCTGTCTTGCATTTACCTTATTTGGAATACAAAAAGAAAAATCATTTCCCAATATGTTTTTTTTTAATTTTATTTTATTATGTTAGTCACCGTACAATACATTACCAGTATTTGATGCAGTGATCCACGCTTCATTGTTTTCGTACAACACCCAATGCTCCATGCAGTACGTACCCTCCGAAATACCCATCACTGGGCTAACATATCCCCCCACACCCCTCCCCTCTAAAACCCTCAGTCTGTTTCTCTGAGTCCATAGTGTCTCATGGTTCATCTCTCCTTCCGATTTCCCTCCCTTCATTTTTCCCTTCCTTCTCCTAATGTCCTCCATGTTATTCCTTATGTTCCACAAATAAGTGAAACAATATGATAATTGACTTCCTCTGCTTGACTTATTTCACTTAGCATCATCTCCTCCAGTCCCATCCATGTTGATGTAAAAGTTGGGTATTCATCCTTTCTGATGGCTGAGTAGTATTCCATGGTATATATGGACCACATCTTCTATATCCATTCATCTGTTGAAGGGCATCTCGGCTCTTTCCAGTTTGGCTATTGTGGACATTGCTGCTATGAACACTGGGGTGCATATGGCCCTTCTTTTCACTACATCTGTGTCTTTGGGGTAAATACCCAGGAGTGCAATTGCTGGGTCATAGGGTGGCTCTATTTTTAACTTTTTGAGGAACCTCCACATTGTTTTTCAAAGTGGCTGAACCAACTTGCATTGCCACCAACAGTGTAAGAGGGTTTCCCCTTTCTCCACAACCTCTCCAACATTTGTTGTTTCTTGCCTTATCAATTTTTGCCATTCTAACTGGTGTAAGGTGGTATCTCAATGTGGTTTTGCTTTGAATTTCCCTGATGGCTAATGATGATGAACATTTTTTCATGTGTCTGTTAGCCATTTGTATGTCTTCTTTGGAGAAGTGTCTGTTCATGTCTTCTGCCCATTTTTTGAATTGATTATTTTTTGGGTGTTGAGTTTGAGAAGTTCTTTATAGATCTTGGATACCAGCCCTTTATCTGTAGTGTCATTTGCAAGTATCTTCTCCCATTCTGTGGGTTACCTCTTTGTTTTGTTGACTGTTTCCTTTGCTGTGCAGAAGCTTTTTATCTTGACGAAGTCCCAAAAGTTCATTTTTGCTTTTGCTTCACTAGCCTTTGGAGATGTATCTTGAAAGAAGTTGCTGTGGCCAATGTCAAAGAGGTTACTGCCTATGTTCTCTTCTAGGATTTTGATGGATTCCTGTCTCACACTCAGGTCTTTTCATCCATTTTTAGTTTATCTTTGTGTATGGTGTAAGAGAATGGTCAAGTTTCATTCTTCTGCATGTGGCTGTCCAATTTTCCCAGCACCATTTATTGAAGAGACTGTCTTTTTTCCATTGCATATTTTTTCCTGCTTTGTCAAAGATTAGTTGACCATAGAGTTGAGGGTCTGTAACTGGGCTCTCTATTCTGTTCCATTGGTCTATATGTCTGTTTTTATGCCAGTAGCATGCTGTCTTGGTGATCACTGCTTTGTAATATAGCTTGAAATTGGGCAATGTGGTACCCCCAGCTTTTTTTCTTTTTCAACATTTCCTTGGTGACTCGGGGTCTTTTCTGATTCCATACAAATTTTAAGATTGTTCCAGCACTTTGAAAAATGTCATTGGAATTTTGATTGGGATGGCATTGAAAGAATAGATTGCTCTGGGCAGCATAGACATTTTAACAATGTTTATACTTCCGATCCATGAGCATGGAATGTTTTTCCATCTTTTTGTGTCTTCTTCAATTTCTTTCATGAGTGTTCTGTAGTTCCTAGAGTATTAATCCTTTACCTCTTTGGTTAGGTTTATTCCGAGGTATCTTATGGTTTTTGGTGCTATTGTAAATGGAATTGTTTCTCTAATTTCTCTCTCTACAGTTGCATTGTTAGTGTATAAGAAAGCAACTGATTTCTGTGCATTGATTTTTTATCCTGCCACATTACTGAATTGCTGTATGAATTCTAGTAATTTGGGGGTGGGGTCTTTTGGGTTTTCCACATAAAGTATCATGTCATCTGCAAAGAGAGAGAGTTTGACTTCTTTTTGCCAGTTTGAATACTTTTTATTTCTTTTTGTTGTCTGATTGCTGTTGTTAGGACTTCTAGTACTATGTTGAACAATAGTGGCGAGAGTGGGTATCCTTGATGTGTTCCTGAGCTTAAGGGAAAGGCTATCAGCTTTTCCTTATTGAGGATGATATTCACTGTGGGGATATTCACTGTGGGTTTTTCATACATGGATTTTACAAACTTGAAGAATGTTCCCTCTATCCCTATACTCTGAAGAGTTTTAAAAGGAAAGGATGCTGTATTTTGTCAAATGCTTTTTCTGCATCAATTGAGAGGACCATATCGTTCTTCTCTCTCCTCTTATAAATGTGTTTTATCACATTGATTGATTTGCAAATGTTGAACCACCCTTGCATCTGAGGATAAATCCCACTTGGTCGTGGTGGATGATCATTTTAATGTATTGTTGGATCCTATTAGCTAGGATTTTGTTGAGGATTTTTGATTCCGTATTCATAAGGGATATCAGTCTGAAATTCTCCTTTTTGATGGGGTCTTTGACTGGTTTGGGGATCAAGGTAATTCTGGCCTCATAGAATGAGTCTGGAAGCTTTCCTTCTGTTCCTATTTTTTGAAACAGCTTCAGGAGAATAGGTATTATTTCTTCTTTGAATGTTTGGTAGAATTCCCCAGGGAATCCATCAGGCCCTGGACTCTTATTTTTTGGGAAGTTTTTTATCACTGCTTCAATCTTGTTACTGGTTATTGGCCTATTCAGTTTGTCAATTTCTTCCTGTTTCAGTCTTGGGACTTTATAGGTTTCCCAGGAAGGCATCCATTTCATCCAGGTTGCTTGCTTTATTGACATATAGTTGTTGATAATAATTTCTAATAATTGTTTCTATTTCCTTGGTGTTAGTCATGATCTCTACCCTTTCATTCATAATTTTATTAATTTGGGTCCTTCTCTTCTTTTGGATAAGTCTGCCCAGTGGTTTATTGATCTTATTAATTCTTTCAAAGAACCAACTTCTCGTTTTGTTGATCTGATCTACTGTGTTTCTGGTTTCTAATTCATTGATCTCTGCTTTAATCTTAATTATTTCTCTTCTAATGCGTGGCTTAGGCATCGTTTGTTGCTTTTTCTCTAGTTTTTTATGGTGTAAAGTTAGTTGGTGAATTCGAGATTTTTCTATCTTTTTGAGTGAGGCTTGGATGGCTATGTATTTCCCCCTTAGGACTGCCTTTGCAGCATTCCATAGGTTTTGGACTGATGTGTTTTCATTCTCATTGGTTTCCATGACTTGTTTAAGTTGTTCTTTGATTTCCTGGTTGACCCAAACATTCTTGATCAGAGTGGTCTTTAGCTTCCAAGTGTTTGACTTTCTTCCAAATTTTTTCTTGTGATTGAGTTTCAGTTTTAAAGCATTATGGTCTGAGAATATGCAGGGAACAATCTCAATCTGTTGGTATCGGTTGAGACCTGCTTTGTGACCCAGTATGTGGTCTATTCTGGAGAAAGTTCCATGTGTGCTCGAGAAGAATGAGTATTCTCTTGTTTTAGGGTGGAATGTTCTGTAAATATCTATGAGGTCCATTTGGTCCAGTGTGTCATTCAAAGCTCTTGTTTCTTTGTTGATTTTCTGCTTAGATGATCTGTCTATTGCTGAGTGGAGTATTGAGGTCTCCTACAATTAACATATTGTTATCAATATGACTCTTTATTTTGGTTACCAGTTGGCTTATGTAGATGGCTGCTCCCATGTTGGGGGCGTAGATATTTACAATTGTTAGATGTTCTTGTTGGATAGACCCTTTAAAAATGATATAGTGTCCTTCTGTATCTCTAACTACAGTCTTTAGTTTAAAATCTAATTTGTCTGATATAAGGATTGTTACGCCCGCTTTCTTTAGAGGTCCATTGGCATGGAAGATGGATCCCCATCCTTTCACTTTCAGTCTGGATGTATTTTTAGGTTCAAAATGAGTATCTTGTGGACAGCATATGGATGGGTCCTGTCTTTTTATCCAATATGCAACCCTGTGCCATTTTATGGGAGCATTTAGGCCATTCATGTTGAGAGTGATTATTGAAAGATATGAATTAATTGTCATCATGTTGCCTGTGAAGCTGTTGTTTTTATAGATTGTCCCTGTAAATTTCTGTTGTATATCACTCTTGGGGTCTTTCTCCTTTTATAGAAACCCCCCTTAATATTTCTTGCAGGGCCGGCTTAGTGGTCACATATTCTTTCAGTTTCTGCCAGTCTTGGAAGCTCTGCATGTCTCCATCCATTCTAAATGATAGCCTTGCCGGATAAAGTGTTCTTAGCTGCATGCCCTTCTCATTTAGTACCCTGACTATGTCTTGCCAGATCTCTGTGGATAGGTCTGACGGTATTCTGATATTCCTCCCTCTGTACATAAGTAATCTTTTCCCCCTAACTGCCCTTAAGATGGTTTCCTTGGTTCTAAGATTTGTGAGTTTTACTATTATATGCCAGGGCGTTGGCCTGTTTCCCTTGATCTTGTGAGGGGTCCTCTCTGCCTCTAGGACATGAATGTTTGTTTCATTCCCCAGATTAGGGAAATCCTCAGCTACGTTTTGCTTCTAGTCCTCTCTCTCTCTCCACCCCCTCAGGGACGCCAATAATTCTGACAGTGGAATGTTTCATGGTGTCCCTTATTTCTCTGATTCTATTTTCATGGATTCTGAGTTGTTTTTCCCTGGCCTCCTCTTTTCCCTTCTTGTCTGTTAATTGGTCTTCTAGATCATTAATTTGTTCTTCTGCCTCACTTACCCTAGCTATTAGAGTATCTAGATTAGATTGGATCTCATTGATAGCATTTTTAAGTTCTGCCAATTCAGCTTTCATTTCTGCCCTTAGAGACTCTATGCTGCCATTAATTGATTTCTCCATTCTAGCTATTGTCTTCACAATTGCTAGCCTGAATTCCATCTGCGACATCTTGGTTATATCTGAATCCATTTGTAAATCTGTGCCATAAATCATAATCTCTCAGTCTTTCCTATTTTGGGGGTTCCTCCTCCTAGTCATTTTGTTGAGGGGTGGTTGAGGGACTGTATAGAGTCCAAATTATTGACCACAACCCATGCAAGATGCACCTGTTTTCTAGGCACCTTAGGATTGCTGGCCTCTTGTTTTCCCAGCCTGTCTTCTAGGGGAGGGGCCTGCCACACTGTTACTCAGGCAACCCTGTTTGGGCAGAGTTGCCTTGCCCCCTGTGGTGGGGGATGGGCTCAGTGAAAACCGGTTTTTTGGGGCTTTTGTTCTCTGGAGCCTTTCCCTGGTGGCTTTCCACATCTCTTCCGCAAGTCAGAGCAGAAGAGACCATTTCCAACCCTCTGCCTCAGAGCAGAGAGATTGCAGTCTGTTCTTCAGTGAGCTCTCCAGCCACACTCTCTCCATTTCTGTCTGTGCTGCTATAAACTGCAGCGTCCTGGGTTGTGCATCCCTCAGCAGTACTCCCAGCCCTTGCCTCCAGGTTGGGGCACGTCTCTGCCCTTTGTGCTTCTAAAATTGCCAGCACCCCCCCCCCCCCGTTCTCATCTGCGGCCCCACCAATCCAGGTTTCTGACTGGGGGCTGCCCTAAAGTCCTTTTCCTGTAGCTACTGGTCTGCAAGTTTTTGCCCTGTCCTCAATGCAGGAGGCTATCGCTCACTGTTGGTGTAGGATCCTGATGGCTCAGCTCCCTCCCCCTGCCATTTATCCTCTGATATCTGCCTGCAGAATCACAGCTCCCCCCTTCATACCTCGAAACCAACCACCTGCGATATTCTGTTTGTAGAGATTCAGATCTATCTTGTCACGTCTCAGGCTGATTTTGTGGGTGTTCAGAGTGGTCTGGTAGATATCCAGCTCAGTTCCGGGGACCAGTTGGAATAGGGTCCCCTACTCCTCTGCCATCTTTTCCCCTCCTCCTCCCAATATCTTTATATGAACTGTGTCTCAAAAGACCAAGCCAGTACAATTCCTAAATGAAAGATAATTTAAGTAGGTGGTATGTGTATGATACTCAATATTTCCCAGTTTAAACTGTGACTTAGGTCTGCATAATCTATTACTTTCGTTTGTTCCTGTGGTAACAAGAAAAGTCAAATAAAATAACAAAAGGCGGTAAGTTAGTTGGAAAAGGATAAAGAGGATAAGAAAAATTATGATGATTTCTGAAATTAAACATGAAATAAAAACAGTAGAGGGGTCATATAATTAAAATAACCCAATTTACATAAAAGCCAGATAGATAGGCACTAGGATCTAACTGTTATGAGAGCAGAGATTATATTCCTTTAGGTTACCATTACATCCCTGGCAGTTCAATAAATATTTATGAAAGGAAAGAATGATATTATAAAATTATATAATTTTATATATAAAATTATATATAATATAAATTTAAATATAAATTTATATATAAAATCCAAATGGGTTAAAAGGAAAATAGTTAATGTAATGTCTTTATGTAAATGGATCTCAACCTATTTTTTATTATCACCCTCCACCCCCAACCAAGGAACCTTCTTAGACATTTTTTTCTATTTGTCCCCACTCTCCCTGAAATTCTAAAACCACTGATATAATGTATATCTGTTCATGTGCTGTTGCCCTTTGCAGGGCCATAAACCACTGCTATAGCTAAGTTGTTTTTGTTTGTTTGTTTGTTTGTTTTTTTAACCTCCAAAAACTAATTGTAATCCCCTTAGTAGAGACTAACATTTCATTAAAATTCCATTCCATTAAAAATGCATGCTTTATGGAAAAAGTGTTTTATCATGAACATGGCTTGAAAGTCAGATTAGCCTTGAATCTGCTCATGAGCATATGGGGAAGTTACTCAACCCCTCTGAATCCCAGGATAATAACATCTACCATGGAAGTTTATTGTTAATGTAAAAATGCCTTCCACTCTGGCATATGAATTGAAACTGCATAAATCATGATTCTCTTAAACACAGTGGTATTTTCAAGAAAGTGGTGAAAATGTTTAGCAGATATGCCAATCAACAGTCTTCTCTGAAGGAGAAGACCTCTAAAGTGTACATTTTAATACCCCTGAGCTGAAGAGCTAAAACAAAACCTTTGGGTTCTTGCCTTTTGCCTTCTCTTTGACCTTAGTATCAGTCTAGATTGATTCAGGATATGGGTCCAAAGTGAAACATCTGTGATATCCCTTTCTTTCAACAATGAACTAAAGCCTAATATGTAAAACAGATTAGAGTTCAGTGACTGTGACTGAACCTGGTAGAAGGGTCCCACTTACCATGGCACATGGCGAAGGTAGCCCTCAAGACCCTTCTCTGGAATCCCTAGGGCTCTATGAACAAACTGGAAAACTATTACGTTATATGATCCTTTTTAGTCTTAAGGTTTAAAGACATTGATTCATGTATAGTTTGTGTTGGGTTGAATTTCTAGTTGCTTCCATGTTACTATTTTTTAACATGATTGATATATTTGGAAACAAATGAGAAATCAAAGTAGTTGGCCTACTTTATGAAATTAACCTATTGGATTTTTTTGGCCATGGATTAAATTAAAAACTTTCTAAGAGAAAATAACAGTTATAGGCAATTACTTTTTTATCCTGTTGCTTGCTAAGAAGGAGCTTCAGTAGATAAACTTTACAACCTAGCAGCCAGTATAAATATTGAATTCAACAATTTAAGAAAGCTTGGGCTCTAAGTCAGGAAAGATTATTTCAGTGATATTTTCTCTAATAAAAAATGGGAAAATTCCTTGATTAATTTTTCCCTTCTCACATGGATAACCACAACAAATCATATGATGTGAAAAAGGGTGAAAATTTTAAGACAATGTAGGTGGAATGGATGTTGACATTGAAGCTGCTGGTGATGGGATAGACATATACTATTATGAAACTCTCTTGCGGGTACTTATTTTGCATCTTCCACTATGTGTTTTTTTTGTATGTTTTGTATAGATTTGTTTGTGCAACTACTGCATAATGAAAACTATATAGGAAAGCACTTTAGTCATAATGTATGGTGGAAAACAATCTTTACAGCTAGTGAAAAATTATGCCAAGGTCTTCATTAAGAATAATGTAATAAGTGAAAGGCTTCACAAATGAGTTTTTCTTTTTGTTTCAAAGTATTATTCATTCCAAGGCTTTCCATGAATCTTTTAGGAAACTAATTCTAATAATAGTTGACTGGGTTTTCATAGGAGTGGCTAATAGCAGTAAGGAATTTTATATAGACATATAATTACTTTAATGATTTATAAAAATGTCATAGATAATAGACACATCGCTAAATACAGAATATTTTGAATAATTAACAGTGCATGAGTAATGGCCTCAGATGTATAGACATTACAAAGATGAAGAGAGCTTGTTGTTGAAACATTTTCATTAGTATAAACAAGTCTCTTTCTCGCCCACAGATGTGCTAAGTATAAGCATGAGCCAATGCATCCCTGGTTTTCTTGAAGCAAAATTTGTTTTTGGTAAGTGACAATTTCTATCCAGTTTCCAACTTGTGAAATAAAATTTCTTGAATTCTACACAATTTTCCTTTGCTGCTCAGGGTCTGTGTACATCCCTTAGGTTTGTAGAGGGCTTTATAATCTGAAAAGCACAAAAATGTGTTTGTTTTAACATTACCAGGATGAAAAATTATTTCCATTATTCTGAAATGATATACTTCCTTTCACAAGAACGATAATAACAAGACATGCCACCTGACTTCTAGGGAAATCAACATTCTTCCTTGGACATCAAGGGTAGAAGGATAAACTGGCAGAAATATCTCTAACTTCTCTTTGTTTACTCTCCCTTGAATAGAAAGTGTGTTTTTTGTTTTTCTGTTTTTTCAAGATGTTGACAAGAAAGTTTCTTTTTTCTAGCTAGGAGCTTTTTGCAAATCAAGGTGCCATTAGAAAGGCAGTGCCAAAATCTAGCAATTTGACATTCAGTAGACTAAGCAATAAAATAATTTAAAATTAGCATTGGCATCTTGACTTTCTTCTGAGCTGTCTCTTCATAAATGCTCAGCACTTTATCTATACATTTTAAATAGTAGATTTTAAATAAATATGTTAATGGTGAAAGAGAGAATCAAGATCCAGGTAACAGTGATGCTATGTTTCCAAATAGGCTGGCAGTGAACTGAGACAGATGTTGTTAGGGTGGAAAAGGGGGCTGCTAATTACTATTCATAAGCATATGGCATATGATCAGTTTGTAAAATAGTTTTCCAATGTTGCATGTGACATTGTAAATCCAGATTCCTGAATAAGAATGGGGAATAGAGAAATGGATAGATTTTTACAAGAAGCTTTTCCAAGAAAATATTAAAAAATTCAAGAAAAGTGTAAACTTCCACATATCCTTGAATGGAGTCACAAGTTCCATATTAGTGGATGCTTTAGATCTGGAATGAAGATAAAAGTGGGGGAAAAGATACCTTTCCCCAGGTGTTCTTGTTTTTGTCACATTGGTCATTCAGGATATTCAGTGTAAATTGTCCAAGTTTATTTTTTATTGAATTTGGGATCTATAGGGGTGGGAAGTCCAGACATTTAAGGACACTGTAACACAATGAAGGTCTAGGAAATAGCCAGTTTCCTACATGAAACTGGGTTGCTGTGGCATACCTGCAGGAGGCAAAAGCAGCTGCTCTCTGGTGAGTTGGGATGGGATGACCCTGAAAGGGCAGAGGGAACAACATATAGACACAGTGCAACATAACTCAAAACATAGTAAAACAGGGAAATAATAGCTTCTAACAGAAAAACAAGATGTGTGCCTCTAACACAAGCCAAGTGGCTTTTGGAGACTTTGAGTTCATCCAGAATAAAGGACCACATTCTTTATAAACCTCATCTTGAAAACTAGCTGTAGATAAATCAGTACATAGTAGATCCAGAGCAAGGAAAAATTATGGAATTTGGTGACTTTATCCTGTGTACCATCTGACAATCTTAGAGTTCATTTCTGGAGTCTTTGGTGAGATTCATGTCAATTAATATAAAAAGTAAACTAATAGCAAGTTGGATCTATTGTTGGACTAGTGCAGGCAGCTGATTTGTGGATAAAATCATCAGCCTGGGAGTCACAAACTTAGGCTCAAGTTGTATTTCCTCTATTTACCTTGTAGGTAGGCTTGAGATGACCATGTTATCATCACCATCATCATTGTTGCCCTCATGAGTTGAAAACTTAGGTTTGTCAGACTCTGCTCTAACAATTGAAACTTATCATTTCATTTCATTCTTGCAAGTGATTTATGTGGCAGTTACTGTTATATAAATAAAGAAACTGAGACTGGAGAGATTAAATACTTGCTCCACTTTATTTAGCTACTAAGCAATGGAGCCAGCATTCAATCCTGGGACTTGAAAAGTATTGTCTTAATCACTGTACTGTACTTTCACACTGTTGCCTTCTGTGAGTTTCAGTTTATCTGTCTCTTAAACTAGGAAATTGAGCTAGACAGTCCCTAAACAGCTTCTCTCAAATCCTAATTCTGACCCTTAAATTTTATCCAGCTCCCCCATTACTGCCCCACAGCAGCCCTTAGGGTATCTTCAACCCTGGAAATGACCATCATCCATCCCTCCTCCTCGCCATTCTTTTTACAGGAAACATTTTTATTTCTTTGATATTCTTTTTTGTTCCCACTTATGTAGGGCTCATTGTAACTCATGTGACCACCTTCCCACCTCCAAGGAGGTCACAATGAGATGAGAAGATTTAAATCGTGTTAGCAGATCTTGGGAACAAGTTGGATTCCTTGGAAGCTGTTAAAGTTAACCCAGTGAGTCCCCCAGAGATTCAGACCAGGGGGATGCATGTGACCTGCCCTTGCCTGGTTTGCAGCAGGAGAAGGTGGAGCCATGATTGATGATGATATTTGTCATGAAACGAATACATTGAGAGAGCAAGTTATTCAGGTACAATGAGCTGAAGTCAAGGAAAGAATTATATGTTAAAGTGGTAAATTTAAATATCAGAAAAAATATTCAGAAAAACCTAGACTATGGAATTTGTTTTACAATTTTACCAGTTGAGAATAGGTGCTTTTACAGCACAAATTTCTTGAATATTACTTTGACTCAGTGTCATTTTTGCTGTATAGACTTTACTTGGGGAGTCTGGACAGTGTCGCCTGCATAGTTAATATGTGGTTATACTAAGAAATGATGGCTTGGGAAATCTCTGAAGTGTGTTTCAAATTACCAACTGTCCTTAAAACATATGGTACTATGTAATTTCACAATATTAGAACTTGAAAAATACAGATGTGATAGTCTCTAAAATTTGCCTCGGAATAATGAACACAAATAATTGTAATAAAGGTTTCTTAATTATTACACTAGACTCCAAATTGAAGTTTAATTTCACCAACTACTTATAATGGTCTTTACTAGTCAGATAAAATTAGATGAGAAGTGATATCAGATATTCCAGTTTATAGTCTACAGTGCTATTTGTTAGGAAGTTCTGTGGTGATGTAAATGTTCTATATCCACTGGCCGTGTGTGGCTGTTGAGCCTTGATTTGTGGTTAGTGTGTTCAGGAACTGAATTTTAAATTTAATTTTAATTGATTTAAATTTAAATAGCCATATTTAAGTAACCTACTGGTTACTGTATTGTACAGCACAGAGTTAGAAAGAAGCTCATCCTAAATCTATTTCTGAATTATGCTTTGGCTTCAAGTTGAGACAACAATTCATTATTTTATTACAGAGATTACTCCATGGATAATATGAACAAAAATCCTTAAGACAAACAAACAAAAAGTAAATATAAAACCTTTCTGTATCCAAGACTTAATTGCCTCATGCCAAAACAGTGAGTTTATTTATTCACCTTCAAGTTGGTCTTGGAAGGTCCATCTGTTCTCTGGATAAAGCATGTGGTTAAAATAGTTAGTTAACAGAACATTTCATACTTCAACTGCTTGTGTTATGTCAAACTCAGAACCTTTTTTGGAAAATTATAATTTATTTCAAGAGAGAGGTACAGTAGTATTCTTGAAAATATTAGATATTTAAAAAAGTAACTCAGGCACTGTGGCTTCTATGGTGAAGTTCTCAACCACTAGCCTATAGTGCTTTTCATTTCATTGTGTCTATTTTTTTCCACCTTCTTTTCCCTCCACTTCTTTTCCATCTTCTTTTCCCAAACCCATTCTTGATTTCTTCAGGCAGAGAATGAAGGCAATATGGCTAAATATTCTTATTCTTGCACTGACTATTCACCAGGTAGGTGACCTTGAAGATGCCCATTTCTACCTTCTTCTTCTTCTTCTTCCTCCTCTTTTTCTTTCTTCCTTCCTTCCTTTCTTTTTCTTTTTTCTTTCTCTTTCTTTCTTTCTTTCTTTCTTTCTTTCTTTCTTTCTTTCTTTCTTTCTTTCTTTCTTTCTTTCTTTTTCTTTCTCTCTTCCTTCCTTTCTTTTTCTTTCTTTTTCTTTCCTTCCTTCCTTCCTTTCTTTTTCTTTCTTTCTTTCTTTCTTTCTTTTTCTTTCTTTCTTTCTTTCTTTCTTTCTTTCTTTCTTTCTTTCTTTCTTTCTTTCTTTCTTTCTTTCTTTCTTTTTCTTTCTCTCTTTTTCTTCTTCTTCTTCTTCCTCTTCTTTCTTCTTTAGGACAATTAGGATGTACTTAGATCTATCCTTTTTTTTTTTAAATATTTTATTTATTTATTTGACAGAGAGAGAGAACGAGAGAGGGAACACAAGCAGGAAGAGTGGGAGAAGGAGAAGCAGGCTTCCAGCTGAGCAGGAAGCCCGATGTGGGACTCGATCCCAGGACCCTGGGATCATGACCTGAGCCGAAAGCAGATGCTTAACGACTGAGCCACCCAGGCACCCTTAGATCTATCCTTGATGCCAAGATAATAAAGAAGATGTCTTGGGGCTATTCTGTCTACACTGCTGCAAGATAAGGATATCACTATGTCTCCTTGAGGTGAATTTACCTGAGCTGCTATCAAAGAGGTAGGTACAAAAGCTGCAGGAACCACCAGTGTGATGACTCAGCTGAGTTTTTGAACATGTTTAGTGTGCAGGTTCTATAGGCCAGAAAAAGCACAGAATTATCATATAATCGTATAATGATAACCTGCCCATAATGTATGGGAAGCTTCTGGAAAATTCCACAGACCAGAAAAAGCACAGAATTATTGTATAAATGGTATAATGGTAACATGCTCATAATGTCAGGGAAGCTTCTGGAAAATTCCAGAGTTCAGTCACCAGCATCCCGAGACTAAAGATTTACTCAGTGAACCATTTTACATGCCTTGTTCTGGTCACTTCTTTTCATTCTAATCAAAAGAAAGTCATGTTCATAGTGGCCTGATCTCACAGGCAGGCTTAGTTGAATGATAGGTTATAAGATACATACTCCCTCTGTTATTTCTTAAAAATAATTGTTTTTTAAATTTTTTATTCTTATGTTAATCACCATACATTACATCATTAGTTTTTGATGTACGTTCCATGATTCATTGTTTGTGCATAACACACAGTGCTCCATGCAGAACATGCCCTCATTAATACCTGTCACCATGCTAACCCATCCTCCCAACCCCCTCCCCTCTAGAACCCTCAGTTTGTTTTTCAGAGTACATCGTCTGTCATGGTTTGTCTCCCCCTCTGATTTACCCCCTTCATTCTTCCCCTCCTGCTATCTTTTTCTTTTCTTTTTTTTCATAACATATATTGCATTATTTGGTTCAGAGGTACAGATCTGTGATTCAACAGGCTTGCACAATTCACAGCACTCACCATAGCACATACCCTCCCCAATGTCTATCACCCAGCCACCCCATCCCTCCCACCCCATCCTCACTCAAACAACAGTTTGTTTGTTTCAGTTTGTTTCCTGAGATTAAGAATTCCTCATATCAGGGAGGTCATATGATACATGCCTTTCTCTGATTGACTTATTTCGCTCAGGATAACACCCACCAGTTCCATCCATGTCGTTGCAAATGGCAAAATAGCATTCCTTTTGATGACTGCATAATATTCCATTGTATATATACACCACATCTTCTTTATCCATTCATCTGTCAATGGACATCTTGGCTCTTTCCACAGTTTGGCTATTGTGGATATTGCTGCTATAAACATCAGCGTGCACGTACCCCTTCGGATCCCTCCATTTGTATCTTTGGGGTAATACCCAGCAGTGCAATTGCTGGATCATATGGTAGCTCTATTTTCAACTATTTGAGGAACCTCCATACTGTTTTCCAGAGTGGCGGCCCCGGCTTGCATTCCCTTTTCCCCTTTCCCCGCCAACATCTGTCATTTCCTGACTTGTTCATTTTAGCCATTCTGACTGGTGTGAGGTGGTATCTCATTGAGGTTTTGATTTGGCTTTCCCTGATGCCGAGCGATGTTGAGCACTTTCTCATGTGTCTGTTGGCCATTTTGATGTCTTCTTTGGAAAAATGTGTGTTCATGTCTTCTGCCCATTTCTTGATTGTATTATTTGTTCTTTGGGTATTGAGTTTGATAAGTTCTTTATAGATTTTGGATACTAACCCTTTATCTGATACGTCATTTGCAAATATCTTCTCCCATTCTGTCGGTTGTCTTTTGGTTTTGTGGACTGTTTCTTTTGCTATGCAAAAGCTTTTTATCTTGATGAAGTCCCAATAGTTCATTTTTGCCCTTGCTTCCCTTGCCTTTGGCACTATATCTAGGAAGCAGTTGCTGTGGCTGAGGTTGAAGAGGTTGCTGCCTGTGTTCTCCTTTAGGATGTTGGTGGACTCCTGTCTCACATTGAGGTCTTTCATCCATTTTGAGTCTATTTTTGTGTGTGGTGTAAGGAAATGGTCCAGTTTCGTTCTTCTGCATTTGGCTGTCCAATTTTCCCAACACCATTTGTTGAAGAGACTGTCTTTTTTCCATTGGACATTCTTTCCTGCTTGGTCAAAGATGAGTTGACCATAGAGTAGAGGGTCCATTTCTGGGCTCTCTGTTCTGTTCCATTGTTTTTTGTGTGTTTTTGTGCCAGTACCATATTGTCTTGATGATGACAGCTTTGTAATAGAGCTGGAAGTGGAAACTTGCTTTCTTTTTCAACATTCCTCTGGCTATTCAGGGTCGTTTCTGGTTCCATACAAATTTTAGGATTATTTGTTCCATTTCTTTGAAACAAGTGGATGGTATTTTGATGGGGATTGCATTGAATGTGTAGATTGCTCTCGGTAGCATTGACATCTTCACAGTATTTGTTCTTCCAATCCATGAGCATGGAACGTTTTTCCATTTCTTTGTGTCTTCCTCAATTTCTTTCATGAGTATTTTATAGTTTTCTGAGTACAGATCCTTTGCCTCTTTGGTTAGATATATTCCTAGGTATCTTATGGTTTTGGGTGCAATTGTAAATTGGATCGACTCCTTGATTTGCCTCTCTTCTGTCTTGTTGTTGGTGTATAGGAATGCCACTGATCTCTGTGCATTGATTTTATATCCTTCCACTTTACTGAGTTCCTGTATGAGTTCTAGCAGTTTTGGGGTGGAGTCTTTTGGGTTGTCCACATAAAATATCATATCATCTGCAAAGAGTGAGAGTTTGACTTCCTCTTTGCCGATTTGGATGCCTTTGATTTCTTTTTGTTGTGTGATTGCTGTGGCTAGGACTTCTAATACTATGTTCAATAGCAGTGGTAATAGTGGACATCCCTGCTGCATTCCCGACCTTAGGGGTAAAGCTCTCAGCTTTTCCCCATTGAGAATGATATTCGCTGTAGGTTTTTCATAGATGGCTTTTATGATATTCAGGTATGTACCCTTTATCCCTATACTCTGAAGGGTTTTGATCAAGAAAGGATGCTGTACTTTGTCAAATGCTTTTTCTGCATCTATTGAGAGGATCATATGGTTCTTTTCTTTCTTTTGTTAATGTATTGTATCACGTTGATTGATTTGCAGATGTTGAACCAACCTTGCAGCCCAGGGATAAATCCCACTTGGCTGTGGTGAATAATCCTTTTAGTGCACTGTTGGATCCTATTGGCTAGTATTTTGGTGAGAATTTTTGCATCCATGTTCATCAAGGATATTGGTCTGTAATTCTCCTTTTTGATGCGGTTGTTGTCTGGTTTTGGGATCAAGGTAATGGTGGCCTCATAAAAGGAGTTTGGAAGTTTTCCTTCCATTTCTATTTTTTGGAACAGTTTCAGAAGAAGAGGTATTAATTCTTTAAATATTTGGTAGAATTCCCCTGTGAAGCCATCTGGCCCTGGGCTTTTTTTTTTTTTTTTGGGAGATTTTTGATGACTGCTTCAATTTCTTTAGTGGTTATAGGTCTGTTCAGGTTTTCTATTTCTTCCTGGTTCAGTTTTGGTAGTTGATACATCTCTAGGAATGCACCCATTTCTTCTAGGGTATCTAATTTGCTGGCATAGAGTTGTTCATAATACGTTCTTATAATTATTTTTATTTCTTTGGTGTTGGTTGTGATCTCTCCTCTTTCATTCATGATTTTGTTGATTTGAGTCCTTTCTCTTTTCTTTTTGATAAGTCTCGCCAGGGGTTTCTCAATCTTGTTAATTCTTTCAAAGAACCAGCTCCTAGTTTTGTGCATCTGTTCTACTGTTCTTTTGGTTTCTAGTTCATTGATTTCTGCCCTGATCTTTATTATTTCTGTTCTCCTGCTGGGTTTAGACTTTATTTGCTGTTCTTTTTCCAGCTCCTTTATGTGTAGGGTTAGGTTGTGCATTTGAGACCTTTCTTGTTTCTTGAGAAAGGCTTGTATTGCTATATACTTTCCTCTCAGGCCTGCCTTTGCTGTATCCCAAAGATTTTGAACAGTTGTGTTTTCATTTTCATTGGTTTCCATTAATTTTTTAAATTCTTGTTTAATTTCCTGGTTGACCCATTCATTCTTTAGTAGGATGCTCTTTAGCCTCCATGTATTTGAGTTCTTTCTGACTTTCCTCTTGTGATTGAGTTCTAGTTTCAAAGCATTGTGGTCTGAAAATATGCAGGGAATAATACCAATTTTGGTACCGGTTGAGACCTGATTTGTGACCTAGGATGTGATCTATTATGGAGAATGTTCCATGGGCACTAGAGAAGAATGTGTATTCTCTTGCTTTGTGATGGAATGTTCTGAATATGTCTGTGAAGTCCATTTGGTCCAGTGTGTCATTTAAAGTCCTTATTTCTTTGTTAATCTTTTGCTTAGATGATCTGTCCATTTCAGTCAGGGAGGTGTTAAAGTCCCCCACTATTATTGTATTGCTGTCAATGTGTTTCTTTGCTTTTGTTATTACTTGGCTTATAAAATTGGCTTCTCCCATGTTAGGGGCATAGATTACAATTGTTAGATCTTCTTGTTGGATAGACCCTTTAAGTAGGATATAGTGTCCTTCCTCATCTCTTATTACAGTCTTTGGTTTAAAATCTAATTTGTCTGATATAAGGATTGCCCCCCAGCTTTCTTTTGGTGTCCTTTAGCATGATAAATGATTTTCCACCCCCTCACTTTCAATCTGGGGGTGTCTTTGGGTCTAAAATGAGTCTCTTGTAGACAGCATATCGATGGGTCTTGTTTCTTAATCCAACCTGATAGCCTGTGTCTTTTGATTGGGGCATTTAGCCCATTTACATTCAGGGTAACTTTTGGAAAGATATGAATTTAGGCCATTGTATTGCTTGTAAGGTGACTGTTACTGTATATTGTCTGTGTTCCTCTCTGGTCTATGTTGCTTTTAGGCTCTCTCTTTGCTTAGAGGACCCCTTTCAATATTTCTTCTAGGGCTGTTATCGTGTTTGCAAATTCCTTTAGTTTTTGTTTGTCCTGGAAGCTTTTTATCTCTCCTTCTATTTTCAATGACAGCCTAGCTGGATATAGTATTCTTGGCTGCATATTTTTTCGTTTAGTGCTCTGAATATATCATGCCAGTCCTTCTGGCTTGCCAGGTCTCTGTGGATAGGTGTGTTGCCAATCTAATGTTTTCCCATTGTAGTTTACATATCTGTTCTCCCGAGCTGCTTTCAGGATTTCTCTTTGTCTCTGAGACTCGTAAATTTTACTATTAGATGTCAGAATGTGGACCTATTTTTTGATTTTGAGAGGGGTTCTCTATGCCTCCTGGATTCTGATGCCTGTTTCCTTCCCCACAGTAGTGAAGTTCTCTGTTATAATTTGCTCCAATATACCTTCTGCCCCTCTCTCTCTTTCTTCTTTTTCTGGGATCCCAATTTTTCTAATGTTTCGTCTTATGGTATCACTTATCTCTCGAATTTGCCCTCGTGATCCAGCAGTTGTTTATCTCTCTTTTTCTCAGCTTTTTTATTTTCCATCATTTGGTCTTCGGTATCACTGATTTTCTCTTCTACCTCATCTATCCTAGCAGTTAGCACCCCCATTTTTGATTGCACCTCATTAATAGCCTTTCTGATTTCGACTTGGTTAGATTTTAGTTCTTTTATTTCTCCAGAAAGGGTTTCTCTAATAACTTCCATGTTTTTTCAAGCCCAGCTAGTATCTTAAAAATCATGATTCTGAACTCTAGGTCTGACATCGTACTAATGTCTGTATTGAGTAGGTCCCTGGCAGTCGGTACTACCTCTTGTTCTTTTTGTTGAGGTGATTTTTTTCTGTCTTGTCATTTTGTCCAGAGGAGAATAGATGAATGCGAGAACAAAATGCTAACAGTGTAACAACGTCCCCAGAAAATATACTCTAAGCAAATCAGAAAAGACCTGAAACTAGGGGAAAAGAAAGGAAAAGAAAGAAAAAAGAAAAAGATAAAACAAACAAAAACAGAACAACACAACAAAAAAACCAGAATATGATCAAATATGATCCGGCTGGTGCATAGATCAGTGCCACACACTAGATTTTGGGTGTATTTTGGTCTGTTAGAAGAAAGTGCCTCCCAAAATTTTAATGAAAGAAAAATTTATATATGTACAAAGTAAGGGTCAAAATGTTGAAGGGATGGTATATGAGTGTAAAGATGAAAAGTATAAAAAATTTTATAAAAGGAATTGATAAGATAAAAACTTGTTTGAGAAAAGAAAGAAGAGGATTGAAAAAACAAAGAAAAAAAGGGGGGAGAATGTGATCAGGCAGGAGTCTAGAACAAAGCCATACACTAGAGATTTAGGGTATATTTTGATCTGTTAGAAGAAACTGTATCTCAAAATTTTAGAGAGAGCAACTTATATACTTATGCCAAAAATAAGGGTACGTACTATGAAAGGATAGAATATGACTCTGAAAATGAAAAATAAAAATGTTTTTTTAAAAAAGGATTGAAAGATGTTGGTTGAAAAGGGAAAAAGAAAAATTCAAAAAAAAATACAGTTAAAAAAATTTAACTTTGAAAAACTAAAGAATCATGGTAAAAAAGCCATGGGTTCTATGTGCAGTATTCCCCCAGCTCTGGAGTTCTGCCCTCCTCATTGATTGGTAAACTTGATCTTGGTGGGCTGTTCTTGCTGATCTTCTCGGGGAGGGGCCTGTTGCTCTGGTTCCCAAATGTCTTTGCTGGAGGCGGAATTGCCCTGCCCTTGTTGGTCCGGGCTAAGTAATCTGCTCGGGTTTGCTCTCCACAGCTTTTGTTCCCTGCAAGCTTTTGGTACAGCTTTGGAGGATGAGAGTGAAAATGGCAGCCTCCCAATCTCCACCCCAGAGGAGCCGAGAACTTGGAGCCCCGCTCCTCAGTGCACCCCCAGAGAAAAGCCGTCAGTCACTCCCGTCTCCCTGGTTTCCGGCTCCCACTCCGTGCTCACCTGGCCTGTGACTGAGCGTTTCTATTTCTGGCACCCCACTCAATGTGGAGTCTCCAAACCCAGCAGAACTCTGTGGTGTGCTCCCGCACCACTCCTCCTGGGGGAGGAAGGGGAGTCTCTCTGGATCTGCCACTTGTTGGGTCCCTCCTGGAAGACGAATGGCCCTACTGTGCTGCAGATCACAGTTTATGGCAACCCCAAGCTGAGAGCCTGCACCTTGGCTCCTCTCTGCAGCTGGCTTCCCCTTTCCAATACCTGGGAGCTCTGCCACACTAGTCACCCCCGGTCTTCCTGTGACCCTGAGGGTCCTGAGACCACACTGTCCCGTGGGGGTTCCACTCCCCACTTAGCCACTGGAGCGCCGTCCCTCAGCGGAGCCAACTTCTAAAAGTTCCGATTTTGTGCTCCGCTGCTCTATCACTTGCCAGAAGCGGCCAACGGAGGCCCTCTCCCCCCCATCTATCCTCCTGAATATCGCCTTGGATTCACTTCTCCACATGTCCTACCTTCCAGAAAGTGGTCGCTTTTCTGTTCAGAGAGTTGTTTCTATTCTTTTCTTCGATCTCCTGTTGAGTTCGTAGGTGTTCAGAATGGTTTGATCCCTATCCAGCTGAATTCCTGAGACCAGAGGAAATCCAGGTCTCCTATTCCCCTGCCATCTTGCTCCATCCCCAAATAACTGGTTTTTTAAAAAATGTTATATTAAAGCGATTGTAGTACAAAATTTTAATTGCACATTTCATTAGAATGCACAATTAGAATAAGGTAAGTTAGGCAACATTTTCATGAATGGTGTAGAGTTACTGAATGCCTGGGATTCTGGAGGCCTTGGGAATTTGTTCCTGTATACTTGTGTTCATAGCATTTGTAATATGTCTGTGTTCATTTCTTGTCACTAATGCATCTAGAACAACAACCTTGGCATATTCAGGAACATCTCTATCATTTTACTTCTCTATTTATGTTACTGTCCCACTAGAATGTGAACCTTGTATAGGCAGAAGCTTCATCTTATTCATGACAGTTCCCTAGGAGCAGACATGTTACCTGTCACAAAGGTTTGAATGAATGACTAAAATTATAGTAGGAGGATTGAGTAGAATATCACCAATATTCTGATATTTATAGGAATTTTCAGAGGGGATAACTAGGGATTATAATAACAAAGGTGAAATTTCATAAAAATAGTTATTTGGAGCATTTGTGAAGGAGTATATTTACTGGGGGACCATTATACTATTTAAAGAGGTGAACCTAATGCCCCCCAATGCCTCCTCTGCTTTCATTGTTTTGTTTAAATGACCAGGATTTTTTTGTTTTTTTGTTTTTGTTTTTGTTTGTTTTGTTTTGTTTTTCATCTTGTAGCACTCTTTATAATTCATGTCATAAAAATAAAAATGTGTGCATAATCATTGTAATGATAATCTATAGATTCTATTGGATGGTCTTTTGGATAGTAGATACTCTTATTTTCTGCTAAAATCCCAGCCTGGTTTCTTCCTTTCCAAACTTACACCTTTTATTCTTCCTTTGTTCTACTGCATGGTGCAGAATCTCCAGTTCACTATTGAAAGTAAATGGTGTTGGTATGCATCCTTAGCTGGTTCTGCATTATAAAGAAAATGCTTTCAATGTCATATGTTAAAGATAATGTTTGCTGAGAGTTTGTTATACTAAGGAAGTTTCCTTCTATTCTTAATTTAAGTTTTTTTAATACCGTGAATTGATATTGAATTTTATAGTTGCATTTCTTGTATCTGTTGAGAGTATAATTGACTTTTTAATCTGTAGATGATTATTATGGTGATATTCACTAGTTGATTTTCTCATGCTAAACCAACTCTGCATTTCTAGATAACCTTAAGTTATTTGTGCTCTATTTGATATTTTTTATACGTTGCTATATTCAGTTTACTGGTAGTTATACATTTTTGGCCCATTAACTTATAAAGGTATGTTTTGAAAATTCATATGTAAGAAAAATCTCTAGTTTTTTAATAATTTTTTATTGATTTCTAACTTAATTGCTTTGTAATGGTGCCTATCATTAATTCCTTGGCAATTGCTTTCAGGCCTGGCATTTAGTAAATTTTTTTAAAGGTTTTTTTTTTAGGGGAGAGGGCGGGGAGGGGCAGAGGGAGAGAGAGACTCTTCAGCAGGCACATGGAGCCTGACACAGGGCTCCATCTCACAACCCTGAGATCATGACCTGAGCCAAAATCAAGAGTTGGATGCTTAACCAGGTGACCCTTAGCATTTAGTAAATTTTAAAAAATACTTGATGTGTGCTGAGAAAAAAATTGTCATCTCTAATTGTTACATGTAATGTCCTATATGCTCTTTAGAATAAGCTTGTTAATTATAGTGTTCAAATGTTACAGATTTTGCCAATTATTTCTGTCAACTTAATCTATTAAATCCAGACATGTATAACCATTTTCCATTATGATGTTGGAATTCGTCTCTCCTTGCAGAGCTATCAATTTTGGATGATGCAATTTGAGGGTTTGTTATTAAATATATTATGATTTAGAATTGTTTTATCTTTCTAATGAACTGAAATTTAACAGTTATTTTTCTTAGTTCTAGTAATACTTTGTCTGAAAATCTATTTTAAACATATTTATAATACCAGTTTTCTTTTGGTTTGAACACAAACATGGTACATATTTTTTCCATCCTTTTACATACAAACTTTCTGTGTCTATATATATCTAATAGGTCGTTTGTAAATGACTTAACAGTTTTTTTAAAAAACTTGGTGAGATATCTTTGTTTTTTAACAGAAAAGTCTCTTTTGTTTATTTTTTAAAGATTTATTTATTTATTTATTTATTTATTTATTTTAGAGCGAAAGAGAGATAGCAGAAGGGAGGAGCAAAGGGAGAGGGAATCTTTAGACTCCATGCTGAGTGTGGAGCCTGGTGTGGGGCTTCCTTCATCTCTCAACCCTGAGATCATGATCTGAGCTGAAACCGAGTCCAATGCTTAACCTACTGCACCATCCAGGTACCGCAAGTCTCTGTCTTTTATAATTACTGATGGACTTATTTCTACATCTTAATTTTTGCTTTCTATTTTTTGACCTTTTAAGCTTTATGTTTTACTTCCTTCTTGTCTTCATTTGAATTGTTTTATTTGCTTTGGGTCTATTTGTTTGTTTCATTTTGTTGGTTTATTTTTCTTATTGGTTCTCCATTTTTATACTTCACTATTTTGGAAATTATACTCCATATGTGTATTTTTTAAATGATTATCCTAGATAGTTTCATATGCACAATGTCTGAAGTTGATAAATATCTTTATATATTTTGAAATATATTGGAATAAAAAAATGCTTTAATGCTGACAATAATTCCCAGATAAATTATAATCTTCTTGTGTCTAGTGATTTTTTTAAATCTGTATTTCAATGCCATACAGTAGACATTATTATTTTTTTTAAAACGATGTTTTATAGATTTACCAAAATCACTACCAACTATTCCCTATTTCTTTTTAAGTGAGAAGAACTTTTAGAGTTTTCTTCAGTGAGAATTGTGATAAACTTACAGTTTTTACTTAGATGAAATTTAGTTATAGGTTGATAATTATTTTTTTCTGGGTGCATTAGAGAATATTCCACTGCTTCTGTTTTCTATTGTAGCTGTCAGTTCAAAATCATTCCTTTGTCTCAGGCTTCTATAGACATCACATTCCCATTCAGTGCTCTACAGTTTCATTAAAAATGTCAGATAATTAATTATATAAATATAGTTGTTTATGTATCTGTTGTTTAAGGCAATCAATGGGTTTATGGGATCTGAGGTTTTGTGTCTTTCCATAATTTAGGAATGTTATTTGTTTTTATTCCTTTGATTATTGCCTTATTCTGATCTTTTCTTCTACCATATCTTTTTGGTTCTCTGATTAAACATATCTTAGACCTGCCCACTCCATCCTAACTCTTTTTATATTTTCCATATTTTTGTATCTTTGGGCTGCTTTCAGGATAACTTCTCAGCATCTAGCTTTTGGTACAATAAATTTTTCTTCAGCTGTATCTAATGTTTACTTCAATCTCTCAAGTGAGTTTTAAATTTTCTTTTTTTTTTTTTAAATATGCATTTCTTTTCTTTCTTTTTTTTTTTAAGGGCTACAGATCTGTGAGTCATCAGTCTTACACAATTCACGGCGCTCACCATAGCACATACACTCCCCAATGTCTATCACCCAGCCACCCCATCTCTCCCACCCCCTCCACTCCAGCAACCCTCTTATGGTTTGTCTCCTTCTCTGGTTTTGTCTTATTCATTTTTCCCTCCCTTCCCTTATGATCCTCTGTCTTGTTTCTCAAATTCCTCATATCAGTAAGAACATATGATACTTGTCTTTCTTTGATTGACTTATTTCGCTTAGCATAGCACCCTCTAGTTCCATCCATGTTGTTGAAAATGGCAAGATTTCATTTTTGATGGCTGCATAATATTCCATTGTATGTATATATACCACATCTTCTCTATCCATTCATCTGTTGAACAAATAGGCTCTTTCCATAGTTTGGCTATTGTGGACATTGCAGCTATAAACATCAGGGTGCATGTGCCCCTTTGGATCCCTATATTTGTATCTTTGGGGTAAATACCCAGTAGTGCAATTTCTGGGTCATAGAGTAGCTCTATTTTCAACTTTTTGAGGATCCTCCATACTGTTTTCCAGAGTGGTTGTACCAGCTTACATTCCCACCAACAGTGTAGGACGGTTCCCCTTTCTCTGCATCCTCGCCAACCTCTGTCATTTCTTGACTTGTTAATTTTAGCCATTCTGACTGGTGTGAGGTGGTATCTCATTGAAGTTTTGATTTGGATTTCCCTGATGCCAGTGATGTTGAACACTTTTTCATGGGTCTGTTGGCCATTTGTCTTCTTTGGAGAAATGTCTGTTCATGTCTTCTGCCCATTGCTTGATTGGATTATTTGTTCTTTGGGTGTTGAGTTTGATAAGTTCTTTATAGATTTTGGATACTAGCCCTTTATCCAATATGTCATTTGCAAGTATCTTCTCCTATTCTGTCGGTCGTCTTTTGGTTTTGTTGACTGTTTCCTTTGTTGTGCAAAAGCTTTTTATCTTGATGAAGTTCCAATGGTTCATTTTTGCCCTTGCTTCCCCTGCCTTTGGCGATGTTTCTAGGAAGCAGTTGCTGCGGCTGAGGTTGAAGAAGTTGCTGCCTGTGTTCTCCTCAAGGATTTTGATAAATTCCTGTCTCACAATTAGGTTTTTCAACCATTTTGAGTCTATTTTTGTGTATGGTGTAAGGAAATGGTGCAGTTTCATTCTTCTGCATGTGGCTGTCCAATTTTCCCAACACGATTTGTTGAAGAGACTGTCTTTTTTCCATTGGACATTCTTTCCTGCTTTGTCAAAGTTTAGTTGACCACAGAGTTGAGGGTCCATTTCTGGGCTCTCTATTCTGTTCCATTGATCTATGTGTCTGTTTTTGTGCCAGTACCATACTGTCTTGATGATGACAGCATTGTAATAGATCTTGAAGTCCAGAATTGTGATGCCACCAGCTTTGCTTTTCTTTTTTCAACATTCCTTTGGCAAATTGGGGTCTTTCTTGGTTCCATACAAATTTTAGGATTATTTGTTCCATTTCTTTGAAAAAAGTGGATGGTATTTTGATAGGGATTGCATTAAATGTGTAGATTGCTCTAGGTAGCATAGACATTTTCACAATATTTGTTCTTCCAATCCATGAGCATGGAATGTTTATCCGTGTGTTTGTGTCTTCCTTAATGACTTTCATGAGTAGTCTATAGTTTTCTGAGTACAGATCCTTCACTTCTTTGTTAGATTCATTCCTAGGTATCTTATGGTTTTGGGTGCAATTGTAAGTGGGATTGACTCCTTAATTTCTCTTTCTTCTGTCTTGTTGGTGGTGTATAGAAATGCCACTGGTTTCTGTGCATTGATTTTATATCCTGCCACTTTACTGAATTCCTGTATGAGTTCTAGCAGTTTTGGGGTGGAGTCTTTTGGGTTTTCCACATAAATAAATACTTTGAAGGGATGGAATATGTGTATAAAGATGACAATTAAAAAAGATTTTAAAGAAGAAATTGGTAAGAAATCATTATTTGATTTGGTTGAAAAAAGAATGAAAAAATAAAAAAAAAGAATATGATCAGGCGGGAGACTAGGACAATGTCATACAATAGGTTTAGGGTATATTTTTTTCTGTTAGAAGAAGCTGTATTCCAACATTTTAAAGAAAGAAAAAATATATATATATACACATAAAAATGTATATATATAAAAATGTATGTGTATATATATATACATAAAAATAAGGTTTAAATATAATGAAAAGACAGAATATGACTGTAAAGATGAAAAATTAAAAAATATCTTAAAAAAGGAATTGATAAAATGTTGGTTGAAAAAGGAAAGAGGAAAAATTCAACCAAAAAAAAGAGAAAATAAAAAAATAAAGAAAATTTTAAAAATTTACTTTGAGAGACTAAAGCATCATGGGAAAAAAGCAGTGAATTCTATGTGCTGTATTCCCCTAGCGCTGGACTGTTGCCATTCTCATTGATCGATAAACTTGGTCTTGCCTAGATGTTCTTGTTGATCTTCTGGGGGAGGGGCCTTTTGCAGTGATTCTCAAATGTCTCTGCCGGGGGCAGAATTGCCCCGCCCTTGCCGGGGGCCGGGCTAAATAATCTGCTGGAGTTTGCTCTTGGGAGCTTTTGTTCACTGCAAGCTTTCCGTACAGCTTTGGAGGATGAGAGTGAAAATGGCTGCCTCCCAGTCTCTGCCCACTCCTCAGTGCACCCCCAAGGAAAAGCAGTCAATCACTCCCATCTCCCCAGTCTCCGGCCGCACCCTGTGCTCATCCAGCCTGTGACCGAGGATTTCTATCTCTGGCACACGGCCCCATTTGGAGTCTCCAAACCCAGCAGATCCCCATGGTGCACTCCCACACTGCTCCTCCTGGGGGAGGAAGGGGAGTCTCCCCGGATCTGCCGCTTGTTGGGTTCCCTGCTGGAAGAGCAGTGGCCCGACTGTGCCATGGATCATGGTTTATGGCAACCCCAAGCTGTGAGCCCGCTCTTTGGCTCTGTCTCTGCAGCTGGCTTCCTTTCTCTGATACCTGGGAGCTCTGCTATGCTCAGGCACCCCTGGTCTTTCTGTGACCCCAAGGGTCCTGAGACCCCACTGTCCCAGTGAGCGTTCCACCCCCGCTTAGCCACTGGAGTGACATCCCTCAGCTGAGCAGACTTCTAAAAGTTCTGATTTTGTGCTCTGCTTCTCTATCACTTGCTGGTAGCAGCTGACAGAGGCTCCCTCCCCCGCTGTCTGTCTTCCCGAGTGCCACCTCGGATTCACTTGTTTGAATGTCCTACCTTACAGAAAGTGGTCGCTTTTCTGTTCAGAGAGTTGTTGCTATTCTTTTCTTTGATCTCCTGTTGAGTTTGTAGGTGTTCTGAATGGTTTCATCCTTATCTAGCTGAATTCCTGGGACCAGATGAAATTTAGGTCTACTCCTCCACCATCTTGCTCCTCCAATCAGTTGTATTTCTATACACCAGGGAGAAAGCAGTCCTCACTTGTCGAGGGGAAGGGGGAAATGTTGATTAATTTCACTTTTCTGGATTTGAAAATGCCAGGAAAAAAAACCCCAAAATCCCATTTCCTCCTCCTCCTCACCCAAGTTCTCTTTCTTTCACCAGCACCTCCTCCATGTTTTCCTGCTCTCCTCCACCAGCTTGGCCAGTCCCCTCCTCCTAAATTTTATTTTTCATTTTTAAAAAATTGTATTTAACTTACTTCAAACCTTACTGTTTAATTTTTATACTCTGTCCCTTGCTTACAATTTTAATAAATACTTTACTGAAATATATGAAAAATACTCATTTTTCCATGGTCTTTTGGTTAAATTCCAATATCTGAAATATTTGCTAGTGTCTTGTTTTTGCTGGCTCTCATGAATTTCACCTTATTTGTTCACATATTTCATGATTTTTCTTTATGAGTTCATATTCCTTAGAATGTCGGCTATGACTGATAATTCTTTGAAGCCTGGGTGTGCTTGCATTCTTCTGGAGAGCATTTCCATTGGCTTCTACTAGTTGCCTGATATCATTGCCAATTTGAAACCACTTGCAAATCTGTGTTGACCACATAGATAGTATGAATATAGGCTGAAAATCTCAGATTTTGAGAGCAAAACTGTGCTTACAAATTATCAGGCATCCTTAGAGAGGCAGGCTTGCCGACCCTTTAGTCTATTTGATCTCTTTCACCTTCAAAATCTCAATTTCATGCAGAGATCTTCTATTAGACCCCTCACTTTGGATAGTCCTTTATTTTATTACCTATTTCCCATGATCTACACTGCTGTCAAAACAGAAGCTGAAATTATTGTGGTTAAGCAGATGCTTCCTGAGGAAAAGCTGGCTTCAGGCCTTTTTTATTTCCCATCTGTCTTCCTTTTCTCTGTTTTCAGCTTCTGAACATTATTTTCTTGCTCTCAGGAAATCATTGAAAAAGATGTTTTCAATATTATTATTAGGTGTTTTAAGTTATTTTTATTTTTCAGGATACATGGAGTGATTGTCACTGGAATTGAAATTCTTTTCTGAAGTCTCTGGGAGAGGCATTCTGTGACCAGATGCCTTAGGAACCACTCTGATGCACTATGAAAGGGTGATGGCAAAACACTGGAAGTTTGGCTGATATTCTTAAAAATCAATTCAGTAGTGTTAGAGATTTTTATTTAATTAGAGCAAAACTACCCCCAAGGAGGACACTATAAGATTGCGAGTATGAGATGCAAGTATTAAATATAGGATCATAGTCTCAATATGAGTTGCTCAGTCTAATTTGTGGAACTGCACACTTAGCTGCTTTTAGTTTTTCTTTTTGTATATAAGAAATTATTTGAGTTAAAATATTCTTTGAGTACACATTTATTTGTGGCTCATCAAAAACAGATTTAACATGTAGTTTTCAGCCATGAAACTAAAGAGCATTATATTGACCAATATTATTGACCAAATAATAGTATATTGACATATATTATTGACTGCAAAGTCTCTGGACAATATTTTCACATGGCATGGCCCAAGAAAACCAGAGATTTCACCCTGCAAATTCCCAAACTTGAAGCTATAATGTTGTTTTGAAACTCTGGTTGTTACTGTGGAGATTTCTGTTTTTTATTTTATTTTATTTTATTTATTTATTTATTTTTTAACTAAACAGTAAATTTTCAATGGGGCAGGGAAATAAGCAGCAGGTGCTTATGAGCTGCAATTATAAAAAACATTCTTTCAATAGAGTTTGACTATCACTACTACCTCATTATTATGAGTCAAATGGGAATGTTTGTTTTTATCAAGGGAAATCTCTCTCATTCTTGTTTACTCTCCTTACATTAATTATTTTCATACAGAGAATTTACAGTAGGTTTTCTCAGGCAGCTCCAGGGGCCAGACTCAGCTGTGGAGAGAAACATTCCCAGAAAACTAGTGGGTACCTTGGGAGGTGCTAGCTCCTTCATAACAGTAGAGTACTAGTTAGGGAATTTTCTACATTGAAGACATTGTTTTTTCCATTGTGATAGTAATAGAAATATTCATTAACCTTCACATTTTCATGAGGCATTGTTTAAGATTATATTCTATAATGACCATTGTAGTATTATTATTAAAGAATAGTTCTCAAATTTGTTTCAAAACTAGTAGGATATAATTGTCAGTAAATGTGAATGATATCTGTGGAAATAGAATTTCCATTTTATGGTAATGTTAAATAATGAAATCCTTTCTCTAACTTGGAAATATTAACTCCATTGAATCCATGACAAAATTCCAAGACGACCATTTTCTTTGAATGGATGAGAAATCTAAGGCATGCAAAAATGGATAGGCAGTATGAAAATACCCCTGCAATAGAGAAAACCTGGCTTCTACACCTGGATCTGCAGTATATTAATGGTGTGGCCGTGCATGAATCAGTTAATCTCTCTAAATTTAGGTTTCTCGTCTACAAAAATTAGGATTAACACTGGTCATGTAGTAATTAAGATAAAGAATTTGGGGAAGTTAGACATAGATTTGAGTATGGAATCTGACAACAATGAACGTGTAAATATGAACAAGTTGCTTGTCCTTTTCAAGACTCAGTGTTCTTATCTATAAAATGGAATTAATGCAGTATCTGGATTATTAAAGGGATTTCTTTCTTTTTTCCTGCACAAATTCAAGTCTGTCCTTTTTTTTAACCCCTTCATTATTCCTCCTGGATATTAGGCTATCACCCCACCTTGGGTGGAGCTGGAGAAAACGAGAGAACTTGAAGATGAGTTTACTAATCTAAGATCAGACAGGAGTCTTGTGTCACATTTTGAGAGACAACATGGAAAAACAGTCCCCTTTACACATTAAAAACTCAGGGGCAACTTTTCTTATCAGACCATAAATTTATTGAATTCAGAGACTGTGTCATGCTTACTCACTCAATAAATAATTATGGAATGCCTACATTTCTGTCACTGGCATAAAGCAATGAAGAAACCAGCCAAGGTCCCTGTTTAAATGGAATCTATACCAATGGGTTCTTTATATTTATGTCCCTTTCCAGAAACTTCCATAATGTTGGCCCATAGAACATACAAAATAAATCTTTGTGGAATGAATGGTAAATGAATGAGGTTTCTTAAACCCAGATAGAGTTAGTAAGTTAGGGACCTTCTCTTCTAGGCTAATCAAGACCTTTATTTACATGAAGGTTAATCTAAGAAATAGCATGAAAGGTTTGAGATGAAATTAACAAATTCTATTTCCTATTCCACTTCTACTTTCTAAGTTGAGTACGTTCTCCTCATTGGCATTGTCTATGAATAGATATTCTATTTAGCTTTTTATGAATGACCAATCCTTACACCATGGGAGACTTATGACTATAAATAAAAATTGACTTCAAAATTACATCAGCAATTCAAGCATCTTATGGTGTACTAAAGAATGATTAAAGTAATTATCATCGATGTGCCATTTTAAGCTGTAAGAAAAATGGCCACACTGTCAGTTTGATAAATAATGCTGGTGTGAGAGAATATGCATGTTTTAATTTTATCCTTTGGAGCTGCAAACCCACATCCAGTTAAAAGTAGTCCAGGATGATACAGCAGGCTTGTTATTTGCCAGGAAATAAATCATCTCTTTTAATAAAAGTGCTGATGGCCATTGTTCAGTAACCCTTCTGCTTAAGTAAGAGATTTGTGGCTTCAACAGAGGGTTATAACTGATTATCAGCACTACGCAGTCTTATTATACAGAAAACTGTATTAAAAAATAGTACTGAAATGGAGGTTTAAGATATGTGGAAGATGATGCCTTCGCACAATAAATAGTCCTTATACCGGGAAATACCCCCAAGCAAATTTCTTGAGGATCTTAATGCATTCTCAATCAAGACTAAAATAGCTTCCATTTCAAACTATGCATCAATTTTAATATTGACATTAATTTTTGCCTGGAAAGAACTTTGAGACATCATCTAGCCTGCTCTCCTACTTCTATAAAAACTATACATAGCACTTTGGTAACAGGAAATTAATTTTGTTTTCAAAGTTTCCAAGAAAAAGAGATTTTACAACTTTCTGGAACCGTAAATTACTGGACTGGGTAAAACAAAGTCATTCCATCTTGTAGTTAATCCTGGCATGTTTGGCAGGTAGGAGAACCAGCAGGCCTCCCCTTTGGCAGGCTCTTCTGCCTCCAGAACTGGGAGGCTGAACTGCCATTACACATTTTTTGCAACATCTCCAGATATGGTACTCTTCTTGGCATATTAGATGTGCTTAATAGATCTTAATAATACATAAAATTTCTTCAGAGCTTTCCTTCTTGGAGCCATGGTTGGCATTGAATAGTATCGTAGGTTGTTTTTTCTGGGAAACAGCCTCTGAGACTCTGAGATTTACATTCAGGAAGTTTACTTGGGAGTTGGTTAATTGGAGTTAACACCTGTGACATATTAGGAACGTGTAATTGGGCAGAAGGAGAGATGAATTGAGATGCAATTGCAAACTGCATTCTAACTGATTCACAGGCTTCTCTGGAGCTGGCATGGACTTTCATTGTTGTCCTGAATGCAGACAAGGGGGATCAGCTATTGTACCTATATGTTTACCAATTATTGGATGCTAACTGCTCCTGGAAAGGGAGCAAATGTTGGGAAAGGCATCTACCTTCTACAGAATTAGACTTCTGGACTGGTCACAGATGTGAATCATCAGCTGCCAACATTTCTAGAAGCTGGCAGAATAAGTTTCTAAGTCCTAAAATGAGATTTAGTGGCACACTACAGCATCTACAGTAAGTAAACATTTGTACCACAGTATCCACTACAAATAAACATTTGTTGAATGAATTAACTGTTACAATTTTTAAAAGAGTTGCTTTCAACATGATGGGGGCAAGAAACAACTAAATACCAAAAAATCACTGTGGTTGGAAAGTAGGGGTGGGGGTGAGGAAGCAGCTTGATAGTGAGTGATACACAGGAAGAGTTTGGATTTTATGATATCTATATAATTGACAGCAGAGGAAGGAGCAAGAATTGTAGTGACAAAGGGGCAGATAGGAGAGGCTTGGGCAACCTTTCTAACACTCAAGACTGACCATGCCATTTTCTGTTTATAAGACACAATGATCTGATTTTTGTTTTTCATCTCCATCTTCTGCCATGATTCCCTTTCTGGCGTTTGTATATACACAACATACATCTTAACGTTTACACTTTTTCTCCTGTAAATTATTTCATCTACAATGTCTTCTCCATCCCTACAAACTTTCAAACACTTATTTATCATCAAATATTTAGATGGAGGACCCACCCTTCTTGAAGCTGTTTACTCTCTTCCTGGTGTTAGGTACCAGCCTCTTCCTAATGGTGGTCTTTGCTTCATGGTTGACTCCCCTGCTCAGACTGTAAACTCTTCAAAAATAAGCAGTCATATATCTCTTTAATACTACCAGTTGATATTATGTCTGGCAAGTAGTGGCCACTCAGAACTGTCTTTTGGTTGAACTGATGAATTGCATAATACTTGTGTAGAATTCTAGTTAGAGAGGATTCAGGGGATTTTGTAATTTAGCAGAACATAATACTCAAGGGCAAAGAAAAAAGGAATATCTAACGAAATTTTAGAAAATAGTTAACAAGACTTGTTTACCTGAGCCAGGGGCTTATGTAGGCAAAGAGAGAGGTAGATGGGAGAGGACCTTGGACACCTGGATAAAAAGGTCACAGTTAAATATTTTAGTTAATGGTTTTCCAATATGGGCAAGCACCCAAAGTCTCATTTAAAAAATGAAAAGATGACTTATCAGATATAATGAGTGATCGAGGTATCACATCAGTTAGGCAGTTACTGCAACTACCTGGCATAAAGTGGGAAGGAACTTAACACGAATGAGCATTGTAGCAGACACTCAAGAGGTACCCTGAATATCCAGATAGGTCAAACTTAGGGCAAGCTGGAAATGAATCATGGCAAGATGTGATAGGCAATGCAGAAAGATAGTGAACAGGTAATAAGAAGAAGGCTGTATTATCTCAAGGTGAGCCACCTACAAATTATCCTACACTTCACCATCTGGAAGGTCTGCTTGCAGGTAGGTGTGACAAGATTTCAGAGAACTTGGCAGCAGGTAATAGGTAGAGTCCAGCAAGCCAGCTAGCAGTAGATAAATCTGGCAGAAGTAAAGAGAAGCCAACCATAATATCAGGATTTAAGAGATAGAATCCAGTCCATGGGATTACTGGAGAGAACAATTTAGGGGACTAGTACTCTAGGACTCTAATACCAGGTGAGGCACCAGAACTGGGTGTCAGTTATTGAAATTAGTGTACAAGGTGTGAGTGTGATCACAGTAAGAGGAAGCATTAGATGTGTGAACTTTGTTCTTATCCTTTATAGAGCAGGAGGCACATCCAGTGACCCTTGGAAATGAAGGTCTTCTTTTAAAGATACCTAAGGAAGAAAACAGGAAGACATCCATAGCATTCCTAGTCTGACAGCAGTACTAGTTACTCAATAAGAATTCTAGTAATTGTCACCTCAGGAATGGTTATCATGGACCAGAGAGACTTAGCCACCTATTTATTTACCTCCTGCCATTACTGAAAATCATCACTGCACAATGCTTAACTGCTTTCTCTCTGTGTCTCTCATCTTTTATCTCCCACTTCTGATTCTTAGGTCTTCCGAATGCTTCATATTCAAACTTTCCAAGAACAGCTCCAGTTGGCACAGTTAGTATTATAACAAGTTGGCAGGACTGTCTCATAAAGATACTTAATGGGCTACTGACAGGCTGATAACCTGTCTGCCCTTAGTCAGATGCCATCACTGGTTGAGCCAACTATGGTGTTGGTGTTTGTATTGGATTACTTGGTGATTGGTGGTTAGCTTCCCTTTACCAAGGGCAGTGAAGGTGGCAGGCATAAGGTCGTATTGGACTCCTCTAACCCACATAAACAGGAGTAGGAGATCAAGACTATAGCAACAGGAAGCCTGACAGGATGTTGACTGAGGTTTCCAAAAAGTCATACCCAAGATGGCAGTGGCAGGCCACAAGGCAGGTAGTTTCAACATGATATGTATGAGAAACATTATAAAGAAGACTTGGAAGGGTTTGGTTGCTAAGTAATTTGGTTCACTTGTCTCACATCTCTCTTTTTTCCAGAATAATCTCTGAACAGTACCTTTTAAAAAGGTTTTATGCATTCTAGAAAAACTAAACGAAAGCTCTGAGAACTGAAGTATATATGCTATCTCTTTTTTTCTGTACTATATGAAGGCCACAGTAAACAAATTTCATGAAAAAATAAAGATTCCTGGATAAATTAAGATGGTGCCAAATTTGGGGAAAAAATTCATAGATCAATCATAAGATTCCAAGCAGTATTTAATTCAAAGCCAAAAGTAAATATAAGTTTCATTTACATAAAATAAACCGTGAGGTTTTTGAAATGCAATTTTTCTGTTTTAGAGTGAGCCAAGACAGGAAGATCTAAATCTACTTATTAATACCTTGTAAATACTGTAAAGTGAAAAGGACTATCATAGTATTTAAGAAAACAGAATTGTTAAGTCTGAAATGGGCCAAACAAATGAAAATTTTAGACAAGAACTTTAAGAAGAAATGGCAAAGGATTTTTTCATTGTTCCCAAAGAATAGTACACCTAATTTCTCTACATCACTTTATAATTAACAGAACTCTTTGCATTCCTTACGGTATGATCTTTACCAAAACCTTTTGCATATAAGGAGACTGTAGGTTCAGGAAAGATGATTTGTCCAAGGCTGTATGGCTACTAAGTAGCTAAACCAGAATTTGAGTTTCAGATGTCTTTAATCTGATTCACTGGGTGGTTCCCCTCCCCCCATCACTTTTGTTCTCAGGAAGAGTAGATAAAAGGAAACATAAATGATAAAATATTAGAAGCACACTAAACTGTTTCTACTGCATTAATATGTATCAAATTTAATGGTATTGAGGGATTCTCCATAAGTGAAATTGCATTTCTCTAGCTTCCTGTTTTGCACAGCAGCTACCTGCCTTCTTGGGATTTTTTCTCAAGAGTACCAGGAATTCCAGCAATATCACCCAGATGCCAGCCTTGGATTATGGTCTTATAGCAATAATAAAATTATTTAAAATGTGTTCTGTAATTTATAAAGATTTCCATATATACACTATTTAGACACAAACAAGCCCCTTCCTTACCCACACACTCCTAAATGGTAGCATCTATTCATGCAAGTTTAAACAATAAATAGGACAATACTATGTATACATTGTCTTTTAATGCATTTTAAAATGTTTCATGATTATATGAATATATTCCTTTCAGATTCAACCTCAGTACTGTCTCTCTTTAAAATTTTCATATAAAATATACTCAGACTACATTGAGCTTTCAAAATGAGTTAGAATCACTTTGAATGTTAAAATGATCCAACATTCAATCTGTAGTTATTGAGTGACTCCTATATGTCAGGCACTGTGCTAGGCATTGAGGCTATATAATAATGAATGGCACAGATGTGGCTCTGACCTCCTAGAACTCACATGCTGCCAAGTGAGTTAGACATCAAATAAATAAGCAAATATTTAAAAACATAAGTTTAGAGTTATGAATGAAATAAACTGATTTCTGTAATGGAAAATAAGCAGTTTGATAGTGGGTGTTCAGGGAACTTCTTTTTAAGTGGGTGTCAGTTAAGTTCTGAAAGAAGAAATGTCAAAGGTCAGGAGAAAGAGATTCCAGGCAGAAGGAGCAACTAGTGTATGCCTCTGAGATAGGAAGTGGGGGAGCTTAAGGAAACCAGCATGGCAGGCACTAGGTGGGAGTGGTGGTGGTGGTGGTGGTGGTTGTGGGCCGGTCGAGAGGCATGCAGAGTTCTATAAAGGAGGGTAAGACATTGGATTTTTAGTGGTGTTGGAATCTGTTGAAGGATTGGTAGGATATCTAGAATCATGATATTCATTGTATCATGAGGTGAATTTCCAGAGGCCCAGCAAGTTCCAGGAATGGGCACTGGGCTGGACAAAGCAGTGGAGTTGTGTGAGCTTTCAGAGTCCTCAGCAGGGTTGCCCTGGCAGAGCCAGGTCTCCAAGTCCTCAGCCACAACAGGAGACCTCTTTGGACTTGATTCCAGTATCCCCTGGTACTCCCTGCTGTGCACAGAGATCAAAGAAAGAACCACATTTGTTTGGGTTCCAGCAAAGGGACTCAGGACAGAAGTCTGGCTCAGGAGAAAACCCAAATATATAAAAACTTCAAAAAATAGAATTGCTCCTTCAGAATTTATAGTGTCACTATAAGCAAAGCAATATTTATATGAGCTGTGTGCTGAGTCAAATGGAATTAAAAATTATTCTAATGTTTACTGGAAGTATTTTTCCTGGTTAACATCTGATTTGCCACAAATTTCTACTGAGATTTTTAATAAAAATTTACTTAACTGTTAAAGGTGGCTGGGGAACAATGGCGGCAGCCAGGACATGCTAACTCTGAAGAAAGACATTTTTTTTTCAGGTGCTCATAACATTCAGATTCCAGAATTTCTCACAACGTATAAACCAGTGCAAGGACTTCCTTGTACATCAATTTGTTCTGAACAGCTAAAGTAAAGATTTGTAACTATGGAAACCAAAGTGCAAAAATAATTAGTGGGCTTTCAAAAAAGTAACTCAGGTATTATTCATACTGACTTTAGGTGATTTACATACATAATCTAACTGTCAAGAACAGTGTATGACTTTTCGTGGTCTCTGATGAAAGTTAACAGAATGACCATGAATTTTTGTTAATGACCATGTATATTTAGACTTATTTGGGCGCCTGGGTGGCTCAGTTGGTTAAGTGACTGCCTTCAGCTCAGGTCATGATCCTGAAGTCCCGGGATCAAGTCCCACATTGGGGTCCTTGCTCAGCAGGGAGTCTGCTTCTCCCTCTGGCCCTCTTCCCTCTCGTGCTCTCTATCTCTCATTCTCTCTCTCTCAAATAAATAAATAAAATCTTAAAAAAACATTTTAGACTTATTTAATACATATCTAGCTCTTAAAAAGCTTTGTCACTAGAAAAATGGAATGGCATGGGTAAATGAAAGAAAACCATGTTTTCACTTATAGTTCAAATTCATATACCTATTGTTAGCTCATCCCATCCTCAAAACAAAGAACATAAACAAAACCCCCAAACCTTTTGCCTTCACAGACCAATTATAGACTGATTCAAATTTTCTTTTCAAGTTATTCCCAAATGTTTTCAGTGAAGATTTAAGCAGGCAATGAATCAGCCTGTCATTTAGGAAGAAAAGAAACCAAAGATGAGGGAGGGGGACAGAACGAGGGTATTACAGTCTCTTAGGGGAGACTGTGATAGGCAGCTTCCGGCATGGCTTCCAATGATTTCAGCCTCCTGGTATTCACATCTCTGTGTAATCCCCTTCTCTTGGGTGTGATTTGGACCTGCCCTGTCTGGCACCTTAATTACAGCCCTGTGAGAAACCCTGAAGCAGAGAACTCAGGTAAGCTGTGTCCTGGTTCATAACCCATATAAATTATAGGATAATAAGTGCATGCTGTTTTTAGTGACTACGTTTGGGAGCAATTTGTTACACAGCAATATATAACGAATATAAGAGCTTTTAAAATTATTCCCATAATTTAAAACCCTGTCCCCCCTCTATCCTGGTAACTTGGCACTGCACCATAGATTTTGAAACATTTGACCATATTCCCCAGGAGATCTTGATATAATCACCTCTTCTGTTCCTATCCTCCATCCACTTGAAAGCCACTGGCTCATCTTTATATTAAAAAATAAGAACTTCAGTAATTGAGAATATATGGTACAAGAAGGCCTCCATATTTGTGAATTGAGTTTTGTGGTTTTAAAGGTTCTGGTACATGGCATACCTATTTACACTTTGTGAATTGTCCTAGGTATATGGCTTACCCACATACTCTCTAACAGTGTGATAAAAGAATAGTAATTTCATCACGGTCAATGAGAAGAAGTAGTGAAAGACACCAGTAAGAAGTGGAGAAATGGGAGAAAAGACTGACAAAATGATGAAAAGTAGCAATTTTGGAATTAGAAAATTCTGGGTTTTAGCATATAATAGGCTCTGTGTAAGTTCTGTGATTTAAGAGGAAATTATTCAACCTTCAAGGTCCTCTATTTTCCTCATTTATATAATGGGGAAACAATGTAAGTGAAAGAGCCCAGCATTTAGGACCACACAGGGAATGGTGTTTTGTGTCCTTTCTTCCTTGCAGTGATGCAGGGCAAACATATGAGTGGGAGAACCAGTCTTTTCAGCACCATTGACATTCTTTCCTTTAGCCATCTCATAACATGCTCTTTTTTTTTATGTGGATTCTGAAGCTCACTTCTAGCTCACTTTCTCACATCTCAGGCCAGCATGATATAGTGGTCAATGGATTTTGCATTCATTGAGAACTCTAAATTTAATCTCCAATGGATGGAATATATAAACCAATTTGATTTTAGGAAGACAACTGCATTCATTCCCTTAGCATATAAAATTCATGAATCTTCATCAGTTTCTTGTCTATATTTTGCACCTCTCCTTCACCTTTTCTATCCTTGTATCTTGGAAGAAAGGCAGACATATAGAAAGAGCTAACATAGCCTGGTTTGGTTCAACTATGCTGAACGCTAAAGATACGTAGCTGGAATAGAGCTGTGATTAAGGGCAAGCAAACCTCAATGTATTCAGGTAGGAACAAGGTTTAGCTTGGATAAAGGAGCTTTCTCCCAATTATATCTTACTAATACCATGCAAGCAGTGGATTTGAAAATTGGGCTCTTCTGAGTAAAACATTGTCCAACCTGTCCTCCAGAGACATTCAATGTGTAAGTGCATAGGGATGTATTTTAGAGCTTTAGTCAGACCTCTCTTTTATCTCAGTGAGTAAATCCTCTCACAGAATGGAACAAACTGAAAGAAATACAACCACGGTTCTGAGAGTCAATCATTTCTAGTTAATTTGGAGAATTCCTTCACTGCAGAGATCTTGAGCTTATCCAAAGATCCTTGTACCTTAAAGGCACCTATTCCTGACTCATGGGCTCATTAGTCTTCCTTTAGAGACACCTTTGTCTTTGGATTTTTTCCAGAACACTCCTGCCCTCCCTAAGTAGTTCTTTGAGGCTAGTTTTCTGGTACCAGTTTTTCCTTTTAATTTCTGATTTTCTGTACATCTGTTCAGGGAAACTTGATATTCAGCTTCCTATTTCCCCTTTACCTAGTTAATTCCACCAGGTCTCCTTTTCCCTTTGCTCTCCCCCAGTTCTCTGAATACAGACCATCCATGCCTAGCCCCAGCCCCAGTCTTGGCCTGCCTTTCACCCGGCAGGACAGAGCTGGTGAAAAATGGAGAGTTAGATCTTTGCCTTAACCAGCTGTCCAACCCAACCAACTCCGCAGGGAAAAAGTATTTATTTCATGTCCTTAGACCAAAAGGTTTATTTGCCTTTTAAAAAGATGGTGTATATTTTTAACTTCCCCATTTGCTCTGTAAACTTCTTTAGATCCCACTGTATTATGTTTGTATCTCCTAGGGTACTCACTCTAGTGTTTTAATTGTGTTGTGTTAAATACTTGTTTTTCTTGAATGAGATTAAGAGAAAGAAAAGGAATTGAAATTAATAGGGGGAAACTTACCTTATCCATGGCCAGGTATCTTGCAAGTAACAGAACAGATGTCAGAACCTCAGGCTCTCTGACACAAAGCCTTTATATTTCCTTTTACAACATGCTACCTCACTGTTGTAGCTTCACTGCTGAGATCATGTAAGGTACTTCTTTCTGCAATTTTTTATCATTAAACCTGTATGGACATTGCTCATGAGGGGACAGTGGCAGTCTGAAGAAAATTGCTGAAAGATTAAAAAGTAGATTTATCAAAATTGAATTGGAGGAAACAACAAATGTGTTGTATTTAAGTCACTCATTTTATATTTTCTCAGTTTTTGATCCCTTGTTCACTTCATGAAGAGCTCTTTGTCAAATTTTGGAAATAACACTGACAATGTGTTAGTGTAAGTAGGATGTAAGATATAATGATGTTTCTGAGTATAAGAATTTTGATGATCTAGACAGATTCTCATTTTATTTTAAATAGTGGTATTTAAAATCTTATTACTCTTTTAGGAAAATCTGACAAAAATAGCCATTTTCCTTACAACAAGTGTTCATTTTTTATGAGGAATGCTGCTTACATATAAATGAAGCATACTCAAAAATGACAAAAACATTGCTAAATAGTTAAAATTGGTATCACTGGGAAATGAATTTAAAACAAAAATGGAAAATGGGAAGTAAACCATTTTAAAATGTTTTATAAATTATAAAAGTACTCCCGGGTCCAGGAAGTTACTAATACATTAACCAGTAGTTGAAAACATTGACTAAAATCTGAAGAAAAAAATTTAAATTCATGAAGGCATTGCCAAATGAGCAGAGTTGGAGAATGAATTATAAATTTAAAAAAACTGTTTGAAAAGAAAACAAAAAAAATCCAAAAAGATCAAAAAGCAAAGCAACAATTTTTTTTGCAAAAAAAATTATAATGTGAAAAAAAGCTTAAAACTATAAACAAAATTCAGAGACTATTCTGTCATGACAGAACTTGAAATCTATCAACTGTTTGGAACAGTTGAGGTGCATGGTTTCCTTCCTTTATGGGACCTGTGGTTTTTGGGGTGCCCCTCTTGTACTCCTCTGAACCTTCCTCTTCGAAGTGGACTCATCTAAATGCTGGGGATTTGGTATTGCAAGTTAGGTTGGCATTATCTCCCCGGTTTTGTTCCCAATAGTCCACTATTTTTTTTTAAAGGATTTATTTATTTTAGAGAGAGAGAACTCTCAAGGAGGGGGAAGGGCAAAGGGAGAGGGAGAGAGAATCCTCAAGCCGAGTCCTTGCTGATCGTGGAGCCCTACTTGGCGGCTCCATCCCAGGACCCTGAGATCATGATCTGAGCCAATGCCAAGAGCCAGCACTCAACTGACTGAGCCACTATTTTTTCTTTTTATCTGCTTAAACTCCATTTCAAGGTAATTATGATGGAAATAATTTTTCCTTCTAATCTTTTTATTAGTTAGGAACGTCTATCCTCCATGACTTTTGTGCATGTGGCTGAAATAGGTATTCCTAGTCCAAGTACCTTGTCTATGCTCTGAAATAATTGCAGTTCATTTCAATCCTAGAAGGCTTCTTTCTGTTTGACAAATTCCATGCTTTTTGCACTTACCCATTTTCTTTTTTAAGGAGTCTTTTAAACTTTCTCTTATCTTCTTGAATAACCTCCTACTTGCAGACCAAGGATCACAGAGAAGTCATGTGACTTTTATCCAATAACTGAATAAACCTTGTTTGCAGACTATGATTTCCCTTAGGAACTCCCTAACAGTATGTTACTTGTGGAACTATTTTTTGAAAAATTCTGATTATTTTTACTGCTGAGTATTATAACATGAATATTGTTAAATGGAAACTAAATTGTTTGATCTGATTTAAGCTGTATGGACTAAAATAAAGGTAATTGAGGGATGTGATGATATACTTATAGCTCAAACAATTTAGAGATGTAAAATTTAGTAAATAATGCCCCCAACAGCTCTATTTTCCTTCCTATTATCTCTCACAATGATAATGGAGCAAGGAACTGTTAAAAGAAATCTTATAAAACTTCCCGTTGTTTATATTCCCATATAAATCTTACTGGAATAGGTATTGAGGAACATTATCAGAAAATGTGGAGGGTAGGGAAAGAACAATTCATCTTCCCTCCCTAGGAGGAAGAATTCATAAACAGAACCTAATCTGCCTGAGAGGGAAAATGGAACTTATTGGTGCTGAATGACAATTACAGTCTACTCATTTGGTTTAAATAATTTATGGGTCAATATCATTCTGATAATCAGGTTATTAAAATAAATAACAAAGGAATGAATAATTAGGCCACTAATTTGTCAAACATAACACCAACCTGGTTATTATGTACTTTGAAATAGACATTACATTTTAAGCAGTCATTCTAGATAATTACATAAGCTTAGTTATAGCAACTCTTGGCCAATGAATTTTCAGAATTTTTAGAAAAAGTGTTTGGGTAAATAAATGGACATAGATAATTGGGTTAAGTGTTATACCCAAGCCTTTTTTAACTCAGTAAAATCTTTGGGTAAACCAAGTAAGATTATGCATTGAGTTTATTATATAAGCACAACATAAATTCAATTAGGTTAAAACTCCGACTTTTTTTTTTTTTTAATAGATACATGTTTCTGGAACGTGGAAAACAGTATGGAGAATATGTTGATTTCTGTTGTTTCGTATGTTGTCTACCATGCTACTGCTTTCTTGCAGTGATAACCACAGTTTAGGTACATTTTTTGAGTAAATGCCTAATAGTAAAGATTCATTAATAGCTTTAAAAAATAGGTGTCAAAAATTGCAAGTTCAATTTTACCTAGCGAGCAGGGAATGTGTTACATGAAAACTATAGTTAATTGAATTTAATTTAAATATATTATATTATATAACCATTTTCTTTACAGATTCAAGATAATCTTTGTTGGCACATCATTATTAGTAGTTAAAAATTACAGTTAGAAATTCAAACAACTCTTTTTTTCCTTTTACTGTGGATATCACGAAAGGAAACAGCTATCTACTTAAATAAGAATTCTAGGTGAAATATGTATGGCAGGTATCTCTTAAGGAGAGCTTGATCAACAATTAGATGATTATCTTGGAAGAGTTATGGAGTTTATCTGGAGACTTAACTTGAAGTAATTATGAATTTTAGCCTGAATTTTCTGCTTCCCTGACACCAACAAAGAAAGGATTTATTATGTCATAAAATTCAGAATATTTTGTTCTATCAGTCAAGATAGGTTAAGTTATATTGCAGTAAGAAACAATACATTTCAGTGGCTTAAAATAACAAGCTTTAATTCTCACTTATATTATATTCAGTGAGTATTCTGTTCTATGTTGTCCTCAATTTGGGACCTGGTGTCATAGACATAATCTGGAACATTACTGTTCTCTGGCAGAGGGAAAGAGAACATGGTGAATGGAATACTGGCTGTTCTTTATACCTTCTCTTTGTTTGCTGAGAATTTCCGTTTTACATTTATTTCAAAAGTGTTCATGATTTTTCACTCAAGCATTTTAATAAAAATCACCTTAAAGTCTTGTTAGATAATTCCAACATTTGTGTCATCTTGGCTTTGGTATGTGCTAATTGTCTTTTTCCATATGAGCTTTTTGTGATTCTTTGTATGCTGAGTAATTTTGGATTATATCCTAGACATTTTGAATATTAAATTGTAAGACTTGGGTCTTCTTTAAATCCTACAGAGAAGGTAGAATTTTTTATTAGAAAAGTTAGATTCAGGCCATAAGTTGTACTTTGCCTTCTGAAGACTGTGGCTCCAGTTTAAGTTTAGTTAGCTTCAGATATGTCCAGGTTGTTCCCCACCCCACCTTCAGTCAGTGACCTGGGTGGTAGTTTACCCCTTAGTTCAGTTCTTGGTATGCTAATTAAGATCAGGTCCTTGTATAGAAGGCTCTGAGATGAGCCCTGGGGCACATAAACAGCTTTATGGGATTGCTTTCATGAACTCCTTCCTCTCTGTTACCCCCCTTAGCATTTTCTGGCTCCCTGGGTCTCCTTTTTTCAGGATTCTGGCCAAAATCCTGGGGCTCTAGTTGCCCCACTTTTCTGAACACTTTTGCATTTGGGCTTACCTCTGTGCCCAAACCACAAAAGGACAGAGAAAAAAAAAGTAATGGGTGGCCCTGCATTCTTGGGATCTTAGCTCCTCCAACTGAAGAGGAAGGTTCCCTCTCGCTCAGAGATTTGGCTCCCTCTAGCCTCCAAACTGGTCACCACAGTGGAATTGCTTAGGGGGTAGAATGTGAGAGAATGGAAAAAAGAGAGAGGAGTATAAGGGAGGCTTTCCATGTTCTTTTTGGGTGTTAAAAGCTCCCCTTTTTGCTTCTCAAGTCAGAATTAGAGGATTTTTCCTGTAGCTCTCTTTGTGACATAGTGCTTATATCTACTCTGGGGTGATATTGGGGGAAAATGGTAAGTCCATTGTGAATTCAGTGGTACTTCAAATTCTTTGTTCTTCCCCAGTGTGCCTGCTGTAATTTATAGTATTTTCAAATAACTACTCCTTGATTTCTGTTCAGATTTTGTAATTGTATCAGGGGTGAGAGATAGGTGAGGTGTACGTACTCCATCTTACTGACGACTACTGGATCTGATATTCGCTCTAAAAGCTTTCACCCAGAAATGACACATGTTATTTCTATTCACATTTTGCTGGGCATAGGAAGTCAAATAGCCATACCTATTTTCAAAGAGGAAAAGAAATGCAACACTACTATATGCTCTGAAGGAGAATAAGAAGTATTTGGTAAATAGCACCCATGACTATCCACAGTGCAATAGTTTGGACCTCTAGGATGAACTTCATCTTGAACCAGACCCAAGCACCAGTTGATTATACCTAAGCTAGAAGTATAATGATTCTCTTGAGAGCCTAAGTCTGGGATTCTATACCATCAAAATCTATGGTTATCTTTGTGGGACCATCTATAGTCTAACTACTTAAAAGAAGAATCAGTGATGGTATGCTCCACCCATATAACCTTGAACTTATATGTTGGTACGAAGTAAAGAAACAATCCAAAGCTAGTATCAATGGGAAAAATATCTGTATTATTGAATATTAATTAGACAAAAATACAACTGATAAAAAAAAAACAGAGTTTAGCGGAAGAAACATGTAATAGGAAGTCAGTTGATACTATGTTTTGTCAAACTAGTCAATATTACAGTTTCATTAAAATTGATTCCAGAAGCCTCCAAAAGAGATTTTGGCACAGGTTATCTATGATGTTTCATATCAATCTGTTCCTATCCTACTAAGATTAATCAACTTTCTTCATTTTTCCCTAAAATAAGTTATTTGCTCCCACAAAAATAGAACTTTCATTTTATATGACTTAGGCACAGAATTCAGTTCTAAAGTTCTTCACTGGAAAACAACTTAGAAACAGAAAGTTGTTACATAATCTCTCAATAGCCTGGAGAAGGTGCAAAGCAAGGATTTAGATCTAGTTTCCAGGTAATACAAAGGAAATATGTAATTCAGCAAGTAATTCTCAGTGAACTTATAGTAACATGACTCACAACAAGAAAATCATTCAATAAAATATGCTGAACGGGAACTGATTCAGTGAAAATATTATTCAGAACAGGCAATTACTGAGTGAAGGTATTACCCACAGAAGACAATTACTCAGTGAAAATATTACAGGGAGCAGGCAAATATTCAATCAAACATTTGACAAGGAGAGCAATTATTCAATAAACAATCATATAATTGTACCCAATGGAGTATGCTTGCCATACGGCATACAAATCATTTGCAGACACTCAGGATGATGTTCTGACTGTTGCAAATGTGGATAATATATGGTTCACATTTGTCATTGTTGAGATAATTTCATTTCAGTTTTACTTTCAAGTAAGTACCATTAAAAGTATGTACAACCATACTAAAAATCAATTTTTCAAATAATCCTATTTCAGAGTTTTTTGTCTCCTCTCTTCTTTGTCCTTTCTCCCTTTCCTTTATTTCCTCCTTCTCTGTCTGCTTCTTCCTCTCTCACTGTTTTCTCCTTTCTCTTAATATATTTAAAGAGTAAGTCTGAATATTAAGAAGCCCACATTTATTATTTAATCTCTGTGTAAATCACTCATGAATGTGTTTTCTAGAAGGAAACATCACTAGAAGTTATTTATCATCTACATATACATATCATATACATCATTTATATACAATTACATTTACATTACATTTAGATTACATTGACAATCCATCATTTACATTGATGGATTAGGGGTATAATTTGCAATGTAAGACCCAGTGAAAATATAACTGTACCTTCAGGAAGTTCATAGGCTAAAATGGTAGCAGTGGATGAATCAATGAATACATACTTCAACCAGCAACACTAGTGACTGTTTACTCTCTGTCAGTCACTGTGCTAAGATATACATATGACAGTTCCTGTTCTCAAGGAGTGTGTAGACTAGTGGTAGAATTGGGTTCACAAACCAAAAATATCAAGATATGGTAATTGCTGAGAGACGTATGCATAAAGGGATGGGAGAGCAAAGAGATGAGTTCAAGATAAGCTACCATGACGTATTGGAGCCTGAGCTAAGTGTGGAAGAAACATGAATATTTAACCAGGTAAAGAAAGATGAGAAAGGAGTCTTTTGCCAATCAAACATATGGTAAGTATGGGGACTCCAAGCAGTTCAGTGTTGCAGCATGTGACATGACACTGGGTCAGTGGTGCAAAAGGAGGCTGGCAAAATAGGCACATGGGAAGATCAATGTACAGCAAATTATTACTCCTCCTTTATTTGTCTTTAAAAGGCTTTTGATATATATTGTCTTTTTCATTTTCCAGTTTCTTTTTTTTTTGCATTTTTTAAAAGTTTATTATGTTATGTTAATCACCATACATTACATCATTAGTTTTTGATGAGTGTTCCATGATTCATTGTTTGCGTATAACACCCAGTGCTCCATTCAATACGTGCCCTCTTTAATACCCCATCACCAGGCTAACCCATCCCCCACCCCACCCCTAGAACCCTCAGTTTGTTTCTCAGAGTCCATAGTCTCTCATGGTTCGTCTCCCCCTCTGATTTCCCCCCCTTCATTTTTCCCTTCCTACTATCTCCTTTTTTTTTTTTTAACATATAATGTATTATTTGTTTCAGAGGTACAGGTCTGTGATTCAACAGTCTTGCACAATTCACAGCGCTCACCATAGCACATACCCTCCCCAGTGTCTATCACCCAGCTACCCCATCCCTCCCACCGCCCCCACCACTCCAACAACCCTCAGTTTGTTTCCTGAGATTAAGAATTCCTCATATCAGTGGGATCATATGATACATGTCTTTCTCTGATTGACTTATTTCACTCAGCACATTTTCCAGTTTCTAAAGGAGGATTAAATATAGTTGATGCATTGAGAAAAGTGTTCTTCCAACAGTGGAGTTTAGAGATTGATGGAGTGGAATGATAGGGAGGAGAGGATTGCTTTTAAAATGCAATTTTAAAGTAGAATTCTCAAAATTTGTTTTTTTTAAAGTGACTAATCAAAAATAAAAGATAGTTTACTAGAAATAGGAAATTTCAAATTTGCTTTTTGGTCTTAACATCAAGTGTATTGTAACCCTTTGTGCTATTACGGTCTTGAATACAGCCTCATTCTCTACGTCACCAATGTCTGTGACTTTAGAATTACTTATTTGTTTCTTTGTTCATTGATTGATTGATTGATTGATTGGAGTCTCTTTAATTGTCTTCCTTTTTAAAGAAAGAAAACACCAGAAAAAAAATCTTTTATAAAGAAATACATTCGTTTTTAGAATTGTCAAAGAAGTGTTTGGAATTTTTGCCTTTGTTCTTTCTTATGTTGTTTTCTCTCTTGTTATGTAATTTACATATAACGTTATATTAATTTCAGGTGTCCAACATAATGATACGATGTTTGCATACGTTGTAAAATGATCACCGCAATAAGTTTAGTTAATATCCATCCATTATAACCATACATGGTTATAAAAATATCTCTTTCTTGTGATGAGAACTTTAAAAATCTATTCTCTTAGCAACTTTCAAATATGCAATAACAGTATTATTAACTGTAGTCGTTATGCTGTACATTATGTTCCTATGGCTTATTTTATAATTGGACATTTGTACCTTTAGGTTAATGTCTTTCTATTGCAGTATTTGATTTTTAATTCCCCAAATGTTCTTGATATAGTTCAATTCTTGAGGCAATCGTTACCCTCATGAACTCTCTCTGCCTCTCATGGATACAGTTTCCCCCCAAGAAGCCCTGGCTGGAGTCATAGGAGAGCTAGACAAGTCTAATTTAAATTCTGGGTCTGTTTTTTTGAAATCAAAATCCTGGAGAAGTAGTGCATGAGACTTTGCAGTTAAAAAATAATAAGTATTTTCCATTTGAATAAAAGTGCAGTTGTTGCACGTTACTCAATATTATTTACTCATACTTTTAGGGACTAGAGAGAGGTTCCTTGAAGAGTTGCTCCTGTCTTAGGTCATCAAATTAATAGCAGAATAAAATACCCCTGCAGAAACAGAATAAAAAGGACCTCTTTTCTCCCTTGAACTTCATCTAAGTATATGAAATACAATATATAATACTTGAACTTGAACTTTAATAGTAACCTCTGTGAAATTTTAATAATATTTATTCACCCTTTGCCCTGCCAGTTAATTACTCATTTATACATCCTTTCTCCTCTGAACAACTTGTGACCTTATTGAAAGCATAGATGGCACTTTTTAAAATCTTGTTATCCTATACCTCCCTCCTGAATACATAGTAGAGTCCATCATGTTATTAGATGTTCAGTGTATGTCTGTTGACGATCTTGGAAATAGATCTGCACCATATTGGTCCAAAGCATTGCATTTGCAATTTGTTTTAAAGGGAAGAAATACAGATCGAGTTCTAATGTGATGACAGTAAAGCAAACTCATATTGCTAGTGAAAATATAAAATAATATGAACATTTTGGAGAGCAATTTGGCTCTTATGTTGAGTGAAATGAGGATTTTTCAGGATCCATAAAAGTGTTGAAGTTTTTGACCCTGCCATTATATTAATAAAGATTTTGTTTTAAGGAAATAATTACTCAGTGGAAAATGATGTCAGTTTATTCAACAATTATTGAATGCAAACTATATGCCAGGTGCTGGTGTAGATACTTTACCTCTATCACTCAACAAAATGGACCTTATATTCTAATAGTGACAAATAATAAATATAATAATTATAAATGATAAAACTATACAGGATATGTAGTAATGAGTGCTTTGGAAAAAGAAGAGCAGAGTAAGGATCAGGAATATGGAATTAGGGACTAAAGTTTTAAATGGAGTTTTGGGGTGGATCTTATTGAGAAAGTCATATATAAGCATTGAAGAGAGAGGGTTACCATATGATATCTGTGGGAAGATGATAAGCAGCAAATACAACAGTCCTAAAGTGGGAAAATAGTTGGCATGTTTCAGGAAGCTAAGAGAGCAGTTGAGGGTGGTGGAGTGAGCAAAGAAGAAAGTGGTAGGAGGTTAAGTTGGAGAGAAATGGGAGCCCAGATCATGTAGGGCCTTTTTGGCCTTATAAGGAATTTGGCATTTATGCTGAATGAAATGAGGATCCATTGCTGAGAAAAAAAAGAAATTGGCCAAGATCTAACTGACATTTTAAAAGGATCACTCTTGTCGCTTTGTTGAGAACAGCCCATAAACAGGAAATGATTGAGGTTGGGTGACCAGTTCAGAAACATGGTAGGCTGAATAATGCCTCCCCAAAAGATATCCACATCCTGATTCCTGAAACCTGTGAATGTTGGCTTATGTGGAAAAAAAAGATTCTGTGGATGTGATCAAATGAAAGATATTGAGATGGGGAGATTATCTGGGATTATCCTGGTGGGCACTTTAAATGCAACCACATGTATTCTTCTAAGAGGGAGGCAGAGGAAGATTTGACCACAGGCAAAAAGAAGGCCATGTGATGGAAGCAGAGTCAGAGAAGATATTGTAACACTGGCTTTGAGGATGAAGGAAGAACCCATGAGCCAAGGAACACAAAGAGTGCAGCTCTAGTTGCTGAAAATGGGAAAAAACAGAAAAGGCAAGGAAATGGATTCTTACCTACAGCCTCTTGTGGGAGTATGGTCCACCAATACCTTGATTTTGGCTCAGTGATAGTGGTGTTGGAGGTATGGCCTCAAGAACTTTAAAAGAATAAATTTCTACTGTTCTAAGCCATCAAGTTTGTGGTCATTTGTTATAGTAGCCATAGAAAACTATGTGCTTATCCAACAAAGAGATGATGGTAGTTCAGACAAGGATGATAAGGAGATGGTATGAAGAACTGCATTTTGAATAGGTTTTATATGTGAATTAATAGGATTTTCAGTCAGATAAAAAGTGAGATATGAAATAAAGGGAATGAAAAGTAACACCAAAGTTTTTGCTTAAGCAACTGATAAAATTTTGCATTAGATGAAAAGTTACATGTGGAGGTTTTTCAAGGAGCAACCAGGAATTCTGTTAGAAACATACTGGATTTGAGATTTTTTTAGAGATCTAAATGGAGATTTGAAGAGGTAGTTGGATATAAAAGCATAGAGTTTGGAAGAGAGATCTTTGGCTAGTGATACAAATTTGGGAGTTATTGACACATATTTGGCATTAAAAGCCATGAGATGAGGTGAGATAGTCAAGGGAGTAAATATAAACAGAAAAGAGAACTAAAGCCTGATCCATTGGGAACTCCACACTCTAGGTTTTGATGGAAGCTGTGTGTGTGAAAATATTTATTGCAAGGATATTTACAGAAAATGTGTGAATAATATTAATGTCCAACAATAGAGGACTGTTTATGTCACCCTGGGTACATCGATTCAATGGAATTATCCATTCACTAAAAACAATGATTATGATGACAGTGGAAGTAATTATGATCAATTAAGTAAAATAAAGCAGAACTCAAAATAAATATATAATTATAAGAATGAACATGAAAAGGCATTATATAAAATTAAGTTAATGGTGTTAATTTTTGGTTTATCATACTGAACAGCTTTCCAGTTATGTTTTCTATAATGCACAAAAGCCCCTGTGAGATAATACTGAATAATTTCATGGTCCTTGTTTAGCAATAATGTAATGGAAAACACATTGAAAAGAATTAATGAAACATTTTAAAATCATGTTTCTTTTGAATCATAGTCATTTTAAAAATCATTTTAAAATGTGGCCCATATAACACAATTATTTATTCTAGATACCAACTATTTTCATAGGTGAAGGAATAGACATGATAGTAAGTCAATTACCTAATGGTCACTTTGAATTAGAACTATTCTCTCACATTAATTACTGCCTTAGGGAATCTGACCATATGAGTGACTTAAAAGAGCTATTTGATTGTGCTACTTTATTTTATTTTTTTATTAAAGATTTTATTTATTTTTTTGACAGAGAGAGACACAACAAGAGAGAGAACACAAGCAGGGGGAGTGGGAGAGGGAGAAGCAGGCTTCCTGCCGAGCAGGGAGCCCAATGCGGGGCTCGATCCCAGGACCCTGGGATCATGACCTGAGCCAAAGGCAGACGCTTAATGACTGAGCCACCCAGGCATCCCTGTTTGTGCTACTTTAATGATAGGCCTGAGTATGAAATTAGACCAATAGGATAGCCTGTTCTTGCCTTGTGCATATATTATTCAGTTGCACAGTAGTCCTTGACCCTGATAAGATCTCAGATCTTTGGGGTCTCACTGGAATAGAGGTGCATAGGAAGTTTGTGTCCTTGAGGTCATGATGGGAAGGAAAATCTTTGCTGTTCTGCTTTTCGTCAGTGATTATTTTCAATTACTTATATGAAAATCTTTACTTATCAATTAAATAAATTATTGGAAATAATAAACTAAGATAATTTTTTTCCAAATACCAAGTCAATCTCCACTCAAACCCTCATTTTCATCCTATTTCTTAGTGTTCATGTATTTTCTACACTCATAAAACTTATAAAATTTATAGATTTTCAGTATAAAAATACAAGTTACATCACCGATATTGAAAGATTGTATTAACAGAGAGGTAGAATTGTTTATATTAAGTTAAGGTTTAGTTGAAATGCTGAAAGTCTGCCTTAAAAGGATCAAAGTTCAACTTTCTTCATGTTTATGTGAATTTTTTAAGTTGGAATGCTTTTGTTAAATGATCCTCTAAACTACTGCTTTTCTTCCCTATCCTGTTGCTGTAGAGACTCATAGCTCCATAAAAGCCATCTTCTTTGTAAAAAGAGGGAAAGAGAAGGAAAAATATTGATGTAAGCATTAAATAAGGAATGTAACCTATTAGATAGGTGTTTAATAATGGAGATTTTTGAGAAAGATGATCAAATTTTCAAGAAAGATGATCTTATTTCTGATTTCTCAGAAATAGGAATTTAGGCTATGCTAGCCATGAATTGGTTTTGGTCATTTTAGTCATTTGGTAGAAGTTTGATATTATATGGAGTTACATTTAGAGTTAAATTTTTATAGTGTTAGAATAATTCATCAAAGAAAGAAAAAGGAGTCTCTTAACTGTTTAAGTATTTTAATGCCAAACATCCACTTTATTGATTTTTCACTAATATAATTTCATCAAAAACATTTAAAAAATTCCATTGCTTTAATTTTACTTTTCCCACAAGCTGATTTGTAATATATGGACATAGGTTTGACTTGAAAGGGTAGCTGGAACAAAAATGCTTAGCACTCAAAGAAGAAAATTATGTTATGTATAAGGAAAAATACCTATGATTTAGAATCTCTTGTACTATTATAAAGCATCATCCAAAAATTTGGAAGACTTCTGTAAACTTGAAAAGCAATGATGGGATTTCCATTTCTGGCTCTGATGAAGTTTCTTGTGGAAATCCTGCCAAATCAACTAAGAAAGCCAAATAAAATATAAAAAATAACTTTTCTTTGAAGGTATCAGAGAAGTTTTAGGCTAATAAGACTTAAGGGGACAAAATCTCAGGAAAGTAAGATTGGTACACAAATGAGCTGATATTCTATAACCACTTTGTTTTTAGGGCATTGCTGATATTTGGTGCAGGCCAGGAGGCTGTGAGTCTAAACTAAAGGTGCAGAGGACTACTAGTGAAAGGCAGAGAAAAAATAGAGATACTGGCAAGATACAGAGAAAAAATATTAGAGACTTAAGATTCTAGGATCTCAATGAGAAGAGATGGGTAAAGAACTGACACCAACACCACTGATTTTTCTGTCAATACATCTGTGTAATTCTAAAACTGTCTGTGGTAGGCTAAGCAGAGTAAGAAGCTAAGCAGAAAGCCCTTGAGATGCAGAGCAGAGTTGATAGCAGTTGTAATGATAAGGATTAGAATTAGGACATTCCAGAGGGAGAGACTCTGGTGAATAACCCAGACTCTCTCCATGGGAAACACTAGAGGGTCACTTCCTACGAATGAATTCAAGGTAGTGGCAATCATACCTCAAGATAGCTAAATCCTCAGTGGGATTAAGATGATAGGCATCACACTATTAACTACCAAAGGAAAAGTTAAACCTATATAGGAAGATAACATGGTTCATAACTTCTATAATTTTTCATACATAATGTTTTCCATTTAGTTAAGAAATTGTCACACAGGCAAAATGACAGGATCACATGACTAGAAACTAAGAGAAAAACAACATACCCAATGGTGATCCAGACGTTGGTCAAGGACTTTCAAATTCTTATGATTAATTTATGGGGAAATATGTGAAGAGGTAAGGATGAAGAATTCACCAGAGAACCAATGTTTTTAAAATGGAAAAAAATCAGTTTGAAATTCTAGAAGTGAATAACACAATAACTTAAGAACTCAGTAGATGGGTTTAATAGCAGACTTCAACAGAGAAGATATGGTTGGTGAACTGGAAGGTAGGTTAATAGAAATACAGAGAACAAAAAAGGATGAAAAATACGGAAAACTTGTAAAAGTCTTATGGGACACAGTGAAAAGATCCAACACAGTTAATGGAATCTCAGAAGAGAGAAGAAAAATAGTGCAGAATCGATATTAGAAATAGCTGAGAACAGTTCAATATGGGTGGAAGATATAAAGCTACTGATTCAAGATGTGCAGCAAACCTCAGGTATGAGGAACACAAAGAAAACCATCACACTTAGACATACATAGTCAAACTGCTGAAAACCAAAGACAAAAAATCCTAAAAGCAGCTAAGGCATTCAGAGATTAAAAACAAATAACTAAACAAAAACCAAAAATATGTTTATGAAACAAAAGTAAGATTGATAGTTGATTTTTCCATGGAGACCATGGAAGCCAGAAGAAAATGGAATGACATATTTAAACTCTGAAAGAAAAGTACTGGCAACTAAGAATTTTCTATTCAGAAAAAAAATACCCTTTAAAACTTCAGTTGAAATCTTTAGACAAACCAAATTTGAGAGATATTATTGACAGGAGACCTATACTAAAAAAAATACTGAAAGTAATCTTTTATCCAGGATGACTCTAAGCTGTTGGATCCACAGAAATACAAGAAATAATTAAGAGCAACAGAAAAGATAAATATGTAGGTAAATATAAGTGAAGATTGATTTGTAAATAAAAACAATAAAATCCTGTAGAGTTTTGAATATGTAGTATTAAAATATACAACAATAATGCAAGAGTCAGGAAGTAGGTAAAAGGAATTAAGATGTTGCAAGTTCCTGGTCATGAATTAATAATTGTATTAGAGAATTATAAATCAAAGATAGTGTAATCTCTAGGGTAGCCACTAAATGAAAAATGAAGCAATGTAAATAGTTTGCCTTTGCCCTGGTCACATCCCTGGAAGAAGGAATGACAATCTGTTGGTGATTTCACATGGGGAGCTATCTCAAAAATAAGTGGCTTCTTGGGGCGCCTGGTGGCTCAGTCGGTTAAGCGACTGCCTTCAGCTCAGGTCATGCTCCTGGAGTCTTGGGATTGAGTCCCATGTCTGGTTCTTTGCTCAGCGAGGAGTCTGCTTCTCCCTCTGCCCCTCTCCCCCCACCTCGCTCTTGTGCTCACTTTCTCTCTCATTCCCTCTCTTAAATAAATAAAATCTTTTTTAAAAATAAGTGGCTTCTCAGTAATTCATTCAAGATCATAATAATCATGATTAGACAGCTTTTAAGGACATAAGTTATGAATCCTGAATATAAACTTTGATGAACCCTGATATGAGCTAGACCTTGGAAGATAGAACCTGGATTTGACATTCATTATAAGACTTTGAGTTTGTAGGGTAGCATGGTACAGCAGACATGGCCAGTTGTATATGCAATGTCCCCTTTTCCATTTTTATGTATTTTATGCAACTAGAATGCATATAGTTCAAAATATTCACTTTTCCAATTTCTTTCACCTGAAGGGACTCAGTTCTGACCTTCAGATTTAAAATAAAAATCTCAGGATTTGGGGGGAAAATTCTTCCTAATATCCATATTACCCCTTCCTTGTTCTTCCCTTTCTTCCAGGCTGGGTTGAGTACTGTCATCTGGAAAGAAGCAGCCATCTTGCGATCATGAGGACAAAAGATACATGCTAAGATGGCAGAACAGAAAAACAAAGGGAGCCTGGATCTTTACTGATATCTTTGAGCAGTTAGCTGTATAAGACATGATCTAACCTTGAGGAATTCTTTTTTTTTTAATTTATTTTTTTAAAATTTCAGTATAGTTGACACACAATGTTAAATTAGTTTCAGATGTACAGCTTAGTGATTTGACAGTTTATACATTATGTTATGTTCACCACAAGTATAGCTACCCTCTGTCCCATTCCATCACTATTACAATATCACTGACTGTATTCCTTATGTTGTATTTTTTATTCCCATTACTTAGAAATTCCATAACTGGATACCTGTATTTCCCTCTTCCCTTCACTTGTTTTGCCCAACCCCATACCTCCTCCCCTCTGGCAACCATTAGTTTGTGCTTTTTATTAATTCATTTTTTTAGATTCCACTGATGAGTGGAATCATACGTCTATGTCCATACCACTCTGAATGTGCCTGACCTTGTCTGTTCTCAGAAGCTAAGCAGGGTTGGGCCTGGTTAGTACTTGGATAGGAGATGAGTGGAATCATATGCTATTTGTCTTCCTCAGTCTGATTTATTTCACATAGCAAAACAACCTCTAGGTTCATCCATGTTGTCTCAAATGGCACAATCTCATCTTTTGTTATGACTGTGGAATATTCCATGGTATAAATATAACACATTTTTCTTACCCATTCATCTATTGATGTACAATTAGGAGGCTTCCATACCTTCCCTATTGTAAATAATGCTGAAGTAAACATGGGGTGCATATATCTTTTCAAGTTAGTGTTTTCACTTTTTCTGGGTAAGTACCCAATAGTGGAATTATTTTATCATATGATATTTCTATTTTTAATTTTTTGAGGAACCTCCATGCTATATTCCATAGTGGCTGCACCGGTTTGCATTCTCACCAGCAGTGCATGAGGGTTCCTTTTTCTCCACATCCTTGCCAACACCTGTTGTTTCTTGTCTTTTTTATTTTATCCATTCTGACAGGTGTGCGGTGATATCTCATTGTGGTTTTGATTTGCATTTCCCTGATGATTAGTGATGTTGAACATCTTTTTCATGTGTTTGTTGGCCATCTTTATGTCTTCTTTGGAAAAATGTCTATTCAGGTCCCTGTCCATTTTTTTGTTGGATTGTTTTATTGGTGTTGATTAATATAAGTTCTTTATATACTTTGGATATTAATCCCTTATTGTATATAGCATTTGCAAATATATTCTCCCATTCAGTAGGTTGGGTTTTTGTTTTATTGATGGTTTTGTTTGTTGTGCAAAACATGGTTTTTATTTTGATATAGTACCATTTGATGTACTTTATTTTTGCTTTTGTTTCCCTTGCTTTAGGAGACATAACTAGAAAAATGTTGCTATGACTGATGTCAGAGAAATTACTGCCTGTGTTCTGTTCTAGGATTTCTATGGTTTCAAGGTCTCATGTTTAAATCTTTAATCCATTTTGAGTTTATTTTTATGTATGGTGTTAGAAAATAGTCCAGTTTCACTCTTTTACATGTAGCTCTTCAGTTTTCCCAACACAATTTATTGAAAAGATTTATTCTTATTGTATATTCTTGTCTCCTTTATCATAAGTTAATTGACCATATAAGTGTCAGTTTATTTCTGGGGTGTCTATTCTGTTCCATTGATCTCTGTGTCTGTTTTTGTGCCAATACCATTCTGTTCTGATTACTACAGCTTTGTAGTATATCCTGAAATCTGGAATTGTGACACCTTCACCTTCATTCTTCTTCCTCAGGATTGATTTGGCTATTTTGGGTCTTCTGTAATTCCATACAAATTATAGTATTATTTGTTCTAGTTATAAAAATGCTGTTGGTATTTTGATAGGGATTGCATTGAATCTGTAGATTTCTTTGGGTAATATGGACATTTTGACAATATTAATTTTTAATATTATATTACAATATAAATTATTCTAATCCATGAGCATGAAATATTTTTTCATTTATATTATCTTTAATTTCTTTCATCAGTGTTTTACAGTTTTCAGAGTACAGGTCTTTGACCTCCTCAGTAAAGTTTATTCCTAGGTATTTTATTCTTTTTGGTGCAATTATAAGTGGTGTTGTTTTTAAAATTTCTCTTTCTGCAACTTTGTCATTGGTATATAGAAACACTACTGATTTCCAGGTATTAATTTTGTATCCTGTCACTTTATTGAATTTGTTTATTACTTCTAGTAGGTTTTTAATGGAGTCTTTAGGATTTTCTATGTATAGTATCATGTTGTCTGCAAATAGTGACAGTTTAACTTTATTTACCAATTTGGATGCTTCTTATTTCCTTTTCTTGACTTATTGCTGTGGGTTGGATTTCTAGTACCATTTTGAGTAAAGTATTGAGAGCAGACGTCTTTGTTTTGTTCCTAACCTTAGAGGGAAAGCTTTCAGTTTTTCACCATTGAGTATGATGTTAGCTGTCTGTTTTTTATATATGGCCTTTATTATGTTGACATATGTTCCCTCTAACCCCATTATGTTGAGAGTTTTTATCCTGAATGGATGTTGAATAATTCAGATGCTTTTTCTGCATCTAGTGAGATGATCATGATTTTTATCTTTTGTTTTATTGATGTGGTGTATGACATTTGATTTGCAAATATTAAAGCATCCTTGCATCCTGGGAATAAATCCTATCTAATCATGGTGAATCACCTTTTAATGTATTGTATGTGGTTTTCTAATATTTTGTTGAGGATTTTTGCATCATTATTCATCAGAAATATTGGCCTGTAGTTTTCCTTTTTTGTGATGTTTTTGTTTGGTTTTGGTATCAGGGTAACGCTGGTCTCATAGAATGAATTTGGAAGCTTTCCTTCCTCTTCTATTTTTTGGAATAGTTTGAAGAGAATAGGTGTTGACTCTTCTTTAAATATTTCTTATAGTTCACCTGTAAATCCACTTGGTCCCAGATTTTTACATTTTGGTAGTTTTTTGATTACCAGTTCAATTTTGTTACTTATAATCAGGATTTCTAGATTTTTTATTTCTCCCTGGTTCAGTTTTGGGAGATTGTATGTTTCTAGGAATTTATCCATTTTTTCTAGGTTGTCCAGTTTGTTGGCATATAATTTTTTATAGCATGTTTTTATAGTCCTTTTTCTGTTGTGGCAGTTGTTACTTCTCCCTTGTTTCTGATTTTACTTATTTAAGTCTTTTCTCTTTTTTTCTCGATGAGTCTGTCAATTTTGTTTATCTTTCTAAGGAACCAGCTCTGGGCATTGAATTTTTTCTATTGTTTTAGTCTCTATGTTATTTATTTCTGCTCTGATCTTTATTATTTTCTTTCTTCTATTCAGCTTGACTTTTGTTTGTTCTTTTTCTCTAGTTCCTTTTGGGGTTAGGTTAGATTGTTTGCATTTTTCTTTTTTCTTCAGGTAGGCCTGTATCACCATATACTTCTTTCTTAGAACTGCTTTTGGTGTGTTCCAGAGATTTTGGGCCATTGTGTTTTCATTTTTGTGTCCACGTGTTTTTTATTTCTTCTTTGATTGCTTCATTGACCCATTGGTTGTTTAGTATTATGTTTATTTTCCATGTGTTTGTGTTTTTCCCAGTTTTTTTGGTTGTGATTTATTTCTAGTTTTATACTATTGTTGTAAGAAAAGATGCATGGTATGATTTTAGTCTTCTTAAATTTATTGAGGCTTGTTTTATAGACTAACATGTGATCTATTCTGGAGAATGTTCCATGTGCACTTGAAAAGAGTGTGTATTTTGTTGTTTGGTATGGAATGCTCTGTATATATTATATCTGTTGTGTCCATCTGGTCCAATATGTTATTCAAAGACATTGTCTCCTTATTAATTTTCTGTTTGGATGCTCTATCCTTTGATGTAAGAGGAAGGTTGATGTCTCCTACTATACTTGTATTACCATCAGTTTTTCTCTTTATGTCCATTAATGTTTGCCTTATGTATTTAGGTGCTCCAGGGTTGCATGAGTAAATATTTACAATTGTTATAACCTCCTGTTGGACTGAGTCCTTTATCAGTATATAATGCCTTTCTTTGTTTTGTGTTACAGTCTTTGTTTTAAAGTCTATTTTGTCTGATATAAGTATTGCTACTCTTTTTTGTATTGCTACCCCACTTCCATTTGCATGGTGCATGTTTTTCCATCCTTTCACTTTCAGTCTGTATCTGTATTTAGGTCTGAGGTGAGTCTCTTGTATGCAGTATATAGACAGGACTTGCTTTTTTATCTATTCCACCATTCTGTGTCTTTTGATTGGAGCATTTAAGTCATTTGCATTTAAAGTAATTATTTATAGGTAAGTACTTATTGCCATTTTAAAATTTTGTTTTCTGGTTGTTTTTGTAGTTCTTCTTCCATTTCTTTTCCACTTGAAGTCCTTTAACATTTCTTGTAAAACTAATTTCGTGATGATAAAAGCCTTCACCTTTTGTTTGTCTGAAAAACCTTATTTTTCCTTCGAATCTGAATGATAACCTTGCTGGGTAGAGTATTCTTGGTTGCAGTATAGGTTTTTCCTTGTAGGTAATTTTTTGTTTCTCTCTTTTTAAGATTTTCTCTTTATCTTTAATCTTCGACATTTTAATTAATATGTACATGGTGTGGACCTCCCTGCTTTCATCTTGTTTGGAACTCTTCATGCTTCTTAGACTTGAATATCTTCTATTTCCTTCCCTAGCTTAAGGAAGTTTCTATTTATTATTTCTTCAAATAAGTTTTCTATACCTTTCTCTCTCTCTTCCTTATTCTGGGAATCCTATAATTCAAATATTTGCTTGGTGTTGTCTAAGAGATCTCTTAATTTATCCTCATTTTAAAAAATTCTTTTCTCTTTTTCTGTTCAATTTGTGTGCTTTCCATTACCCTGTCTTTTAGATTGCTCATATGTTCTTCTGCATCCTCTAATTTACTGTTGATTCTCTCTAATGTGTTTTTTATTTCAGTTATTGTATTTTTCAACTCTGATTTGTTCTTTTTAATATTTCCTATCTCCTTTTTATAAGATTTATTTATTTATTTTAGAGATCGTGGGGAGGGGCAAAGGGAGAGAGAAAATCTCAAGCAGACTACCCACTGAACATGGAGCCCAATGCAGGTATCCATTCTATGACCCTGAGATCATGACCTGAGTGGAAATCAAGAGTCAGATTCTTAAAAACTCAGCCACCCAGGTGCCCCAATATTTTCTCTCTCTTTGTTGAAGGTTTCACTGGGTTGTTCCATTCTTTTTTCCCAACCCAGTAATGTTCTTATGACCATTACTTTAAATTCTTTATCAGGCACACTGCTTATCTCTCTTTCATTTAGTTCTTTTTCTAGTTTTTTTGTTACTGTTATTGTTCTTTCTTTTGGAGCATATTCCTCTATCTTCCCCTTTTGCTTGACTTTCTGTTTTTTTTTCTGTGGATTAGGTGAAGCAGCTACTTCCTTCTAAACTTGAAGGAGTGTATGTATGTATGCAGACTGTGTGTGCTTGATGAATTCTGCTGACTGGCTGGAGCTGTGGCTGTACATGCTAGTTACTCTTTTAAACCATGGCATGTTTCTGTCTCTCTTGCTATTCTCTTGCCATTCTCTCTATCTTTGTTTGTTCAGAGTTACTAAACATAACCGTTTAGTCAGCCTTCAGTTCTTCTTCAGAAGGAATTGTTCTGTTAATAGATGTAATTTTGTGTGTTCCATGGAGAAGATGAGTTGAGAGTCTTCCTGCATTGCCATCTTGAATCTTGCATAAAGAATTCTTATATGAGAAAAACACATCATTATTTATTCAATCCACTCTAGTCTAGTGTTCTGTTTCTTAATGTTAAATGCCCTCATAATTCATGTGCAAATTTCCATTATCAAGGTCAACTTTTTACCCTTACACTCAAGGTTAACCACAGTCTGGTCTCCATTAGTTATCTCCTCCATCACTTTTCTGCTCCTTCCAACTTCCTTCACATTTTTTTGTGGTCCTCTTCATTGAATAGCAAAAAGACACATCTGTTTCTCTTCTAACAAATTAAATGCATAATTTTAGGTTTCCAATATTCATCTAATACTTTTCTGTTTCTATATCTTGGCTCAGCCTTTAAAAATCTCAACCAATATTTAAGTATTGCATACACAATGATTAGTATTAAAATCCCTGAAAGAAAATGACCTCTATATCTGCTTTTTTGAGCAATAAAGAGGTGGAAGTCTTGGTTAATGGTTTCTCACATTTCAAATGAAGAGCTCCGAATTAATTCCAATAGATTAGATTATGATGGAATAGCAGATTAATCCCAATGTGCCAGTTGTTCAAAACGTGAAGATTTATTTCTCACTGAGGCTGCATGTCCATTGTGAGTTTTTTGGGCCCTGTGCTCCATGTCATCACTCAGGAGCTCAGGCTGATAGAGATTGCACCATCTAGAATGTAACTGGCAGTCAAAGTAGGGGAATAAGAATGCAGTCATGTACCATCACTTCAGTGCTTTGACTTGGAAATGACACACATCATCACCTCTCCTAGGCCATTGGTCACAACTAGTCACGTGACCCTACCAAACTACCAGGCCTGGGAATGTAGGATAGCAGAAGAATCTTTGGTGAGCTTTCCACAAGCTCCAACAAACAGAACGAGCACTGGAAGCATGAAAAGGGAAAGGATGATTGGTTGTATCCTAGGGATCTGTGGAAAAGAGACCTTGGTGAGTCAGTCTGTGTCGAGAGGTGATTTCAGTTTAGCTGTAGATAATCCTAAGTAGTTCTCCAATATAGGTCCATAGAGCTGATTACTAGAAATATAGGCCGAATATTAATAGACCTAGGGCTCAGGTTGTCAGCAACAGAGATGACATTCAGCCCATACCAAGCCTTAGCTAGAGGGTTGGGGCTTGGGTAGAGGTAGTTATTGCTTATCAGTAAGGTTAGCTTTTGTGCCTTAACTTCTCTCTCTTAACTTGCTTTTCACAGGCAACAATATGTCCAAAAGATGCAAAAGTGGAACCTAGGGGGGAAAATGGGCCCTGAGAATGCTGAGAATAATCAGTGGATAGTCTACCTTCTTCCTAGAACATTATGTTCTACCTAGAACAATTGTACTAAATGTAAAGTTTCCTGTTTCACATGAAATGTTTTAACCATAACTCTACATTGAAGTTTCAGTTTTAAGTCTACATTGAAATTTCTTTATTTTGGAAACACATTATAAGATTTCATTTTATCCTCATAACCACTCTATTTGGTAGGTACTATTATGCTAGTTTTACAGATGAAAAACCAGAGGCCAAAGGAGATTGCTCAAGTTTGAAAGGCTTAACTTTCTGGCTCACACATTTCAGTCCAGTCTTCTCTGCTTTCTTCATATTAAAGGTTTTCAAATTAAGCTATAAATTCTAAAGTCTCTTTATGCTGATGAGCCAAAACACTTGAGCTTTTCAGCTAATTTTAAAAATGAGTGACTGCTCACATATGTTTTATGGTGTGTACCTTTTGACCATCTTAACCCTCAGCAAGTTTTGCTGGTAAGTGCTGGCTGGCAGTTGCAAAGTTCCCCAGGCTCTTGTCTTCAGGCAAGAAGATGATTATACCGTTTGACAAATGTGATATCTGAACTTAGCACCCAGCAAAAATGAGTGTTCACAGTGTCAGGGCAATTTGAATATTACATAGGTGTTCTTGTGGGCTGCAAGCACTTTATTGCCAGCACCAAAGTACTAACTTACATATGTGCATGTAGTGGCAATAGAGATTGCAGAACAGTTAAAAAGTGGAAGCATCCTTCATTGCTAATAAATCAAATGTAATGAGGAAAAATTGAGAAAATGAAAATGGAAATTACTTCCCCTTCAGTGAGTTAAGAAATTGAAAGTTTTCTTTCTCCCTTATTTCTTTCTCAAACTTAAATTTATAGCAGTTTTGCTCTGCATTAACAAAATACTCTTCACTTTAAATGTAATGGTTTCCATTGAAAGTACTGTTAGAAACTGGAATACTTTATTTTATAATCATGGTGCAAAAAGACACTAAAAACCAGATCTTATGTATTTAAACTTTATTCTTATTTTTTCACTTTTATATGCCTCACTGTATCAGGTAAGATGCTTTTAGTTACAAATAAGAGAAGGCAGAATACAAACTAGCTTAAATTACATGGAAATGTATTGGTTTACTTCAGAGCTACAACAGGTTTCGGTTATAGTGTGATAAGGGCTTCAGTTCCATTTCTCTGCTGTAGTTTATTCATTACTTTCTCCATGTGATGGCTTTACCCTCAGACTGGCTTCCTTGTTGGTAATAAAATGTCCTTAACTTACATGTACAAATCTGTAAAAAGCAAGAGAGAAATTTTTTTCTTTTTCCAAACGAGGAACAAAAGGTTTTGTGTTTCTCCCTGTCTAACCTGGAATAATGCATTGTACTAATTAATGCAGGCCTGAAAAATTTCTTGTCTCTGATTCTATCACTGTAACAAGGAGGCTACATTTACCACTAGAGAAAAGGATAGAGAAAATATCCCTTGAAACATAGCTGGGATTCATATGGAGAGGGATGGTTTCCCAAAGCAACAGTCTGATGTTTGCTGGGAAGAAAAGAGGAAGGAATAGACCTTGCTTGCATAATGAATACATGCTCACTACACCCATTGATGGTACTTTTTAGGGTCAAGAAATTTTCTTTCTATTGAGATAAAATACCGTCATGAAACATTTCATGTGGTGGATTCATTTCCAAAATAAAAGGCAAATGCCTATACACTTTATAAAATCTTTGCCTGAGCTAGGGATAGTCAGGGCCTCTTTACCCATGTTATATCAAGTGTAAGCTATGGGCGCACCTGTGACAAACAGAGGCAGACAGGTCATTATAGCATTCCGTAACTTCTGATTTCAGTCCCCTCTTGGGTCACACCTCTCAGAATGTCTTTGATAGTCTCCCTTCAACTCATCCACTCATGAAGTATTAATAATGGCTCTTGTGACCTCCTATAGATTCTGTTCCTTTAAAGCAAGATCACACCTGCTTTGGCTCCTGAATGTTCTGAATGAATGGGCTATTTATGTCTTCTAGCTTACTTTCCACATCTGTCTAACCTTTATTGACTGCAGTAACTTGCTATCCCACAGTGATTAAATTCTAATATTGTGTAAGACATTAAATATGTATGTTCTTGTATAATATAGAAATAACCTATGCCCTAATCCCTGGAAGCTGTGAATATTATGAGCTATCACTCCTCTAACTCTGTCATGCTATGGTTGACCTTTAGATAGGGAGATTATCTGGGTGGGCCAAATCTGATACATGAGCCCTTAAAAACAGAAGCAGAGAGCTTTCTTTGGTCTCTGGCAAGGAGGAAGTCAGAAAAGTCAGAGGGTTGTGAAGAATGATAAGGATTTGACACACTGTTACTGGCTTGAAGATGGAGGGTGCTCCATGCAAGGATCGTTGAGTGAATCTAGGAGTTATGAAAAGATCTCAACCAGGCAGCAGGGAAACAGGACCCTCAATGCAACAACTATGAATTCTGCCAAAAACCTGAATGAGTCTGGAAGTACATTCCAGGTAAAATCCTACAGCCTCCAAGTAAGATCTAAGATCCCAGACCAACTAATCTGGATTTTGGCCTTGTGATACCTTGAGCATAGAACGAGGCTAAGTGTACCCAGACATCTACTTATAGAACTTTAAGCTCATAAATGGGTATCACTTTAAAGCTATTAAGTACATGGTAATATGTTATGAATTCATATAGTTAGACTGAACACTTCATGAGGCCTCATGATTTGAATAAGTGAATGGAGCTTTGCTTAAGGTGTCTCCCATATATGTGGAGACAAATTACAGAAGAGATGATCAAATAACAGAAGAAGATTGTACAAGTGGTGACACAGTGTCAGTCATGGAAAATGGTCAGTTTCATGAGCAGTTAGACATACAGCATCTCTGGGCTTTATTTACCACATCTAATCCAAGGGCATTGCTCTTTTACCATCATACTGTTTTTTTTTTTTTTACCATCATACTTTTTAAAAAAGATTTTATTTATTTATTTGAGAGAGAGAGCATGAGGAGGGGGAGAAGCAGAGGGAGAGGGAGAGCAGACTCCCTGCTGAGTGGGGAGCCCAATGTAGGGCTCTATCCCAGGACCCTGGGATCAGGACCTGAGCTGAAGTCAGACGCTTAACTGACTGAGCCACCCAGGTGGCCTCTACCATTATATATTTTTCCCCTGATCTGAATTGTCCTCCGAATATGAGTGGTCTGTCCTTTTCCTTTCCAGTTGTTTCCCCCACGAAGTTCCTGGCCCAGGATACATGAGTAGTGTTGACCCATTTTGGCTTCACTTTATGGCAGCTTAAGGTAACTATAACCCCCCAAAAATCATTCCAATAGCCTCCCTCTAAGGTTGAATCTAACACTTTTTGTAACACTTTATTTTTATCCCATTTCATACTGTATTAGAATAATCCAATCTCTCAAGAATATTATTTTAATTCAAGCTCTCAGAAACTCCTGACATTTGTCATTTTATTTTATTAGTAAGTTAACCATCTTGATTAATTTACTGTAAACACCCCAAAACATTTCTTACTGGGAAACTGGGAGAAGTGGAAGTTAAAAGCAAAACCTTGAAATTCGACATGCAGAGGAAGTTTGAATGAGGGTAAATCAGCTGGTGCTAAATATGCCAGCATACATCATAATGCTGATGCTGTCATGATAAAAGAATAGGGAAAAGGCACTTTGCATTTCCTTCTTGGAACTCTGAGTTTAATGGGCCCTTGCATTTCATTATTTCATTTTTGTGTATTCTTACTCTTACACATGTGAGCTTTAAACTTAGCTCCCACAAGGACAGTAGAATTTTTTCCAAGTTATTATTGGAAATTTACATTCTTGTCTCCGTCCTCAAGGCTCAATGTATTAGTGGATCGTAACTTAGGATCTATTATAAGGATATAGAGGGTCACAATTAAGCATCTTTGGGAATTCCTTCTGCACGCAGGGGTGGTTTACATTAATTGTGATTTGAGAAATAAAATATAATCAGCAGGAATTTCCTTCCATACCAGTCATGTGGACACTGGTAGAGACTGGTACCACCCTTTTTTTTTGTTTGTTTGTTTAACCTTCATTTAACTATTGAAGAAAGTGAAACACAAATACCTTATGGAGCTTACCCAATACACACTATGGTGTCTAGGACTCAGATCTAGGCAATCTGGTTGAGACATTTTGAAAGCTAAGGTCTGAAATGCTGATTCTGCCATTCTATAAGTGGGCAGAGGGCAGGGCTAAAGGAATCCAAAACTCTCTGTGGCAATAAATGTCCTTTCTATCTAAACAAATTCTGCCTTGTTTGAATGTAAGTAAACAACAGCAAAAACAAAGAAAACGACAGCAAAAACAAAGAAAACAAAAACAAAAAAAACAAAAAAATGGAAAGAAACAACAACAACAGTGTAACAAAAGAAAATGGGAGTAGCATCTTGAAAACTCAAGAAGAACATATTCCTTAAACAGATCTAATGAAGGATTAAAAGAACATTTTAGAAGACTGGTATCCTTCACAACATTGAAATAAGTGATAAAAGTGGAGCAGAAAACCAAAGAAGAGAATGGACTAGGATTTAAAAAAAAAAAGTTGAAAATGAGACATATGAAATAAAAAGTACCAAAATGAAAAGTAAAATGCCAAACCAGAATTGAAACCCTTATTTCAGTCAGTTAGGTGCCCAATTGTTTCTGCACAAAACTGAATTAAGTATATGGAGGTTAAGTAGACAATCTTTCGCAGAATTCACAGTGCTACAGTGGAATCAATTCTCTTAACTAAATACCATTTTCAAGCATTTCTTTCAGTATATAGGACAGGATTTCAGAGAAGTAGGTTTGGAACACTGGCCAGGGAATGGAGGAGGAGGTCAGCAGGGGAGAACTTGAGAAGGCCACACTCCAAGGCCCAGGCCCACTAGAAGACTTAACAGATTATAGAAAACTGCACTTCTGTCCCATCCACTACCACACAAACAATCTTCTATTATAAAAACAGTGGTTTGTAGCTGAAAGACAAAGACTCAGAGGAATAGAACAAAGGGAAGCCCCACAGCCAATAGAGGATGAGAAAACCAAGTTCATTAGAGGAATTTCAAGCCTCTGATGTTTCTAACCATAATAGACATCAAACACAAACCAACTCCTGGCCAGATTAAATCTTCACACACAAGGCTTATGTAAACTTACTACGTATTAAAGATACATGTTCAATTTTCAACAAAACAATTAGAAAAAAATTCCCAAGACAAGAAAAAATACTATCTGAAGAGACAAAGAAGTCATCAGAATCAGATCCAGATATGACATAGATGTTGGAATTATCAGCAAAGAACTTAACATAATGATGACTAGTATGCTAAGGATTTTAATGGGAAAAAAATATACAACTTGTAAAACCAAATGGGTATAGTCCACAGAGGGATGGAAATTATAAGAAAGAACTGAAATTCTAGATGTTAAAACATAGTAACAGAAATGAAGAATGCTGGGGCGCTCAAGTGGCTCAGTCAGTTGAGTGTCCAACTCTTGATTTTGGCTCAGGTCATGATCTCACATCATGGGGTTGCTCAGTGCAGAGTCTGCTTCAGATTCTTCCTCTCTGTCCTTCCCTCTCACTCACTCTTTGTCTATTTCAAATGAATAAATAAAATCTTAGAAAGAAAAAGAAATGAAGAATGTGTTTAATGGGCTTAGCAGACTCAGGCTATCTAGCCTACTGGGAGTAGGTTCATAGAAACTTCTCAAATTGAAATGCAAAGAGAAAGAGGAAAAAAAAACCCAGGACAGAACATTTAAGAATAGTGGCACAATTTCAGTTAAAAAATAAATTAGTCCCAGGGATGAAAAATATAACATAGTGAATATAGTCAATAATATTGTAATAACTTTGTATGGTAACAACACTTACCATGGTGAGCATTTGTAATGTATATAACTGTCAAATCACTATGTTCTACACCTGAAACTAATATAATATTTCATGTCTACTATACTTTCATAATAATTACTATTAAATTAATTCAATTAAAATGAATAGTGGGACAATATCAAAAGGTATAATATATACATAATGGGAATACCAGGAGAAGAAAGAGAGAATGGGGCAGAATAAATACTTGAGGTAATAAAAACAGAACTGTACAAATTAATGACAGACAGAAAACCACAAATCCAGGAAGCTCAGAAAACAGTAAGCAAGATAAAAAAAAAAATCCACACCTTGGCTTATTATGTTTAAACTGTAGAGAAACAAAGAGAAAGTCTTGAAGGAAAATGAAGGGGAAAAAATACCTTCTCTGTAGAGAACAAGGCTAAGAATTATGACGGCCTTCTCATCAGAAAGGAAGAAAGGAGTGTAATGAAACCTTTAAAGTGTTGACAGAAAAAGCAAAGCTAAACTGCCAACCTAGAAATCTATGGCCAGTGATACTATCCTTCAAAAGTAAAGAATATATAAAGAGTTTCTCCAGCAGACAAATTCATTACTAAGAGACTTACTCTTCAAGAAATGTTAAAAGAAGTTCTTCAGGCAGGAGATAAATGATATAACTTGGAAACTTGATTCTATAAAAAAAGAGAATCAAAGAAGGAATAAACGAAGGGAAAAAATAAAACATTTATTTTTATTTTTATTATTCTTTAGGATTTGAAGGATAAGAGTTTGTTTGATGTGACACTAGTAAACAATGCATTGGCTGATTATAGCATGTGTATAAGTAAAGCAAACAACACAAGAGACTGGAGGGAATAATTGAGAATACTGTTTTAAGGTAAGTATACCACACAAGAAGCTGTAGTGTTCTTTGAAGGTGAACTTTGATTATTTAATAATATATATTATAAATCCTGAGACAACCACTAAAAGAACTAAAAAAAATGAGCACAAATGATATGCCAAGAGAGGAAATTAAATGGAATCATACAAAATATGAAACCAGCCCCAGCTCTTAAAAAAGAAGGGCATCAGGAAAATTTGGACTGACTCTCCAGTTGTGTGTGGCTCTCTGTCTTCTGTTGTTGCTCTAGCACACTACCACTGTTGGGCTGATTATTTTTGTCTTTTATTTCTTTTTCTTTTTAGGTGGGAGGACATAAAGCATAAAATGTGCTATTAATTTTGAGTTAATAAATGTCTATGAGAATATTTTCCACTCATATATGTTTTGTATCTAATAAGACAATACAATAAAACTAGAAGAGACTAATCATACTCATAGATCCTATTGAACATCTCCCATACTACCACCATCACCAACAGAGAATGAAGAGGAAAGATGAAAAAATAAGAAAGGATAATGGATAAGGAGGACAAGAAGCAGAGAGCAGCCCAGGAATAAATAAATGACATATTCCTATATTCCTGAGAGAGATCTCACACTTGAAATAGAGGCAATGTTCAAAGATATATTGTAGTTCTTTGAATCTAAGATGCATAGTAACATTTTAATGTTTCTGATATTTGGTTGCATATTACAATCAATTTCCACAGAAATTTGCTCATCAGAGAAAGGAGTGTGTTCCAGCATGACAGTAATTGCATTCACAAATGCCATTTGTACTGTGCAAAGTCCTGATTAAATTCCAGTTGGATTATCTGCACCAATAGACAGCATACGGTTGAATTTTTAATTAAATTTTGTCTTTTAATTTTTAAAAGTCTTAAAAACTACATCAGGGATACTGAATTAAAATCAAAATACAATATATTCCTAGAAAATTTTCTGTCATATGCCTAGGACATAAATTAAAAGTTATAGATAATGCAAACTCTTCATAAATCAGCTTCAAAGGTAGAAGTTGAGGACTTATTTATGATGACTTACTCATACCACACAAGAATTATTAGACAGGTTCATAACATTTATCTGTAAAAATGTCAAAGTTCCTCTTAATAGGTGGCGTTTTATTTCTAGGAATTAAGAAGAAATAAACAATAACAGCAACAAGAAAACCAACTATGAGTTTTAGCAAATGGCAAATGCAAGCAAAACTCTAATAGATTTGTAATACCCAAAAAGTTTGCTGTCAGTTCTAAATGTGATGAAGAGATAAAGATATGCATGAGTTATAACTTTTTTTCTGTCTCCATGCTGTCTGTAATTGTGCACTATTAAAATACTTTAGTAGGTTGGTAGACTTCATGTCAAGAAGTCTTGGATTCAGATTTCTTGAAATAAGTGAGACAAGAAATCTGATTGAGTTACATTCAGCTGCTAAACGTGGATTGGTCTCTGCTGCTCTTTTTAGTCAACCAGGGCAACATCCTGGATTCCACAGGCAGCAGAGTCCAGGGACTGTGTCCTTGAACTCCTCTAAGGTTTTGACATCTTTCCTTTCATCAGCAACCAATTCTTCTGTGTTGGGACTATATCCCTTTGTACCATTGGCAAATCACACAGAATTTGGTTTATTTCCTTGCTTTTGAATCAACTAAGGTTTTGGTGGAAAATCAAGAAAGAAAGATTTGTGTTCCACATATTGGTACTGCAAACTTGTTAATTATTTTCCTCTCCTAACAGAGTTGATTAGATAGACTGCTTAAGCTCAGTATAGCCAAAATTTAAGATACAAACTTAGAACCATGTATGATGGCTCAAAAATCTTTCTCTAAAAACATTAAGCTGTGTACTTTCAATAGGGGTAATAGTGTCCTCAAAGTGGTAACAATTTGGTTTTGGGAAAAGGAAAAAATAATCTTGCTCTTTTTATATATAAACACAGATATACATACAGTACATAAATAGATATACAGTATGTCTACAGTATTAAAATTTCATTGAGGTGAGTTATGATTAAGGGAAAGGTCTACAAATGCTCCATAGTCAATAATGAAAGAAGACAAGAAGTGTCTTAAAGCAATGACATTTCTTCCTCCCCTGCTCCCATATGTATTATTTTCTTTGAATATGCAAGGAGCAAAAAGGACATATGATATGTGCAGAGTAGGGGTGTATGGAAAATCTGTACTTTCCTCTAAATTTTGCTGTAAACCTAAAACTTTAAGAAATAAAGTCTATTAAAACAAAACAAGACAAAAACAAAACAGAACAATACTAAATATCCAGATATTTGATGCCATTGTGTAAAATAGTTGAATGGTGGCCTGAAAATTTATTCTGAGCATTCTGGCATGGTGCATCAGAATTCTGTTTCTATAACTACATTGCTTGACTCATTTCAGAGTGTATCTGAGCCCACTGACTGCTCTTGTGATACCTGCTGGGTGTATTCAACGCATCACTTTGTAGTTTGTAATTTTTATTCACACACATTGTTTCCTATTTCTTGGAAAAAAGAGATTATGTTTAGGATTATACCCAGTTAGAATTGATATCTAACAGTACCTTGTTCACTTCCAATTAAAGATCATTCCCAATAAAGCAATCTTGAGAAAGAACAAAACTGGAGACATCACACACCATGATTTCAAAGTAAACTACAAAACTATAATAATTAAAATGGTGTGGTATTGACATAAGAATAGACACAGATTAATGGCAAAATAGCCCAGAAATAAACCCATGCATATATGATCAATTAATTTACAACATAGGAACCAACAATATACAATGAGGAAAGGACAGTCTCTTCAATAACTGATGTTTGGAAAATTGGACAGTCAAAGGCAAAAGAATGAAATTGGACCACTATTTTATACCATACACAAAAATTAACTCAAAATGGATTAAAGGCTTGAATGTAAGACCTGAAGCTTTAACACTCCTAAAAGGAAACGTAGGTGGTAAACTCCTTCATATAGTCTTGGTGATGATTTTTTTAATGTGACAACAAAAGGAAAAGAAACAAAAGCAAAATAAACAAGTGGAACTACATCAAACTGAAAAGGGAAGGAAACCATCATAGCAAAAAAAAAAAAAAAAGATTAAAAATGGGCGGAAGATCTGAAGAGAACTTTTTCAAAAGAAGCCACACAAATGGCCAACAGGTACATGAAAAGATATTCTTTATCATTAATCATCAGGGAAATGCAAATCAAAACCACAATGAGATATAACCTCACACCTGTTAGAGTAGCTACCATCAAAAAGACTAGAAATAACAAGTGTTGGCGAGGATGTAGAGAACAAGGAACCCTTGTGCGCTATTGGTGAGAATGTAGATTGGTGGGGCCACTATGGAAAACAATATGGAGGTTCCTCAAAAAATTAAAAATAGAAACCCCATATTATCCAGCATTTTTACTTCTGGGTATTTATCAGAAGAAAACAAAAACACTAGCTCAAAAAGATATATGCACCCCCATATTAATTGCAACATTATTCACAATAGCTAAGATATGGATACAACCTAAGTGCCCATCGATAGATGAATGGATAAAGAATTTGTGGTATGGAATATTATTCAGGTATAAAAAAGAATGAACTGATTGCCACTTGCAACAACAAGGATGGACCCTGAGGGCATTATGCTAAGTGAAATAAGTGAGACAGAGAAAAACAAACACCATATGATCTCTCTTATATGGGAATCTAAAGATAATAAAAAATTTAAAAAACCCCAAATTTATAGATAGAAAGAACAGATTGATGTTTGCCAGAGGTGGGGGAGTTGGTTGGGAGAAATGGGTGAACTGTGTTTTTTTGTTTGCTTGTTTTAGTTTAAATAAATGGATTTTTTATTTAAAGGAGAGGAAGTGGTGAGAAAGAGTGAGCAAGAAAGAGAAACTATCTGTATATTTTAACACTGATTTCAATGAGGGACACACCATTTTTGGTAAAATCTAAGTTGTGCATTTGATTTTAGAGTTCGAATAAATGTCAAGTTGAAAGTCAAGAGAATGAGAAGACATCATAAGAATGAAAATTCTAAAATTACTGAACTGAATGTACTCACATTCTTTATCCCTCCTTTACTTATATCATCATCCTGACAGGTATGTTTTAATTTTACTTATATCAACGTGTTATGGTAAATGGGAAAATACACCAGGGTGTATTGGGGAACACTAATCCAGTATCAGCCACATGCAAACTTGCTAATGTATTTGGCTGTGAAAGCTTTCCTGAGAAGAGAATGGAGACCATCAGGGGTTACTCTCAAACAGGGTTTGCAGAATTAGATAACTTGAGCTTATCAGATTTTTCACAGGGTTTCAGCTATGAAATATCTTTGTTACCTTAAACTTTTGAAGGCTATAAATTCCTAACCTGGTATCAATTCAAGGTGAATATTTTTTAAAAAATTAAATGAATTTTATTGTTAGTCAGTCTTGAAGACATCAAGGGGCCCAAGGTCAAGAAATTCTAGTCTGTACATTTTCAGGATACACATATTACCCAGGTTAAATTATAGAAGGATAGTTTTGTTAAATGTTCATTAAAGTGTGCATACATAACTCTTATTTAATAAGAGAGCCCATATCTATGCTTTACAATCCTATCATTTTTAAAATTTTTTTATTGTTATGTTAATCACCATACATTACATCATTAGGTTTTTGATGTAGTGTTCCATGATTCATTGTTTGTGCATAACACCCAGTGTTCCACGCAGAATGTGCCCTCTTTAATACCCATAACCAGGCTAACCCATCACCCCACCTCCCTCACCTCTAGAACCCTCAGTTTGTTTTCAGAGTCCATCATCTTTCATGGTTTGTCTCCCACTCCAATTTACCCCCCTTCATTCTTCCCCTCCTGCTATCTTCTTTTTTTTTTCTTAACATATATTGCATTGTTTGTTTCAGAGGTACAGATCTGTGATTCAACAGTCTTGCACAATTCACAGCCCTGACCATAGCACATACTCTCCCCAATGTCTATCACCCAGCCACCCCATCCCTCCCACCCCCCACCACTCCAGCAACCCTCAGTTTGTTTCCTGAGATTAAGAATTCCTCATATCAGTGAGGTCATATGATACATGTGTTTCTCTGACTGACTTATTTCACTCAGCATAACAACCTCCAGTTCCCTCCACGTCGTTGCAAATGGAAGATCTCATTCTTTTGATGGCTGCATAATATTCCATTTTGATTATATACCACATCTTCTTTATCTATTCATCTGCCGATGGAAATCTTGGCTCTTTCCACAGTTTGGCTGTTGTGGACATTGCTGCTATAAACATTGGGGTGCACATACCCCTTCGGATCCCTACATTTTTATCTTTGTGGTAAATACCCAGTAGTGCAATTGCTGGATCGTATGGTAGCTCTATTTTCAACACTTTGAGGAACCTCCATACTGTTTTCCAGAGTGGTTGCACCAGCTTGCATTCCCACCAACAGTGTAGGAGGGTTCCTCTTTCCCCGCATCCCCGCCAACATCTGTCGTTTCCTGACTTGTTCATTTTAGCCATTCTGACTGGTGTGAGGTGGTATCTCATTGAGGTTTGGATTTGGATTTCCCTGATGCCGAGCAATGTTGAACACTTTTTCATGTGTCTGTTGGCCATTTGGATGTCCTGTTTGGAAAAATGTCTGTTCATGTCTTCTGCCCATTTCTTGATTGGATTATTTGTTCTTTGGGTGTCGAGTTTGATAAGTTCTGTATAGATTTTGGATACTAGCCTTTTATGTGATATGTCATTTGCAAATATTTTCTCCCATTCTGTCGGTTGTCTTTTGGTTTTGTGGACTGTTTCTTTTGCTGTGCAAAAGCTTTTTATCTTGATGAAATCCCAATAGTTCATTTTTGCCCTTGCTTCCCTTGCCTTTGGCGATGTTTCTAGGAAGAAGTTGCTGAGGCTGAGGTCGAAGAGGTTGCTGCCTATGTTCTCCTTTAGGATTTTGATGGACTGCTGTCTCACATTGAGGTCTTTCAACCTTTTGGAGTCTATTTTTGTGTGTGGTGTAAGGAAATGGTCCAGTTTCATTCTTCTGCATTTGGCTGTCCAATTTTCCCAACACCATTTATTGAAGAGACTGTCTTTTTTCCACTGGACATTCTTTCCTGCTTTGTCAAAGATGAGTTGACCATAGAGTTGAGGGTCCATTTCTGGGCTCTCTATGCTGTTCCATTGATCTATGTGTCTGTTTTTGTGCCAGTACCATACTGTCTTGATGATGACAGCTTTGTAATAGAGCTGGAAGTCCGGAATTGTGATGCCACCATCTTTGCTTTTCTTTTTCAATATTCCTCTGGCTATTCTGGGTCTCTTCTGGTTCCATACAAATTTTAGGATTATTTGTTCCATTTCTTTGAAAAAAGTGGATGGTATTTTGAGGGGGATTGCATTGAATATGTAGATTGCTCTAGGTAGCATTGACATCTTCACAATGTTTGTTCTTCCAATCCATGAGCATGGAACGTTTTTCCATTTCTTTGTGTCTTCCTCAATTTCTTTCATGAGTATTTTATAGTTTTCTGAGTACAGATCCTTTGCCTCTTTGGTTAGATTTATTCCTAGGTATCTTATGGTTTTGGCTGCAATTGTAAATGGGATTGACTCCTTAATTTCTCTGTCTTCTGTCTTGTTGGTGTATAGGAATGCCACTGGTTTCTGTGCATTGATTTTATATCCTGCCACTTTACTGAATTCCTGTATGAGTTCTAGCAGTTTTGGGGTGGAGCCTTTTGGGTTTTCCACATAAAGTATCATATCATCTGCAAAGAGTGAGAGCTTGACTTCTTTGCCGATTTGGTTGCCTTTGATTTCTTTTTTTTCTTTGATTGCTGTGGCTAGGACTACTATGTTGAATAGCAGTGGTGATAGTGGACATCCCTGCCGGGTTCCTGACCTTCGGGGAAAAGCTCTCAGCTTTTCTCCATTGAGAATGATATTCGCTGTGGATTTTTCATTGATGGCTTTTATGATATTGAGGTATGTTACCCTCTATCCCTATACTCTGAAGAGTTTTGATCAAGAAACGATGCTGTACTTTGTCAAATGCTTTTTCTGCAGCTATTGAGAGGATCATATGGTTCTTGTTCTTTTATTAATGATTGATTTGCAGAACTTGAACCAACCTTGCAGCCCAGGGATAAATCCCACTTGGCCGTGGTAAATAATCCTATTAATGTACTGTTGGATCCTATTGGCTAGTATCTTGGTGAGAATTTTTGCATCCATGTTCATCAAGGATATTGGTCTGTAATTCTCCTTTTTGAATAGGTCTTTGTCTGGTTTTGGGATAAAGGTAATGGTGGCTTCATAAAACGAGTATGGAAGTTTTCCTTCTATTTCTATTTTTTGGAACAGTTTCAGAAGAATAGGTATTAATTCTTCTTTAAATGTTTGGTAGGATTCCCCTGGGAAGCCATCTGGCCCTGGGCTTTTGTTTTTTGGGAGATTTTTGATGACTGCTTCAATTTCCTTAGTGGTTATAGGTCTGTTCAGGTTTTCTATTTTTTCCTGGTTAACTTTTGGTAGTTGATACATCTCTAGGAATGCATCCATTTCTTCCAGAATATCTAATTTGCTGGCACAGAGTTGCTCATAATACGTTCTTATAATTGTTTGTATTTCTTTGGTGTTGGCTGTGATCTCTCCTCTTTCATTCATGCTTTTGTTGATTTGGGTCCTTTTTCTTTTCTTTTTGCTAAGTCTGGCCAGGGGTTTATCAATCTTGTTAATTCTTTCAAGGAACCAGCTCCTAGTTTCGTTGATCTGTTCTACTGTTCTTTTGGTTTCTATTTCATTGATTTCTGCCCTGATCTTTATTATTTCTCTTCTCCTGCTGGGTTTAGGCTTCATTTGCTGTTCATTCTCCAGCTCCTTTAGGTGTAGGGTTAGGTTGTGTATTTGAGACCATTCTTGTTTCTTGAGAAAGGCTTGTATTGCTATATACTTTCCTCTCAGGACTGCCTTTGCTGCATCCCAAAGATTTTGAACAGTTGTGTTTTCATTTTTATTTGTTTCCATGAATTTTAATTCTACTTTAATTTCCTGATTGACCCATTTATTCTTTAGTAGGATGCTCTTTAGCCTCCATGTATTTGAGTTCTTTCTGACTTTTGTCTTTTAATTGAGTTCTAGTTGCAAAGCACTGTAGTCTGAAAATATGCAGGGAATGATCCCAATCTTTTGGTACCAGTTGAGACCTGATTTGTGACCTAGGATTTGATCTCTTCTGGAGAATGTTCCGTGGGCATTAGAGAAGAATATTTATTCTGTTGCTTTGGGATGGAATGTTCTGAATATATCTGAAAGTCCATTTGGTCCAATGTGTCATTTTAAGCCTTTATTTCCTTGTTGATAGTTTGCTTAGATGATCTGTCCATTTCAGTGAAGTGGGTGTTAAAGTCCCCCACTATTATTGTATTGTTGTCGATGTGTTTCTTTGCTTTTGTTATTAATTGGCTCATATAATTGGCTGCTCCCATGTTAGGGGCATAGATATTTACAGTTGTTAGATCTTCTTGTTGGATAGACCCTTTATGTATGATATAGTGTCCTTCCTCATCTCTTATTACAGTCTTTAGTTTAAAATCTAATTTGTGTGATATAAGGATTGCCACCCCAGCTTTCTTTTGGTGTCCATTAGCATGGTAAATGGTTTTCCACCCCCTCACTTTCCATCTGGGGGTGTCTTTGGGTTCAAAATGAGTCTCTTGCAGACAGCATATTGATGGGTCTTGTTTTTTTATCCAATCTGATAGCCTGTGTCTTTTGATTGAAGCATTTAGCCCATGTACATTCAGGTTAACTATTGAAAGATACGAATTTAGTGCCACTGTTTTGCCTGTAAGGTGACTGTTACTGTATATTGTCTGTGTTCCTTTCTGGTCTGTGTTACATTTTGGCTCTCTCTTTGCTTAGAGGACCCCTTTCAAAATTTCTTGTAGGGCTGGTTTCGTGTTTGCAAATTCCTTTAGTTTTTGTTTGTCCTGGAAGCTTTTTATCTCTCCTTCTATTTTCAATGACAGCCTAGCTGATATAGTATTCCTGGCTACATATTTTTCTCATATAGTTCTCTGATTATATCATGCCAGTTCTTTCTGGCCTGCCAGGTCTCTGTGGATAGGTGTGTTGCCTATCTAATGTTTCTACCATTTTAGGTTAAAGATTTCTTCTCCCGAGCCGCTTTCAGGATTTTTTCATTGTCTGTGAGACTCATAAGTTTTAGTATTACTGTCAGGTTGTTGACCTATTTTTATTGATTTTCAGGGGGATTCTCTGTGCCTCTTGGATTTTGATGCCTGTTTCCTTCCCCAAATTACGGAATTTCTCGCTATAATTTGCTCCAATATACCTTCTGCCCCCCTCTCTCTGTTTTCTTCTTCTGGGATCCCAATTATTCTAATACTGTTTCGTCGTATGGTATCGCTTATCTCTCGACTTCTGCCCTTGTGATCCAATAGTTGTTTATCTCTCTTTTTCTCAGCTTCTTTATTTTCCATCATTTGGTCTTCTATATCACTAATGCTCACTTCTGCCTCATTTAGCCTAGCAGTTAGAGCCTCCATTTTTTATTGCACCTCATTAATAGCCTTTTTGATTTCGACTTGGTTAGATATTAGTTCTTTCATTTTTCCAGAAAGGGTTTCTGTAATATCTTCCATGCTTTTTCAAGCCCAGCTAGTATCTTTAAAATTATCATTCTGAACTCTAGTTCCGACATCTTACTAATGTCCATATTGATTATGTCTCTGGTAGTCGGTACTGCCTCTTGTTCTTTTTTTTGAGGTGATTTTTTTCTGTCTTGCCATTTTGCAGAGGACAATAGATGAATGAGAGAACAAAATGCTAACAGGGTAACAACGACCCCAGAAAAATATACACTAAACAAATCAGAAGAGACCTGAGACTGGGGGAATAAAAAGGAAAGAAAGAAAAAAGAATTAATTAAAAAAAAAGAAAAAGATAAAAACAAACAAACATACAAAACAGAACGTCAAATATGATCAGGCTGGTGCATAGATCAGTGCCACACACTAGATTTGGCGTGTATTTTGGTCTGTTAAAAGAAAGTACCTCCCAAAATTTTAAAGAAAGAAAAACATATATATGTACAAAAATAAGGGTAAATATGATGAAGGGATGGAATATGACTGTAAAGATGAAAATTATTAAAGATTTTATAAAGGGAATTGACAAGAAGTTGGTTGAAAAAAGAAAGAAGAGGATTAAAAAAAATGGAAAGAATGTGATCAGGCAGGATCCTAGAACAAAGCCTTACACTGGAGATTTAGGGTATATTTTGGTCTGTTGGAAGAAACTGTATCCTAAAATTTTAAAGAGCAAACATCATATATATATATATATATATATATATATATATATACTAATAATAAGGTTAACTACTATGAAGGGATAGAATATGACTCTAAAAATGAAAAATAAAGATTTTAAAAAAAGGGTTTGATAAGATATTGGTTGAAAAAGGGAAAAAGAAAAATTAAAAAAAAAAGAAAAGGAAAAGAAAGTTAAAAAAAAATTAACTTTGAAAGACTAAAGAATCAGGGGGGGGGAAAGCCATGAATTCTATGTGCAGTATTCCCCTAGCGGTAGAGTTCTGCCGTTCTCATTAATCGGTAAACTTGGTCTTGGCTGGCTGTTCTTGCGGATCTTCTGGGGGAGGGGCCTGTTGCTGTGGTTCCCGAATGTCTTTACTGGAGGCGGAATTGCCCCGTCCTTGCCGGTTCCGGGCTAAGTAATCTGCTCGGGTTTGCTCTCGGGAGCTTTTGTTCCCTGCAAGCTTTCGGTGCAGCTTTGGAGAATGAGAGTGAAAATGGCGGCCTCCCAATCTCCACCCAGAGTAGCTGAAAACTCGGGGTCCCACTCCTCAGTGCGTCTCCAGAGAAAAGCAGTCAATCACTCCCTTCTCACCAGTCTCTGGCCGCACTCCGTGCTCACCTGGCCTGTGACCGAGTCTTTCTATCTCTGGCCCACGACCCTGTGTGGAGTCTCCAAACCCAGCAGATCCCTGTGGTGTGCTCTTGCTCCACTCCTCCTGGGGGAGGAAGAGGAGTCTCCCCGGATCTTCCACTTGTTGGGTCCCTGCTGGAAGAGCCAGTGGCCTGACTGTGCCGTGGATCACAGTTTATGGCAACTGAGAGCTGAGAGCCCACTCCTTGGCTCCGTCTCTGCAGCAGCCTTCCCCACTTCGATACCTGGGAGCTCTGCCACACTAAGACACCCCCAGTGTTTCTGTGACCCCGAGGGTCGTGAGACCACACTGTCCCAGCAAGGGTTCCACCCCCCGCTTAGCCACTGGAGCAACATCTCTCAGCGGAGCCGACTTCTAAAAGTTCCGATTTTGTGCTCCGCGGCTCTATCACTTGCCAGAAGCGACTGACGGAGGCCCCCTCCCCCGCCATCTATAATCCCGAATATCCCCTTGGATTCACTTCTCCGCAGGTCCTACCTTCCAGAAAGTGGTCGCTTTTCTGTTCAGAGAGTTGCTGCTATCCTTTTCTTCGATCTCCTGTTGAGTTCGTAGGTGTTCAGAATGGTTTGATCCCTCTCTAGCTGAATTCCTGGGACCAGAAAAAATTTAGGTCTCCTACTCCTCTGCCATCTGGCTCCTCTTGATTTCATTCATTTTTATGGCTGAGTAATTTTCCTGTAGAGATATATAAAATCCACATCTTTCTTTATCCATTCATCTATCACTGGGCACTTAGTTTGCTTCTGTACCTTGGTTATTGTAAATAATGCTGCAAGAAACAGGAATGCATATATCTTTTCAAATTAGTCTTTAAATTTTCTTTGAGTAAATACCCAGCAGTGAAATTATTGGATAGTATGGTATTTCTATTTTTTATTTTTGAGGAACCTCCATGCTGTTTTCCATAGTGGCTGCACCATTTTACGTTCCCACCAACAGTGCACAGGGGTTCCTTTATCTTCACATCCTCCCAACATTTGTTATTTCTTGTCTTTTTGATAATAGCCATTCTGAGGGGTGTGAGGTGATATATCAGTATGGTTCTGATTTACATTTCCCTGATAATTAGTGATGTTGAACATCTTTTTATGTGCTTATTGGCCATCTGTATGTTTTCTTTGGAAAAATATCTGTTCAGGTCCTCTGTCTATATTTTAATCAGATTATTTGGGGGTATTTGGTGTTGGGTTATGAGTTCTTTATATATTTTGGATATCAACCTTTTATTGGATATATCATTTGCAAGGCTTTTCTCCCACTCAGTATGTTACCTTTTTGTTCTGTTGCTGGTTTCCTTTGCTGTGCAAAAGCCTTTTATTTGACGTAGTCACAATAGTTTACTGTTGCTTTTGTTTTTCTTGACTGAGGAGACATCCAGAAAAATGTTGCTAAGGCCAGTGTCCAAGAGATTACTGCCTATGTTGTCTTTTAGAAGTTTTGTGGTTTCAGGTCTTACATTTAAGTCTTTAATCTATTTTGAGTTTATTTTTTGTATGGTTTAAGAAAGTGGTTCAGTTTCATTCTTTTGCATGCAGCTGTCCATTTTTCCCAACACCATTTCCTGAAGAGACTGTCTTTTCTCCAGTGTATATTCTTGCCTTCTTTGTCCTATATTAATAAGCTTGGATTTGTTCCTGGGCTCTCTATCTTGTTTCTTTGATCTATGTGTCCTTTTTTGTGTCAGTACCATATTGTTTTGATTACTACAGCTACTATTACAATGTACGTCAGCTCTACTTCAATTAAAAAATAAATGGGGTGCCTGTGTGGCAAGTCGGTTCAGCATCCAACTCTTGGTTTCAGCTCAGGTTGTGATCTCAGGGTTGTGAGACTGAGCCCCATCTCAGGTTCCACACTCAACATGGAGTCTGCTTAAGACTCTCTCTATCTCTGTCCTTCCCTATCATTCTCTCTCTCTCTCTAAAATAGATAAATAAATCATTTAAATGATTAATTAATTTAATTGATTGATCAATTTAATTAATTAGTTAATTAATTAAAAGTAAAGTAGATTTTCCTCAACAACCTGGGTGGGCCTGATACAAACAGTTGAAAAGACCTAAGAACAGAATTTATGCTTCCTTGAGAAAGAAATTCTGTCTTTGGAATATAACTTCAACATATGCCTAAGAGTTCCAGCCTCCTTTCTTGCCTGTTCTAGGGATTTCAGACTTGCCTAGTCACTCCAACAACTGTCTAAGCCAAGTCCTTGCAATAAACTTCTTAAAATATAAAATAAATAAAATTTTACGGCAGATTTTAAATATTAAATATCATTGATAGAGGGGTGCCTGGGTGGCTCAGATAGTTAAGCGTCTGCCTTCAGCTCAGGTCATGATCCCAGCGTTCTGGGATCAAGTCCCGCTCCAAGCTCTCTGCTTAGTGGCGATCCTGCTTCTCCCTCTCTCTCTGCCTCTCTCTCTCTCTCTGTCAAATAAATACATAAAATCTTTAAAAAAATATCATTGATAGAATTGGAACTTACACTATAATACTTTCTATCTTATTTCCATTTCTCCTTTTCTGGAGTTAGCCATTATCCTGAAATTGGTGATATACTTTTGATATTTTCAATATATGTATTATCCTTAAATAATATGTAAAATTATTTTTAATTTTTTTTATATTTACACAAATGGTATCATCTGGATGTATTCTTTAGGTACTTGGTTTATTTTCTTGACATTATATTTTTTAAGATTTATACCTGTTGTGGTATGTGGCCTGGCACATTCATGTTAATTGCTATAAAGAAATTTATTATATATTTCTATCACAGTTTGTTTATTCATTTTTCAATTGAGAAGATATTTAATATTTTCTAACATGATAGATGTAAAATAATATTTCACTATTATTTTAATTTTTCTTCCTTTGATTACCAGTGAGGCAAGCCATGTTCTATGAATTGCTTGTTATATTTGCAACTTTTTCATTTTATTTATAAGGTATCCTTATTATGGATAACAACCTTTTAATGGTTCCATAGTTTAAAAATGTGTCTTCTCATTCAGTATCTTATAATTGAATTTTGTCCATGAATTTTTTTATTTTTAAGATTTTATTTATTTATTTGTCAGACACAGAGAGAGAGCACAAGCAGGAAGAGCTGCAGGCAGAGCAGGCAGAGGGAGAAGCAGGCTCCCCACTGAGCAAGGAGGCTGATGTTGAACTCGATCCCAGGACTCTGGGCAGTCGCTTAACCTGAGCCACCCAAGCATCCCATCCATGAATCTTTTGTCATTTAATTACAATGTAGTGAAACTCATCATTCCTCTCATGCATGTTATGTCTTGTTTAAGGAGTTTTTTACCCTCAGATTCCAAGTTTTAAAGTTTTGCCTTTTCTTTTTAAATTGTTAATCTATCAAAAAAATAAATTATTAATCTATCTGGAATTTATACTTCCTGATACTGGGTTATGAGTCTTATTTTTTCCCCAAATATGCATCCAAATGTTCCAGGACCGTATTTGAATAGTTTATACTTTCTCCTGCTGCTTTGTAATGGCAGTTATAAAATTCTGATTGCTGTGTGAATCTGCATCTAATCTCCTTTTTCTGTTCTGTTCTCTATGCATTAATGTCACATTGTTTTGTTCAGAAAGTTCTATACCTTAATAGTGACTTGTTATTTATGCTTTTCATTTTTCTTATTCAGAATATTTATGACTACACTTGGCCCCCAGTCTTCTATATGAATTTTGGGATCAGTTTCAAGTTCCATGAGCAATCTTTTTGGCATATTGATTAGGATTACATTAATATGGAGAGTTGATAAATGACTTCTGTAATTTCAAAGTGGTGAACATGTAAATGATTTTTTGTAATATATGTAACCACTGTTATTTGACATGGAAATAGCTATACTTTCTATTATTTCTGTTGTTTACAAAAGTTACAAACACTGCTAACTCTACCCTCATTTGTAAACTATGGAAAGATTGTTAAATTTTATTAGAGGTAAACTGTTTCTCCCTTCCAACTTCATGGACATCCCTAAATTCTACCCATGGGCAACTCTAGGGTTAAGAACCCCTGTTTGAATAGCTTGCCTCCCCACAATTGATTCTCTTCTTTTGCCCTATATTTCCTCTCTGGGGTTTGGGCAGAGACAGCACAGAACTAAGTCAGAGGTCTTCAAGTGTTCAGAAGTCACAGAAGTTTCTGGACAAATTGGTGATTTTCAAGATGGAATTGATGACTTCTCCAAGAATTCAGAAGAAAATGGTAAAGCCATGAAATCATGAACGAAAGGATAAAAGACTTAAAGAACAGAGAGCTAAACCACATATACAAATACAGTTTTTACATACATAAAATCTTTGTCATATAAAAAGAACAAGAGATCTAAAGTACACACACTTGATATAAAGAGAAGGTGATAAAGAGATATATGATGTGATGCAAAGAAGCAATGTTACAAGAAATAAGTTACAAGAAAATTCTAAACAACTTAAGTTTTCACATTGAAGGGACTTTCCAAATATAAAGCTGAAATAATGATATTCACAGATTGACATTTTTACCATTTATCTCTGGGATTAAAAAATAACCCTACAAGAATACAAAAAGAAATAAATACGCTATTTGCCATGGAAATATAAAAATTGGGGCATCATATTTCTCTGTTAAAATATACATCTATTCATATAGATATATGTTTCCAGATGAAAATGATGCAATGTCTATACAATTTTTAGGGAAAAAAGCTATGAGAAAAATTTCTGCATACAGTAAAGATATAAAGTTAATGTGTAAGGAAGTTTAAAGACACTGCCTCTTTTGGAACTTCTAGCAGATAAAACTTCAAGTTTAATCAGTAGATCTAGATCTTCAAATTCAGACCCCTTTACTATATGCTGAACCTCTACCTTTTATTCTTTTAGTGTGTCTTCTTGTATCTCATGTACATTGTTTTGCCTGAACTTACCAACAATTTTAAGTGACTGATTGTCTGATTTTTGTCACTACACTAAACCAATACAAAGTCTAGACATTGTGGATTTCAGCATAAATTCTCTGTGGAAAACTTATGGTAGTTTGAATTGACACTGCGGAGAGAATCTCTGGAAATTATCTTTTTAATGAAAGATTTATGGCAGTACATATCCCTTCATCTTTCCCACAAATGTTAATGACAATTGCCATGTGTATAGACTCTAAGCTATTTGTGTGAGTTTGGGTTCCTCAGAATCAATCCTTTAAAAAAAATGAAATTAAAGAACTTATTAGGGAGATAATCTGAAGCTGGGTATAGGGGACTGGGGAAGTAAGCCAAAAAGGTAAGGGCAGCCAGTAAGGGGTACATTATCAGCTAGTACTGCTGTTGGTAATTAGAGCTTAAGGCTTTGGGAGAACTCTGGGATTCCTTGTATGACATGTGCCTCTATTCATGAGTAGGGACTTGGGGATTTTTGTACACCTACTGCCATCAAGTATTGTTGAGGGTTGTTCCTGGGTGGTGAGGGAAGCTTAATTTTTCTGACACTTCTAACCTACTCTGGAAGGGAGAAGAGAGAGAGCACTTTTCTAAAAAATTTATCAATTTAGCACTTTTCTCTGGGAAAGATACTCAGTTGAAAGGCCTCTGTGTAAGGCTCAAGGGGATATAGTTAGTTTGTCAATGGCATTTACTACAACATACTTTGGGCAGTTGGTGAGTGGACATATTAATTAGGTATTTTAGGTACTACTAGCAAAATGTGAATGTCAGTATAAATGTAATGTTTCTATTAGCAGGGTAGAAGATTTAGGATACTGAAGATGGTGAGGGGAATAAAAACAATGATATACCTAACAACCATGGCTTATAATGCCAAAGCCAGAGAACATTTTTCTTACAGTGGTGAGTAAGGCTAGTCAAAAAGATCATATGAATTAATAATCAGATAATAATTAGTAGTCAAAACACGACCTCACATGAAACTATGTATTATGATACATGATGATAAAAATAATAAAACTTTATTTTAGAGGCTTAGGAAAGGGGAATGCAGTGTTTTAAAATGAGTTATTTTAATTAATTTTCAGATATACAGAGGAAGACAGATTTATGATAGCAAGATAGTAAAGATAAAGTGTGAATGAAATGCTGCCTACAGAAGATACAGGATTCACAGAGGTGCAGTTGTGCAAAGGTAGTGAGACTGCTGGAAAGTTACAACGTCAAGGTAGGACTGACAGAAATGTCAGGTGATTTTTTTATCCTTCTAACTTATATTACTAAATGTATAGCATTGCAGACTGTAAAAATGCCTGATTTTTCATGGATCATGGACAATAGAGGAAAAGGCTGGACAGTTCTAAGAACGAGTCAAAAATTGTGTATGACAATTGAATTAAACCAGTTGATATTACTGTCAGTGCCTTTTTGAGGGCCACATCTGTTAAGGTATAGGGGTCCTGATTAATGGTATTTCATTGTATTGTTGGCTGAAGAAAGAAGTGCACTCTAATATAACTCCTTAGTGTTTGGGTCACTGACGATTAGGGCCACAAACATCTTTCTTGGACCCAAGGAGTGGAGAAAAATTTGGATTCATTTCAGTTTTTGATAATTTTATTCTGAATAAAGCTAAAATTAACAGTTTTCTGGCAAGAAGTAAAAAGCTAATTAAAACTGGAGAGGCATCTGCCTTTGGCTCAGGTCATGATCCTGGGGTCCTGGGATCGAGTCCCACATGGGGCTCCTTGCTCAGCAAGGAGCCTGCTTCTCCTTCTCCCTCCGCCCCTCCCCCACGCTGTGCTCTCTCTCTCTTTCTCTCTCTCTCAAATAAATAAAATCTTAAAAAAAACTGTTCAAAAAAAAAAACTGGAGAGGCTTAGAGTCAGAAATTAAACTCAACCCCAAGCCAAAAATATTATGTAAATTAGTAACCTGTTGAAATACAACTTATGAATGGTATTCTATGAACTGTTGGGGTGAATGTATCCATGCCTGGAAACTGGGACCTTTGTCATTTTTACACTGAATACCATTATTTTACTGGGACTATGATCTTGTCAAACCAGATGAACATTCTTCTTCGTCAAATGTAAGAATTTAATATGACCTCAAGGACTCCTGCAGCCATCAGTAGGAAGGACTGAGGTGGGGATGTGCCAGGAGGTCTTTGCTTTAGTTAAACTAATTTAAAACAAAGAATTGAAAGAATGAAGTAAGTTGTGTTCATTCCATAGAGTTCCTACTATATTGTGAGAATTTTTGTATATTCACTACTTCACAGTATTTTTAAATTAGAGTACTGACATAGTGTTCCAGAATAGAGAGGAAAATTTGTGATTGGATGACATTACTCTGAATTATTGAGGATGTAAAAGATGGAAAGGTCATTTGGTAAGGAGGAAGCACAGTCCTGATTTTAACCATAGAAGCTGACTGCACACAGACCTCTTCTGCCCTCCGTTGCAGATAGGAACATGTGGTTTGGTGTGTAGTGAGGGTCTCCAGTTCTGTTCAGATTTGTGGAACAATCAGAGATTGAAATCATATGAGTAGAGGGCTGGGAAAACAGTATGATTAAAATATAATTATTAGTTAATATTATCTTAAATTAAAAATAAATCTTGGTCAAAAACCCTTATGATTCATGTTTGTCTTTTGGAATTTTGAGACTTTTTAAAATTCTCTGCTTTTTAAAATTAACCAATTTATCAATTTAGGGCAGGGAAGAAGAACAAACCCCTTTTCTGATTTTTGGCCAAGAATTTCTCCTAAATGATGTGCAATGATAAAATTGTAGTCATTTCTGTAATGTATGCTCATACTTTCATTTTCCCTATTCTCCAATTTGCTGAGAACCAACTTAGAAAAACATTTCACATGAATTACTTTATGCATGTTGAAGAAGTCATTGAAATAATTTACATGAAATAGGGGTGATGCAGGAAAAAATTGAATGATAAGATTTCTAAAAATCTCACATTGTCTTTGAGAAAAGCAAGCAACTCTGCAGATATTTTGAAAATAAAGGAAAAATATGAAACAAAGAGGAGTGTGTTTTAAAAAAGCTTATCATGCAAGTGATGTGACATACTTGCTTGAACCTAGCTAAAAACATAGCAAAACAATGAGACAAAATCGATTACAAATAAAGAAACCATGAAAAAATAAAAACTAGATTATTATGTTAGATTATATAATAGTGCTTTCTTTTTAAAAAATAAAGGTTATCTGATGTATTAGGGTTGTCCAGAGAAACAGAACCAATAGAACATATATACATGTATGTATATATGAGAGGAGATTATTACAGGACTTGGCTCATATGGTTATGGAGGCTAAGAAGTCCCATGAACTGCTATCTGTGAGCTGGAGAACAAGGAAAATAGGTGGTGTAAATTCAGTATGAGTCTGAAGGTCTGAAAATGACAGGTTGAGAAGGGGGGTGATGACATAAGTCTTGATCTGAGGCCAAAGCCTGAGAACCGGGAGCAGTCATGTTGAGGGCAGGAGAAGGTGAATGTTCCAGCTCAACTGAAAAAGCAAATTCCTCTTCCTCCACCTTTTTGTTCTATTCAGACCCTCAGTGGATTGGATGATTCCTGCCCATGTCTTCTTTACCCAGTTTACTCTTTAAATTGCCAACTCTTTCTGAATACACTCACTGAGACACACCCAGAAATAATGTTTTACCAGCTATCCTGGCATCTGTTGGCCCAAAGTGACACATAAAATTACCCATCATGTCTGAGATCATTCTAAGATCCAAGTCATAAAATACTGGATGTAGAAAGATAATAAAAGTTACTTTGGGAATCTTATATTTATATCCTCCACTGAGAACAGAAATACCTGATTCAAAGACATACACTAAAACATATCTGTTGTTAGGATGTTATTGGATAGAAGCATAAGGAAGCAGGGTTACAATTCAAGGGCATTCATGAGGTGGCGGTGGAAGTTGTAGGAGGACAATCTGACCAAAAAGTCAGTAGGGAATGAAGGGAGGACATGCCCTAGTTTGGACAGGTTTGTTTCAAGTGGGGTGATTCCTTGAATAAAGGCCCGATTGATGAGAATAATTTAGAGGCTGCTCTGTCTCCTGGAGCAGAAGCTCAACTAGAACTCCAGACATTCTTCTTGTCTAATAGGAAACTGCAGGGAGCTTATCGTTCACCTGGTCGTGGGGACACACCAAAGACGTGGTGACTGGAGAAGGGCTTAGCCAGGCAAGCATCTCATTCTCTCCCTTGTTCATAGATACCACAAGCTAATATTTCTTACTTTTGCTTTTGATCTAGCTGGATCTTGTGTTCTTGGGACTACTTACTGTTGGCTTCTAAATTCAATTTGGATTTCCAGGTCTCTGATATCCTTTATTCTCCTTGGAAACCTGCACAAAAATCCTGACATGATATGGGCAACTGTATGCCCATAAAAGTTAGCAGAATATTCCACCCCTAAATATGCTCCTTTTACACCTCAGTGGGCATGCTCGTGTGGTGAGGATGCTTGGAGATCGCAAGAAAGTAAGAATTCTCTAAAACCTCTAATCATTTCAAGATTATTTAGGAATATTTTTTGGTTATCAGTAACAGAAATTCAACTCAACCTAGTTAATAAATGACAGACAGATAGATAGTTTTTTACAGTGACAACTAGAGTATATTCTGTAATCTAGGATCCAGGATGAGACCAAAAAAGGAACTGGAGCAATGTGTGGGCACCAAAATAGTTATTGCTTTCTATATCTTTTTTTAAATGTCTCCTTGCATATCAGTATATCAGATTTATTACATAGATATATACTTAATAAAGATGTGAAACACTAAAAAGTTACAGGAAATATTTTCTCAGACAGCTATATAGCCATCACTATGAATTAACTTATAGTATTATTTTGTGGTATTTGTCTAAAGCCCTTCTGTACCTCTATTTTGAATAATCACTGTTTTGATTTTCTTTCTTCTTTCTTTCTTTCTTTCTTTCTTTCAATCTTTCTTTCTTTTTCTTTCTTCTTTCTTTCTTTCTTTCTTTCTTTCTTTCTTTCTTTCTTTCTTTCTTTCTTTCTTTCTTTCTTTCTTTTGAGAACTGGCAGAGGTTGTTTATTCAGAACTTGCTAGAGAGTCAGCCCCCATCATCTGTGTTTTGTCAGAGACTCAAAGGCAGGTAGGGGAGTAAGGAAATCCATATAGTAGAAAAAAGGGAAAACTTTAGCTATGCCCTGATTAGAGGCTGTTGGCATGGGGAAGCTACATGTAGACAAGCTACCTAGAAGGGGGGTGTTCTATATGTTTTGTTAAGGGTATATAGTTGGCTCTCTCTGAAGAAGGGAAGACTGTATATTTTTATATCATTCTAACATACATATCTGTACTTTTCTATGTAGAATGTTATGGATACTAAACAACATTTGGGGAACTTAAATATTACATAAATTGTATCATTCAGATGCACATCTTTTTCATTTTCTTTTTTTCTTTTCACTTACTGCTGCTCTTGAGTTCTGCTTATGAGTTCTGCATATCTATAGTTTATATATTTTAAATAATACTATCTGTTGCAAGAATAAGCTTTAGTTGTGTTCAGTTGTGTGCTATTGCTATTTTTTGTGTTTACAAAGAGTGCTGTAGTAAACATCTTTGTTCATTTGTGTGAGTGTGTTCTCTAGGGAACATTTTAGAGTTTTAGAATTGGAACTGCCAACTCATAGATTTTGTGCCTCTCACCTTCAGGTTTACTAGATGTTTCTAAATTGTTCTCTGAAGTGACTCATTGGTTTACCTTTCTACCAGCAACATACAAATTTCTCCAACTCCACATCTCCATCCAAACTATTTTTTTCCCATTAGAAGGAAATTAGGTGACATCTTGTTTTATTTTCTCCTCCCTGATTTAGAATGAAGTTGAGTATTTTCATATGTTTATGAAATAATTCACTGGTCAGAGAATATACCATATTGGAAATTGGAAAAAGTTAGAGCCAATCAACCATGGAAACATTACATGTTAAAACAGGTAGGGTTGAAAGTATGAGGGAAAGGTAACTTTTTTGCTTTTGCTCTGGGTAGAACAAAGAGATTCTCCCCTGTGAATTCTATCTGCAAGTCTGTGCTTCACATGGATTCAAGTTTACAGTGTGTACTAACTACATGGTCCAGGAAGTCTATAAGTCCTGAACTTAGGGGTTGGGGTGGGACAGTCTTCAGGAGAGTTTGGGATCTTTATTTCCCTCTCCTCTTTGTTTTTGTTATTGTTTTCCAACTTTATTGAAACAAGCATATAACATTGTGTAGATGTACAATGTGTTGATTTAACACACTTGTATATAGCAAAATGATTGTTATCACCTTCATCATGTCATATAATTACCATTTCTTTTTTGTGGTGAGAAATCTTAAATAGCGCATCATAAATCTCATTGCCCTTATCTTGGCCAAGAGTCAACATACGAGATGTCCAGGTATGCCCAGAGATAAAGTGTGAGCTTTCCTGTCTAGCTGTCAATTGTTCTAACTCCACTCCTGGTATGTCCCATGATGGGGGAATGGGAGGTAAGTATGGTGGAAACAGGCAGTTCCCAGAAGGGGAGGGCTTCTGGGCACATGCAATAGGTGACCACTGACTTTCCAAACTTAGGGTTATTCTTTAGACACCTACACCCTATCTTGGCTTTTAAGAAGAATGGAATGCAAGGGCCAGAAAAGAATTCCATGTATGTAATCAGAAGAAATTCCTATCATTCTCTTTCCGGGCCAGAAAGACTAATAACTTCAAAACGCAGCATCAGCCTCTTCCTCTATGCATATGTCCTATCTGTAATGGTTGATGGTATCTGAGGAACCCTAAGGCTTACAGAAAATATAAAAGGAGGACTATATCCCTTTGATGCCATGTTCCCTACCAGAACTCCCCTAGGCCCCAAGTCCCTGGGCCTGTTTCTATAGCTCTTGTTTTGCTCTCTAGCTCCTGGAAATAGCTTGTTTACCCTCTCCCTGACCTCACAGACTGTTTCTGCTGAGGGCTTTTTTTATCCCCACCTCAGGCTCATTTTTAAATCAGAACAAAACTCTTGGAACACTGGTTATAGCCTGCTGTGTCCTTCAAGCTATTATACAACTACTTTGGCTTTTCAAAGCTTTTAAAGTTAGCTAAAAAGGAAGAAAACAAACGGTGTGAAACAAGAAGGAGGTGTAAAATTTTGAATAGTTCCTGAAAAGACAAAGAATAGGATTGATGCATGGATTTCAACTTTAGTACCAGAGTAGATCAATTGATAATGTCACATGCAGCAGTGGAAAGAACACAATTATTGATCAGCAGTGTGCCATAACTGATTGTTGGAGATGACAAAGGCAAGAACAATAGCTTCTTCTCTTATTTATTTAGTATGGGTCAGGCATGGTACTTATTATTCTAATACATCATTTTATCCACTCTTCCCTATAACAATCTTGTGATGCAAATACTATTACAAGATGAGAAAACAGAGGCTTACTTACTAAAATTGAATAACTTGCTTGACATCATATAAAAGTTTTGTTATGGGGCAGGGAGGGATGGTAGCACAAATGTCATGCATTTGAGTTTATCTTTGGGTTTTAAATTCACTGCAAAATGAGCTATACTTATTACAGGGGTTGGGAAATTATAGCCAGTGGGCCAGAGATGGCCTGTGCTTGTTTTTGTAAATAAAATTTTATTGGTACATAGCCGTACCCATTGATGTACATGTTATCTGAAGTTGCTTTCACATATTGTCTGAAGTCGCTTTCACCACTACAATTGCGGTGATGAGTACTTGGGACAGAGACCCTGTGGCCTGCAAAGCCTAACATTTACTGTCTAACCCTTACAGAAAAAGTTTGTCTGGCCCTGCTCTGTTGTTCAACTTCCTTTAGAGCCTTTTGGAGACACCTTGCTTTTATGTCTTTCTTTTCACTCCTTCATGTTGGATTCTAATAGCCAGCCTATATTGGAGGTTGAGTATTCTTTCTAGATGATTCTCCAGCCATTTTTAGATTCTCCATACTGCTCAAGAAAGTTCAAATTTTGCAGTTGCCCTTTTTCCATCTGCTTGGTAAAGTCCCCAGTATAGCCCTGTACTTTTCCCCTTAAGGCTTCAAGCAGAAGTTTATTTTTCCCTGTAGCCTTCCAACATGGGGTCCTTGCATGATTCCAAGGTCTCAGAAGGACAAAGGTTTTTAAAAATCTGAGTGTTCGTGGTATTTGCTTTTAACTCATGTAATTTTATATCTCTTCCTCATTGGAGGAAATCAGTATTCAGGTCATGAAATTCTGCTTTTACCTCTCTATTTAATCTGCCTTGCTTGAGTGTATATTGGGTTTCTATGGAGCATTTCTGTTTTGCTGTGTTAGCATGTATAGACAGTTCCCAACAAGAAAAAAAGTGAGGAGAATGTTCCTTCCAGAAAAGGATGTCATGCTAGCTCCTTGAGGTCATGAAACCTTAGCCATCTTATTCTTAACTCTGGCTCCAGCATTTAGCAGCCTGGCTCACTAAGTGTTTATTGAATGAATGAACAAGTGACTGCAAAGGAACACCTCAAGTAAGGGGATGACTGAGTTGATTTTTTGTCTTGGTTCCACTATTTCCCAAACTTCTTGTTTAGCAGCCTCTTCATAGCTTAAAACAATAACATTTATTATCTTATAGTTCTAGAGGTCAGAAGTCCAAAATAGGGCTCACTGAGCTAAAATCAAGATGTCAGTTGAGTTGTGTTTCTTCTGGAGACCCTAAGAAAAAAATCTGCTTCCTTGCCTTTTCTATATTCTAGAAGCCTGTATTCCTTGGTTTGTGGCCTCCTTCCTCCATCTTCAAAACTAGCACCCTAACATGTTCAAATCAAGCTCTCTCTCCCTCTGACTTCTGCTTCCTTCACCACATATCCTGTGACTCAAAATCAGCTTCCTCTTACAAAGATCTTGGTGATTACATTGAGCCCACAAGATAATCCAGGACAGTCTTCGCATCTCAAGAGGCTTAATCACATTTACAAAGTCCCTTTTTCCCTGGAAAGTAACATATTCACAGGTTCTGAGGGTTTGGGGGTGGACATCTTTGGGGGGAGCATTATTCAGCCTACCACACTCTTCCTCCTTATCTGAACTGGCCCCTTGGTTCCCTAACTAGTAACCTGAAGCTCCCCGAAAAAGGAAAGTCATAAAAGGAGACCTGCCTGGACATTTGCCTATAGCTTTCTGCAACACTCCCTGAGAGCTTCATGCATGTTCTGAACCCTGCCTTCTATCTACTTCTAAATCTCCCTGATGTCCACCTGCCTCTCTGTCAGGAGTTTCCATGTTGCTACTGCTGAGATCTAAATCAAGTCCATGTTTAAGATATAATCCTAGCTCTCCCCACTCCTGACCCTGACAAGAGGCTTGACAGCAGAGACCATCAAGGAACAATGATCCCGGACAGAACTCTGCAAAAGTGCTTGGGTCAATCCAATTAGTTAGGAATGGAGACAATAGAAAACTATAGAAATTCTATCTGATGCAGTCTGTGCCTCAACCTCCTTCCTGGTTTTCTCTTTGGTGATATTTAGACAGCCTCCTTGTTTCCAGCTTGGCTTTACTTCTGGACATTGGACTTCTGCCTTTTTCTCTACCCACAGTGTAGTTTCCAGGATCCCAGATAAAACATGGTTCCTGAATGTACACAATCATTACCAGCCTACCTTGGCCATGACTCCATTTAATTTCCTTATCCAGCTGCCTCACTGCAATCAAACATGGGTTTGGAGAGGAGCTGGGGAAATTAATACAAGTATTCTTGGGACCTCAAGTGATTGTATTAGTTACAGTTCTGTCTACAAGAGTTAAAGATGGAAAACAAAAGTAGACAAAACAAAACTGAAACTGAACTAAAATTTTTGCCATGTTTCTTTTAAAGAAATTTATCAGAGAACTTTTTGACAGGAAGAGTCACAAGTAAGATTGCTCATTTTAATCACTAGGAGATAAACAGAGTTTTTATAGTTGGAAAACAAAAGCTTGAAGATGGAAACTTATCATGTGTTTTGCTAATTTCTTCACCAACAGATTTGAAGTTTGACCCATTATTAATTATTTTCTTGGTATTTACTTTTTCTTTAACTTTATGTCATTATTTTAAAATATTTCAAGATCTTCAGAACTAATTAAAACATAGAGGGTTTTGTTTAGGAAACTAAAGCTAATGGCCTGAAGGCACACACCAGGTTTTCTGGAAGAGTGTTTATTAGGAGAAACTCATGGAAAAGAAGTGAATGCTCCACCACTGCTGATTACATTCTAGGCAGTGCACCAGAATCTAGCCAGGCCAGACTTCAAACTTTGGGAAAAGGACCCAATTAGGGGTGGCTGATTGGAGAAGCACCAGCTCCTCCATGGTATGGCCAGGGGCTGGGTCCAGGTCTTGTGGTCATAACCTCAGCAATCTGCCTAGACTGCTTGCCTTTCTCACCTGGTTGTAACAGATTTCTCTGGATCTCTTCAGGAGACAACTCCCTCTCTGGGATGTCTATGTTTAGGAAATCAGAGAATCAGTTGGAATGAGTTGACCTTTACCTTTCAGTTCACTCCCCTGATTTCAAGGAGCATGTGATATAGGCTGGAAAATGTCCAATTTGGCTGTGGGATTGGCCAGGCAATGGTTAGCAAAAGTGGTGTGGACCAGGCTAGCATCGATAGCTACAGTACGAGGTCAGAAAAATGCAAAAAACAGGGCAGAATTATGTGGAACGGTGTAAAGATAATATTTTCGCTCTGGTCTTTTGGGCTACCAAGTGCCAGTCAAAAAGAGAGAAGTGCCTACAAGTTGGAATCCACCTACAGTTTGATGGAGGGTGTGTTAAAATTCCCCAACTGCTGAGAGCACAAAGTAGAGGAAGTAAAAGAAAGTGTGGGAGGATGTATAAAATGAAGGACATTTCAGTGGTTGACTGGCTGGTATTTGGATATGCCAATACTAAGTTTCATCAACCTTGTAATGCTTGATTTGGGCAGGAGGCAGGTGGATGATTGGGTGAAGGGGGAAATTGCCATTTTTCAGTCAAAATGTCTTCTTTAACTACCACTCTTCTGGGAAGTAATCCTATACTGACTGGCCACTTTGATACCTAGATATCATAAGACAGATATACAATTTTGCAATCTGCCTCCTGGTCATTCTCATCTTCTGGATATTCTCTATCTTATACACTACAAGGTTAGTCTGATTGTTTCTGTCCCCTCAGTAGTCATGGAGTGCACTCCCCAATATCCTGCCATTATTTAGTAAAACTGGGCTTAAGATATCATCATCTTATTACATCTGACTTTTCATTTTGAAACCTGCGACCACATAGCCTACAAGAGTTCATTGAGGAGGCTCACAGGATAGTTGTATCAGTTTTTTGGTTCCCCTTTGCTGTTATTTCCTTCCCAGGAAAGGCAGATTGTCACATTGGACACATGGCTTAGCCTTCCCAGACCTTACTCCATGTAACTGGGCATGTAGTAGTTATGTGCCATCTTGAGCTCATCATTGTTCCAGGAAGAGAGCCAGAGAGGCTTTACTGGGATAAAATCATCTAATATTTCTCCTGTAAGGAGTTTGTTGATATGAGTTACTTTCTACTGTCCTGCATGGCAGCTTATCTTCTCCCTTAGTGAAATCTCCCCCTCCTGAGCAAATTCCTCCAAGCTTGTTAATAACCAGAGGTATTTTCCCAGGTGACAATATCATGCTTCACCTCCTCCCTCCAAGTCTCCTGTTCATGGTGGATCGCTGAATAGGAGATCCTCAAGAATTTCAAGAGTTCTCATTTTTTTCTTTCTGTCAGAGAAGTCCTTCCTATCCTGAGATATTCTCTCTAAAGCCATTGATAACAGCCAAAAGTATAAGTAATCATCAGGAGCAAGTGTTAACTGGTAGATGCATGGACCAACTCAACTGTGAATGTGATGTTCCATTTGAAAGTCTTGGAAGTAAGAGGTAAGGCTCTTTGAGGCATTTACTCTTCACCACTCTTTCATTTCAAATCCATTTGCAGTGAAGGAGATATAAGAAATGACTCTGGTTCATTGGAGGAGGATTCTAAACAACTGAAATGAAATAGCTTTTTTGGTCTTAAATGAAATAACTTTTTGTTTGTTTGTTTGTTCATTCGTTCCTTCCTTCCTTCTTTCCTCTCTCCCTCCCCCATCCCTCTCTTTCTCTCTCTCTCTCTTTCTTTCTTTTTTCAAATGAAACTGATCCAATCTCTAGGAAGATAAAATGACTTTCTCAAGATCACATACCTCATCAGGAACATAAACTGGAATCCAACTCTAGGTGTTGTCATTTATCTCATATGACATATTCAGCATATGATCTGTGTAGTACATATCAGTTTCTTATACCTCATTCCACTATCCATTCTTGCTAAACAATTCTAGTTCAGATTTTTCTTAACTTCTCTTTGTAGAGTTGCAATAGCTTCCTATGGGGTCACATTACTTCTAATTGCTTTCCCCTTCAATTCATCATGACCCTGCTGCCAAATTAACTTCCCTAGGGCACCATTTTGATTCAAGACTCTTTTGCTTAAAAACCAAAATGACTCACTGTTTTACACCAAACTCCTTAAACTTCTGTTCAAAATTTTCACATTCTATATATAGAGAATATGTCTTTGTATACAATAGCAGTTGACTCATAGCACATTAGAAAGTTACTGCATTCCCATGACAGCAAGTAGGTATTTGGGGGACAATGCATTTGGATGTAGGGAGTGATATCTTAGTGTCTTTATCAGCTGCTGCTTGTTGTTGTTGTTGTTCTTTTTCTTCTTCGTCATCTAAAATAAAATAGTTACTTCCAACTTTGTTTTAAAAGGTTGTGTTTTTTGCACTGAGGGGAGTTTTCAAGACTAACCCATACTGCCTACGCAATAGGCATGAAACATGTGAAATAATGAAGCTTGTGGGAATTCCACCATGTTTTGTAAATCAGATATTTACTTTTATGAGTATTTTCTATGATTTAAAAGTTCTCATTATAGGAAATTTTAAAATAATACAGATAATAGGTACATGAAATTAAAAAATGACTCATTCTTCACAATCTCAATAATAACCTTAGCCATTGTTAGTGTTTTGGTGATATGACATATAGATATATTTCCAAACTTCCTCAAGTATTCCAAGAGGTATAAAATCAAGAGGTACAAATAAAGTCAGAATACTAGTTATGCTCAGTTTCTGTCTCATCTCTCTAACCTCTACAGCTGCAGGGACTAAACCCTCTACCCAGCAGGACTTCTGTTTCTGTTATTCTGGGGAGTTTCTAGAGCAGATCCATGTGTTCTGAGAGTGGGCATGAATCACTGCCCTCACTGCTCTAGATTACTTGTGGGAGTCTTTGGGGCCATGCCCCAAGTCATTATGCTCAATAGCTTCAACAGTTAAAGTTTCCATCATTCTGGAGTAGTCTTACAGCCTAGTTCTTTGGAGTGCAATTTATTAAACAGGTGAGTCGACCTGCTCTATTTGGGGAAGAGGACATATTTGATAAATGAACTTTTCTTCTCCATGACAATGAGGCCAGCAGGTTGCTCCATTGGGAACAAAATCTATTAGCATCCATCACTCAAAATTCAAAATCTCTTCAGTCTGGTGTTCATCCCTCTTGTCTAAATCTGATTTTTATTGATTTAATCTGAAAACTATTTGATATACTATCTTAGTGACCATAATTTTTATTTCCTGATGTTTAGTTGCTTAGATGTGCCTCTGTTTCCACACACGCTAGATGCTAATTGCTTTGGTTAAACATTGTGAATTCCTATATGAAGAAGCTCCTATTGTGAAGGAAGTATGAGAAAATGACAACAAACAGAGGCACAAAGCAGTACTGGTTGAATGTTAAAGTAACAAAACTGTATGTGTGCAAAGACTGGATACAGCTTTCTATGCTTAATTGCCACAATCCTTTATGAACAAGACATATACATGTGGGTTGGATAAAGTACCAATAGGATTAGGATTCAAGATTGGTTGATGATTAGGGTGCTGTTGGTGAGACCTTTACCAACTTTGAGGAAAATGTGTGTAGTGCTGAAGGACTCTGTGGCCTGCTGGGCCCTGATTTTGCTCTCATTGAGAATAAAGACACTGGGGAACACAGGTCAAATTTGTACATGCTGTGAAAATTTGATGAGTGGTTGATCCATATCCAAAAGGATGCTGTCAGTAATCAAATAAATAATTGTGAAACTCTAATAGGATAACGCTGAATAGGAATAAAGTTCTTAGCATATGCCCCCAAGGGCTATTTCATAGGCATGGGTCAGAACAGGCACAGCTTACCAGCAGAGCTTGTAGAGAAAGTCGGGGTTTTGGTTGGCTCAAATATCTGTGGGGAGTAAAATGCCTCACCAACTGTCATGAAAATCTCAGGTGTCATCGATGAAAGTGTTTTCAATTCAAAGGAGATTACAGCTGACTTTGTGCTAGACAGATCATACCTAGAATATTATGTTCTGATCTGGACCCTGCACTTGATGTGGGATGATGAAAGGCTAGAGAAAATGATCATGAACTAGCTCAAAACCAGGAAATATTAGAAAAACAATAAATGGATGGATCTGAGCTTGCAATAGAAAAAAATTAGTGAAGACATTATAGATGTCTTCAAGTATTAATACATGCTATGTTTATTCTGTATCACTCCTGAGAGAACAGGGAAACAAAATAATAAACATGTATTTAGTACCTATCATGTGCCCAGCTTGAGGTAGCTTATTACATGTGTACATGTATAATTTCATTAAAATTTCACAGCAACTTGGGGCGCCTGGCTGGCTCAGTTGGAGGAGTGTGTGACTCTTGATCTTGGGGTTGTGAGTTTGAGCTCCACATGGGGTTGGGTGGAGATTACTTAAAAATAAAATCTTAAAAAAATTTTTTTACAACAATTTTACAAGGTAAGGTATCTTATAATTTAGAATACTGAGACTCAGAGAACTTTAGAAACTTCTTCGAGGTACCATGCATAGTTATGGGATATAAAGTTAGAATTGTAGAGTATATTCCATGGTAGACATCTGATTCTCTGGGAAAACAACTCCTCCTGTCCTCAGTCCATGGAGTTTGGGAACATCTGTGTTTCCTTCCTGAATCCAGGGGTGGGCAAGTTGTCCTCTTCTGCTCAATCAGAACATAGGATCAGTGGTTCTGAATGACCTAATCCAAGCATGTGGGATCAATTCTAGGGCCTTTGATCATTGGGGAGGAGTCATTCTTACTTTTCAGTGGGATTCTTAAAGTTTAAGACATAAAACATAAGCTGCTGGCAGACATTTTGCCACCATGAAGCAGATTGGTACCTGACAATTGTGCCAACTGCAAAGGAAAGCACAACTTATAGGGTCAGCTAAGCACCTGAAATGTAGTTTAAGTTTATTCTTTACTATGTATGTGAGGATGATTCCATCATTATCTTAATTTTGCAAGGGAAAATACAAGGTTATTGACAATATTGAGTTCCCAGTGTTATTCCTAGCAAAGCCAGGATTCACACCCAACTTTGTCACATTTCTTAGATATTATTGATTACCATCTGTATTTTCACTTGAATTTTGTAAGTCAGAATAAAACTATGTACATGATTATACTGAAGCTCTTTACCTCATCATATCTTAATTATAAAATTTCATGTTTGGGGGATAGATTAATATACCTAAAATTTAGGTAGGAATGCAAAGTTAAATAACTATTCAGAGAAGATTTTATATTAGAGTCCAAGAGGTCATTTAAATCAACATTTTACTTTTTGATTTATAGTCCCTACTTTGTCTCTACTGCTGAGCAAGCCAAAGGAAACTATTATCTCTTTGCACTGCCACGTGCAATGGGATGCATAATGGTTTCCTTTTTGATTATTATTCAATAGAAATTGTATGAACACCTAAGAACTAACAACAGGGGTTGAACCATTGCAGTTTGCTTGGGAATGGTGAGAGAGGGTGCTAACTATTCATAGATCAAAATGATTTCTGAGTTTCTTTTCTAAATTGTAGATCTTCGGATAAGAGAATTCACATTGGAAAGAAAAATTTGTGTAAATTCCAGGTGAACAAAACTCAGGAACCTTTGCCCTTGTGCAAAACCATGTCTCTTTAGATCAAGCTACAACTCTGGCTTAACGGTTATGAACCTTCAACTACTAGAATCTTTTTTCCACATGACACTAAAATCTAAATATCACTACTTTAGTAGCTTGTAATTTGTCACATTTTACCAAGTCTGAGCTTTTTCTCTCAAAAAAAGTCAATGTATTTTAATATTATGTTGGTAGTGAGTTTCTGCATTGACAGCCTATTCATCTGCAAGTCATTAACTTTCCTGGCTTACTCAGTAGAGCAGTTGAAGGTGAATTCATTTAAAAATAACAATGATAGCATGTGAACCTTAAAGATATATGATATTTAAATATATGACTTTATTAATCATAGAACTCTAGAAAAAAATTGAAATATATTAGACAGAGATAATTGATTTGGAACTGAAATATGCTATAGATAACATAGTTCTTATAATCATTACATTTACATTTGCTTCCCCCCTGTACCTGCCAAATCCAACACAGAGGAGAGTATTGTCAAATGTCCAATTGCATTTGAAGTGCAACTACTTTTTCTAAATCCCTTTAGCCCTATTTCCAACACTCAGTGGCTCTTGGCTCGGCTGCTATCATAGTCTTCAAACTAGTCTCCTGCCTTCTTCATTGGACCTCCTGTATTTCATTCTTCTCACAATAACTAGAGTACTGTTTTTAAAAAATAAACCAGGTTGTATCAAATCCTTGTTTAAAATTCTTTGAGGCTCCCTATGACACTTGTGATAAAATCCCATGTCTCTTTACCATGTTTCCAAGGTTCTGTGTGGTCTTAGCTCTTCCTGTCTTTCCAACCACACAGCATGCTTCTCTCCTTGCTCAGCATGTTCCAGCCACAATGACCTTCTTCCTGCTCCTACAACAGACCAAGTTTATTGATGCCTTGGGGGCATTTCCATCTGCTGCCTTCTCTTCCTAAGATACCCTTGTCTTAGATCTTTTCATGTCTGGCTCCTTGTCATTCAGCTTACACGTTCTATAGCATCTCAGGAGCAATAGCTTTCTGACTACCCAGCCAAAGCAGCCAATTCCAGTCCCAGCACCCTGTTTAGTTTTATAGCAATCATCACTTATGTATTTTATTTATTTGTTTATTGTAAGAATGTAAGTTCCAGCATCACTAGAATGTTAAGTTCTCTAGAATATAAGTTCTTCAACAACTCAGGAGAGTGTCTATTATGAGGCTCTTAACACATGTTTGATAAGAGAAAGAGTTTAATTATATATTAGTCAGGAGAAAAATACTTGGAAATACTGCAAATAGGAGTACAATATAAATATTGTGTATTATTTCAATGATGTATAATAGTATAAGGGTGGCAAAAAAGATTAGGAAGAATTGTAATAAAATATTATCCTTGGTTAGTTCTAACGTAGGATTTTTTTCTTAATTTTTTATCTTCAAAATGTCAATATTTGTCATAAATGTTATTAGAAAATACTCAAAACTGGGGGAAAAAGGGGTTTAAGTTATTTCTGGTTCAAGTAGGAAGGTTGTCGTCTTCTTTAAGGTCAGTTTTGATGTCCAAAATATTTAATAAAGTAGGTGTATGCAGGTGAAACAAGAAGAAATTAGTACATCAAACCTATAAACTTCAGGTAAAACAAGAAAAGAATATATCAAGGACCTTAGCTTCTATCAGAAAAAGTGAGGAAGATAAGAGTCAATTAAAACCAAGCAGGTAAAAAGAAATAACAAAGATCAAAGAAGAAAACAATGAAATATAAAATAGGGGGGAAAAAAAAAAAAACAAAAAAAAAACAAAAGGGAATATCAGCGAAGCCAAAAGCTGGTTCTTTGAGAATTTCAATCAAATTGATGAACCTCTACAAAGACCTATCAGGAAAAAAAAGATAAAGAGATGGTAAAGACAGAGATAGGGATAGATGTGAGAGAATGAGAGGGAAAAAGAGAGGGAAGTGGATGAGACAGGGGAAGGAAGGAGGGAAAGAAGGGAGGAAACAAATTGCCAAAATCAGAAAGGAGAGAGGGGACATCAGTACAGATTCTACAAATATTAAAAGGATAATAAGAGAATATTTATGAACAACTGTTTGTCAATAAATTTAATTAAACAACTTAGATGAAATATACAAACTACCAGAAATAATAGAAGAAAAACAGAATAATCTGAATTGTCCTATATCAATTAAGAATTAAGTTTGTAGTTAAAATCCTTCCCATGAAAGAAAAAAAAATACCTCTAGGCTCAAAAAATTTCACTGGTAAACCAAATATTTAAATGGAAATGATATTAATTCTACCCAAAATTCCCCAGAAAATTAAAGAAGATGGAATGCTTTCCAATTCATTCCATGAGGCCAGAATTACTCTGATATTCAAACCAGGAAGAGATAATAGGAAAAATGCAGAACAATTTTCCTCATGAACATAGTTGCAAAATTTCCTAACAAAAATTTGGCAAATCAAATTCAACATTATATAGATAACATGTCATGACCAAATGAGTTTTACCCAGGATTATAAGGTTAGTTTAACATTTGGAAATAAATCACTGTAACTCAGCATACCGAGAAACTACAAAAGAAAAATCAATATGATTATTTCACATTGTTTAATAAAGTAATTTATCAAAATCCAACATCTACTATGATTAAAACCGCACAGGAAACTAGGACTAGAAGGGAACTCTCTCAACTTGATAAAGAATATCTATGAAATCCACAACTAATACCATACTTAATAGTGAAAAACTGTGTACTTTCTCCCTAAAATTAGAAAGAAGGTAAAGACATTTTACCATAGATTCT